>NW_026974878.1:0-732039 GCF_030014295.1 Loxodonta africana | reverse complement strand
AAAGCGTCCTTTGCTTTCGCTTTCCCGCAGTGAGCTCGGCAGATCTGCCCTTCGCGAAGGGCCGTTTTCTCCCGGAGAACTGCCTCGCGGTAGCCCTGTTCTGGAAGTGGAACGAGTATGCAGTGTTAGCGTTCAGCTATTGTGAAGGCTCGCTTTGGCCCAGGGCAAACGAAGCGCCGGGGGAAATCTTAGCAGAGCCCGGCGCCTTTCCACGGTTCAAAGCGTGGAACAGCAGACTCTTTTGCAAAGAAGAGAGCGCACAGGCAACAGCAGCCCGCACGTTTCTCAGTGAAAGGGAGAACTCCCTGACTTCATCCAGTCCTCTGAGCAAAGCAGGCAGAGGGAGAGAAACTTTCTTTCCTTCCTCTTTCCTGCAACGAATTCCTCCTTTGCTCTTGCAAACGCAAGGCTTCTTCTGAAAAACTACGTCGCGGTGCAGGGATCCTTCCAGAGGAGCAACGGCATAGTTTTAGCTGGAAGGGCTTGGCAGAGCAGCCGGGGAGAAAAGGCCTCTTGCGATTCTCTTTTCTTTCTGCCTGAATGCGGTCAATTGGCACTTGCCAAAGCAAGGTTTCCCAGCACAAACTACAAAGCAGCAGCTCTCTCCTGGCAGAGGAAATCCCATGCAGTGTTGCCCTGGCGAGATAGTGTTGCTACAGCGAGGCCCAGGGAAAACAGACTGCCTAGAGAAATCCTAGCAAAGCCCTGTGTTTCCCCACAGGAATGTATGTCAGTTTCAGTTCTTTGCCAGCAACGGAGCTCACAGGCAACGTCAGATTGTGTGTATCTCAGTGAGAGAAAGAACACTGTCAGTTCCCCCGTTCCTCTGACGAAAGCGGTTAGAGGGAGAAAAGCGTCCTTTGCTTTCGCTTTCCCGCAGTGAGCTCGGCAGATCTGCCCTTCGCGAAGGGCCGTTTTCCCCCGGAGAACTGCCTCGCGGTAGCCCTGTTCTGGAAGTGGAACGAGTATGCAGTGTTAGCGTTCAGCTATTGTGAAGGCTCGCTTTGGCCCAGGGCAAACGAAGCGCCGGGGGAAATCTTAGCAGAGCCCGGCGCCTTTCCACGGTTCAAAGCGTGGAACAGCAGACTCTTTTGCAAAGAAGAGAGCGCACAGGCAACAGCAGCCCGCACGTTTCTCAGTGAAAGGGAGAACTCCCTGACTTCATCCAGTTCTCTGAGCAAGGCAGGCAGAGGGAGAGAAACTTTCTTTCCTTCCTCTTTCCTGCAACGAATTCCTCCTTTGCTCTTGCAAACGCAAGGCTTCTTCTGAAAAACTACGTCGCGGTGCAGGGATCCTTCCAGAGGAGCAACGGCATAGTTTTAGCTGGAAGGGCTTGGCAGAGCAGCCGGGGAGAAAAGGCCTCTTGCGATTCTCTTTTCTTTCTGCCTGAATGCGGTCAATTGGCACTTGCCAAAGCAAGGTTTCCCAGCACAAACTACAAAGCAGCAGCTCTCTCCTGGCAGAGGAAATCCCATGCAGTGTTGCCCTGGCGAGATAGTGTTGCTACAGCGAGGCTCAGGGAAAACAGACTGCCTAGAGAAATCCTAGCAAAGCCCTGTGTTTCCCCACAGGAATGTATGTCAGTTTCAGTTCTTTGCCAGCAACGGAGCTCACAGGCAACGTCAGATTGTGTGTATCTCAGTGAGAGAAAGAACACTGTGACTTCCCCCGTTCCTCTGACGAAAGCGGTTAGAGGGAGAAAAGCGTCCTTTGCTTTCGCTTTCCCGCAGTGAGCTCGGCAGATCTGCCCTTCGCGAAGGGCCGTTTTCCCCCGGAGAACTGCCTCGCGGTAGCCCTGTTCTGGAAGTGGAACGAGTATGCAGTGTTAGCGTTCAGCTATTGTGAAGGCTCGCTTTGGCCCAGGGCAAACGAAGCGCCGGGGGAAATCTTAGCAGAGCCCGGCGCCTTTCCACGTTTCAAAGCGTGGAACAGCAGACTCTTTTGCAAAGAAGAGAGCGCACAGGCAACAGCAGCCCGCACGTTTCTCAGTGAAAGGGAGAACTCCCTGACTTCATCCAGTCCTCTGAGCAAAGCAGGCAGAGGGAGAGAAACTTTCTTTCCTTCCTCTTTCCTGCAACGAATTCCTCCTTTGCTCTTGCAAACGCAAGGCTTCTTCTGAAAAACTACGTCGCGGTGCAGGGATCCTTCCAGAGGAGCAACGGCATAGTTTTAGCTGGAAGGGCTTGGCAGAGCAGCCGGCGAGAAAAGGCCTCCTGAGATTCTCTTTTCTTTCTGCCTGAATGCGGTCAATTGGCACTTGCCAAAGCAAGGTTTCCCAGCACAAACTACAAAGCAGCAGCTCTCTCCTGGCAGAGGAAATCCCATGCAGTGTTGCCCTGGCGAGATAGTGTTGCTACAGCGAGGCCCAGGGAAAACAGACTGCCTGGAGAAATCCTAGCAAAGCCCTGTGTTTCCCCACAGGAATGTATGTCAGTTTCAGTTCTTTGCCAGCAACGGAGCTCAGAAGCAACGTCAGATTGTGTGTATCTCAGTGAGAGAAAGAACACTGTGACTTCCCCCGTTCCTCTGACGAAAGCGGTTAGAGGGAGAAAAGCGTCCTTTGCTTTCGCTTTCCCGCAGTGAGCTCGGCAGATCTGCCCTTCGCGAAAGGCCGTTTTCCCCCGGAGAACTGCCTCGCGGTAGCCCTGTTCTGGAAGTGGAACGAGTATGCAGTGTTAGCGTTCAGCTATTGTGAAGGCTCGCTTTGGCCCAGGGCAAACGAAGCGCCGGGGGAAATCTTAGCAGAGCCCGGCGCCTTTCCACGGTTCAAAGCGTGGAACAGCAGACTCTTTTGCAAAGAAGAGAGCGCACAGGCAACAGCAGCCTGCACGTTTCTCAGTGAAAGGGAGAACTCCCTGACTTCATCCAGTCCTCTGAGCAAAGCAGGCAGAGGGAGAGAAACTTTCTTTCCTTCCTCTTTCCTGCAACGAATTCCTCCTTTGCTCTTGCAAACGCAAGGCTTCTTCTGAAAAACTACGTCGCGGTGCAGGGATCCTTCCAGAGGAGCAACGGCATAGTTTTAGCTGGAAGGGCTTGGCAGAGCAGCCGGGGAGAAAAGGCCTCCTGAGATTCTCTTTTCTTTCTGCCTGAATGCGGTCAATTGGCACTTGCCAAAGCAAGGTTTCCCAGCACAAACTACAAAGCAGCAGCTCTCTCCTGGCAGAGGAAATCCCATGCAGTGTTGCCCTGGCGAGATAGTGTTGCTACAGCGAGGCTCAGGGAAAACAGACTGCCTAGAGAAATCCTAGCAAAGCCCTGTGTTTCCCCACAGGAATGTATGTCAGTTTCAGTTCTTTGCCAGCAACGGAGCTCACAGGCAACGTCAGATTGTGTGTATCTCAGTGAGAGAAAGAACACTGTCAGTTCCCCCGTTCCTCTGACGAAAGCGGTTAGAGGGAGAAAAGCGTCCTTTGCTTTCGCTTTCCCGCAGTGAGCTCGGCAGATCTGCCCTTCGCGAAGGGCCGTTTTCCCCCGGAGAACTGCCTCGCGGTAGCCCTGTTCTGGAAGTGGAACGAGTATGCAGTGTTAGCGTTCAGCTATTGTGAAGGCTCGCTTTGGCCCAGGGCAAACGAAGCGCCGGGGGAATCTTAGCAGAGCCCGGCGCCTTTCCACGGTTCAAAGCGTGGAACAGCAGACTCTTTTGCAAAGAAGAGAGCGCACAGGCAACAGCAGCCTGCACGTTTCTCAGTGAAAGGGAGAACTCCCTGACTTCATCCAGTCCTCTGAGCAAAGCAGGCAGAGGGAGAGAAACTTTCTTTCCTTCCTCTTTCCTGCAACGAATTCCTCCTTTGCTCTTGCAAACGCAAGGCTTCTTCTGAAAAACTACGTCGCGGTGCAGGGATCCTTCCAGAGGAGCAACGGCATAGTTTTAGCTGGAAGGGCTTGGCAGAGCAGCCGGGGAGAAAAGGCCTCCTGAGATTCTCTTTTCTTTCTGCCTGAATGCGGTCAATTGGCACTTGCCAAAGCAAGGTTTCCCAGCACAAACTACAAAGCAGCAGCTCTCTCCTGGCAGAGGAAATCCCATGCAGTGTTGCCCTGGCGAGATAGTGTTGCTACAGCGAGGCCCAGGGAAAACAGACTGCCTGGAGAAATCCTAGCAAAGCCCTGTGTTTCCCCACAGGAATGTATGTCAGTTTCAGTTCTTTGCCAGCAACGGAGCTCACAGGCAACGTCAGATTGTGTGTATCTCAGTGAGAGAAAGAACACTGTGACTTCCCCCGTTCCTCTGACGAAAGCGGTTAGAGGGAGAAAAGCGTCCTTTGCTTTCGCTTTCCCGCAGTGAGCTCGGCAGATCTGCCCTTCGCGAAAGGCCGTTTTCCCCCGGAGAACTGCCTCGCGGTAGCCCTGTTCTGGAAGTGGAACGAGTATGCAGTGTTAGCGTTCAGCTATTGTGAAGGCTCGCTTTGGCCCAGGGCAAACGAAGCGCCGGGGGAAATCTTAGCAGAGCCCGGCGCCTTTCCACGGTTCAAAGCGTGGAACAGCAGACTCTTTTGCAAAGAAGAGAGCGCACAGGCAACAGCAGCCCGCACGTTTCTCAGTGAAAGGGAGAACTCCCTGACTTCATCCAGTCCTCTGAGCAAAGCAGGCAGAGGGAGAGAAACTTTCTTTCCTTCCTCTTTCCTGCAACGAATTCCTCCTTTGCTCTTGCAAACGCAAGGCTTCTTCTGAAAAACTACGTCGCGGTGCAGGGATCCTTCCAGAGGAGCAACGGCATAGTTTTAGCTGGAAGGGCTTGGCAGAGCAGCCGGGGAGAAAAGGCCTCCTGCGATTCTCTTTTCTTTCCGCCTGAATGCGGTCAATTGGCACTTGCCAAAGCAAGGTTTCCCAGCACAAACTACAAAGCAGCAGCTCTCTCCTGGCAGAGGAAATCCCATGCAGTGTTGCCCTGGCGAGATAGTGTTGCTACAGCGAGGCACAGGGAAAACAGACTGCCTAGAGAAATCCTAGCAAAGCCCTGTGTTTCCCCACAGGAATGTATGTCAGTTTCAGTTCTTTGCCAGCAACGGAGCTCACAGGCAACGTCAGATTGTGTGTATCTCAGTGAGAGAAAGAACACTGTGACTTCCCCCGTTCCTCTGACGAAAGCGGTTAGAGGGAGAAAAGCGTCCTTTGCTTTCGCTTTCCCGCAGTGAGCTCGGCAGATCTGCCCTTCGCGAAGGGCCGTTTTCCCCCGGAGAACTGCCTCGCGGTAGCCCTGTTCTGGAAGCGGAACGAGTATGCAGTGTTAGCGTTCAGCTATTGTGAAGGCTCGCTTTGGCCCAGGGCAAACGAAGCGCCGGGGGAAATCTTAGCAGAGCCCGGCGCCTTTCCACGGTTCAAAGCGTGGAACAGCAGACTCTTTTGCAAAGAAGAGAGCGCACAGGCAACAGCAGCCCGCACGTTTCTCAGTGAAAGGGAGAACTCCCTGACTTCATCCAGTCCTCTGAGCAAAGCAGGCAGAGGGAGAGAAACTTTCTTTCCTTCCTCTTTCCTGCAACGAATTCCTCCTTTGCTCTTGCAAACGCAAGGCTTCTTCTGAAAAACTACGTCGCGGTGCAGGGATCCTTCCAGAGGAGCAACGGCATAGTTTTAGCTGGAAGGGCTTGGCAGAGCAGCCGGGGAGAAAAGGCCTCCTGCGATTCTCTTTTCTTTCTGCCTGAATGCGGTCAATTGGCACTTGCCAAAGCAAGGTTTCCCAGCACAAACTACAAAGCAGCTGCTCTCTCCTGGCAGAGGAAATCCCATGCAGTGTTGCCCTGGCGAGATAGTGTTGCTACAGCGAGGCCCAGGGAAAACAGACTGCCTAGAGAAATCCTAGCAAAGCCCTGTGTTTCCCCACAGGAATGTATGTCAGTTTCAGTTCTTTGCCAGCAACGGAGCTCACAGGCAACATCAGATTGTGTGTATCTCACTGAGAGAAAGAACACTGTGACTTCCCCCGTTCCTCTGACGAAAGCGGTTAGAGGTAGAAAAGCGTCCTTTGCTTTCGCTTTCCCGCAGTGAGCTCGGCAGATCTGCCCTTCGCGAAGGGCCGTTTTCTCCCGGAGAACTGCCTCGCGGTAGCCCTGTTCTGGAAGTGGAACGAGTATGCAGTGTTAGCGTTCAGCTATTGTGAAGGCTCGCTTTGGCCCAGGGCAAACGAAGCGCCGGGGGAAATCTTAGCAGAGCCCGGCGCCTTTCCACGGTTCAAAGCGTGGAACAGCAGACTCTTTTGCAAAGAAGAGAGCGCACAGTCAACAGCAGCCTGCACGTTTCTCAGTGAAAGGGAGAACTCCCTGACTTCATCCAGTCCTCTGAGCAAAGCAGGCAGAGGGAGAGAAACTTTCTTTCCTTCCTCTTTCCTGCAACGAATTCCTCCTTTGCTCTTGCAAACGCAAGGCTTCTTCTGAAAAACTACGTCGAGGTGCAGGGATCCTTCCAGAGGAGCAACGGCATAGTTTTAGCTGGAAGGGCTTGGCAGAGCAGCCGGGGAGAAAAGGCCTCCTGAGATTCTCTTTTCTTTCTGCCTGAATGCGGTCAATTGGCACTTGCCAAAGCAAGGTTTCCCAGCACAAACTACAAAGCAGCAGCTCTCTCCTGGCAGAGGAAATCCCATGCAGTGTTGCCCTGGCGAGATAGTGTTGCTACAGCGAGGCCCAGGGAAAACAGACTGCCTGGAGAAATCCTAGCAAAGCCCTGTGTTTCCCCACAGGAATGTATGTCAGTTTCAGTTCTTTGCCAGCAACGGAGCTCAGAAGCAACGTCAGATTGTGTGTATCTCAGTGAGAGAAAGAACACTGTGACTTCCCCCGTTCCTCTGACGAAAGCGGTTAGAGGGAGAAAAGCGTCCTTTGCTTTCGCTTTCCCGCAGTGAGCTCGGCAGATCTGCCCTTCGCGAAGGGCCGTTTTCCCCCGGAGAACTGCCTCGCGGTAGCCCTGTTCTGGAAGTGGAACGAGTATGCAGTGTTAGCGTTCAGCTATTGTGAAGGCTCGCTTTGGCCCAGGGCAAACGAAGCGCCGGGGGAAATCTTAGCAGAGCCCGGCGCCTTTCCACGGTTCAAAGCGTGGAACAGCAGACTCTTTTGCAAAGAAGAGAGCGCACAGGCAACAGCAGCCCGCACGTTTCTCAGTGAAAGGGAGAACTCCCTGACTTCATCCAGTCCTCTGAGCAAAGCAGGCAGAGGGAGAGAAACTTTCTTTCCTTCCTCTTTCCTGCAACGAATTCCTCCTTTGCTCTTGCAAACGCAAGGCTTCTTCTGAAAAACTACGTCGCGGTGCAGGGATCCTTCCAGAGGAGCAACGGCACACTTTTAGCTGGAAGGGCTTGGCAGAGCAGCCGGCGAGAAAAGGCCTCTTGCGATTCTCTTTTCTTTCTGCCTGAATGCGGTCAATTGGCACTTGCCAAAGCAAGGTTTCCCAGCACAAACTACAAAGCAGCAGCTCTCTCCTGGCAGAGGAAATCCCATGCAGTGTTGCCCTGGCGATATAGTGTTGCTACAGCGAGGCCCAGGGAAAACAGACTGCCTAGAGAAATCCTAGCAAAGCCCTGTGTTTCCCCACAGGAATGTATGTCAGTTTCAGTTCTTTGCCAGCAACGGAGCTCACAGGCAACGTCAGATTGTGTGTATCTCAGTGAGAGAAAGAACACTGTCAGTTCCCCCGTTCCTCTGACGAAAGCGGTTAGAGGGAGAAAAGCGTCCTTTGCTTTCGCTTTCCCGCAGTGAGCTCGGCAGATCTGCCCTTCGCGAAGGGCCGTTTTCTCCCGGAGAACTGCCTCGCGGTAGCCCTGTTCTGGAAGTGGAACGAGTATGCAGTGTTAGCGTTCAGCTATTGTGAAGGCTCGCTTTGGCCCAGGGCAAACGAAGCGCCGGGGGAATCTTAGCAGAGCCCGGCGCCTTTCCACGGTTCAAAGCGTGGAACAGCAGACTCTTTTGCAAAGAAGAGAGCGCACAGGCAACAGCAGCCCGCACGTTTCTCAGTGAAAGGGAGAACTCCCTGACTTCATCCAGTCCTCTGAGCAAAGCAGGCAGAGGGAGAGAAACTTTCTTTCCTTCCTCTTTCCTGCAACGAATTCCTCCTTTGCTCTTGCAAACGCAAGGCTTCTTCTGAAAAACTACGTCGCGGTGCAGGGATCCTTCCAGAGGAGCAACGGCATAGTTTTAGCTGGAAGGGCTTGGCAGAGCAGCCGGGGAGAAAAGGCCTCCTGAGATTCTCTTTTCTTTCTGCCTGAATGCGGTCAATTGGCACTTGCCAAAGCAAGGTTTCCCAGCACAAACTACAAAGCAGCAGCTCTCTCCTGGCAGAGGAAATCCCATGCAGTGTTGCCCTGGCGAGATAGTGTTGCTACAGCGAGGCCCAGGGAAAACAGACTGCCTGGAGAAATCCTAGCAAAGCCCTGTGTTTCCCCACAGGAATGTATGTCAGTTTCAGTTCTTTGCCAGCAACGGAGCTCAGAGGCAACGTCAGATTGTGTGTATCTCAGTGAGAGAAAGAACACTGTGACTTCCCCCGTTCCTCTGACGAAAGCGGTTAGAGGGAGAAAAGCGTCCTTTGCTTTCGCTTTCCCGCAGTGAGCTCGGCAGATCTGCCCTTCGCGAAGGGCCGTTTTCCCCCGGAGAACTGCCTCGCGGTAGCCCTGTTCTGGAAGTGGAACGAGTATGCAGTGTTAGCGTTCAGCTATTGTGAAGGCTCGCTTTGGCCCAGGGCAAACGAAGCGCCGGGGGAAATCTTAGCAGAGCCCGGCGCCTTTCCACGGTTCAAAGCGTGGAACAGCAGACTCTTTTGCAAAGAAGAGAGCGCACAGGCAACAGCAGCCCGCACGTTTCTCAGTGAAAGGGAGAACTCCCTGACTTCATCCAGTCCTCTGAGCAAAGCAGGCAGAGGGAGAGAAACTTTCTTTCCTTCCTCTTTCCTGCAACGAATTCCTCCTTTGCTCTTGCAAACGCAAGGCTTCTTCTGAAAAACTACGTCGCGGTGCAGGGATCCTTCCAGAGGAGCAACGGCATAGTTTTAGCTGGAAGGGCTTGGCAGAGCAGCCGGGGAGAAAAGGCCTCCTGCGATTCTCTTTTCTTTCCGCCTGAATGCGGTCAATTGGCACTTGCCAAAGCAAGGTTTCCCAGCACAAACTACAAAGCAGCAGCTCTCTCCTGGCAGAGGAAATCCCATGCAGTGTTGCCCTGGCGAGATAGTGTTGCTACAGCGAGGCCCAGGGAAAACAGACTGCCTAGAGAAATCCTAGCAAAGCCCTGTGTTTCCCCACAGGAATGTATGTCAGTTTCAGTTCTTTGCCAGCAACGGAGCTCACAGGCAACGTCAGATTGTGTGTATCTCAGTGAGAGAAAGAACACTGTGACTTCCCGCGTTCCTCTGACGAAAGCGGTTAGAGGGAGAAAAGCGTCCTTTGCTTTCGCTTTCCCGCAGTGAGCTCGGCAGATCTGCCCTTCGCGAAGGGCCGTTTTCCCCCGGAGAACTGCCTCGCGGTAGCCCTGTTCTGGAAGCGGAACGAGTATGCAGTGTTAGCGTTCAGCTATTGTGAAGGCTCGCTTTGGCCCAGGGCAAACGAAGCACCGGGGGAATCTTAGCAGAGCCCGGCGCCTTTCCACGGTTCAAAGCGTGGAACAGCAGACTCTTTTGCAAAGAAGAGAGCGCACAGGCAACAGCAGCCTGCACGTTTCTCAGTGAAAGGGAGAACTCCCTGACTTCATCCAGTCCTCTGAGCAAAGCAGGCAGAGGGAGAGAAACTTTCTTTCCTTCCTCTTTCCTGCAACGAATTCCTCCTTTGCTCTTGCAAACGCAAGGCTTCTTCTGAAAAACTACGTCGCGGTGCAGGGATCCTTCCAGAGGAGCAACGGCACACTTTTAGCTGGAAGGGCTTGGCAGAGCAGCCGGCGAGAAAAGGCCTCTTGCGATTCTCTTTTCTTTCTGCCTGAATGCGGTCAATTGGCACTTGCCAAAGCAAGGTTTCCCAGCACAAACTACAAAGCAGCAGCTCTCTCCTGGCAGAGGAAATCCCATGCAGTGTTGCCCTGGCGAGATAGTGTTGCTACAGCGAGGCCCAGGGAAAACAGACTGCCTGGAGAAATCCTAGCAAAGCCCTGTGTTTCCCCACAGGAATGTATGTCAGTTTCAGTTCTTTGCCAGCAACGGAGCTCAGAGGCAACGTCAGATTGTGTGTATCTCAGTGAGAGAAAGAACACTGTGACTTCCCCCGTTCCTCTGACGAAAGCGGTTAGAGGGAGAAAAGCGTCCTTTGCTTTCGCTTTCCCGCAGTGAGCTCGGCAGATCTGCCCTTCGCGAAGGGCCGTTTTCTCCCGGAGAACTGCCTCGCGGTAGCCCTGTTCTGGAAGTGGAACGAGTATGCAGTGTTAGCGTTCAGCTATTGTGAAGGCTCGCTTTGGCCCAGGGCAAACGAAGCGCCGGGGGAAATCTTAGCAGAGCCCGGCGCCTTTCCACGGTTCAAAGCGTGGAACAGCAGACTCTTTTGCAAAGAAGAGAGCGCACAGGCAACAGCAGCCCGCACGTTTCTCAGTGAAAGGGAGAACTCCCTGACTTCATCCAGTTCTCTGAGCAAAGCAGGCAGAGGGAGAGAAACTTTCTTTCCTTCCTCTTTCCTGCAACGAATTCCTCCTTTGCTCTTGCAAACGCAAGGCTTCTTCTGAAAAACTACGTCGCGGTGCAGGGATCCTTCCAGAGGAGCAACGGCACACTTTTAGCTGGAAGGGCTTGGCAGAGCAGCCGGCGAGAAAAGGCCTCTTGCGATTCTCTTTTCTTTCTGCCTGAATGCGGTCAATTGGCACTTGCCAAAGCAAGGTTTCCCAGCACAAACTACAAAGCAGCAGCTCTCTCCTGGCAGAGGAAATCCCATGCAGTGTTGCCCTGGCGAGATAGTGTTGCTACAGCGAGGCCCAGGGAAAACAGACTGCCTGGAGAAATCCTAGCAAAGCCCTGTGTTTCCCCACAGGAATGTATGTCAGTTTCAGTTCTTTGCCAGCAACGGAGCTCAGAGGCAACGTCAGATTGTGTGTATCTCAGTGAGAGAAAGAACACTGTGACTTCCCCCGTTCCTCTGACGAAAGCGGTTAGAGGGAGAAAAGCGTCCTTTGCTTTCGCTTTCCCGCAGTGAGCTCGGCAGATCTGCCCTTCGCGAAGGGCCGTTTTCTCCCGGAGAACTGCCTCGCGGTAGCCCTGTTCTGGAAGTGGAACGAGTATGCAGTGTTAGCGTTCAGCTATTGTGAAGGCTCGCTTTGGCCCAGGGCAAACGAAGCGCCGGGGGAAATCTTAGCAGAGCCCGGCGCCTTTCCACGGTTCAAAGCGTGGAACAGCAGACTCTTTTGCAAAGAAGAGAGCGCACAGGCAACAGCAGCCCGCACGTTTCTCAGTGAAAGGGAGAACTCCCTGACTTCATCCAGTCCTCTGAGCAAAGCAGGCAGAGGGAGAGAAACTTTCTTTCCTTCCTCTTTCCTGCAACGAATTCCTCCTTTGCTCTTGCAAACGCAAGGCTTCTTCTGAAAAACTACGTCGCGGTGCAGGGATCCTTCCAGAGGAGCAACGGCATAGTTTTAGCTGGAAGGGCTTGGCAGAGCAGCCGGGGAGAAAAGGCCTCCTGCGATTCTCTTTTCTTTCTGCCTGAATGCGGTCAATTGGCACTTGCCAAAGCAAGGTTTCCCAGCACAAACTACAAAGCAGCTGCTCTCTCCTGGCAGAGGAAATCCCATGCAGTGTTGCCCTGGCGAGATAGTGTTGCTACAGCGAGGCCCAGGGAAAACAGACTGCCTAGAGAAATCCTAGCAAAGCCCTGTGTTTCCCCACAGGAATGTATGTCAGTTTCAGTTCTTTGCCAGCAACGGAGCTCACAGGCAACGTCAGATTGTGTGTATCTCAGTGAGAGAAAGAACACTGTGACTTCCCCCGTTCCTCTGACGAAAGCGGTTAGAGGGAGAAAAGCGTCCTTTGCTTTCGCTTTCCCGCAGTGAGCTCGGCAGATCTGCCCTTCGCGAAGGGCCGTTTTCTCCCGGAGAACTGCCTCGCGGTAGCCCTGTTCTGGAAGTGGAACGAGTATGCAGTGTTAGCGTTCAGCTATTGTGAAGGCTCGCTTTGGCCCAGGGCAAACGAAGCGCCGGGGGAAATCTTAGCAGAGCCCGGCGCCTTTCCACGGTTCAAAGCGTGGAACAGCAGACTCTTTTGCAAAGAAGAGAGCGCACAGGCAACAGCAGCCCGCACGTTTCTCAGTGAAAGGGAGAACTCCCTGACTTCATCCAGTTCTCTGAGCAAGGCAGGCAGAGGGAGAGAAACTTTCTTTCCTTCCTCTTTCCTGCAACGAATTCCTCCTTTGCTCTTGCAAACGCAAGGCTTCTTCTGAAAAACTACGTCGCGGTGCAGGGATCCTTCCAGAGGAGCAACGGCACAGTTTTAGCTGGAAGGGCTTGGCAGAGCAGCCGGGGAGAAAAGGCCTCTTGCGATTCTCTTTTCTTTCTGCCTGAATGCGGTCAATTGGCACTTGCCAAAGCAAGGTTTCCCAGCACAAACTACAAAGCAGCAGCTCTCTCCTGGCAGAGGAAATCCCATGCAGTGTTGCCCTGGCGAGATAGTGTTGCTACAGCGAGGCCCAGGGAAAACAGACTGCCTAGAGAAATCCTAGCAAAGCCCTGTGTTTCCCCACAGGAATGTATGTCAGTTTCAGTTCTTTGCCAGCAACGGAGCTCACAGGCAACATCAGATTGTGTGTATCTCAGTGAGAGAAAGAACACTGTGACTTCCCCCGTTCCTCTGACGAAAGCGGTTAGAGGGAGAAAAGCGTCCTTTGCTTTCGCTTTCCCGCAGTGAGCTCGGCAGATCTGCCCTTCGCGAAGGGCCGTTTTCCCCCGGAGAACTGCCTCGCGGTAGCCCTGTTCTGGAAGTGGAACGAGTATGCAGTGTTAGCGTTCAGCTATTGTGAAGGCTCGCTTTGGCCCAGGGCAAACGAAGCGCCGGGGGAATCTTAGCAGAGCCCGGCGCCTTTCCACGGTTCAAAGCGTGGAACAGCAGACTCTTTTGCAAAGAAGAGAGCGCACAGGCAACAGCAGCCTGCACGTTTCTCAGTGAAAGGGAGAACTCCCTGACTTCATCCAGTCCTCTGAGCAAAGCAGGCAGAGGGAGAGAAACTTTCTTTCCTTCCTCTTTCCTGCAACGAATTCCTCCTTTGCTCTTGCAAACGCAAGGCTTCTTCTGAAAAACTACGTCGCGGTGCAGGGATCCTTCCAGAGGAGCAACGGCATAGTTTTAGCTGGAAGGGCTTGGCAGAGCAGCCGGGGAGAAAAGGCCTCCTGAGATTCTCTTTTCTTTCTGCCTGAATGCGGTCAATTGGCACTTGCCAAAGCAAGGTTTCCCAGCACAAACTACAAAGCAGCAGCTCTCTCCTGGCAGAGGAAATCCCATGCAGTGTTGCCCTGGCGAGATAGTGTTGCTACAGCGAGGCCCAGGGAAAACAGACTGCCTGGAGAAATCCTAGCAAAGCCCTGTGTTTCCCCACAGGAATGTATGTCAGTTTCAGTTCTTTGCCAGCAACGGAGCTCACAGGCAACGTCAGATTGTGTGTATCTCAGTGAGAGAAAGAACACTGTGACTTCCCCCGTTCCTCTGACGAAAGCGGTTAGAGGGAGAAAAGCGTCCTTTGCTTTCGCTTTCCCGCAGTGAGCTCGGCAGATCTGCCCTTCGCGAAGGGCCGTTTTCCCCCGGAGAACTGCCTCGCGGTAGCCCTGTTCTGGAAGTGGAACGAGTATGCAGTGTTAGCGTTCAGCTATTGTGAAGGCTCGCTTTGGCCCAGGGCAAACGAAGCGCCGGGGGAAATCTTAGCAGAGCCCGGCGCCTTTCCACGGTTCAAAGCGTGGAACAGCAGACTCTTTTGCAAAGAAGAGAGCGCACAGGCAACAGCAGCCCGCACGTTTCTCAGTGAAAGGGAGAACTCCCTGACTTCATCCAGTCCTCTGAGCAAAGCAGGCAGAGGGAGAGAAACTTTCTTTCCTTCCTCTTTCCTGCAACGAATTCCTCCTTTGCTCTTGCAAACGCAGGGCTTATTCAGAAAAACTACGTCGCGGTGCAGGGATCCTTCCAGAGGAGCTACGACATAGTTTTAGCTGGAAGGGCTTGGGAAAGCAGCCGGGGAGAAAAGGCCTCTTGCTATTTTCTTTTCTTTCTAACGCAAACCCTAACGCAAACCCTAAAACATAACACGAAAACCTAACCTAAACCTTAACACTATCCCTCACCCTAACTCTAACACTAACCCGAAACCTAATCATAAACCTAACCCTAACTCTGAACCAAACTTAACCATGACCAGAACCACAATGCCTAACCGAAACCCTCACCCAAACCCTAACCCTAAACTACACCTCTAAACCCTAACACCTTACCATAACCATAATCCTAACTCTACCCCACCCTAACCATAAACCTAACACTCACCCCAACCACAGTGCCTAACAGAAATCGTAAACCTAACTGTTACACTTAACTTAACCCTAACCTGAAATCTAACCCTAACCCTAAAACTAAACAGAACCCATAAACTTAACGCTAACCCTAAACATAAACTTAACACTAACCTGAAAACGAACCCAAACCTTAGCCATATCCCTAACCCTCACCCTACTTTACTTCACCCTATCCCTAACCTAAAGCTAACCCTAACTTTAACCCTAATCCTACCCCTAAACCTAACCCTAACCTTAACCTTGGCCCATCTGTAACCCTAAACCTAACCCTTATAATAACTCTGACACTAACCCTCGCCCGAAACCTAATTCTAATCCTAACCTTGACCCTAACCCTAACCTAACCTTAACCCTAACTTTAAGCCTACCATAAACTTAACCTAAACCTAACCCCTAACCCAAATCTAACCCTAAACCTAGCCCTAACCCTAACCATAACAGTTACGCAAAACTCTCACCTTAACTGTAAACGCAAATCTAACTCTTACCGTAACCCTAAACTTAACCCTAATTATAACCCTATCCTAAACCTAACTGAAACACTAACCACTAACCCTAACTCTAACCCTAATGCTTAGCCTAAACCTAACCTTAACCCTAAACCTAACCTTAACCACTAACCCTAACTCTAACCCTAACCCGAAACCAAACCCTCACACTTAACCAAAATTTCAACCTAACCATAACCCTAAACCTACCCTAACTTCATTCAAACCCTAACCCTAAGCTAAACTAACACTAAACCTAACCCTAACCCTAAACCTAAATCTAACCCTAACCCTGAATCTAACCTGAACTCTAAACCAAAACCCTAAACCTGACCCTAACATTAATCCAAACACCTACCCCAACCCTAACCCTCATCCTTAACCTAAATTCCACCCTAAACCTAAACCTAAAGCACTATCACCATACTCTAGCCCTAACTCTAAACCTAACCTAAGTCTAACCCTAAACCTTACTGTAACACCCAAAAACATCAGCTTAATGTAAACATAACACTAATCCTCACACGAAACCCTAACCCTTTCCCTAACCCTAACCCTATCCCTCATCCTAACCCTAAACCTGACGTAAACCTAACTCTTACCCTAACCTTAAACTTAACCTTAACCTTAACTCTACCCTAACCTTAACCGTAAACCTCACAATAACTCTAAACCTGACCTTAACCCTAACCCTAAAGCCTAGCACTAACTCTAAACCTAACCCTAACCTAGCCTTACACTTTACCGTAAACCTAGTCTTAACCCTAACCTGACCGCTACCTTAACCCTAACCTAAACCTAACCCTAACACTAACCTTAACCCTAAATCTAACATTAACCCTGAACCCCACTATTAACTGAAACTTCACCATGACCCTAACTCTAACCCTATCCATAACAATTACCCTAAACCCTCACCTTAACTGTAAACCTAAACCTAACCCTCACCATATCCCCAACCCTCACCCTAACCCCTAACTATATTCCTAACCCTAAACCTAATGCTATCCCTAACCCTAACTGTAACCCTAACACGAACAGTAACCCTAATCTAACACTAACCCTAACATTCACCCTAAACTTAAACCTACCCTAACCATAAACCTAAAACTAGCAGCCTAAACCTAACGTCTAACACTAACCCTAATCCTAACCCTAAGCCTAACTCTCACCCTTAACCTAAACTTCACACTAACCCTAAACCTAAAACTAACCCTAACACTAAACCTAACCCCAACCCTAAACTGGACCCTAAATCTAACCATAACACTAACCTGAACACAAACCCAAACTCTAGCCCTAACCCTAAAAGTAACCCTCAGCCTATGCTAAACTTCAACCAAATCCTAACCCTAATCATAACCGTAAACGTAAACCTAGCCCAAACCCTAACCTTAAACCTAACTCTAACCGTAAAGTTAGTCCATCTGTAACCCTAAACCTAAGCCTTACAATAGCTCTGAACCTAACCCTAATCCTAAGCCCAACAATAGACCTAATCCTAAACCTAACCCGAACTCTAAACTTGACCCTAAATAGAACACTAACTTTAACCCTAAACCAGGACTTAAACCTAAAACTTACCCTGCACCTAACCCTAAACCTAACCCTAACCCTAACTCTAACCCTAATCCTAACACTTGTCCTAAAACCTAACCTTAACTGCAATACTAACTGTAACCCTCACCTAACCCCTAACCGTACCTCCAAAAGCTAACCCTAATGCTATCCCTAACCCTAACCCTAACACTCACCTGAAAACCTAAGCCCTAACGATAACCCTAACCCTAACCCAAAACCTAACCCCTCGCACCAAAGCCTAACCCTAACTCTAACACTAACCCTAAACCTAATCATAAAACTAACCCTAACCCTAAACCAAACCTAACCATGACCAGAACCACAATGCCTAACCGGAACCCTCACTCAAGCCCTAACCCACAACTACTCCTCTAATCCCTAACACCTTACCATAACCAGAATCCTAACCCTACCCAACCCTAATCCTAAACCTAATCCTCACACCAACCACAATGCCTAACACAAACCGTAAACCTAACCCTAACCGTAACACTGAACTTAACCCTAACCTAAAATCTACCCCAACCCTAAAAGTAAACAGAACCCATAAACTTATTCCTAACCCTAAACATAACCTTAACACTAACCTGAAAACTCAAGCAAACCTTAGCCATAACCCTAACCCTCACCCTATCTTAAACTTCACCCTATCCCTAATCTAAAGCACACCCTAACTTTAACCCTGACCCTAACCTTAACCTTGGCCCACCTGTAACCCCAAACCTAACCCTTACAATAACTCTGACCCTAACCCTCACCCTAAACCTAATCCTAATCCTAACCCTGACCCTAACCCTAACCAAACCTTAACCCTAACTTTACCCTACCATAAACTTGAACCTAACCCTAACCGGTAACCCGAAATCTAAACCTAACCCTAGCCCTAGCCCTAAACCTAACCCTAACCCTAAATGTAACACTTACCCAAAACCCTCACCGTAACTGTAAACATAAATCTAACTCTTAACCTAACCCTAAATATAACCCTACCCTAAACCTAACCGAAACACTAACACCTAACTCGAAATCAAATCCTGATCTTTAGCCTAAACCTAACCTTAACCCTAAGCCTAACCCTAACCACTAACCCTAATTCTAATCCTAACCCTAAGCCTGATCCTAAACCGAACCCTAATCCTTACCCTAAACCTGACCCTAACATTAACCGAAACACCTAACCCTAACCCAAACCCTAAACCTAACCCTAACCTTAACCCAAACACCTAACCCTAACGCTAACCCTAACCCTCATCCTTAACATAAATTTCAAGATAAACCTAAGCCTAACCTTAACCCTAAATCTAAACCTAACCCTAAACTATCCCCTAAATATAGCCCTAAACTTAAACCTCATCCTAACCCTAACTACAACCCCGACCTAACCGTAACACTGTAAACCATCAGCTTAAGTGTAAACCTAACACTAACCCTCCCACGAACACCTAACCCTTTCCCTAACCCTAACCCTATCCCTAATCCTAACCTTAACCCTGACCTAAACCTAACACTTACCCTAACGCTAAGCTTAACCTTAACTCCACCCTAAAACTAACAAAAACTCTAAACCTGACCCTACCTCTTACCCTAAACCCTAGTACTAGCTCTAACTCTAAACCTAACCCTAACCTAGCCCTACCCTTTACCGTAAACCTAGCCTTAACCCTAACCTTACCCCTACCCTAACCCTAACCCTAACACTAAACTTAACCCTAACTGTAATCTTAACCCTAACCCTTACCCTGACCCTGACTATTAACTGAAACTTCACCCTAAACCTAACCCAAACTCGAACTCGAACCCTAACTATAACACTTACCCTAAACCCTCACCTTAACTGTAAACCTAACCCTAACCCACACCCTAACCACAACCCTCACCCTAACCCCTAACCGTATCCCCAACCCTAAACCTAATGCTATCCCTAACCCTATCCCTAACCCAAACACGAACATTAAACCAAATCTAACCCTAACTCTAACATTAACCCAACCCTAACCATAAACCTAAAGTTAGCATCCTAAATCTAACCTCTAACACTAACTATAATCCTAACCCTAATTCTAACGCTTATCCTAACCCTCACCCTTAACCTAAACTTCACACTAACCCTAAACCAAAACATAACCCTAACCCTAAACATAACCCCTAACCCTAACCTGAACCCTAGCCTTAAAGCTAACCTGAACACAAACCCAAACTCTAGCCCTAACCATAAAAATAACCCTCACCCTATCCTAAACTTCATCCAAACTCTAACACTACCTTAAACCTAAACCTAACCCAAGCCCTAACCTTAAACCTACCTCTAACCATAGCCCTAGTCCATCTGTAACCCTAAACCTAACCCTTACAATAGCCCTGAAATTAACCCTAAACCTAATCCTAGCCCTAGACCTAATCCTAACCTAACCCTAACTGCACCCTTGACCCTAAAGAGAACACTAACTCTAACCCTAAACCTGGACCTAAACCTAAATCTTCCCCTACACCTAACCCTAAACCTAAAAATAACTCCAACTCTAACCCTAATCATAACACTTATCCTAAACCCACACTTTAACTGTAAAACTAACCGTAACCCTCACCCTAACCCCTAACCGTATCCCCCAAACCTAACCCTAATGCAATCCCTAACCTTAACCCTAAAACTAACCTGAAACCCCTGAGCCCTAACGATAACCCTAACTCTAACACAAACCCTAACCCCTAACACCAAAGCCTAATCCAAACCTTAACCCTAACTTTCACCCTAACTCTAACACTAACGCGAAACCTAATCATAAACCTAAACCAAACCCAACCATGACCAGAACCACAATTCCTAACCGGAACCCTCACCCAAACCCTAACCCTAAACTACACCTCTAACCACTAACACCTTACCATAAACCTAATCCTAACCTTTATCCTAACCCTCACCCTTAACCTAAACTTCACACTAACCCTAAACCAAAGCGTAACCCAAACCCTAAACATAACCCCTAACCCAAAACCGAACCCTAAACCTAACCTTAACACTAAGCTGAACACAAAACCAAACTTTGCCCAAACCATAAAAATAACCCTCACCCTATCCTAAACTTCATCCAAACCCTAATCCTAATCTTAAGTGTAAACCTAAACCTAACCCAAACCCTAAGCTTAAACCTAACTCTAAGTAGAATGCTAGTCCACCTGTAACCCTAAACCTAAGCATTTCAATAGCCCTGAACTTAACCCTAAAACTAATCCTAATCCTAACCCTAGACCGAATCCTAAACCTAACTCTAACCTTGACCCTAAATAGAACACTACCTCTCACCCTGAACCTGAAAGTAAACCTAAATCTTACCCTACAGCTAAACCTAACCCTAAACCTAACCGTAACTCTAACTCTAACCCTAATCATAAGACTTGCCCTAAACCCTCACCTTAACTGTAAAACTAACCGTAACCCTCACCAGAACCCCTAAACGTATCCCTCAACACTAACCCTAATGCTAGCCCTAACACTAACCTGAAACCCTAAGCCCTAACGATAACCCTAACCCAAACCAAACCCCTAACACCAAAGCCTAACCCAAACCTTAAACCAAACACTCACCCTAAATCTAACACTAACCCGAAACCTAATCATAAACCTAACCCTAACCCTAAACCAAACCTAACCATGACCAGAACCAAAATGCCTAACCAGAACCCTCACCGAAACCCTAACCATAAACTACACCTCTAACCCCTAACACCTTATCCTAACCATAATCCTAAGCCTGCTCAACCCTGACGCTAAAACTAACCTTCAACCCAACCACAACGCCTAAAACAAACCGTAACCCTAACCATAACCGTAACACTAAACTTAACCCTAACCTAAAATCTAACCCTAACCCAGAACTAAACATAACCCATAAACTTAACCCTAACCCTAAACGTAACCTTAACAATAACCTGAAAACTTACCCAAACCTTTAGCCATAACCCTCACCCTAACCCACACCCTATCTTAAACTTCACCCTATCCCTAACCTAAAGCTAACCCTAACTTTAACCCTAACCCTACCCCTAAACCTAACACTAACCTTAACCTTGGCCCACCAGTCACCCTACACCTAACCCTTACGATAACTCTGACCCTAAACCTCACCCTAAACCTAATCCTAATCCTAACCCTACCCTAACTCTAACCTAACCTTAACCTTAACTTTAACCCTACCATAAAATTAAACCTAACCCTAAACCCTAATCCTACCTCTAACCCTAACCCTAACCGTAACACATACCCAAAACCTTCACCTTAACTGTAAACGTAACTCTAATTCTTACCCTAACCCTAAATAAAACCCTACCCTAAACCTAACCAAAACACCCCTAACCCTAACTCTAACCCTAATCCTTAGCCCAGACCTAACCATAACCCTAAACCTACCCTAACTTTATTCAAACCCTAACCTTAAACAAAACTAAAACAAACCCTAAACCTATCCCTAACCCTACCCCTGACACTAATCTGAACAATAACCCCTAGCCCTAACCCTAACCCGCACGCTTAACGTCAACTTCACCCTAACCCTATCCTAAAACTAAACATAACACTAAATCTCCCCCGACCATGAACCTAACCCAATCCTAAGTATAAAACTAACCCTAAACTTAACCCTAACCCTGACCCTGACCCTGACTCTAACCTTAATCCTAACCATAAAAATTACCCTACACACTCAGCTTAAATGGAAACCTACCACTAACCCACACCCTAACATCTAAACCTAAACCCAACCCTTAACCTAACCCTATCTCTAACCTTATCCTAGACCTACACCTAAACATGACTTAATCCTAACACTTACCCTAAACCTGACCCTAAACCTAACCTTAACCTTAAACCTAATCCTAACCTGAACCCTAACCCCTACCCCAAACCCTAAGCTCAACCCTCACCCTTAAATTAAACTTCACCCTATCCCGAACTCCAACTTTAAACCAAAACCTAATCCTAACTCTAAACCTAACCCTAAACCTGACTCTAACATTAACCCAAACACCTAACCCTAACAGTAAGCCTAACCCTAACCCTAACCCTAACCTGACCCTAACCTTAACCCAAACACCTAA
This sequence comes from Loxodonta africana, assembly GCF_030014295.1. Taxonomy (NCBI): domain Eukaryota; kingdom Metazoa; phylum Chordata; class Mammalia; order Proboscidea; family Elephantidae; genus Loxodonta; species Loxodonta africana. Next base: position 710,450 of record NW_026974878.1, on the reverse strand, counting down.
CCCTAACACTAAACCTAACCCTAACCCTCATCCTTAACCTAAACTTCACCCTAACCCTGACCCTGAAACTAAACATAACACTAAATCTCCCCCTAACCCTGACCGTAACCCAAATCCTAACCATAAACCTAACCCTAACCCGAACCTTAACCCTAACCCTGACACTAACTCTAACCCTAATCCAACCCTAAAACTTACCCTACAAACTCAACCTAAATGGAAACCTAGCACTAACCCTCACCCTAACATCTAAACCTAACCCCAACCCTTAACCTGACCCTATCTCTAACCTTAACCATGCCCTAGCCTAACCATGATTTAACCCTAACACTTACCCTAAACCTAACCCTAAACCTAATCTTAAACCTAAACCTAAAACTAACCTTAACCCTAACCCTAACCCCTAACCCTAAGCTCAACCCTCACTCTTAACTTAAATTTCACCCAAACACTAACCCTAAAACGAACCCAACACTAACCCTAAACGCAAACATAAACCTGACCCTAACGTTAACCCAAACACCTAACCCGAACCCTAACGCTAACCCGAACTCTAAACCGAACCCTAAACTGACCCTAACCTTAACCCAAACACCTAACCCTAACACTAACCCTAAACATAACTCTCATCCTTAACCTAAACTTCACCCTAAACCTAAGCCTAAGCCTAACCCTAAAACTAAACCTAACCCTAAACTATCACCTAACTCTAGCCCGAACGCTAAACCTAACAATGACCCTAACCATAACACCCTAAAGCATCAGCTTCACTGTAAACCTAACACTTACCCTCAGACGAACCCCTAACCCTTTCACAAACCCTAACCCGATCCCTAATCCTAAACCTAACGCTGACGTAAACCTAACCCTTCCCCAAACCTAAACTTAAACCTAACCTTAACTCTACCTATACCTAAACCAAACAATAACTCGAATCCTGACCCTAACCCTAACCCTAAACTCAGCACTAAGTATAATTCTAAACCTAACCCTAACCCTAACCCAGCCCAACTCTTTACCGTAAACCTAGTCTTAACCGTAACCTTACCTACCCTAAACCTAACACTAACGCTAACCTTAACCCTAACTCTAACATTAACCCTAACTTTTAGCGTAACCCTCACTATTAACTGAAACTTCACCCGAACCCTAACTCTAACCATAACCATAACACTTACCCTGAACACTCACCTTAACTGTAAAACTAACCATAACCCTCAACCTAACCCCTAACTGTATCCCGAACCCTAACCCTAAAGCTATCCCTAAGCCTAACCCTAACACTCACCTGAACCTTTAAGCCCTAAGGATAACCCGAACCTGAAATCAAACCCTAACGCATAACACCAAAGCATAACCCAAACCTTAACCCTAACTCTCACCCTAACTCTAACACTAACCCGAAACCGAATCATAAATCTAACCCTAACCCTAAACCAAACCTAACCATGACCAGAACCACAATGCCTAACCAAAACCCTCACCCAAACCCTAACCCTAAACTACACCTCTAACTCCTAACACATTACCATAACCATAATCCTAACCCTAACCAAACCTAACCCTAAACCTAACCCTCATCCCAACCACAACGCCTGACACAAACCATAACCCTAACCCTAACAGTAACACTGTAAATAACCCTAACCTAATATCTAAACCTGACCCTAAAACTAAACAGAACCCGTAAACTTAACCCTAACCCTAAACATAACCTTAACAATAACCTGAAAACTAACGCAAACCTTAGCCATAACCCTAAACCTAACCCGCACCCTATCTTAAACTTCACCCTATCTCTATCCTAAAGCTAACCCTAACTTTAACCCTAAACCTAACCCTAACCTTAACCTTGGCCAACCTGTAACCCTCATCCAAACCCTTACAATAACTCTGACCCTATCCTTCGCCCTAAACCTAATGCTAATCCTAACCCTAACCTAACCTTACCCTAACCTAACCTTAACCCTACCATAATCTTAAACCAAACCCTAACTCCTAACCCTAACTCTAACCCTAACCCTAGCACTAAGCCTAATCCTAACACTTACCCAAAACCCTCATCTTAAGTGTAAACGTAACTCTAACTCTTACCCTAACCCTAATCTTAACCCTAAATATAACTCTACCGTAAACCAAACTGAAACACGAACCCCTAACCCTAACTCTAACCCTAATCCTTAGCCTAAGCCTACCCTTAAACGTAAACCTAACCCTAACCCTAAACCGAACCCTCACTCTTAACCAAAATTCACCCTAACCATGACCCTAAACCTCCCCTAACTTCATTCAAACCCTAACCTTAACCAAAAATAAAACTAAACTTAAACCTAACCCTAAATGTAAACCTAACCCTAACCCGGACCATAACCTGAACCCTAACCCCTAACCCTAACCCTCACGCTTAACATAAACTTCACCCTAACTCTAACCCTAAAACTAAATATAACACTAAATCTCCGCCTAACCCTGACCCTAACCCTAATCCTAACCATAAACCTAACCCAAACCTGAACCTAACTCTAACCCTAACCCTAATCCTAACCCTAAAACTTACCCTACACACTCAGCTTAAATGGAAACCTAGAACTAACCCTCACCCTAACATCTAAACCTAACCCCAACCCTTAACCTAACCCTATCTCTAACCTTAACCTAGCCCTAAACCTAACAATGACTTAACCCTAACATGTACTCTAAACCTAAGCATAAACCTAAACTTAACCCTAAACCTAATCCTAACCTTAACCCTAACCCTAACACCTAACGCTAACCTGAGCTCAACACTCGCCCTTAACTTTAAATGCACCCTAACACTAACCCTAAACTGAACCCTAACCCTAACCCTAAACCTAAGCCTAAACCTGACCCTAGCATTAACCCAAACACGTAAACCTGACCCTAATACTAACCCTAAATCTAACCCTAACCTTAACGCAAACACGTAACGCTAACACTAGTCCTAACCCTCATCCTTAAAGTATGCTTCACCCTAAACGTAAGCCTAAGCCTAACCTGAAACTAAACCTAACCCTAAACTATCCCCTCAGTCTAGCCCTAACCCTAAACCTAACCCTAACCCTAACTCTAACCATACCCCTAACCATAACACTCTAAAACATCAGCTAAACTGTAAACCTAACACTAACCATCACATGAATCGCTAACCCTTTCCCTAATCCTACCCCTATCCCTAATGCTAACCTTAACCTTGACCTAATCCTAACCCTTACCCTAACCCTAAACTTAACACTAACCTTAACTCGAACTTAACCCTAACCCTCACAATAACTCTAAACCTGACCCTAACCCTAAGCCTAAACCCTAGCACTAACTCTAACTCTAACCCTAACCCTAACCCTAACCTAGCCCTACCCTTTACCGTAAACCTAGCCTAAACCCTAACCTTGCCCCTACCTTCAACCTAACCCTGACACTAACCTTAAGCATAACTCTAACCTTAACCCTAACCCTGACTATTAACTGAAACTTCACCCTAACCATAAGCCTAACTCTAACTCTAACCCTAACCATAACAATTACCCTAAACCTTCACCTTCAATGTAAACCTAAACCTAACCCTTAACCGTATCCCCAACCCTAAACCTAATGCTATCTATCCCTCACATTATCCCTAACCCTAACCCGAAGACGAACAGTAACCCTAATCTAACGCTAACCCTAACGTTAACCCTAAACTTAACCCTTCCCTAACCATAAACCTAACCCTAACACCCTAAACCTAAACTCTAACCCTAACTAGAATCCAAACCCTAATGCAAACCCTTATCCTAACCCTCACCCTTAACCTAAACTTCACACTAACCCTAAACCTAAACCTAATCTGAACATAACCACTAACCCTAACCTGAACCCTAAACCTAACCTTAGCACTAACATGAACACAAACCCAAAGTCTAGCCCTAACCCTAAAAATAACCCTCACCCTATCCTAAACTTCATCCAAACCCTAACGCTAACCTTAGTCCTAAACCTAAACCTAAACCTAACCCAACCCCTAACATTAAATCTAACTCTAACCATAATGCTAGTCCACCTGTAACCCTAAACCTAACCCTTAAAATACCCCTCAACCTAACCCTAAACCTAATCCTAACCCTAGACCTAATCCTAACCCTAACCCGAACTCTAACCTTGACCCTAAATAGAACACTAACTCTACCCCTAAACCTGAAACTAAAGCTAAATCTTACCCTACACCTAACCCTAAACGTAAACCTACCCCTAACTCTATGTCTAACGATAATCGGGACACTTATCCTAAACCCTCGCCTTAAATGTAAAACTAACCGTAACACTCACTCTAACCCCTAACGGTATCCCACAACCCTTACCCTAATGCTATCCCTAACCCTAACACTAACCTGAACACCTAAGCCCTAATGATAACCCTAACCCTAACCCTAACCCCAAACCTAACCCATAACACCAAAACCTAACCCTAACCTTAAAGGTAGCTCTCACCCTAACTCTAACTCTAACACTAACCCGAAACCTAATCATAAACCTAACCCTAACCCTAAACCAATCCTAACCATGACCAGAACCACAATGCCTAACCGGAACCCTCACCCAAACCCTAACCCTAAACTACACCTCTAACACCTAACACCTTACCGTAACCATAATCCTAACCCTACCCAACCCTAACCCTAAACCTAAACCTCACCCCAACCACAACGCCTAACACAAAACGTAACCCTAACCCTAACTGTAACACTAAACTTAACCCTAACCTTAAACATAACCCTAACCCTAAAACTAAACAGAACCCGTAAACTTAACCCTAACATGAAACACAACCTTAACACGAACCTGAAAACTAACCCAAACCTTAGCCATAACCTTAACCCTAACCCTCACCCTAACTTAAACTTCACCCTATCCCTAACCTAAAGCTCACTCTAATTCTAATTATGTTTAGTTTTAGGGCTAGGGTTAGGGTGAAGTTTATGTTAACCTAATTCTAAACCTATCCCTACCCCTAAACCTAACCCTAACCTTAACCTTGGCCCACCTGTAACCCTAAAACTAACCCTTACAATAACTCGGACCCTAACCCTCACCCTAAACCTAATCCTAATCCTAACCCTGACCATAACCCTAACCTAACCTTAACCCTAACTTTAACCCTACGATAAACTCAAACCTAACCCTAACCCCGAACAATAACTCTAACCAAAATTTCACCCTACCCATAACCCTAAACCTACCCTAACTTCATTCAAATCCTAACCCTAACCAAAACTAAAGCTAACCCTAAACCTAACGCAAACCCTAACCCTGACCCTAACCTGAACCCTTACCCCTAACCCTAACCCTAACCCTCACGCTTAACAGAAACTTCACCCTAACCCTAGCCCTAAAACTAAACATAATACTAAATCTCCCCAACCCTGACCCTAACCCTAATCCTAACCATATACCTAACCCTAACCTTAAACATAATCCTAACCCTGACCCTAAATCTATCTCTAACCCTAATCCTAACCCTAAAACTTACCCTACACACTCAGCTTAAATGGAAACCTAGCACTAACCCTCACACTAACATCTAAACCTAAACCCTACCCTTAACCTAATCTTATCTCTAACCTTTACCTAGCCCTAAACCTAACCATGACTTAACCGTAACACTTACCCTAACCCTAAAACTAATCTTAACCCTAATCCTAATCCTAACCTTAACCCTAACCCTAACCCCTAACACTAACCCTAAGCTCAACCCTCACACTTAACTTAAACTGCACCCTGACCCTAACCTTAAACTAAACCCTAACCCTAAAGCTAACCCTAACATTAACCCAAACACCAAAACCTAACCCTGACACTAACACTAACCCTAAACTTAACCCTAACCTGATCCTAACCTTAACCCAAACACCTAACTCTAATATTTACCCTAACGCTAATCTTAACTTAACTTTCACCCTATACATAAGCAGAACCCTAAAATTAAACCTAACCCTAAATATCCCCTCAGTCTAGCCCTAACCCTAACTCTAACTCTAACCCTGACCCTAACCGTAACACTGTAAAACATCAGCTTAACTGTAAATCTAACACTAACCCTCACACGAACCCTAATCCTTTCCCTAAACCTAACCCTATCCCTAACCCTAACCCTAACCCTGACCTAAACATAACCCTTACCCTAACCCTAAACTTAACCCTAACCTTAACTCTACCCTAACCCTAACACTAACAAAAACTCTAAACCTGACCCGAACCCTACCCCTAAACCCTAGCACTAACTCTAACTCTACACCTAATCCTAACCCTAACCTAGACGTACCTTGACCGTAAACCTAGCCTTAACCCTAACCTTACCCCTATCCTATCCCTAACCCTAAACCTAACCCTAACACTAATCTTAATCCTAACTCTAACCTTAACCCTAACCCTTACCTAACCCTCACTATTAACTGAAAATTCACCCTAACCCTAACCCTAACCCTAACTCTAACTCTAACCCTAACCATAACACTTACCCTAAACCCTCACCTTAACTGTAAACCTAACACTAAACCTCACCCGAACCCCTAACCGAATCCCCAACCCTAAACCTGCCGCTATCCCTAAACTTATCCCTAACCCTAACCCAAACACGAACAGTAACACTAATCTAATACTAACCGTTACATTAACCCTAAACTTAACCCTACCCTAACCATAAACCTAACCCTAACACCCTAAACGTAAACTCTAACACTAAGTATAATCCTCACCGTAATCCTAACCCTTACCTTGACCCTCACTATGAACCTAAACATCACTCTAACCCTGAACCTAAACCTAACACTAACCCTAAACGTAACTCCTAACACTAACCCGAACCCTAAAACTAACCTTAACACTAACCTGAACACAAAATCAAACTTCAGCCCTAATCATAAGAATAACCCTCACCCCGTCCTAAGGTTCATCCAACACTAACCCTAACCTTCACCCTAAACCTAAACCTAACCCAAACCCTAACCTTAAACCTAACTCTAACCATAACACTACTCCACCTGTAACCCTAAAACTAAGCCTTACATTAGCCCTGAACCTAACCCTAGACCTAACCCTAATCCTAACCCTAACCCTAACTCTAAGCTTGATCCTAAATAGAACACTAACTCTAATTCTAAACCTGAACCTAAACCGAAATCTTACCCTACACCTAACCCTAACCCTGAACCTAACCCTAACTCTAACCCTAAGAATAACACTTACCCTAAACCCTCACCTTAACTGTAAAACTAACCGCAACCCTCACCCTAACCCCTAACCGTATCCCCCAACCCTAACCCTAATGCTATTCCTAACCCTAACACTAACCTGAACCCCTAAGCCCTAACGATAACCCTAACCCCTAACCCAAACCCTAACCCCTAACACCAAAGCCTAACCCAAACCTTAACCCTAAGTCTCACCCTAACTCTAACTCTAACATTAACCTGAAACCTAATAATAAACCTAACCCTAACCCTAAACCAAACCTAACCATGACCAGAACCACAATGACTAACCGGAACCCTCACCCAAACCCTAACCCTAAACTAAAACTCTAACCCTTAACACCTTACCATAACCAGAATCCTAACCCTACCCAACCCGAACCCTAAACCTAACCCTCACCCAAACGACAAAGACTAACACAAACCGTGACCCTAATCCTAACCATAACACTAAACTTAACCCTAACCTAAAATTTAACCCTAACCCTAAAACTAAAAAGAACCCGTAAACTTAACCCTAACCCTAAACATAACCTTAACACTAACCTGAAACCAAACTCAAACCTTAACCATAACCCTAAAACTAACCCTCAGCCTATCTTAAACTTCACCCTATCCCTAAGCTAAAGCTCACCCTAACTTTAACCCTAACCCTACCCCTAAATCAAACCCTAAACTTAACCTTGGCCCACCTGTAGTACCCTAAACCTAACCCTTACAATAACTCTGACCCTAACCCTCACCCTTACCCTAACCCTAACTGTAACCCTCACCCTTAACCTAAACTTCACACTAACCCTAAATCTAAACATAACCCTACCCCCAAACATAACCCCTAACCCTAATCCAAACGCTAAACCTAACCTTAACACTAACCTGAACACGAACCCAAACTCTAGACCTAACCTTAAAAATAACACTCACCATATCGTAAACTTCATCCAAACCCTAACCCTAAATCTAAACCTAACCCAAACCCTAAACTTAAACTTTAATCATAACGCTAGTCCACCTGTAACCCTAAACCTAACCCTTACAATAGCCCTGAACCTAACAATAACCCTTACCCAAAACCCTAACCCAAATCCTAAACCGAAGCCTAACGTGAACCCAAACCCAGACCCTAAACACAAACCATATCACTAGCCCTAGCCCTAGGCCCTAGCCCAAGTCCTAGCCCTAGCCCTAGCCCTAACCCTAACACTAACTCGAACCCTAAAACCTAACCCTAAACATTAACCCTAACCCTGAACACTAACCCTAACACTAACCGCTAACCCTAAACCCAAACCCTAACCCTGAACACTAACCCTAACACTAACTGCTAACCCTAAACCCTAACCCTAACCCTAAACCCTAACACTAACCCTAACACTAACCATGAACCCTAACCCTAAACTCTAACCATCAGCCTAACCCAAAACCCTAACCCTAACCCTAAACTCTAGCCCTAAAACCCTAGCCCTAGACCTAGCCCTAACACCAAGCCCTAGCCCTAGCCCTAACCCTAACCCTAACCTCTAACCTCTAAAACTAACCCTAGCCCTAACCCTAAACCCTAAATCCTAACCCTAAACCCAAACCCTAAACCTAACCCTGACTCTAACCCCTAACCCTGACCCAGACCCTGACCCTAAACCGTGACAATGACCCTAAACCCTGACCATGACCCTAACCCTGACCGTGACCCTAACCCTGACCCTAAACTCTGACCCTGACACTAAACACTGACTCTGACCCTGACCCTAAACTCTATCACTAAACACTAAACCCTAACCCCTAGCCCTAACACATAGCCCTAACCTTACCCCAACCCTAATCCTAAACCCTAAACCCTAACCATAAAAACAAACCCTAAACCTAACCCTGACCCTAACCCCTGACCCTGACCCTGACCCTGACCCTAAACCCTGACCATAAACCCTGACCCTGACACTAAAAACTGACCCTGACCCTAAACTCGAACACTAAACCCTAAAACCTAACCTTAACCCCTAAACCCGATCCCGAACCATAACCCTAACACTAAACTAAACCCTAAACCCTAACCTGTGTAGGGAGTGAGGAGGTGGGAGGGACTAGGCTGGGCACTGTGAAGGGAGTCAGGAGGTGGGAGAGACCATGCAGGGCCCTGTATAGAGAGTGAGAGACCAGGCAGGGCACTGTATAGGGAGTAAGATGGTGGGACAAAAGAGACAGAAACCTGTGTAGGGAGTGAAGAGCTGAGAGACCAGACAGAGACCTTTGTAGGGAGTGAGGAGGTGGGTGAGACCAGGCAGGGCCCTGAGTAGGGAGAGAGGAGATGGAAGAGACCAGGCAGGGACAGGTGTAGGAAGTGAGGAGGTGGGAGGGACCAGGAAGGGCCCTGTGTAAGGAGTGAGGATGTGGAAGAGAACAGGCAGAGAACTCTGTAGGGAGTAAGGAGGTGGGACAGACCAGGCAGAGACCTTTACAGGGACGGAGGAGGTGGGAGAGAAAAGGCGGGGCCCTGAGTAGGGAGTGAGGGGCTGGGAGCAACCAGGCACGGCCATGTCTAGGGAGTGAGGAGGTGGGAGAGGTCAGGCAGGGACCTGAGTAGGGAGTTAGGCCTTAGGAGAGACCAGGCAGAGACCTGCATAGGGAGTGAGGAGGTGAGAGAGACCAGGTAGGATGCTGTGTAAAGAGTGAGGATGTAGGAGAGACCAGGCAGGGCCCTGTGTAAGGAGTGATGAGGTGGGAGAGACGAAGCAGGGACCTGTGTAGGGAGTGAGGAGGTGGGAGAGAATAGGCAGAAACCTGTGTAGGGATTGAGAAGATGGTAGAGAGCAGGCAGGGCCCTGTGTAGGGAGTGAAGAGGTGGGAGAACCATTCAGAGACCTGCATAGGGAGTGAGGAGATGGGAGAGACCAGGAAGGGCCCTCTGTAGGGAGTGAGTTGGCCAGAGATCAGGCATGTCCCTGTATGGAGTAAGGATATGGGAGAGACCAGGCAGGGCCCTGTGCAGGGAGTTAGGAGGTGGGAGAGAACAGGCAGAGAAGAGTGTAGGGAGTGAGGAGGTGGGACAGACCAGGCAGGGCTCTGTGCATAGAGAAGATGGGAGACACCAGACAGGGCCCTGTGTAGGGAGTGAAGAAGAGGGAGACCCAGGCAGAGTCCTGCTTAGGGAGTGAGGAGATGGGAGAGACCAGGCAGAGCCAAGTATAGGGAGTGAGGAGATGGGAGAGACCAGGCAGGCCCTGTGTAAGGAGTGATGAGGTGGGAGAGACCAAGCAGGACCCTGTGCAGGGTGTGAGGGGGAGGGAGCATCCAGGCAGGGCCCTGTGGAGGGAGTGAGGTGTTGGGAGAGACCACACAGGTCCTGTGTAGGGAGTGAGAATGTGCCAGAGATCAGGCAGGGCCCTGTGTAGAGAGTGAGGAGGTGGCAGAGAAGAGACAGAGACATATGTAGGGAGTAAGCAGAAGGGAGACACCAGGCAGGGCCCTCTGTAGGGAGTGAGGAGGAGGGACATAGCAGGCAGGGCCCTGTGTAAGGAGTGAGGAGGTGGGAGAATCCAGGCAGACACCTGTGTAGGGAGTGAGGAGCTGGAAGAGACCAGGCAGGGACCTGTGTAGGTCCTGAGGAGGTGGGAGAGGCCAGGCAGCGTACTGTGTAGGGAGTGAGAAGGTGGGAGAGACCAGGCAGGGCCCTATGTTGGGAGTGAGGATGCAGGAGAGAAGAGGCAGAGATGTGGGAGAGACCAGGCAAAGACCTGTGAAGGGACTGAGGAGGTGGGAGAGACCTGGCAGGGCCCAGTGTACGGAGTGAGTATCTTGGAGAGAAGAGGCAGAGACCTGTGTAGGGATTGAGAAGAAGGAGAGACCAGGCCGGGCCCTGTGTAGGGAGTGAGGATGTGGGAGAGATCAGGCAGAGCCCTGTGTAGGAAGTGAGGTGTTAGGAGAGACCAGGCAGGGCCCTGTGTAGGGAGTGAGGAGGTGGGAGAGACCAGGTAGGACCCTGTGTACAGAGTGAGGATGTGGAAGAGAACAGGCAAGGCTGTGTGTAGGAAGTAAGGTGGTGGAGATACCAGTCAGGGACCTGTGTAGGGATTGAGGAAGTGGGAGAGACCAGGCAGGACCCTGTGTAGGGAGTGAGGAGGTGGGAGAGACCATCAGGGCCCCGTGTAGGGAGTGAGGAGGTGATAGAGAACAGGTAAGGCCCTGCATACACAGTGAGGAGTTGGGAGAGACCACCCAGATACCTGAGTAGGGAGTCAGGATGTGGGAGAGATCAGGCAGAGCCCTGTGTAGGAAGTGAGGTGTTAGGAGAGACCAGGCAGGGCCCTGTGTAGGGAGTGAGGAGGTGGGAGAGACCAGGTAGGACCCTGTGTACAGAGTGAGGATGTGGAAGAGACCAGGCAGGTCTGTGTGTAGGGAGTAAGGAGGTGGAGATGCCAGGCAGGGCCCTGTGTAGGGAGTGAGGATGTAGGAGAGATCATCAGGGCCCTGTGCAGGAAGTGAGCAGATGGGATACACCAGGCAGGGCCCTGTATAGGGAGTGAGGAGATGGGAGAGAACAAGCACAGCCCTGTGTAGGGAGTGAGAAGAAGGGAGATAACAGCCAGAAACACAGTGCAGGGACTGAGGAGGTGGGAGAGGTAAGGCAGGACCCTGTGTAGGGAGTGAGGGGGTGATAGAGACCAGGCAGAGCCCTGTGTAGGGAGTGAGGAGGTGGGAGAGGCCAGGCATGGCCCTGTGTAGGGAGTGAGGAGGTGGGAGAGACCAGGCAGGGCCCTGTGGAGGGAGTAAGGAGGTGGAGAGACCAGGCAGTGGCTTGTTTAGGGAGTGAGCAGGTGCGAGAGAACATCAGGGCCCTGTGTAGGGAGTGAGGAGGAGGGAGAAAACAGGCTAACACCTGTGTATGTAGTAAGGAGGTGGGAAAGACCACCCAGAGACCTGTGTAGGGATTGAGGAATGGGAGGGAACAGGCAGAGAACTGTGTAGGGAGTGAGGAGGTAGGAGAGACCAGGCAAGGCCCTGTGTAGGGAGCGAAGAGGTGGAGAACCAGGCAGAGTCCTGCGTAGGGAGTGAGAAGGCGAGAGAGGACAGGCAGAGCCCTGCGTAGGGAGTGAGGAGGTGGGATTGACTAGGCAGGACCCTGGGTAGGGTGTGAGGAGGTGGGAGATTCCAGGCAGGGCCCTTTGTAGGGAGTGAGGTGTTGGGAGAGACCAGGCAGAGTCCTGTGTAGGGAGTGAGGATTTGGGAGAGACCAGGCAGGGCCCTGTGTATGGCCTGAGGAGGTTAGAAATACCAGGCAGGGCCCTGAGTAGGGAGTGAGGAAGTGGGAGAGAAGAGGCAGGGCCCTGTCTAGGGATTGAAGAGGTGGGAGAGAACAGGCAGAGACCCTTGTAGGGAATGGGGAGGTGGGAGAACCATGCAGAGACCTGTGTAGGGATGGAGAAGGTGCGAGGGACCAGTTAGGGCCCTGTGTGTGCAGTCAGGATGTGAGAGAGAGGAGGCAGGGCCCTGTGTGAATTGAGGATGTGGGAGAGGCCAGGCAGGGCCCTGTTTAGGGAGTGAGGAGGTGGGAGAGATCATCAGGGCCCTGTAAAGGGAGTGAGGAGGTGAGAGAGGCCAGTCAGGGACCTGTGTAGGGAGTTAGGCGTTAGGAGAGACCAGTCAGGGCCCTGTGTAGGGAGTGAGGAGGTGGGAGAGACCAGGCAGAGACCTGCATAGGGAGTGAGGAGGTGAGAGAGACCAGGTAGGATGCTGTATAAAGAGTGAGGATGTAGGAGAGACTAGCCAGAGCCCTGTGCAGGGAGTAAGGAGGTGGAGAGACCAGGCAGGGTCCTGTTTAGGGAGTGAGGAGGTGGGAGAGATCATCAGGGCCCTGTAAAGGGAGTGAGGAGGTGGGAGAGACCACCCAGATACCTGTGTAGGGACTGAGGAGGTGGGAGAGAAAAGACAGAGCCCTGTGTAGGGAGTGAGGAGGTGGGAGATACCAGGCAGGGCCCTGTGTAGGGAGTGAGGAGGTGGCAGGGAGCAGTCAGAGACCTGTGTAGGGAGTGAGGAGGTGGCAGAGACCAGGCAGGGCCCTGTCTAGGGAGTGAGGAGTTGGAAGAGACCAGGCAGAGACCTGTGTACTGAGTCAGGAGGTGGGAAAGAACAGGCAGGACTGTGTTTAGCAAGTGAGAGGGTGAGAGAGAATAGGCAGAAACTTGTGTAGGGAGTGAGAAGATGGAAGACAGCAGGCAGGGCCCTGTGTAGGGAGTGAAGAGGTGGGAGAAACATTCAGAGACCTGAATAGGGAGTGAGGAGTTGGGAGAGACCAGGCAGGGCTCTGTGCAGGGAGTGAGGAGGCCAGAGATCAGGCAAGTCCCTTTGTATGGAGTAAGGATGTGGGAGAGACCAGGCAGGGCCCTGTGCAGGGAGTGAGGAGGTAGGAGACATCAGGCAGGGACTGGTGTAGGGAGTGAGGAGGTGGGAGAGACCAGGCAGGGCTCCGTGTAGGAAGTGAGGAAGTGGGAAAGAACAGGCAGAAAGCTGTGTATGGAGTGAGAAGATGGGAGACACTAGCCAGGGCCCTGTGTAGGGAGTGAAGAGGTGGGAGAACAAGGCAGAGTCCTGCATAGAGAGTGAGGAGGTGGGAGAGGACAGGCAGAGCCCTGCTTAGGGAGTGAGGATGTGGGAGAGACAAAGCAGGGCTCTTTGTAAGGAGTGATGAGGTGGGAGAGACTAGGCAGGACCCTGCTAGGGGTTATTGATATTGTAAGGGTTAGGTTTAGGGTTAGGGTAGGGGTAAGGTTAGGGTTAAGGCTAGCTTTACTGTAAAGGGTGGGGCCAGGTTAGGGTTAGGGTTAGGTTTAGAGTTCGAGTTAGATCTAGGGTTTAGGGTTAGGGTTAGGGTCCGGTTTAGAGTTATTGTTAGGTTTAGGGTAGAGTTAAGGTTAGCGTTAAGTTTAGGGTTAGGGTAAGGATTAAGTTTAGGTCAGGGTTAGGGTTAGGACGAGTGATAGGGTTAGGGAAAGGGTTAGGGGTTTGTGTGAGGCTTAGTGTTACATTTACAGTTAAGCTGATGTTTTAGGGTGTTACTACCAGGGTTTACCAGGGTTAGGGTTAGAGTTAGGGTTAGGGCGAGAGTTAGAGGATAGTTTAGGGTTAGGTGTAATTTTAGGGTTAGGGTTAGGCTTAGGTTTAGGGTGAAGTTTAGGTTAAGGATGAGGGTTAGGATTAGGCTTTGGTGTTTAGGTTAAGGTTAGGGTTAGGCTTAGTGTTAGGTTTAGCGTTAAGTGTTTGGGTTAATGTTAGGGTCAGGTTTAAGGTTAGGTTTAGGGTTAGGGTTAGTGTTTGGTTTAGGGTTAGGGTTAGGGTGAAGTTTAAGTTAAGGGTGAGTGTTGAGCTTAGGGTTAGTGTTGGGGTTAGGGTTAGGGTTAAGGTTAGAATTAAGTTTAGGGTTAAGGTCAGGTTTAGAGTTAGGGTAAGTGTTAGGGTTAAGTCATAGTTAGGTTTAGGACTAGTTTTTAGTTAGAGATAGGGTTGGGTTCAGGGTTGGGGTTAGGTTTAGATGTTAGGGTGAGGGATAGTGCTAGGTTTCCATTCAAACTGCGTGTGTAGGGTAAGTTTTAGGGTTAAAGTTAGAGTTAGAGTCAGGGTTAGGTTTAAGTTTAGTGTTGGGATTATGTTTATGGTTAGGGTCAGGGTTGGGGAGATTTAGTGTTTAGGGTTACAGTGAATTTATGTTCTGCGAGAGGGTTAGGGTTAGGGGTTTGGGTTCAGGTTAGAGTCAGGGTTAGGGTTAGGTTTAGGGTTAGGGTTAGGTTTAGTGTTAGTGTTAGTTTTGCTTAGGGTTAGGGTTTGAATGAAGTTAGGGTAGGCTTAGTGTTATGCTTAGGGTGAAATTTTGGTTAAGGGTGAGGGTTCGGCTTAGGCTTAGGGTTAGAGTTAGGGTCAGTGGTTAGGGTTAGGTTTAGGGTTAAGGTTAGGTTTAGGCTAAGGATTAGCGTTAGAGTTACGGTTAAGGGTTAGCATTTCAGTTAGGTTTAGGTTAGGGTTATAATTAGGGTTAAGTTTAGGGTTAGGGTAAGAGTTAGAGTTACATTTACAGTTAAGATGAGGATTTTGGGAAAGTGTTACAGTTAAGATTAGGGTTAGGGCTAGGGTTAGGGTTAGAGTTAGGGTTAAGGGTTAGGGTTAGGTTTAAGATTATGGTAGGCTTAAAGATAGGGTTAAGGTTAGGTTAGGGTTAGGGTCAGGGTTAGGATTAGAATTAGGTTTAGGGCGAGGATTAGGGTCAGAGTTATTGTAAGGGTTAGGTTTAGGGTTACAGGTGGGCCAAGGTTAAGGTGAGGGTTAGGTTTAGGGGTAGGGTTAGGGTTAAAGTCAGGGTGAGTTTTAGGTTAGGGATAGGGTGAAGTTTAAGACAGGGTGAGGGTTAGGGTTATGGCTAAGGTTTGGGCTTGTTTTCAGGTTAGTGTTAAGGTTATGTTCAGGGTTAGGGTTAAGTTCATGGGTTGTGTTTAGTTTTAGGGTTAGGGTTAGATTTAAGGTTAGGGTTAAGTTTAGTGTTACGGTTAGGGTAAGGGTTATGGTTGTGTTAGGCGTTGTGGTTGGGGTGAGGGTTAGGTTTAGGGTTAGGGTTGGGTAGGGTTTGGATTATGGTTATGGTAAAGTGTTAGACTTAGAGGTGTAGTTTAGGATTAGGTTTTGGGTGAGGGTTCCGGTTAGACCTTGTGTTTCTGGTCATGGTTAGGTTTGGTTTAGGGTTAGGGTTAGGTTCATGATTAGGTTTCGGGTTAGTGTTAGAGTTAGGGTGAGAGTTAGGGTTAAGGTTTTTGCTAGGCTTTGGTGTTAGGGTTAGGGTTTGTGTTAGGGTTAGGTTTATCATTAGGGCTCAGGGGTTTCAGGTTAGTGTTAGGGTTAGGGTTAGGGATAGCATTAGGGTTAGCGTTGTGGGATACGGTTAGGGGTTAGGGTGAGGGTTACGGTTAGTTTTACAGTTAAGGTGAGGGTTTAGGGTAAGTGTTATGATTAGGGTTAGAGTTAGAGTGAGGGTTAGGTTTAGGGTTAGGGTTAAGTGTAGGGTAAGATTTAGGTTTAGGTCCAAGTTGAGGGTTAGACTTAGTGTTCTATTTAGGGTCAAGGTTAGAGTTAGGGTTAGGGTTAGGATTAGGTCTAGGTTTAGGATTAGGATTAAGTTTAGGGTTAGGTTCAGGGCTATTGTAAGTGTTCAGTTTAGGGTTACAGATGGACTAGCGTTATTCTTAGAGTTAGGTTTGAGGTTAGGGTTTGGGTTAGGTCTAGGTTTAGGGTTAAGGTTATGGTTAGTGTTTGGATGAAGTTCAGGATAGGGTGAGGGTTATTTTTCTGGTGAGGGCTAGGGTTTGGGTTTGTGTTCAGGTTAGTGTTAAGGATAGGTTTAGGGTTCGGTTAGGGTTAGGCGTTATGTCTAGGGTCAGCGTTAGGTTAGGTTTAGGGTTAGTGTGAAGTTTAGGTTAAGGGTGAGGGTTATGATAAGGGTTAGGATTATAGACGGTGTTAGACGTTAGGTTTAGGGTGTTAGGGTTAGGTTTATGGTTAGGGTAGATTTAAGTTTAGGTTTAATATTAGGGTTAGGGTTAGATTTGGGTTACTGTTCGTATTAGGGTTAGGGTTAGGGATAAGTTTGGGGATAGCGTCAGGTTTAGGGTTGGGGATACGGTTAAGGATTAGGGTGAGGGTTAGGGTTAGGTTTACAGTTAAGGCGAGGGTTTAGGGTAATTGTTATGGTTAGGGCTCGAGTTAGATTTAGGCGTAGGGTTAGGGTGATGTTTCAGTTAATAGTCACGTTAGAGTTAAAGTTAGAGTAGGGTCAAGTTTAGTGTTCGGGTTAGGTATGGAGTTAGGGTTCGGGTAGGGGTAAGGTTAGGGTTAAGGCTAGGTTTACGATAAAGGGCAGGGCTAAGTTAGTGTTAGGTTTAGAGTTAGAGTTAGTGCTAGGGTTTGGGGTTATGCTTACGGTCAGGTTTAAAGTTATTGTTAGGCTTTGTTAGGGGGTTAGGGTTGTGTTTGTTACGGGGTTACGATTGTATTTTCGGGGTTTAGAGTTGTGCTTGTTAGGGGCTTAGGGTTGTTTTCGTGAGGGGGTTAGGGTTGTTCGTTGTTTGGGGGTTAGGGTTGTTTGTTGTTTGGGGGCTAGGTTTGATTGTTGTTAGGGGGTTAAGGTTGTTTGTTGTTAGGGGTATAGTGTTGTTTGTTGTTAGGGGTTCAGGGTTGTTTGTTGTTAGGGGGTTAGTGTTGTTTGTTGTTAGGGTGTTAGGGTTGTTTGTTGTTAGTGGGTTAGGGTTGTTTGTTGTTAGGGAGTTAGGGATGATTTTTGTTAGGGGGTTAGTGTTGTTTTTGGTCGGGGGTTAATGTTGTTTGTTAGGGCGTTAGTTTTGTTTGTTGTTAGTGGGTTAGGGATGTTTGTTGTTAAGGGGTTAGTGTTGTTTGTTGTTAGGGGGTTAGGATTTTTTTTTGTAAGAGGGTTAGTGTTGTGTGTTGTTAGGGGGTTAGTGTTGTTTGTGGATGGGGGTTAGTGTTGTTGGTTGTTATGGGGTTAGGGTTGTTTGTTGATAGGTGGTTACTTTTGTTGTTAGGGGTTTTGGGTTGTTGGATTTTAGGGGTTGAAGGTTGTTTGTTGTTAGAGACTTAGGGTTGTTTGTTGTTAGGGGGTTAGTGTTGTTTGTTGTTAGTGGGTTAGTGTTGTTTGTTGTTAGGGGTTCAGAGTTTTTTGTTGTTAGGGGGTTAGAGTTGTTTGTTGTTAGAGGATTTGGGTTCTTTCTTGTTGGGGGTTAGAGTTGTTTGTTTTTAGGGGATAAGTGTTGGTTGTTGTTAGGGGGTTAGTATTTTTTTTTATTTTTACTGGGTTAGTGCTGTTGGTGGTTATAGGGTTAGTGTTGTTGGTTGTATAGGGGGTTAGGGTTGTTTGTTGTTAGGGGGTTAGGGTTGTTTCTTGTTGTACTTTAGTGGTTTTTGTTGTTAGGATGTTAGTGTTGTTTGTGGTTAGGGGTTTACTGTTGTTGGTTGTTAGGGGGTTAGGGTTGTTTGTTGTTAGGGGTTTAGGGTAGTTTGTTTTAAGGGGTTAGTGTTGTTTGTTGTTAGGTTGTTAGGATTGTTGTTAGGGTGTTAGTGGTGTTTGTTAGGGGGTTAGTGTTTTTTGTTGTTAGGGGGTTAGTGTTGTTTCTTGTTAGAGAGTTAGTTTTCTTTGTTGTTAGGGGATTAGGGTTGTATGTAGTTAGTGGGTTAGAGTTGTTTGTTGTTGGGGGTTAGGGTTGTTTGTTGTTAGGGTGTTAGGGTTGTTGTTAGGGGGTTAGTGCTTTTTGTATTTAGGGGTTTCGGGTTGTTTCTTGTTGGGGTTTAGTGGTTTTTGTTGTTAGGGTGTTAGTGTTGTTTGTTGTTAGGGGGTTAGTGTTGTTTGTTCTTACGGGGTTAGTGTTGTTTGTGGTTAGGGTGTTAGTGTTGTTTGTGGTTAGGGGGTTAGTGTTGTTGGTTGTCAGGGGGTTAGGATTGTTTGTTGTTAGGCGTTTAGGGGTGTTTGTTGTTAGGGGGTTAAGGTTGTTTGTTGTTAGGAGGTCAGGGTTGTTTGTTGTTACGGGGTTAGGTTAGTTTCTTGTTAGGGGTTTAGTGTTGTTTGTTGTTAGGGGGTTAGTGTTTGTTGTTTGGGGGTTAGGGTTGTTTGTTGTTACGGGGTTAGTGTTGTTTGATGTTAGGGGTTAGGGTTTTTTGTTGTTAGGGGGTTAGTGTTGTTTGCTGTTAGGGTGTTAGGGTTGTTTGTTGTTAGTGGGTTAGGGTTGTTTGTTGTTAGTGGGTTAGTGTTTTTGGTTTTTAGGGGTTAGGGTTGTTTATTGTTTGGGGGTTAGTGTTGTTTGTTGTTAGGGGGTTAGGGTCGTTTGTTGTTAGGGTGTTAGTGTTCTTTGATGTTAGGGGTTTAGGGTTGTTTGTTGTTGGGGGTTAGGGTTGTTTGTTGTTAGGGGTTAGGGTTTTTTGTTGTTACGGGGTTAGGGTTGGTTCTTGTTAGGGGGTTAGTGTTGTTTGTTGTTGGTGGGTTAGGGTTGTTTGTTGTTTGGTTAGGGTTGTGTGTTGTTAGGGGGTTAGTGTTGTTTGTTGTTAGGGGTTTAGGGTTGTTTCTTGTTGGGGTTTAGTGGTTTTTGTTGTTAGGGTGTTAGTGTTGTTTGTGGTTAGGGGGTTAGTGTTGTTGGTTGTTAGGGGGATAGGAATGTTTGTTGTTAGGGGGTTAGGGTTGTTTGTTGTTACTGGGTTAGTGTTGTTTGATGTTAGGGGTTAGGGTTGTTTGTTGTTAGGGGGTTAGTGTTGTTTGTTGTTAGGTGTTTACGGTTGTTCGTTGTTAGGGGGTTAGGGTTGTTTGTTGTTTCGGGTTTAAGGTAGTTTCTTGTTAGGGGTTTAGTGTTGTTTGTTGTTAGTCGGTTAGGGTTGTTTGTTGTTTGGTTAGGGTTGTTTGTTGCTAGGGGGTTAGGGATGGTTGTTGTTAGGGTGTTAGTGTTGTTTGTTGTTAGGAGGTTAGTGTTATTTGTTGTTAGGTGTTTAGGGTTGTTTCTTGTTGTGGTTTAGTGGGTTTTGTTGTTAGGGTGTTAGTGTTTTTGCTTAGGGGGTTACTACTGTTGGTTGTTAGGGGGTTAGGGTTCTTTGTTGTTAGGGGTTAGGGTTGTTTGTTGTTACGGGGTTAGGGTAGTTACTTGTTAGGGGGTTAGTGTTGTTTGTTGTTAGTGGGTTAGTGTTGTTTGTTGTCTGGTTAGGGTTGTGTGTTCTTAGGGGGTTAGTGTTGTTTGTTGTTAGGGGTTTAGGGTTGCTTCTTGTTCGGGTTTAGTGGTTCTTGTTGTTAGGGTGTTAGTGTTGTTTGTGGTTAGGGGGTTAGTGTTGTTGGTTGTTAGGGGGATAGGATTGTTTGTTGTTAGGGGGTTAGGGCTCTTTGTTGTTTGGGGGTTAGGGTTGTTTGTTTTTACGGGGTTAGTGTTGTTTGATGTTAGGGGTTTAGGGTTGTTTGTTGTTAGGGGGTTAGTGTTAGTTGTTAGGGTGTTAGGGTTGTTTGTTGTTAGTGGGATAGGGTTGTTTGTTGTTTGGTTAGGGATGTGTGTTGTTAGGGGGTTAGTATTGTTTGTTGTTAGGGCTTTAGGGTTGTTTCTTGTTGGAGTTGAGTGGTTTTTGTTGTTAGGGTGTTAGTGGTGTTTGTGGTTATGGGGTTAGTGTTGTTGGTTGTTAGGGGGATAGGAATGTTTGTTGTTAGGGAGTTAGGGTTGTTTGTTGTTACGGGGTTAGTGTTGTTTGATGTTAGGGGTTAGGGTTGTTTGTTGTTAGAGGGTTAGTGTTGTTTGTTGTTAGGGTGTTAGTGTTGTTTGTGGTTAGGGGGTTAGTGTTGTTGGTTGATTGGGGGTTAGTGTTGTTTGTTGTTGGAAGGTTAGGGTTGTTTGTTCTTAGGGGTTTAGGGTTGTTTGTTGTTAGGGGGTTAGGTTTGTTCGTTGTTAGGGGTTTAGTGTAGTTTATTTTTAGGGGGTTAGTGTTGTTTGTTGTTAGGTTTTTAGGATTGTTGTTAGGGGGTTAGTGGTGTTTGTTGTTAGGGGGTTAGTGTTTTTTGTTGTTGGTTTAAGTGTTGTTTCTTGTTAGAGAGTTAGGGTTCTATGTTGTTAGGGGGTTAGGGTTGTTTGTTGTTTGGGGGTTAGGGTTGTTTTTTGTTACGGGGTTAGTGTTGTTTGATGTTAGGGTTTTAGGGTTGTTTGTTGTTAGGGGTTTAGTGTTTGTTGTTAGGGTGTTAGGGTTGTTTGTTGTTAGTGAATTAGGGCTGTTTGTTGTTTGGTTAGGGTTGTGTGTTGTTAGGGGGTTAGTGTTGTTTGTTGTTAGGGGTTTAGGGTTATTTCTTGTAGGGGTTTAGTGGTTTTTGTTGTTAGGGTGTTAGTGTTG
Organism: Loxodonta africana; assembly: GCF_030014295.1. Taxonomy (NCBI): domain Eukaryota; kingdom Metazoa; phylum Chordata; class Mammalia; order Proboscidea; family Elephantidae; genus Loxodonta; species Loxodonta africana. The sequence goes on along the minus strand of NW_026974878.1, from coordinate 689,322 downwards.
TTTGTGGTTAGGGGGTTAGTGTTGTTGGTTGTTGGGGGATAGGATTGTTTGTTGTTAGGGGGTTAGGGTTGTTTGTTGCTTGGGGGTTAGGGTTGTTTGCTGTTACAGGGTTAGTGCTGTTTGATGTTAGGGGTTAGTGTTGTTTGTTGTTAGGGTGTTAGGGTTGTTTGTTGATAGTGGGTTAGTTTTGTTTGTTGTTAGTGGGTTAGTGTTTATGGTTTTTAGGGGTTAGGGTTGTTTGTTGTTTGGGGGTTAGTGTTGTTTGTTGTTAGGGGGTTAGGGGTGTTTGTTGTTAGGGTGTTAGTGTTCTTTGATTTTAGGGGTTTAGGGTTGTTTGTTGTTAGGGGGTTACGGTTGTTTGTTGTTAGGGGTTAGGGTTGTTTGTTGTTACGGGGTTAGGGTAGGTTCTTGTTAGGGGGTTAGTGTTGTTTGTTGTTGGTGGGTTGGGGTTGTTTGTTGTTTGGTTAGGGTTGTGTGTTGTTCGGGGGTTAGTGTTGTTTGTTGTTAGGGGTTTAGGGTTGTTTCTTGTTGGGGTTTAGTGGTTTTTGTTTTTCGGGTGTTAGTGTTGTTTGTGGTTAGGGTGTTAGTGTTGTTGGTTCTTAGGGGGTTAGGATTGGTTGTTGTTAGGGGTTTAGGGTTGTTTGTTTTTTGGGGGTTAGGGTTGTTTGTTGTTACGGGGTTAGTGTTGTTTGTTGTTACGGGGTTAGGTTAGTTTCGTGTTAGGGGTTTCGTTTTGTTTGTTGTTAGGGGGTTATTGTTGTTTGTTGTTAGGGGTTTAGTGTTGTTTCTTGTTGGGGTTTAGATGTTTTTGTTGTTAGGGTGTTAGTGTTGTTTGTGGTTAGGGGGTTAGTGTTGTTGGTTGTTAGGGGGTTAGGGTTGTTTGTTGTTAGAAGGTTAGTGTTGTTTGTTGTTAGGGGTTTAGGGTTGTTTGTTTTTAGGGGGTTAGTGTTGTTTGTTTTTAGGGGTTAGGTTTGTTTGTTGTTACGGGGTTAGGGTAGGTTCTTGTTAGGGGGTTAGTGTTGTTTGTTGTTGGTGGGTTAGGGTAGTTTGTTGTTTGGTTAGGGTTGTGTGTTGTTAGGGGGTTAGTGTGGTTTGTTGTTAGGGGTTTAGGGTTGTTTCTTGTTGGGGTTTAGTGGTTTTTTTTGTTAGGGTGTTAGTGCTGTTTGTGGTTAGGGGGTTAGTGTTGTTGGTTGTTACGGGGTTAGGGTTGTTTGTTGTTAGGAGGTTAGGGTTGTTTGTTGTTACGGGGTTAGGTTAGTTTCTTGTTAGGTGTTTAGTGTTGTTTGTTGTTAGGGGGTTAGTGTTTGTTGTTGGGGTTTAGGGTTGTTTCTTGTTGGGGTTTAGTAGTTTTTGTTCTTAGGGTGTTAGTGTTGTTTGTTCTTACGGGGTTAGTGTTGTTTGTGGTCAGGCTGTCAGTGCTGTTTGTGGTTAGGGGGTGAGCGTTGTTGGTTGTTAGGGGGTTAGGATTGTTTGTTGTTAGGGATTTAGGGTTGTTTGCTGTTAGGGATTTAGGGTTGTTTTCTGTTAGGCGGTTAAGGTTGTTTGGTGTTAGGAGGTTAGGGTTGTTTGTTGTTACAGGGTTAGGTTAGTTTCTTGTTAGGGGTTTAGTGTTGTTTTTTGTTAGGGGGTTAGTGTTTGTTGTTAGGGGTCTACTGTTGTTTCTTGTTGGGGTTTAGTGGTTTTTGTTGTTAGGGTGTTAGTGTTGTTCGTTGTTAGGGGATTAGGGTTGTTTGTTGTTAGGGGTTTAAGGTTGTTTGTTGTTAGGAGGTTAGGGTTGTTTGTTGTTACGGGGTTAGGTCAGTTTCTTTTTAGGGGTTTAGTGTTGTTTGTTGTTAGAGGGTTAGTGTTTGTTGTTAGGGGTTTAGGGTTGTTTCTTGTTGGGGTTTAGTAGTTTTTGTTGTTAGGGTGTTAGTGTTGTTTGTGGTTAGGGGATTAGTGTTGTTGTTTGTTAGGGGGTTAGGGTTCTTTGTTGTTAGAAGGTTAGGGTTGTTTGTTGTTACGGGGTTAGGTTAGTTTCTTGTTAGGTGTTTAGTGTTGTTTCTTGTTAGGGGGTTAGTTTTTGTTGTTAGGGGTTTAGGGTTGTTTCTTGTTGGGGTTTAGTAGTTTTTGTTGTTAGGGTGTTAGTGTTGTTTGTGGTTAGGGGGTTAGTGTTGTTTCCGGTTAGGGGGTGTGCGTTGTTGGTTGTTAGGGGGTTAGTGTTTGTTGTTAGGGGTTTAGTGTTGTTTGTTGTTACGGGGTTAAGGTTGTTTGTTGTTAGGAGGTTAGGGTTGTTTGTTGTTACAGGGTTAGGTTAGTTTCTTGTTAGGTGTTTAGTGTTGTTTGTTGTTAGGGGGTTAGTGTTTGTTGTTAGGGGTTTAGTGTTGTTTCTTGTTGGGGTTTAGTGGTTTTTGTTGTTAGGGTGTTAGTGTTGTTTGTTGTTAGGGGTTTAGGGTTGTTTGTTGTTAGGGGTTTAAGGTTGTTTGTTGTTAGGAGGTTAGGCTTGTTTGTTGTTACGGGGTTAGGTTAGTTTCTTGTTAACGGTTTAGTGTAGTTTGTTGTTAGGGGGTTAGTGTTTGTTGTTAGGGGTTCAGGGTTGTTTCTTGTTGGGGTTTAGTATTTTTTGTTGTTAGGGTGTTAGTGTTGTTTGTGGTTAGGGGGTTAGTGTTGTTGTTTGTTAGGGGGTTAGGGTTGTTTGTTGTTAGAAGGTTAGGGTTGTTTGTTGTTAGGGGTTTAGGGTTGTTTGTTGTTAGGGGTTTAGAGTAGTTTATTTTTAGGGGGTTAGTGTTGTTTGTTGTTAGGTTGTTAGGATTGTTGTTAGGGGGTTAGTGGTGTTTGGTGTTAGGGGGTTAGTGTTTTTTGTTGTTAGGGGGTTAGTATTGTTTCTTGTTAGAGAGTTAGCGTTCTTTGTTGTTAGGGGCTTAGTGTTGTTTGTTGTTAGTGGGTTAGAGTAGTTTGTTGTTGGGGGTTAGGGTTGTTTGTTGTTAGGGGGTTAGGGTTGTTGTTAGGTGGTTAGTGTTGTTTCTATTTAGGGGTTTCGGGTTGTTTCTTGTTGAGGTTTAGTGGTTTTTGTTATTAGGGTGTTAGTGTTCTTTGTGGTTAGGGGGTTAGTGTAGTTTGTATTTAGGGGTTTAGGGTTGTTTCTTGTTGGACTTTAGTGGTTTTTGTTGTTAGGGTGTTAGTGTTTTTTGTTGTTAGGGGGTTAGTGTTGTTTGTTCTTACGGGGTTAGTGTTGTTTGTGGTTAGGGTGTTAGTGTTGTTTGTGGTTAGGGGGTGAGTGTTGTTGTTTGTTAGGGGGTTAGGGTTGTTTGTTGTTAGAAGGTTAGGGTTGTTTGTTGTTAGGGGTTTAGGATTGTTTGTTGTTAGGGGGTTAGGGTTGTTTGTTGTTAGGGGTTTAGAGTAGTTTATTTTTAGGGGGTTAGTGTTGTTTGTTGTTAGGTTGTTAGGATTTTTGTTAGGCGGTTAGTGGTGTTTCTTGTTAGGGGGTTAGTGTTTTTTGGTTGTTAGGGGGTTAGTGTTGTTTCTTGTTAGAGAGTTAGGGTTCTTTGTTTTTAGGGGCTTAGTTTTGTTTGTTGTTAGTGGGTTAGAGTAGTTTGTTGTTGGGGGTTAGGGTTGTTTGTTGTTAGGGGGTTAGGGATGTTGTTATGTGGTTAGTGTTGTTTGTATTTAGGGGTTTAGGGTTGTTTCTTGTTGGGGTTTAGTGGTTTTTGTTGTTAGGGTGTTAGTGTTGTTTGTGGTTAGGGGGTTAGTGTTGTTGTTTGTTAGGGGGTTAGGGTTGTTTGTTGTTAGGAGGTTAGGGTTGTTTGTTGTTACAGGGTTAGGTTAGTTTCCTGTTAGGGGTTTAGTGTTGTTTGTTGTTAGGGGGTTAGTGTTTGTTGTTAGGGGTTTAGTGTTGTTTCTTGTTGGGGTTTAGTGGTTTTTGTTGTTAGGGTGTTAGTGTTGTTTGTTGTTAGGGGTTTAGGGTTGTTTGTTGTTAGGGGTTTAAGGTTGTTTGTTGTTAGGAGGTTAGGCTTGTTTGTTGTTACGGGGTTAGGTTAGTTTCTTGTTATGGGTTTAGTGTTGTTTGTTGTTAGGGGGTTAGTGTTTGTTGTTAGGGGTTTAGGGTTGTTTCTTGTTGGGGTTTAGTAGTTTTTGTTGTTAGGGTGTTGGTGTTGTTTGTTGTTAGGGGGTTAGTGTTGTTTGTATTTAGGGTTTTAGGGTTGTTTCTTGTTGGGCGTTAGTGGTTTTTGTTGTTAGGGTGTTAGTGCTGTTTGCTGTTAGGGGGTTAGTGTTGTTTGTTTTTGCGGGGTTAGTGTTGTTTGTGGTTAGGGTGTTAGTGTTGTTTGTGGTTAGGGGGTGAGTGTTGTTGGTTGTTAGGGGATTAGGATTGTTTGTTGTTAGGGGTTTAGGGTTGTTTGTTGTTGGAGGTTTAAGGTTGTTTGTTGTTAGGGTGTTAAGGTTGTTTGTTCTTAGTGGGTTGTGGTTGTTTGTTGTTAGTGGGTTAGTGTTTCTGGTTTTTAGGGTTTAGGGTTGTTTGCTGTTCGGGGGTTAGTGTTGTTTGTTGTTAGGGCGTTAGGGTTGTTTGTTGTTAGGGTGTTAGTGTTCTTTGATGTTAGGGGTTTAGGGTTGTTTGTTGTTAGGGGGTTAGCGTTGTTTGTTGTTAGGGGGTTAGGGTTGTTCCTAGTTGGGATTTAGTAGTGTTTGTTGTTAGGGTGTTAGTGTTGTCCGTTTTTGGGGGTTAGTGTTGTTGTTGTTAGGGGTTTAGTGTTGTTTGTTGTTAGGGTGTGAGAGTTGTTTGGGGTTTGTGTTGTTTTTTAGGGGGTTAGTTTTGTTTGTTGTTAGTGGGTTAGTGTTGTTTCAGTTAGGGGATTAGGGATGTTGTTAGAGGGTTAGTGTTGTTTGTTGTTGGGCCTTAGTGTTGTTTGTTTTTAGGGGGTTAGGGATCTTTGTTGTTAGGGTGTTAGTGTTGTTTGCTGTTAGGGGGTTAGTGTTGTTTGTTGTTAGGGGTTTAAAGTAGTTTATTTTTAGGGGGTTAGTGTTGTTTGTTGTTAGGTTGTTAGGAGTGTTGTTAGGGGGTTAGTGGTGTTTCTTGTTAGGGGGTTAGTGTTTGTTTTTAGGGGTTTAGGGTTGTTTCTTCTTGGGGTTTAGTAGTTTTTGTTGTTAGGGTGTTAGTGTTGTTTGTTGTTAGGGGGTTAGTGTTGTTTGTTCTTACGGGGTTAGTGTTGTTTGTGGTTAGGGTGTTAGTGCTGTTTGTGGATAGGGGGTGAGCGTTGTTGGTTGTTAGGGGGTTAGGATTGTTTGTTGTTAGGGGTTTAGGGTTGTTTGTTGTTAGGGGGTTAAGGTTGTTTGTTGTTAGGAGGTTAGGGTTGTTTGTTGTTACAGGGTTAGGTTAGTTTCTTGTTAGGGGTTTAGTGGTTTTTGTTGTTAAGGTGTTAGTGTTGTTTGTTGTTAGGGGTTTAGAGTTGTTTGTTGTTAGGGGTTTAAGGTTGTTTGTTGTTAGGAGGTTAGGGTTGTTTGTTGTTACGGGGTTAGGTTAGTTTCTTGTTAGGGTTTTAGTGTTTGTTGTTAGGGGTTTAGGATTGTTTCTTGTTGGGGTTTAGTAGTTTTTGTTGTTAGGGTGTTAGTGTTGTTTGTGGTTAAGGGGTTAGTGTTGTTGTTTGTCAGGGGGTTAGGGTTGTTTGTTGTTAGGGGTTCAGGGTTGTTTGTTGTTAGGGGGTTAGGGTTGTTTCTTGTTGGGGTTTAGTAGTTTTTGTTGTTAGCTTGTTAGTGTTGTTTGTTGTTAGGGGGTTAGTGTTGTTTGTTCTTACGGGGTTAGTGTTGTTTGCTTTTAGGGTGTTAGTGTTGATTGTGGTTAGTGGGTTATCGTTGTTGGTTGTTAGGGGGTTAGGATTGTTTGTTGTTAGGGGTTTAGGGTTGTTTGTTGTTAGGGGGTTAAGGTTGTTTGTTGTCAGGAGGTTAGGGCTGTTTGTTGTTACAGGGTTAGGTTAGTTTCTTGTTAGGGGTTTAGTGTTGTTTGTTGTTAGGGGGTTAGTGTTTGTTGTTAGGGGTTTAGGGTTGTTTCTTGATGGGGTTTAGTAGTTTTTGTTGTTAGGGTGTTAGTGTTTTTTGTGGTTAGGGGGTTAGTGTTGTTTGTTCTTACGGGGTTAGTGTTGTTTGTGGTTAGGGTGTTAGTGTTGTTTGTGGTTAGGAGGTGTGCGTTGTTGGTTGTTAGGGGTTTAGGATTGTTTGTTGTTAGGGGTTTAGGGTTGTTTGTTGTTAGGGGTTAAGGTTGTTTGTTGTTAGGAGGTTTGGGTTGTTTGTTGTTACAGGGTTAGTTTAGTTTCTTGTTAGGGGTTTCGTGTTGTTTGTTGTTAGGGGGTTAGTGTTTGTTGTTAGGGGTTTAGTGATGTTTCTTGTTGGGGTTTAGTGGTTTTTGTTTTTAGGGTGTTAGTGTTGTTTGTTGTTAGGGGTTTAGGGTTGTTTGTTGTTAGGGGTTTAAGGTTGTTTGTTGTTAGGAGGTTAGGGTTGTTTGTTGTTACGGGGTTAGGTTAGTTTCTTGTTAGGGGTTTAGTGTTGTTTGTTGTTAGGGGGTCAGTGTTTGTTGTTAGGGGTTTAGGGTTGTTTCTTGTTGGGGTTTAGTAGTTTTTGTTGTTAGGGTGTTGGTGTTGTTTGTTGTTAGGGGGCTAGTGTTGTTTGTATTTAGCGGTTTAGGGTTGTTTCTTGTTGGGCTTTAGTGGTTTTTGTTGTTAGGGTGTTAGTGTTGTTTGTTGTTAGGGGGTTAGTGTTTGTTCTTACGGGGTTAGTGTTGTTTGTGGTTAGGGTGTTAATGTTGTTTGTGGTTAGAGGGTGAGTGTTGTTGGTTGTTAGGGGGTTAGGATTGTTTGTTGTTAGGGGTTTAGGGTTGTTTGTTGTTAGGGGTTTAAGGTTGTTTGTTGTTAGGGTGTTAGGGCTGTTTGTTCTTAGTGGGTTAGGGTTGTTTTTTGTTAGTGGGTTAGTGTTTCTGGTTTTTAGGGTTAAGGGTTGTTTGCTGTTTGGGGGTTAGTGTTGTTTGTTGTTAGGGCGTTAGGGTTGTTTGTTGTTAGGGAGTTAGTGTTCTTTGATGTTAGGGCTTTGGGGTTGTTTGTTGTTAGGGGGTTAGTGTTGTTTGTTGTTAGGGCTTTAGGGTTGTTCCTAGTAGGGTTTAGTAGTGTTTGTTGTTAGGGTGTTAGTGTTGTCCGTTTTTGGGGGTTAGTGTTGTTGTTGTTAGGGGGTTAGTGTTGTTTGTTGTTAGGGTGTGAGAGTTGTTTGTTGTTTGGGGTTTGTGTTGTTTTTTAGGGGGTTAGTTTTGCTTGTTGTTAGTGGGTTAGTGTTGTTTGTAGTTAGGGGATTAGGGTTGATGTTAGAGGGTTAGTGTTGTTTGTTGTTGGGGCTTACTGTTGTTTGTTTTTAGGGGGTTAGGGATCTTTGTTGTTAGGGTGTTAGTGTTGTTTGTTGTTAGGGGGTTAGTGTTGTTTGTTGTTAGGTGTTTAGGGTTGTTTCTTGTGGGGTTTAGTGGGTTTTGTTGTTAGGGTGTTAGTGTTTTTGCCTAGGGGTTAGTGCTGTTGGTTGTTAGGGGGTAAGGGTTGTTTGTTGTTAGGGGTTTAGGGTTGTTTGTTGTTAGTGGGTTAGTGTTGCTTGTTGTTAGGGGTTCCCAGTTTTTTGTTGTTAGGGGGTTAGAGTTGTTTGTTCTTAGAGGATTTGTGTTGGTTGTCGTTAGGGGGTTAGTTTTTTTTGTTTTTACTGGGTTAGTGCTGTTGGTGGTTAGGGGGTTAGTGTTGTTGGTTGTTTAGGGGGTTAAAGTTGTTTGTTGTTAGGAGGTTAGGGTTGTTTGTTGTTACAGGGTTACGTTAGTTTCTTGTTAGGGGTTTAGTGTTGTTTGTTGTTAGGGGGTTAGTGTTTGTTGTTAGGGGTCTACTGTTGTTTCTTGTTGGGGTTTAGTGGTTTTTGTTGTTAGGGTGTTAGTGTTGTTCGTTGTTAGGGGTTTAGGGTTGTTTGTTGTTAGGGGTTTAAGGTTGTTTGTTGTTAGGGGTTTAGGGTTGTTTGTTGTTACGGGGTTAGTTTAGTTTTTTGTTAGGGGTTTAGTGTTGTTTGTTGTTAGGGGGTTAGTGTTTGTTGTTAGGGGTTTAGGGTTGTTTCTTGTTGGGGTTTAGTAGTTTTTGTTGTTAGGGTGTTAGTGTTGTTTGTGGTTAGGGGGTTAGTGTTGTTGTTTGTTAGCGGGTTAGGGTTGTTTGTTGTTAGGAGGTTAGGGTTGTTTATTGTTACAGGGTTAGGTTAGTTTCTTGTTAGGGGTTTAGTGTTGTTTGTTGTTAGGGGGTTAGTGTTTGTTGTTAGGGGTTTAGGGTTGTTTCTTGTTGGGGTTTAGTGGTTTTTGTTGTTAGGGTGTTAGTGTTGTTTGTGGTTAGGGGGTTAGTGTTGTTGTTTGTTAGCGGGTTAGGGTTGTTTGTTGTTAGGAGGTTAGGGTTGTTTATTGTTACAGGGTTAGGTTAGTTTCTTGTTAGGGGTTTAGTGTTGTTTGTTGTTAGGGGGTTAGTGTTTGTTGTTAGGGGTTTAGTGTTGTTTCTTGTTGGGGTTTAGTGGTTTTTGTTGTTAGGGTGTTAGTGTTGTTTGTTGTTAGGGGTTTAGGGTTGTTTGTTGTTAGGGGTTTAAGGTTGTTTGTTGTTAAGAGGTTAGGGTTGTTTGTTGTTACGGGGTTAGGTTAGTTTCTTGTTAGGTGTTTAGTGTTGTTTGTTGTTAGGGGGTTAGTGTTTGTTGTTAGGGGTTTAGGGTTGTTTCTTGTTGGGGTTTAGTAGTTTTTGTTGTTAGGGTGTTAGTGTTGTTTGTTGTTAGGGGGTTAGTGTTGTTTGTTCTTACGGGGTTAGTGTTGTTTGTGGTCAGGCTGTCAGTGCTGTTTGTGGTTAGGGGGTGAGCGTTGTTGGTTGTTAGGGGGTTAGGATTGTTTGTTGTTAGGGATTTAGAGTTGTTTGCTGTTAGGGATTTAGGGTTGTTTTCTGTTAGGGGGTTAAGGTTGTTTGTTGTTAGGAGGTTAGGGTTGTTTTTTGTTACAGGGTTAGGTTAGTTTCTTGTTAGGGGTTTAGTGTTGTTTGTTGTTAGGGGGTTAGTGTTTGTTGTTAGGGGTTGAGAGTTGTTTCTTGTTGGGGTTTAGTAGTTTTTGTTGTTAGGGTGTTAGTGTTGTTTGTGGTTAGGGGATTAGTGTTGTTGTTTGTTAGGGGGTTAGGGTTCTTTGTTGTTAGAAGGTTAGGGTTGTTTGTTGTTACGGGGTTAGGTTAGTTTCTTGTTAGGTGTTTAGTGTTGTTTGTTGTTAGGGGGTTAGTGTTTGTTGTTAGGGGTTTAGGGTTGTTTCTTCTTGGGGTTTAGTAGTTTTTGTTGTTAGGGTGTTAGTGTTGTTTGTGGTTAGGGGGTTAGTGTTGTGTGTTCTTACGGGGTTAGTGTTGTTTGTGGTTAGGGTGTTAGTGTTGTTTCCGGTTAGGGGGTGTGCGTTGTTGGTTGTTAGGGGGTTAGTGTTTGTTGTTAGGGGTTTAGTGTTGTTTGTTGTTAGGGGGTTAAGGTTGTTTGTTGTTAGGAGGTTAGGGTTGTTTGTTGTTACAGGGTTAGGTTAGTTTCTGGTTAGGTGTTTAGTGTTGTTTGTTGTTAGGGGGTTAGTGTTTGTTGTTAGGGGTTTAGTGTTGTTTCTTGTTGGGGTTTAGTGGTTTTTGTTGTTAGGGTGTTAGTGTTGTTTGTTGTTAGGGGTTTAGGGTTGTTTGTTGTTAGGGGTTTAAGGTTGTTTGTTGTTAGGAGGTTAGGGTTGTTTGTTTTTACGGGGTTAGGTTAGTTTCTTGTTAGGTGTTTAGTGTTGTTTGTTGTTAGGGGGTTAGTGTTTGTTGTTAGGGGTTTAGGGTTGTTTCTTGTTGGGGTTTAGTAGTTTTTGTTGTTAGGGTGTTAGTGTTGTTTGTTGTTAGGGGGTTAGTGTTGTTTGTTCTTACGGGGTTAGTGTTGTTTGTGGTCAGGCTGTCAGTGCTGTTTGTGGTTAGGGGGTGAGCGTTGTTGGTTGTTAGGGGGTTAGGATTGTTTGTTGTTAGGGATTTAGAGTTGTTTGCTGTTAGGGATTTAGGGTTGTTTTCTGTTAGGGGGTTAAGGTTGTTTGTTGTTAGGAGGTTAGGGTTGTTTTTTGTTACCGGGTTAGGTTAGTTTCTTGTTAGGGGTTTAGTGTTGTTTGTTGTTAGGGGGTTAGTGTTTGTTGTTAGGGGTTTAGTGTTGTTTCTTGTTGGGGTTTAGTGGTTTTTGTTGTTAGGGTGTTAGTGTTTGTTGTTAGGGTGTTAGTGTTGTTTGTTGTTAGGGGTTTAGGGTTGTTTGTTATTAGGGGTTTAAGGTTGTTTGTTGTTAGGGTGTTAGGGTTGTTTGTTCTTAGTGGGTTAGGGTTGTGTGTTGTTAGTGGGTTAGTGGTTCTGGTGTTTATGGTTTAGGGTTGTTTGCTGTTCGGGGGTTAGTGTTTTTTGTTGTTAGGGCGTTAGGGTTGTTTGTTGTTAGGGTGTTAGTGTTCTTTGATGTTAGGGGTTTAGGGTTGTTTGTTGTTAGGGGGTTAGTGTTGTTTGTTGTTAGGGGGTTAGGGTTGTTCCTAGTTGGGGTTTAGTAGTGTTTGTTGTTAGGGTGTTAGTGTTGTCCGTTTTTGGGGGTTAGTGTTGTTGTTGTTAGGGGGTTAGTGTTGCTTGTTGTTAGGGTGTGAGAGTTGTTTGTTGTTTGGGGTTTCTGTTGTTCTTTAGGGGGTTAGTTTTGTTTGTTGTTAGTGGGTTAGTGTTGTTTGTAGTTAGGGGATTAGGGTTGTTGTTAGAGGGTTAGTGTTGTTTGTTGTTGGGGCTTAGTGTTGTTTGTTTTTAGGGGGTTAGGGATCTTTGTTGTTAGGGTGTTAGTGTTTTTTGTTGTTAGGGGGTTAGTGTTGTTTGTTGTTAGGTGTTTAGGGTTGTTTCTTGTTGGGGTTTAGTGGGCTTTGTTCTTAGGGTGTTAGTGTTTTTGCTTAGGGGGTTAGTGCTGTTGGTTGTTAGGGGGTAAGTGTTGTTTGTTGCTAGCGGTTTAGGGTTGTTTGTTGTTAGTGGGTTAGTGTTGCTTGTTGTTAGGGGTTCCGAGTTTATTGTTGTTAGGGGGTTAGTGTTTGTTGTTAGGGGTTTAGGGTTGTTTCTTGTTGGGGTTTAGTAGTTTTTGTTGTTAGGGTGTTAGTGTTGTTTGTTGTTAGGGGGTTAGTGTTGTTTGTTCTTACGGGGTTAGTGTTGTTTGTGGTTAGGGTGTTAGTGTTGTTTGTGGTTAGGGGGTGAGCGTTGTTGGTTGTTAGGGGGTCAGGATTGTTTGTTGTTGCGGGTTTAGGGTTGTTTGTTGTTAGGGGTTTAGGTTTGTTTCTTGTTGGGGTTTAGTAGTTCTTGTTGTTAGGGTGTTAGTGTTTTTTGTGGTTAGTCGGTTAGTGTTGTTTGTTCTTACCGGGTTAGTGTTGTTTGTGGTTAGGGGGTGAGAGTTGTTGGTTGTTAGGGGGTAGGGTTGTTTGTTGTTAGGAGGTTAGGGTTGTTTGTTGTTACAGGGTTAGGTTAGTTTCTTGCTAGGGGTTTAGTGTTGCTTGTTGTTAGGGGGTTAGTGCTTGTTGTTAGGGGTTTAGTGTTGTTTCTTTTTGGGGTTTAGTGGTTTTTGTTGTTAGGGTATTAGTGTTGTTTCTTGTTAGGGGTTTAGGGTTGTTTGTTGTTAGGGGTTTAAGGTTGTTTGTTGTTAGGAGTTTAGGGTTGTTTGTTGTTACGGGGTTAGGTTAGTTTCTTGTTAGGGGTTTAGTGTTGTTTGTTGTTAGGAGGTTAGTGTTTGTTGTTAGTGGTTTAGGGTTGTTTCTTGTTGGGGTTTAGTAGTTTTTGTTGTTAGGGTGTTAGTGTTGTTTGTGGTTAGGGGGTTAGTGTTGTTTGTTCTTACGGGGTTAGTGTTGTTTGTGGTTAGGGTGTTAGTGTTGTTTGTGGTTAGGGGGTCGGCGTTGTTGGTTGTTAAGGGGTTAGGATTGTTTGTTGTTAGGGGTTTAGGGTTGTTTCTTCTTAGGGGGCTAAGGTTGTTTGTTGTTAGGAGGTTAGGGTTGTTTGTTGTTACAGGGTTAGGTTAGTTTCTTGTTAGGGGTTTGGTGTTGTTTGTTGTTAGGGTCTTAGTGTTTGTTGTTAGGGGTTTAGTGTTGTTTCTTGTTGTGGTTTCGTGGTTTTTGTTGTTAGGGTGTTAGTGTTGTTTGTTGTTAGGGGTTTAGGGTTGTTTGTTGTTAGGGGTTTAAGGTTGTTTGTTGTTAGGAGGTTAGGGTTGTTTTTTGTTACGGGGTTAGGTTAGTTTCTTGTTGGGGTTTAGTGGTTTTTGTTGTTAGGGTGTTAGTGTTTGTTGTTAGGGGGTTAGTGTTGTTTGTTCTTACGGGGTTAGTGTTGATTGTGGTTAGGGTGTTAGTGTTGTTTGTGGTTAGGGGGTGAGCGTTGTTGGTTGTTAGGGGGTTAAGATTGTTTGTTGTTAGAGGTTTAGGGTTGTTTGTTGTTAGGTGGTTAAGGTGCTTTGTTGTTAGGAGGTTAGGGTTGTTTGTTGTTAGGAGTTTAGTGTTGTTTGTTGTTAGGGTGTGAGAGTTGTTTGTTGGTTGGGGTTTGTGTTGTTTTTAGGGGGTTTGTTTTGTTTGTTGTTAGTGGGTTAGTGTTGTTTGTAGTTAGGGGATTAGGGTTGTTGTCAGAGGGTTAGTGTTGTTTGTTGTTGGGGCTTAGTGTTGTTTGTTTTTAGGGGGTTAGGGATCTTTGTTGTTAGGGTGTTAGTGTTGTTTGTTGTTAGGGAGTTAGTGTTGTTTGTTGTTAGGTGTTTAGGGTTGTTTCTTGTGGGGTTTAGTGGGTTTTGTTGTTAGGGTGTTAGTGTTTTTGCTTAGGGGTTAGCGCTGTTGGTTGTTAGGGGGTAAGGTTTGTTTGTTGTTAGGGGTTTAGGGTTGTTTGTTGTTAGGGGTTTAGGGTTGTCTGTTGTTAGGGGTTTAAGGTTGTTTGCTGTTAGGAGGTTAGGGTTGTTTGTTGTTACGGGGTTAGGTTAGTTTCTTGTTAGGGGTTTAGTGTTGTTTGTTGTTAGGGGGTTAGTGTTTGTTGTTAGGGGTTTAGGGTTGTTTCTTGTTGGGGTTTAGTAGTTTTTGTTGTTAGGGTGTTAGTGTTGTTTGTGGTTAGGGGGTTAGTGTTGTTGTTTGTTAGGGGGTTAGGGTTGTTTGTTGTTAGGAGGTTAGGGTTGTTTGTTTTTACAGGGTTAGGTCAGTTTCTTGTTAGGGGTTTAGTGTTGTTTGTTGTTAGGGGGTTAGTGTTTGTTGTTAGGGGTTTATTGTTGTTTCTTGTTGGGGTTTAGTAGTTTTTGTTGTTAGGGTGTTAGTGTTGTTTGTTGTTAGGGGTTTAGGGTTGTTTGTTGTTAGGGGTTTAAGGTTGTTTGTTGTTAGGAGGTTAGGGTTGTTTGTTGTTACGGAGTTAGGTTAGTTTCTTGTTAGGGGTTTAGTGTTGTTTGTTGTTAGGGGGTTAGTGTTTGTTGTTAGGGGTTTAGGGTTGTTTTTTGTTAGGGGGTTAGTGTTTGTTCTTACGGGGTTAGTGTTTTTGTGGTTAGGGTGTTAGTGTTGTTTGTGGTTAGGGGGTGAGCGTTGTTGGTTGTTAGGGGTTTAGGGTTGTTTGTTGTTAGAAGGTTAGGGTTGTTTGTTGTTAGGGGTTTAGGGTTGTTTGTTGTTAGGAGGTTAGGGTTGTTTGTTGTTACGGAGTTAGGTTAGTTTCTTGTTAGGGATTTAGTGTTGTTTGTTGTTAGGGGGTTAGTGTTTGTTGTTAGGGGTTTAGGGTTGTTTCTTGTTGGGGTTTAGTAGTTTTTGTTGTTAGGGTGTTAGTGTTGTTTGTTGTCAGGGGGTTAGTGTTGTTTGTTTTTACGGGGTTTGTGTTGTTTGTGGTTAGGGTGTTAGTGTTGTTTGTGGTTAGAGGATGAGCGTTGTTGGTTGTTAGGGGGTTAGGATTGTTTGTTGTTAGGGGTTTAGGGTTGTTTGTTGTTAGGGGATTAAGGTTGTTTGTTGTTAGGAGGTTAGGGATGTTTGTTGTTACGGGGTTAGGTTAGTTTCTTGTTAGGGGTTTGGTGTTGTTTGTTGTTAGGGGGTTAGTGTTTGTTGTTAGGGGTTTAGTGTTGTTTCTTGTTGGGGTTTAGTGGTTTTTGTTGTTAGGGTGTTAGTGTTGTTTGTTGTTAGGGGTTTAGGGTTGTTTGTTGTTAGGGGTTTAAGGTTGTTTGTTGTTAGGAGGTTAGGGTTGTTTGTTGTTACGGGGTTAGGTTAGTTTCTTGTTAGGGGTTTAGTGTTGTTTGTTGTTAGGGGGTTAGTGTTTGTTGTTAGGGGTTTAGGGTTGTTTCTTGTTGGAGTTTATTAGTTTTTTTGTTAGGGTGTTAGTGTTGTTTGTTTTTAGGGGGTTAGTGTTGTTGTTTGTTAGGGGGTTAGGATTGTTTGTTGTTAGGAGGTTAGGGTTGTTTGTTGTTACAGGGTTAGGTTAGTTTCTTGTTAGGGGTTTAGTGTTGTTTGTTGGTAGGGGGTTAGTGTTTGTTGTTAGGGGTTTAGTGTTTTTTCTTGTTGGGGTTTAGTGGTTTTTGTTGTTAGGGTGTTAGTGTTGTTTGTTGTTAGGGGTTTAAGGTTGTTTGTTGTTAGGAGGTTAGGGTTGTTTGTTGTTACGGGGTTAGGTTAGTTTCTTGTTAGGGGTTTAGTGTTGTTTGTTGTTAGGGGTTAGTGTTTGTTGTTAGGGGTTTAGGGTTGTTTCTTGTTGGGGTTTAGTAGTTTTTGTTGTTAGGGTGTTAGTGTTGTTTGTTGTTAGGGGGTTAGTGTAGTTTGTTCTTACGGGGTTCGTGTTGTTTGTGGTTAGGGTGTTAGTGTTGTTTGTGGTTAGGGGGTGTGCGTTGTTGGTTGTTAGGGGGTTAGGATTTTTTGTTGTTAGGGGTTTAGGGTTGTTTGTTGTTAGGGGGTTAAGGATGTTTGTTGTTAGGATGTTAGGGTTGTTTGTTGTTACAGGGTTAGGTTAGTTTCTTGTTAGGGGTTTAGTGTTGTTTGTTGTTAGGGGGTTAGTGTTTGTTGTTAGGGGTTTAGTGTTGTTTCTTGTTGGGGTTTAGTGGTTTTTGTTGTTAGGGTGTTAGTGTTGTTTGCTGTTAGGGGTTTAGGGTTGTTTGTTGTTAGGCGGTTAGTGTTTGTTGTTAGGGGTTTAGGGTTGTTTCGTGTTGGACTTTAGTAGTTTTTGTTGTTAGGGTGTTAGTGTTGTTTGTGGTTAGGGGGTTAGTGTTGTTTGTCAGGGGGCTAGGGTTGTTTGTTGTTAGAAGGTCAGGGTTGTTTGTTGTTAGGGGTTTAGGGTTGTTTGTTGTTAGGGGTTTAGTGTTGTTTGTTGTTAGGGGGTTAGTGTTTGTTGTTAGGGGTTTAGTGTTGTTTCTTGTTAGGGTTTAGTGGTTTTTGTTGTTAGGGTGTTAGTGTTGTTTGTTGTTAGGGGTTTAGGGTTGTTTGTTGTTAGGGGTTTAAGGTTGTTTGTTGTTAGGAGGTTAGGGTTGTTTGTTGTTACAGGGTTAGGTTAGTTTCTTGTTAGGGGTTTAGTGTTTTTTGTTGTTAGGGGGTTAGTGTTTGTTGTTAGGGGTTTAGGGTTGTTTCTTGTTGGGGTTTAGTAGTTTTTGTTGTTAGGGTGTTAGTGTTGTTTCTGGTTAGGGTGTTAGTGTTGTTGTTTGTTAGGGGGTTAAGGTTGTTTTTGGTTAGGAGGTTAGGGTTGTTTGTTGTTACAGGGTTAGGTTAGTTTCTTGTTAGGGATTTAGTGTTATTTGTTGTTAGGGGGTTAGTGTTTGTTGTTAGGGGTTTAGTGTTGTTTCTTGTTGGGGTTTAGTGGTTTTTGTTGTTAGGGTGTTAGTGTTGTTTGTTGTTAGGGGTTTAGGGTTGTTTGTTGTTAGGGGTTTAAGGTTGTTTGTTGTTAGGAGGTTAGGGTTGTTTGTTGTTACGGGGTTAGGTTAGTTTCTTGTTAGGGGTTTAGTGTTGTTTGCTGTTAGGGGGTTAGTGTTTGTTGTTAGGGGTTTAGTGTTGTTTCTTGTTGGGGTTTAGTGGTTTTTGTTGTTAGGGTGTTAGTGTTGTTTGTCGTTAGCGGTTTAGTGTTGTTTGTTCTTACGGGGTTAGTGTTGTTTGTGGTTAGGGTTTTAGTGTTGTTTGTGGTTAGGGGGTGAGAGTTGTTGGTTGTTAGGGGGTTAGGATTGTTTGTTGTTAGGGGTTTAGGGTTGTTTGTTGTTAGAGGGTTAAGGTTGTTTGTTGTTAGGAGGTTAGGGCTGTTTGTTGTTACAGGGTTAGGTTAGTTTCTTGTTAGGGGTTTAGTGTTGTTTGTTGTTAGGGGGTTAGTGTTTGTTGTTAGGGGTTTAGTGTTGTTTCTTGTTGGGGTTTAGTGGTTTTTGTTGTTAGGGTGTTAGTGTTGTTTGTTGTTAGGGGTTTAGGGTTGTTTGTTGTTAGGGGTTAAAGGTTGTTGTTAGGAGGTTAGGATTGTTTGTTGTTACGGGGTTAGGTTAGTTTCTTGTTAGGGGTTTAGTGTTGTTTGTTGTTAGGGGGTTAGTGTTTGTTGTTAGGGGTGTAGTGTTGTTTGTTGTTAGGGGTTTAAGGTTGTTTTTTGTTAGGGGGTTAGTGTTTGTTCTTACGGGGTTAGTGTTTTTGTGGTTAGGGTGTTAGTGTTGTTTGTGGTTAGGGGGTGAGCGTTGTTGGTTGTTAGGGGTTTAGGGTTGTTAGTTGTTAGAAGCTTAGGGTTGTTTGTTGTTAGGGGTTTAGGGTTGTTTGTTGTTAGGAGGTTAGGGTTGTTTGTTGTTACGGAGTTAGGTTAGTTTCTTGTTAGGGATTTAGTGTTGTTTGTTGTTAGGGGGTTAGTGTTTGTTGTTAGGGGTTTAGGGTTGTTTCTTGTTGGGGTTTAGTAGTTTTTGTTGTTAGGGTGTTAGTGTTGTTTGTTGTTAGGGGGTTAGTGTTGTTTGTTCTTACGGGGTTTGTGTTGTTTGTGGTTAGGGTGTTAGTGTTGTTTGTGGTTAGAGGATGAGCGTTGTTGTTTGTTAGGGGGTTAGGATTGTTTGTTTTTAGGGGTTTAGGGTTGTTTGTTGTTAGGGGATTAAGGTTGTTTGTTGTTAGGAGGTTAGGGATGTTTGTTGTTACGGGGTTAGGTTAGTTTCTTGTTAGGGGTTTGGTGTTGTTTGTTGTTAGGGGGTTAGTGTTTGTTGTTAGGGGTTTAGTGTTGTTTCTTGTTGGGGTTTAGTGGTTTTTGTTGTTAGGGTGTTAGTGTTGTTTGTTGTTAGGGGTTTAGGGTTGTTTGTTGTTAGGGGTTTAAGGTTGTTTGTTGTTAGGAGGTTAGGGTTGTTTGTTGTTACGGGGTTAGGTTAGTTTCTTGTTAGGGGTTTAGTGTTGTTTGTTGTTAGGGGATTAGTGTTTGTTGTTAGGGGTTTAGGGTTGTTTCTTGTTGGGGTTTATTAGTGTTTTTTGTTAGGGTGTTAGTGTTGTTTGTTTTTAGGGGGTTAGTGTTGTTGTTTGTTAGGGGGTTAGGATTGTTTGTTGTTAGGAGGTTAGGGTTGTTTGTTGTTACAGGGTTAGGTTAGTTTCTTGTTAGGGGTTTAGTGTTGTTTGTTGGTAGGGGGTTAGTGTTTGTTGTTAGGGGTTTAGTGTTGTTTCTTGTTGGGGTTTAGTGGTTTTTGTTGTTAGGGTGTTAGTGTTGTTTGTTGTTAGGGGTTTAGGGTTGTTTGTTGTTAGGGGTTTAAGGTTGTTTGTTGTTAGGAGGTTAGGGTTGTTTGTTGTTATGGGGTTAGGTTAGTTTCTTGTTAGGGGTTTAGTGTTGTTTGTTGTTAGGGGGTTAGTGTTTGTTGTTAGGGGTTTAGGGTTGTTTCTTGTTGGGTTTAGTGGTTTTTGTTGTTAGGGTGTTAGTGTTGTTTGTTGTTAGGGGATTAGTGTTGTTTGTTCTTACTGGGTTAGTGTTGTTTGTGGTTAGGGTGTTAGTGTTGTTTGTCGTTAGGGGGTGTGCGTTGTTGGTTTTTAGGGGGTTAGGATTGTTTGTTGTTAGGGGTTTAGGGTTGTTTGTTGTTATGGGGTTAAGGTTGTTTGTTGTTAGGAGGTTAGGGTTGTTTGTTGTTACAGGGTTAGGTTAGTTTCTTGTTAGGGGTTTAGTGTTGTTTGTTGTTATGGGGTTAGTGTTTGTTGTTAGGGGTTTAGTGTTGTTTCTTGTTGGGGTTTAGAGTTTTTTTTTGTTAGGGTGTTAGTGTTGTTTGTTGTTAGGGGTTTAGGGTTGTTTGTTGTTAGGGGTTTACGGTTGTTTGTTGTTAGGAGGTTAGGGTTGTTTGTTGTTACGGGGTTAGGTTAGTTTCTTGTTAGGGGTTTAGTGTTGTTTGTTGTTAGGGGGTTAGTGTTTGTTGTTAGGGGTTTAGGGTTGTTCCTTGTTGGGGTTTAGTGGTTTTTTTTGTCAGGGTGTTAGTGTTGTTTGTCGTTAGCGGGTTAGTGTTGTTTGTTCTTACGGGGTTAGTGTTGTTTGTGGTTAGGGTTTTAGTGTTGTTTGTGGTTAGGGGGTGAGCGTTGTTGGTTGTTAGGGGGTTAGGATTGTTTGTTGTTAGGGGTTTAGTGTTGTTTGTTGTTGGGGGTTAATTTTGTTTGTTGTTAGGAGGTTAGGGCTGTTTGTTGTTACAGGGTTAGGTTAGTTTTTTGTTAGGGGTTTAGTGTTGTTTGTTGTTAGGGGGTTAGTGTTTGTTGTTAGGGGTTTAGTGTTGTTTCTTGTTGGGGTTTAGTGGTTTTTGTTGTTAGGGTGTTAGTGCTGTTTGTTGTTAGGGGTTTAGGGTTGATTGTTGTTAGGGGTTTAAGGTTGTTTGTTGTTAGGAGGTTAGGGTTGTTTGTTGTTATGGGGTTAGGTTAGTTTCTTGTTAGGGGTTTAGTGTTGTTTGTTGTTAGGGGGTTAGTGTTTGTTGTTAGGGGTTTAGGTTTGCTTCTTGTTGGGGTTTAGTAGTTTTTGTTGTTAGGGTGTTAGTGTTGTTTGTGGTTAGGGGCTTAGTGTTGTTGTTTGTTAGGGGGTTAGGGTTGCTTATTGTTAGGAGGTTAGGGTTGTTTGTTGTTACAGGGTTAGGTTAGTTTCTTGTTAGGGGTTTAGTGTTGTTTGTTGTTAGAGGGTTAGTGTTTGTTGTTAGGGGTTTAGTGTTGTTTCTTGTTGGGGTTTAGTGGTTTTGTTGTTAGGGTTTTAGTGTTGTTTGTTGTTAGGGGTTTAGTGTTGTTTGTTGTTAGGGGTTTAAGGTTGTTTTTTGTTAGGGGGTTAGTGTTTGTTCTTACGGGGTTAGTTTTTTTGTGGTTAGGGTGTTAGTGTTGTTTGTGGTTAGGGGGTGAGCGTTGTTGGTTGTTAGGGGTTTAGGGTTGTTTGTTGTTAGAAGGTTAGGGTTGTTTGTTGTTAGGGGTTTAGGGTTGTTTGTTGTTAGGAGGTTAGGGTTGTTTGTTGTTACGGAGTTAGGTTAGTTTCTTGTTAGGGATTTAGTGTTGTTTGTTGTTAGGGGGTTAGTGTTTGTTGTTAGGGGTTTAGGGTTGTTTCTTGTTGGGGTTTAGTAGTTTTTGTTGTTAGGGTGTTAGTGTTGTTTGTTGTCAGGGGGTTAGTGTTGTTTGTTTTTACGGGGTTTGTGTTGTTTGTGGTTAGGGTGTTAGTGTTGTTTGTGGTTAGAGGATGAGCGTTGTTGGTTGTTAGGGGGTTAGGATTGTTTGTTGTTAGGGGTTTAGGGTTGTTTGTTGTTAGGGGTTTAAGGTTGTTTGTTGTTAGGAGGTTAGGGTTGTTTGTTGTTACGGGGTTAGGTTAGTTTCTTGTTAGGGGTTTGGTGTTGTTTGTTGTTAGGGGGTTAGTGTTTGTTGTTAGGGGTTTAGTGTTGTTTCTTGTTGGGGTTTAGTGGTTTTTGTTGTTAGGGTGTTAGTGTTGTTTGTTGTTAGGGGTTTAGGGTTGTTTGTTGTTAGGGGTTTAAGGTTGTTTGTTGTTAGGAGGTTAGGGTTGTTTGTTGTTACGGGGTTAGGTTAGTTTCTTGTTAGGGGTTTAGTGTTGTTTGTTGTTAGGGGGTTAGTGTTTGTTGTTAGGGGTTTAGGGTTGTTTCTTGTTGGAGTTTTTTAGTTTTTTTGTTAGGGTGTTAGTGTTGTTTGTTTTTAGGGGGTTAGTGTTGTTGTTTGTTAGGGGGTTAGGATTGTTTGTTGTTAGGAGGTTAGGGTTGTTTGTTGTTACAGGGTTAGGTTAGTTTCTTGTTAGGGGTTTAGTGTTGTTTGTTGGTAGGGGGTTAGTGTTTGTTGTTAGGGGTTTAGTGTTTTTTCTTGTTGGGGTTTAGTGGTTTTTGTTGTTAGGGTGTTAGTGTTGTTTGTTGTTAGGGGTTTAAGGTTGTTTGTTGTTAGGAGGTTAGGGTTGTTTGTTGTTACGGGGTTAGGTTAGTTTCTTGTTAGGGGTTTAGTGTTGTTTGTTGTTAGGGGTTAGTGTTTGTTGTTAGGGGTTTAGGGTTGTTTCTTGTTGGGGTTTAGTAGTTTTTGTTGTTAGGGTGTTAGTGTTGTTTGTTGTTAGGGGGTTAGTGTAGTTTGTTCTTACGGGGTTCGTGTTGTTTGTGGTTAGGGTGTTAGTGTTGTTTGTGGTAAGGGGGTGTGCGTTGTTGGTTGTTAGGGGGTTAGGATTTTTTGTTGTTAGGGGTTTAGGGTTGTTTGTTGTTAGGGGGTTAAGGATGTTTGTTGTTAGGATGTTAGGGTTGTTTGTTGTTACAGGGTTAGGTTAGTTTCTTGTTAGGGGTTTAGTGTTGTTTGTTGTTAGGGGGTTAGTGTTTGTTGTTAGGGGTTTAGTGTTGTTTCTTGTTGGGGTTTAGTGGTTTTTGTTGTTAGGGTGTTAGTGTTGTTTGTTGTTAGGGGTTTAGGGTTGTTTGTTGTTAGGCGGTTAGTGTTTGTTGTTAGGGGTTTAGGGTTGTTTCGTGTTGGACTTTAGTAGTTTTTGTTGTTAGGGTGTTAGTGTTGTTTGTGGTTAGGGGGTTAGTGTTGTTTGTCAGGGGGCTAGGGTTGTTTGTTGTTAGAAGGTCAGGGTTGTTTGTTGTTAGGGGTTTAGGGTTGTTTGTTGTTAGGGGTTTAGTGTTGTTTGTTGTTAGGGGGTTAGTGTTTGTTGTTAGGGGTTTAGTGTTGTTTCTTGTTAGGGTTTAGTGGTTTTTGTTGTTAGGGTGTTAGTGTTGTTTGTTGTTAGGGGTTTAGGGTTGTTTGTTGTTAGGGGTTTAAGGTTGTTTGTTGTTAGGAGGTTAGGGTTGTTTGTTGTTACAGGGTTAGGTTAGTTTCTTGTTAGGGGTTTAGTGTTTTTTGTTGTTAGGGGGTTAGTGTTTGTTGTTAGGGGTTTAGGGTTGTTTCTTGTTGGGGTTTAGTAGTTTTTGTTGTTAGGGTGTTAGTTTTGTTTCTGGTTAGGGTGTTAGTGTTGTTGTTTGTTAGGGGGTTAAGGTTGTTTTTTGTTAGGAGGTTAGGGTTGTTTGTTGTTACAGGGTTAGGTTAGTTTCTTGTTAGGGATTTAGTGTTATTTGTTGTTAGGGGGTTAGTGTTTGTTGTTAGGGGTTTAGTGTTGTTTCTTGTTGGGGTTTAGTGGTTTTTGTTGTTAGGGTGTTAGTGTTGTTTGTTGTTAGGGGTTTAGGGTTGTTTGTTGTTAGGGGTTAAAGGTTGTTGTTAGGAGGTTAGGATTGTTTGTTGTTACGGGGTTAGGTTAGTTTCGTGTTAGGGGTTTCGTTTTGTTTGTTGTTAGGGGGTTATTGTTGTTTGTTGTTAGGGGTTTAGTGTTGTTTCTTCTCGGGGTTTAGATGTTTTTGTTGTTAGGGTGTTAGTGTTGTTTGTGGTTAGGGGGTTAGTGTTGTTGGTTGTTAGGGGGTTAGGGTTGTTTGTTGTTAGAAGGTTAGTGTTGTTTGTTGTTAGGGGTTTAGGGTTGTTTGTTTTTAGGGGGTTAGTGTTGTTTGTTTTTAGGGGTTAGGTTTGTTTGTTGTTACGGGGTTAGGGTAGGTTCTTGTTAGGGGGTTAGTGTTGTTTGTTGTTGGTGGGTTAGGGTAGTTTGTTGTTTGGTTAGGGTTGTGTGTTGTTAGGGGGTTAGTGTGGTTTGTTGTTAGGGGTTTAGGGTTGTTTCTTGTTGGGGTTTAGTGGTTTTTTTTGTTAGGGTGTTAGTGCTGTTTGTGGTTAGGGGGTTAGTGTTGTTGGTTGTTACGGGGTTAGGGTTGTTTGTTGTTAGGAGGTTAGGGTTGTTTGTTGTTACGGGGTTAGGTTAGTTTCTTGTTAGGTGTTTAGTGTTGTTTGTTGTTAGGGGGTTAGTGTTTGTTGTTAGGGGTTTAGGGTTGTTTCTTGTTGGGGTTTAGTAGTTTTTGTTGTTAGGGTGTTAGTGTTGTTTGTTCTTACGGGGTTAGTGTTGTTTGTGGTCAGGCTGTCAGTGCTGTTTGTGGTTAGGGGGTGAGCGTTGTTGGTTGTTAGGGGGTTAGGATTGTTTGTTGTTAGGGATTTAGGGTTGTTTGCTGTTAGGGATTTAGGGTTGTTTTCTGTTAGGGGGTTAAGGTTGTTTGGTGTTAGGAGGTTAGGGTTGTTTGTTGTTACAGGGTTAGGTTAGTTTCTTGTTAGGGGTTTAGTGTTGTTTTTTGTTAGGGGGTTAGTGTTTGTTGTTAGGGGTCTACTGTTGTTTCTTGTTGGGGTTTAGTGGTTTTTGTTGTTAGGGTGTTAGTGTTGTTCGTTGTTAGGGGATTAGGGTTGTTTGTTGTTAGGGGTTTAAGGTTGTTTGTTGTTAGGAGGTTAGGGTTGTTTGTTGTTACGGGGTTAGGTCAGTTTCTTTTTAGGGGTTTAGTGTTGTTTGTTGTTAGAGGGTTAGTGTTTGTTGTTAGGGGTTTAGGGTTGTTTCTTGTTGGGGTTTAGTAGTTTTTGTTGTTAGGGTGTTAGTGTTGTTTGTGGTTAGGGGATTAGTGTTGTTGTTTGTTAGGGGGTTAGGGTTCTTTGTTGTTAGAAGGTTAGGGTTGTTTGTTGTTACGGGGTTAGGTTAGTTTCTTGTTAGGTGTTTAGTGTTGTTTCTTGTTAGGGGGTTAGTTTTTGTTGTTAGGGGTTTAGGGTTGTTTCTTGTTGGGGTTTAGTAGTTTTTGTTGTTAGGGTGTTAGTGTTGTTTGTGGTTAGGGGGTTAGTGTTGTTTCCGGTTAGGGGGTGTGCGTTGTTGGTTGTTAGGGGGTTAGTGTTTGTTGTTAGGGGTTTAGTGTTGTTTGTTGTTACGGGGTTAAGGTTGTTTGTTGTTAGGAGGTTAGGGTTGTTTGTTGTTACAGGGTTAGGTTAGTTTCTTGTTAGGTGTTTAGTGTTGTTTGTTGTTAGGGGGTTAGTGTTTGTTGTTAGGGGTTTAGTGTTGTTTCTTGTTGGGGTTTAGTGGTTTTTGTTGTTAGGGTGTTAGTGTTGTTTGTTGTTAGGGGTTTAGGGTTGTTTGTTGTTAGGGGTTTAAGGTTGTTTGTTGTTAGGAGGTTAGGCTTGTTTGTTGTTACGGGGTTAGGTTAGTTTCTTGTTAAGGGTTTAGTGTAGTTTGTTGTTAGGGGGTTAGTGTTTGTTGTTAGGGGTTCAGGGTTGTTTCTTGTTGGGGTTTAGTATTTTTTGTTGTTAGGGTGTTAGTGTTGTTTGTGGTTAGGGGGTTAGTGTTGTTGTTTGTTAGGGGGTTAGGGTTGTTTGTTGTTAGAAGGTTAGGGTTGTTTGTTGTTAGGGGTTTAGAGTAGTTTATTTTTAGGGGGTTAGTGTTGTTTGTTGTTAGGTTGTTAGGATTGTTGTTAGGGGGTTAGTGGTGTTTGGTGTTAGGGGGTTAGTGTTTTTTGTTGTTAGGGGGTTAGTATTGTTTCTTGTTAGAGAGTTAGCGTTCTTTGTTGTTAGGGGCTTAGTGTTGTTTGTTGTTAGTGGGTTAGAGTAGTTTGTTGTTGGGGGTTAGGGTTGTTTGTTGTTAGGGGGTTAGGGTTGTTGTTAGGTGGTTAGTGTTGTTTCTATTTAGGGGTTTCGGGTTGTTTCTTGTTGAGGTTTAGTGGTTTTTGTTATTAGGGTGTTAGTGTTCTTTGTGGTTAGGGGGTTAGTGTAGTTTGTATTTAGGGGTTTAGGGTTGTTTCTTGTTGGACTTTAGTGGTTTTTGTTGTTAGGGTGTTAGTGTTTTTTGTTGTTAGGGGGTTAGTGTTGTTTGTTCTTACGGGGTTAGTGTTGTTTGTGGTTAGGGTGTTAGTGTTGTTTGTGGTTAGGGGGTGAGTGTTGTTGTTTGTTAGGGGGTTAGGGTTGTTTGTTGTTAGAAGGTTAGGGTTGTTTGTTGTTAGGGGTTTAGGATTGTTTGTTGTTAGGGGGTTAGGGTTGTTTGTTGTTAGGGGTTTAGAGTAGTTTATTTTTAGGGGGTTAGTGTTGTTTGTTGTTAGGTTGTTAGGATTTTTGTTAGGCGGTTAGTGGTGTTTCTTGTTAGGGGGTTAGTGTTTTTTGGTTGTTAGGGGGTTAGTGTTGTTTCTTGTTAGAGAGTTAGGGTTCTTTGTTTTTAGGGGCTTAGTTTTGTTTGTTGTTAGTGGGTTAGAGTAGTTTGTTGTTGGGGGTTAGGGTTGTTTGTTGTTAGGGGGTTAGGGATGTTGTTATGTGGTTAGTGTTGTTTGTATTTAGGGGTTTAGGGTTGTTTCTTGTTGGGGTTTAGTGGTTTTTGTTGTTAGGGTGTTAGTGTTGTTTGTGGTTAGGGGGTTAGTGTTGTTGTTTGTTAGGGGGTTAGGGTTGTTTGTTGTTAGGAGGTTAGGGTTGTTTGTTGTTACAGGGTTAGGTTAGTTTCCTGTTAGGGGTTTAGTGTTGTTTGTTGTTAGGGGGTTAGTGTTTGTTGTTAGGGGTTTAGTGTTGTTTCTTGTTGGGGTTTAGTGGTTTTTGTTGTTAGGGTGTTAGTGTTGTTTGTTGTTAGGGGTTTAGGGTTGTTTGTTGTTAGGGGTTTAAGGTTGTTTGTTGTTAGGAGGTTAGGCTTGTTTGTTGTTACGGGGTTAGGTTAGTTTCTTGTTATGGGTTTAGTGTTGTTTGTTGTTAGGGGGTTAGTGTTTGTTGTTAGGGGTTTAGGGTTGTTTCTTGTTGGGGTTTAGTAGTTTTTGTTGTTAGGGTGTTGGTGTTGTTTGTTGTTAGGGGGTTAGTGTTGTTTGTATTTAGGGTTTTAGGGTTGTTTCTTGTTGGGCGTTAGTGGTTTTTGTTGTTAGGGTGTTAGTGCTGTTTGCTGTTAGGGGGTTAGTGTTGTTTGTTTTTGCGGGGTTAGTGTTGTTTGTGGTTAGGGTGTTAGTGTTGTTTGTGGTTAGGGGGTGAGTGTTGTTGGTTGTTAGGGGATTAGGATTGTTTGTTGTTAGGGGTTTAGGGTTGTTTGTTGTTGGAGGTTTAAGGTTGTTTGTTGTTAGGGTGTTAAGGTTGTTTGTTCTTAGTGGGTTGTGGTTGTTTGTTGTTAGTGGGTTAGTGTTTCTGGTTTTTAGGGTTTAGGGTTGTTTGCTGTTCGGGGGTTAGTGTTGTTTGTTGTTAGGGCGTTAGGGTTGTTTGTTGTTAGGGTGTTAGTGTTCTTTGATGTTAGGGGTTTAGGGTTGTTTGTTGTTAGGGGGTTAGCGTTGTTTGTTGTTAGGGGGTTAGGGTTGTTCCTAGTTGGGATTTAGTAGTGTTTGTTGTTAGGGTGTTAGTGTTGTCCGTTTTTGGGGGTTAGTGTTGTTGTTGTTAGGGGTTTAGTGTTGTTTGTTGTTAGGGTGTGAGAGTTGTTTGGGGTTTGTGTTGTTTTTTAGGGGGTTAGTTTTGTTTGTTGTTAGTGGGTTAGTGTTGTTTCAGTTAGGGGATTAGGGATGTTGTTAGAGGGTTAGTGTTGTTTGTTGTTGGGCCTTAGTGTTGTTTGTTTTTAGGGGGTTAGGGATCTTTGTTGTTAGGGTGTTAGTGTTGTTTGCTGTTAGGGGGTTAGTGTTGTTTGTTGTTAGGGGTTTAGAGTAGTTTATTTTTAGGGGGTTAGTGTTGTTTGTTGTTAGGTTGTTAGGAGTGTTGTTAGGGGGTTAGTGGTGTTTCTTGTTAGGGGGTTAGTGTTTGTTTTTAGGGGTTTAGGGTTGTTTCTTCTTGGGGTTTAGTAGTTTTTGTTGTTAGGGTGTTAGTGTTGTTTGTTGTTAGGGGGTTAGTGTTGTTTGTTCTTACGGGGTTAGTGTTGTTTGTGGTTAGGGTGTTAGTGCTGTTTGTGGATAGGGGGTGAGCGTTGTTGGTTGTTAGGGGGTTAGGATTGTTTGTTGTTAGGGGTTTAGGGTTGTTTGTTGTTAGGGGGTTAAGGTTGTTTGTTGTTAGGAGGTTAGGGTTGTTTGTTGTTACAGGGTTAGGTTAGTTTCTTGTTAGGGGTTTAGTGGTTTTTGTTGTTAAGGTGTTAGTGTTGTTTGTTGTTAGGGGTTTAGAGTTGTTTGTTGTTAGGGGTTTAAGGTTGTTTGTTGTTAGGAGGTTAGGGTTGTTTGTTGTTTCGGGGTTAGGTTAGTTTCTTGTTAGGGTTTTAGTGTTTGTTGTTAGGGGTTTAGGATTGTTTCTTGTTGGGGTTTAGTAGTTTTTGTTGTTAGGGTGTTAGTGTTGTTTGTGGTTAAGGGGTTAGTGTTGTTGTTTGTCAGGGGGTTAGGGTTGTTTGTTGTTAGGGGTTCAGGGTTGTTTGTTGTTAGGGGGTTAGGGTTGTTTCTTGTTGGGGTTTAGTAGTTTTTGTTGTTAGCTTGTTAGTGTTGTTTGTTGTTAGGGGGTTAGTGTTGTTTGTTCTTACGGGGTTAGTGTTGTTTGCTTTTAGGGTGTTAGTGTTGATTGTGGTTAGTGGGTTATCGTTGTTGGTTGTTAGGGGGTTAGGATTGTTTGTTGTTAGGGGTTTAGGGTTGTTTGTTGTTAGGGGGTTAAGGTTGTTTGTTGTCAGGAGGTTAGGGCTGTTTGTTGTTACAGGGTTAGGTTAGTTTCTTGTTAGGGGTTTAGTGTTGTTTGTTGTTAGGGGGTTAGTGTTTGTTGTTAGGGGTTTAGGGTTGTTTCTTGTTGGGGTTTAGTAGTTTTTGTTGTTAGGGTGTTAGTGTTGTTTGTGGATAGGGGGTTAGTGTTGTTGTTTGTTACGGGGTTAGGGTTGTTTGTTGTTAGGAGGTTAGGGTTGTTTGTTGTTACAGGGTTAGGTTAGTTTCTTGTTAGGGGTTTAGTGTTGTTTGTTGTTAGGGGGTTAGTGTTTGTTGTTAGGGGTTTATTGTTGTTTCTTGTTCGGGTTTAGTGGTTTTTGTTGTTAGGGTGTTAGTGTTGTTTGTTGTTAGGGGTTTAGGGTTGTTTGTTGTTAGGGGTTTAAGGTTGTTTGTTGTTAGGAGGTTAGGGTTGTTTGTTGTTACGGGGTTAGGTTAGTTTCTTGTTAGGGGTTTAGTGTTGTTTGTTGTTAGGGGTTAGTGTTTGTTGTTAGAGGTTTAGGGTTGTTTCTTGTTGGGGTTCAGCAGTTTTTGTTGTTAGGGTGCTAGTGTTGTTTGTGGTTAGGGGGTTAGTGTTGTTTGTATTTAGGGGTTTAGGGTTGTTTCTTGTTGGGTTTTAGTGGTTTTGTTGTTAGGGTGTTAGTGTTGTTTGTGGTTAGGGGATTAGTGTTGTTGTTTGTTAGGGGGTTAGGGTTCTTTGTTGTTAGAAGGTTAGGGTTGTTTGTTGTTACGGGGTTAGGTTAGTTTCTTGTTAGGTGTTTAGTGTTGTTTCTTGTTAGGGGGTTAGTTTTTGTTGTTAGGGGTTTAGGGTTGTTTCTTGTTGGGGTTTAGTAGTTTTTGTAGTTAGGGTGTTAGTGTTGTTGGTGGTCAGGGGGTTAGTGTTGTTGTTTGTTAGGGGGTAAGTGTTCTTTGTTGTTAGAAGGTTAGGGTTGTTTGTTGTTACTGGGTTAGGTTAGTTTCTTGTTAGGGGTTTAGTGTTGTTTGTTGTTAGGGGGTTAGTGTTTGTTGTTAGGGGTTTAGGGTTGTTTCTTGATGGGGTTTAGTAGTTTTTGTTGTTAGGGTGTTAGTGTTTTTTGTGGTTAGGGGGTTAGTGTTGTTTGTTCTTACGGGGTTAGTGTTGTTTGTGGTTAGGGTGTTAGTGTTGTTTGTGGTTAGGAGGTGTGCGTTGTTGGTTGTTAGGGGTTTAGGATTGTTTGTTGTTAGGGGTTTAGGGTTGTTTGTTGTTAGGGGTTAAGGTTGTTTGTTGTTAGGAGGTTTGGGTTGTTTGTTGTTACAGGGTTAGTTTAGTTTCTTGTTAGGGGTTTAGTGGTTTTTGTTGTTAGGGTGTTAGTGTTTGTTGTTAGGGTGTTAGTGTTGTTTGTTGTTAGGGGTTTAGGGTTGTTTGTTATTAGGGGTTTAAGGTTGTTTGTTGTTAGGGTGTTAGGGTTGTTTGTTCTTAGTGGGTTAGGGTTGTGTGTTGTGAGTGGGTTAGTGGTTCTGGTGTTTATGGTTTAGGGTTGTTTGCTGTTCGGGGGTTAGTGATTTTTGTTGTTAGGGCGTTAGGGTTGTTTGTTGTTAGGGTGTTAGTGTTCTTTGATGTTAGGGGTTTAGGGTTGTTTGTTGTTAGGGGGTTAGTGTTGTTTGTTGTTAGGGGGTTAGGGTTGTTCCTAGTTGGGGTTTAGTAGTGTTTGTTGTTAGGGTGTTAGTGTTGTCCGTTTTTGGGGGTTAGTGTTGTTGTTGTTAGGGGGTTAGTGTTGCTTGTTGTTAGGGTGTGAGAGTTGTTTGTTGTTTGGGGTTTCTGTTGTTCTTTAGGGGGTTAGTTTTGTTTGTTGTTAGTGGGTTAGTGTTGTTTGTAGTTAGGGGATTAGGGTTGTTGTTAGAGGGTTAGTGTTGTTTGTTGTTGGGGCTTAGTGTTGTTTGTTTTTAGGGGGTTAGGGATCTTTGTTGTTAGGGTGTTAGTGTTTTTTGTTGTTAGGGGGTTAGTGTTGTTTGTTGTTAGGTGTTTAGGGTTGTTTCTTGTTGGGGTTTAGTGGGCTTTGTTCTTAGGGTGTTAGTGTTTTTGCTTAGGGGGTTAGTGCTGTTGGTTGTTAGGGGGTAAGTGTTGTTTGTTGCTAGCGGTTTAGGGTTGTTTGTTGTTAGTGGGTTAGTGTTGCTTGTTGTTAGGGGTTCCGAGTTTATTGTTGTTAGGGGGTTAGTGTTTGTTGTTAGGGGTTTAGGGTTGTTTCTTGTTGGGGTTTAGTAGTTTTTGTTGTTAGGGTGTTAGTGTTGTTTGTTGTTAGGGGGTTAGTGTTGTTTGTTCTTACGGGGTTAGTGTTGTTTGTGGTTAGGGTGTTAGTGTTGTTTGTGGTTAGGGGGTGAGCGTTGTTGGTTGTTAGGGGGTCAGGATTGTTTGTTGTTGGGGGTTTAGGGTTGTTTGTTGTTAGGGGTTTAGGTTTGTTTCTTGTTGGGGTTTAGTAGTTGTTGTTGTTAGGGTGTTAGTGTTTTTTGTGGTTAGTCGGTTAGTGTTGTTTGTTCTTACCGGGTTAGTGTTGTTTGTGGTTAGGGGGTGAGAGTTGTTGGTTGTTAGGGGGTAGGGTTGTTTGTTGTTAGAAGGTTAGGGTTGTTTGTTGTTACAGGGTTAGGTTAGTTTCTTGCTAGGGGTTTAGTGTTGTTTGTTGTTAGGGGGTTAGTGCTTGTTGTTAGGGGTTTAGTGTTGTTTCTTTTTGGGGTTTAGTGGTTTTTGTTGTTAGGGTATTAGTGTTGTTTCTTGTTAGGGGTTTAGGGTTGTTTGTTGTTAGGGGTTTAAGGTTGTTTGTTGTTAGGAGTTTAGGGTTGTTTGTTGTTACGGGGTTAGGTTAGTTTCTTGTTAGGGGTTTAGTGTTGTTTGTTGTTAGGAGGTTAGTGTTTGTTGTTAGTGGTTTAGGGTTGTTTCTTGTTGGGGTTTAGTAGTTTTTGTTGTTAGGGTGTTAGTGTTGTTTGTGGTTAGGGGGTTAGTGTTGTTTGTTCTTACGGGGTTAGTGTTGTTTGTGGTTAGGGTGTTAGTGTTGTTTGTGGTTAGGGGGTCGGCGTTGTTGGTTGTTAAGGGGTTAGGATTGTTTGTTGTTAGGGGTTTAGGGTTGTTTCTTCTTAGGGGGCTAAGGTTGTTTGTTGTTAGGAGGTTAGGGTTGTTTGTTGTTACAGGGTTAGGTTAGTTTCTTGTTAGGGGTTTGGTGTTGTTTGTTGTTAGGGTCTTAGTGTTTGTTGTTAGGGGTTTAGTGTTGTTTCTTGTTGTGGTTTCGTGGTTTTTGTTGTTAGGGTGTTAGTGTTGTTTGTTGTTAGGGGTTTAGGGTTGTTTGTTGTTAGGGGTTTAAGGTTGTTTGTTGTTAGGAGGTTAGGGTTGTTTTTTGTTACGGGGTTAGGTTAGTTTCTTGTTGGGGTTTAGTGGTTTTTGTTGTTAGGGTGTTAGTGTTTGTTGTTAGGGGGTTAGTGTTGTTTGTTCTTACGGGGTTAGTGTTGATTGTGGTTAGGGTGTTAGTGTTGTTTGTGGTTAGGGGGTGAGCGTTGTTGGTTGTTAGGGGGTTAAGATTGTTTGTTGTTAGAGGTTTAGGGTTGTTTGTTGTTAGGTGGTTAAGGTGCTTTGTTGTTAGGAGGTTAGGGTTGTTTGTTGTTAGGAGTTTAGTGTTGTTTGTTGTTAGGGTGTGAGAGTTGTTTGTTGGTTGGGGTTTGTGTTGTTTTTAGGGGGTTTGTTTTGTTTGTTGTTAGTGGGTTAGTGTTGTTTGTAGTTAGGGGATTAGGGTTGTTGTCAGAGGGTTAGTGTTGTTTGTTGTTGGGGCTTAGTGTTGTTTGTTTTTAGGGGGTTAGGGATCTTTGTTGTTAGGGTGTTAGTGTTGTTTGTTGTTAGGGAGTTAGTGTTGTTTGTTGTTAGGTGTTTAGGGTTGTTTCTTGTGGGGTTTAGTGGGTTTTGTTGTTAGGGTGTTAGTGTTTTTGCTTAGGGGTTAGCGCTGTTGGTTGTTAGGGGGTAAGGTTTGTTTGTTGTTAGGGGTTTAGGGTTGTTTGTTGTTAGGGGTTTAGGGTTGTCTGTTGTTAGGGGTTTAAGGTTGTTTGCTGTTAGGAGGTTAGGGTTGTTTGTTGTTACGGGGTTAGGTTAGTTTCTTGTTAGGGGTTTAGTGTTGTTTGTTGTTAGGGGGTTAGTGTTTGTTGTTAGGGGTTTAGGGTTGTTTCTTGTTGGGGTTTAGTAGTTTTTGTTGTTAGGGTGTTAGTGTTGTTTGTGGTTAGGGGGTTAGTGTTGTTGTTTGTTAGGGGGTTAGGGTTGTTTGTTGTTAGGAGGTTAGGGTTGTTTGTTTTTACAGGGTTAGGTCAGTTTCTTGTTAGGGGTTTAGTGTTGTTTGTTGTTAGGGGGTTAGTGTTTGTTGTTAGGGGTTTATTGTTGTTTCTTGTTGGGGTTTAGTAGTTTTTGTTGTTAGGGTGTTAGTGTTGTTTGTTGTTAGGGGTTTAGGGTTGTTTGTTGTTAGGGGTTTAAGGTTGTTTGTTGTTAGGAGGTTAGGGTTGTTTGTTGTTACGGAGTTAGGTTAGTTTCTTGTTAGGGGTTTAGTGTTGTTTGTTGTTAGGGGGTTAGTGTTTGTTGTTAGGGGTTTAGGGTTGTTTCTTGTTGGGGTTGAGTAGTTTTTTTTGTTAGGGTGTTAGTGTTGTTTGTTGTCAGGGGGTTAGTGTCGTTTGTTCTTACGGGGTTTGTGTTGTTTGTGGTTAGGGTGTTAGTGTTGTTTGTGTTTAGGGGATGAGCGTTGTTGGTTGTTAGGGGGTTAGGATTGTTTGTTGTTAGGGGTTTAGGGTTGTTTGTTGTTAGGGGGTTAAGGTTGTTTGTTGTTAGGAGGTTAGGGTTGTTTGTTGTTACAGGGTTAGGTTAGTTTCTTGTTATGGGTTTAGTGTTGTTTGTTGATAGGGGGTTAGTGTTTGTTGTTAGGGGTTTAGGGTTGTTTCTTGTTGAGGTTTAGTAGTTTTTGTTGTTAGGGTGTTAGTGTTGTTTGTGGTTAGGGGGTTAGTGTTGCTGTTTGTTAGGGGGTTAGGGTTGTTTGTTCTTAGGAGGTTAGGGTTGTTTGTTGTTACAGGGTTAGGTTAGTTTCTTGTTAGGGGTTTAGTGTTGTTTGTTGTTAGTGGGTTAGTGTTTGTTGTTAGGGGTTTAGTGTTGTTTGTTGTGAGGAGGTTAGTGTTTGTTGTTAGGGTTTTAGTGTTGTTTCTTGTTGGGGTTTAGTGGTTTTTGTTGTTAGGGTGTTAGTGTTTGTTGTTAGGGGTTTAGGATTGTTTCTTGTTGGGGTATAGTAGTTTTTGTTGTTAGGTTGTTAGTGTTGTTTGTGGTTAGGGGGTTAGTGTTGTTTGTTCTTACGGGGTTAGTGTTGTTTGTGGTTAGGGTGTTAGTGTTGTTTGTGCTTAGGGGGTGAGAGTTGTTGGTTGTTCAGGGGTTAGGATTGTTTGTTGTTAGGGGTTTAGTGTTCTTTCCTGTTGGGGTTTAGTGTTTTTTGTTGTTAGGGTGTTAGTGTTGTTTGTTCTTAGGTGTTTAGGGTTGTTTGTTATTAGGAGTTTAAGGTTGTTTGTTGTTAGGAGGTTAGGGTTGTTTGTTGTTACGGGGTTAGGTTAGTTTCTTGTTAGGGGTTTAGTGTTGTTTGCTGTTAGGTGGTTAGTGTTTGTTGTTAGGGGTTTAGGGTTGTTTCTTGTTGGGGTTTAGTAGTTTTTGTTGTTAGGGTGTTAGTGTTGTTTGTGGTTAGGGGGTTAGTGTTGTTGTTTGTTAGGGGGTTAGGGTTGTTTGTTGTTAGGAGGTTAGGGTTGTTTGTTGTTACAGGGTTAGGTTAGTTTTTTGTTAGGGGTTTAGTGTTGTTTGTTGTTAGGGGGTTAGTGTTTGTTGTTAGGGGTTTAGTGTTGTTTCTTGTTGGGGTTTAGTGGTTTTTGTTGTTAGGGTGTTAGTGTTGTTTGTTGTTAGGGGTTTAGGGTTGTTTGTTGTTAGGGGTTTAAGGTTGTTTGTTGTTAGGAGGTTAGGGGTGTTTGTTGTTACGGGGTTAGGTTAGTTTCTTGTTAGGGTTTTAGTGTTGTTTGTTGTTAGGGGGTTAGTGTTTGTTGTTAGGTGTTTAGGGTTGTTTGTTGTTGGGGTTTAGTAGTTTTTGTTGTTAGGGTGTTAGTGTTGTTTGTTGTTAGGGGGTTAGTGTTGTTTGTTCTTACGGGGTTAGTGTTGTTTGTGGTTAGGGTGTTAGTGTTTTTTGTGGTTAGGGGGTGTGCGTTGTTGGTTGTTAGGGGGTGAGGATTGTTTGTTGTTAGGGGTTTAGGGTTGTTTGTTGTTAGGGGGTTAAGGTTGTTTGTTGTTAGGAGGTTAGGGATCTTTGTTGTTACAGGATTAGGTTAGTTTCTTGTTAGGGGTTTAGTGTTGTTTGTTGTTAGGGGGTTAGTGTTTGTTGTTAGGGGTTTAGTGTTGTTTCTTGTTGGGGTTTAGTGGTTTTTGTTGTTAGGGTGTTAGTGTTGTTTGTTGTTAGGGGTTTAGATTGTTTGCTGTTAGGGGTTTAAGGTTGTTTGTTGTTAGGAGGTTAGGGTTGTTTGTTGTTACGGGGTTAGGTTAGTTTCTTGTTAGGGGTTTAGTGTTTTTTGTTGTTAGGGGGTTATTGTTTGTTGTTAGGGGTTTAGGGCTGTTTCTTGTTGGGGTTTAGTAGTTTTTGTTGTTAGGGTGTTAGTGTTGTTTCTGGTTAGGGTGTTAGTGTTGTTGTTTGTTAGGGGGTTAAGGTTGTTTTTTGTTAGGAGGTTAGGGTTGTTTGTTGTTACAGGGTCAGGTTTGTTTCTTGTTAGGGGTTTAGTGTTGTTTGTTGTTACGGGGTTAGTGTTTGTTGTTAGGGGTTTAGTGTTGTTTCTTGTTGGGGTTTAGTGGTTTTTGTTGTTAGGGTGTTAGTGTTGTTTGTTGTTAGGGGTTTAGGGTTGTTTGTTGTTAGGGGTTTAAGGTTGTTTGTTTTTAGGAGGTTAGGGTTGTTTGTTGTTACGGGGTTAGGTTAGTTTCTTGTTAGGGGTTTAGTGTTGTTTGCTGTTAGGGGGTTAGTGTTTGTTGTTAGGGGTTTAGGGTTGTTTCTTGTTGGGGTTTAGTAGTTTTTGTTGTTAGGGTGTTAGTGTTGTTTGTGGTTAGAGGGTTAGTGTTGTTTGTTCTTACGGGTTAGTGTTGTTTGTGGTTAGGGGGTGAGAGTTGTTGGTTGTTAGGGGGTTAGGATTGTTTGTTGTTAGGGGTTTAGGGTTGTTTGTTGTTAGGGAGTTAAGGTTGTTTGTTGTTAGGAGGTTAGGCCTGTTTGTTGTTACAGGGTTAGGTTATTTTCTTGTTAGCGGTTTAGTGTTGTTTGTTGTTAGGGGGTTAGTGTTTGTTGTTAGGGGTTTAGGTTTGCTTCTTGTTGGGGTTTAGTAGTTTTTGTTGTTAGGGTGTTAGTGTTGTTTGTGGTTAGGGAGTTAGTGTTGTTGTTTGTTAGGGGGTTAGGGTTGTTTGTTGTTAGGAGGTTAGGGTTGTTTGTTGTTACAGGGTTAGGTTAGTTTCTTGTTAGGGGTTTAGTGTTGTTTGTTGTTAGGGGGTTAGTGTTTGTTGTTAGGGGTTTAGTGTTGTTTCTTGTTGGGGTTTAGTGGTTTTTGTTGTTAGGGTGTTAGTGTTGTTTGTTGTTAGGGGTTTAGGGTTGTTTGTTGTTAGGGGTTTAAGGTTGTTTGTTGTTAGGAGGTTAGGGTTGTTTGTTGTTATGGGGTTAGGTTAGTTTCTTGTTAGGGGTTTAGTGTTGTTTGTTGTTAGGGGGTTAGTGTTTGTTGTTAGGGGTTTAGGGTTGTTTCTTGTTGGGTTTAGTGGTTTTTGTTGTTAGGGTGTTAGTGTTGTTTGTTGTTAGGGGATTAGTGTTGTTTGTTCTTAGTGGGTTAGTGTTGTTTGTGGTTAGGGTGTTAGTGTTGTTTGTCGTTAGGGGGTGTGCGTTGTTGGTTTTTAGGGGGTTAGGATTGTTTGTTGTTAGGGGTTTAGGGTTGTTTGTTGTTATGGGGTTAAGGTTGTTTGTTGTTAGGAGGTTAGGGTTGTTTGTTGTTACAGGGTTAGGTTAGTTTCTTGTTAGGGGTTTAGTGTTGTTTGTTGTTATGGGGTTAGTGTTTGTTGTTAGGGGTTTAGTGTTGTTTCTTGTTGGGGTTTAGAGTTTTTTTTTGTTAGGGTGTTAGTGTTTGTTGTTAGGGGTTTAGGGTTGTTTGTTGTTAGGGGTTTACGGTTGTTTGTTGTTAGGAGGTTAGGGTTGTTTGTTGTTACGGGGTTAGGTTAGTTTCTTGTTAGGGGTTTAGTGTTGTTTGTTGTTAGGGGGTTAGTGTTTGTTGTTAGGGGTTTAGGGTTGTTCCTTGTTGGGGTTTAGTGGTTTTTTTTGTCAGGGTGTTAGTGTTGTTTGTCGTTAGCGGGTTAGTGTTGTTTGTTCTTACGGGGTTAGTGTTGTTTGTGGTTAGGGTTTTAGTGTTGTTTGTGGTTAGGGGGTGAGCGTTGTTGGTTGTTAGGGGGTTAGGATTGTTTGTTGTTAGGGGTTTAGTGTTGTTTGTTGTTGGGGGTTAATTTTGTTTGTTGTTAGGAGGTTAGGGCTGTTTGTTGTTACAGGGTTAGGTTAGTTTTTTGTTAGGGGTTTAGTGTTGTTTGTTGTTAGGGGGTTAGTGTTTGTTGTTAGGGGTTTAGTGTTGTTTCTTGTTGGGGTTTAGTGGTTTTTGTTGTTAGGGTGTTAGTGCTGTTTGTTGTTAGGGGTTTAGGGTTGATTGTTGTTAGGGGTTTAAGGTTGTTTGTTGTTAGGAGGTTAGGGTTGTTTGTTGTTATGGGGTTAGGTTAGTTTCTTGTTAGGGGTTTAGTGTTGTTTGTTGTTAGGGGGTTAGTGTTTGTTGTTAGGGGTTTAGGTTTGCTTCTTGTTGGGGTTTAGTAGTTTTTGTTGTTAGGGTGTTAGTGTTGTTTGTGGTTAGGGGCTTAGTGTTGTTGTTTGTTAGGGGGTTAGGGTTGCTTATTGTTAGGAGGTTAGGGTTGTTTGTTGTTACAGGGTTAGGTTAGTTTCTTGTTAGGGGTTTAGTGTTGTTTGTTGTTAGAGGGTTAGTGTTTGTTGTTAGGGGTTTAGTGTTGTTTCTTGTTGGGGTTTAGTGGTTTTTGTTGTTAGGGTTTTAGTGTTGTTTGTTGTTAGGGGTTTAGTGTTGTTTGTTGTTAGGGGTTTAAGGTTGTTTTTTGTTAGGGGGTTAGTGTTTGTTCTTACGGGGTTAGTGTTTTTGTGGTTAGGGTGTTAGTGTTGTTTGTGGTTAGGGGGTGAGCGTTGTTGGTTGTTAGGGGTTTAGGGTTGTTTGTTGTTAGAAGGTTAGGGTTGTTTGTTGTTAGGGGTTTAGGGTTGTTTGTTGTTAGGAGGTTAGGGTTGTTTGTTGTTACGGAGTTAGGTTAGTTTCTTGTTAGGGATTTAGTGTTGTTTGTTGTTAGGGGGTTAGTGTTTGTTGTTAGGGGTTTAGGGTTGTTTCTTGTTGGGGTTTAGTAGTTTTTGTTGTTAGGGTGTTAGTGTTGTTTGTTGTCAGGGGGTTAGTGTTGTTTGTTTTTACGGGGTTTGTGTTGTTTGTGGTTAGGGTGTTAGTGTTGTTTGTGGTTAGAGGATGAGCGTTGTTGGTTGTTAGGGGGTTAGGATTGTTTGTTGTTAGGGGTTTAGGGATGTTTGTTGTTAGGGGATTAAGGTTGTTTGTTGTTAGGAGGTTAGGGATGTTTGTTGTTACGGGGTTAGGTTAGTTTCTTGTTAGGGGTTTGGTGTTGTTTGTTGTTAGGGGGTTAGTGTTTGTTGTTAGGGGTTTAGTGTTGTTTCTTGTTGGGGTTTAGTGGTTTTTGTTGTTAGGGTGTTAGTGTTGTTTGTTGTTAGGGGTTTAGGGTTGTTTGTTGTTAGGGGTTTAAGGTTGTTTGTTGTTAGGAGGTTAGGGTTGTTTGTTGTTACGGGGTTAGGTTAGTTTCTTGTTAGGGGTTTAGTGTTGTTTGTTGTTAGGGGGTTAGTGTTTGTTGTTAGGGGTTTAGGGTTGTTTCTTGTTGGAGTTTATTAGTTTTTTTGTTAGGGTGTTAGTGTTGTTTGTTTTTAGGGGGTTAGTGTTGTTGTTTGTTAGGGGGTTAGGATTGTTTGTTGTTAGGAGGTTAGGGTTGTTTGTTGTTACAGGGTTAGGTTAGTTTCTTGTTAGGGGTTTAGTGTTGTTTGTTGGTAGGGGGTTAGTGTTTGTTGTTAGGGGTTTAGTGTTTTTTCTTGTTGGGGTTTAGTGGTTTTTGTTGTTAGGGTGTTAGTGTTGTTTGTTGTTAGGGGTTTAAGGTTGTTTGTTGTTAGGAGGTTAGGGTTGTTTGTTGTTACGGGGTTAGGTTAGTTTCTTGTTAGGGGTTTAGTGTTGTTTGTTGTTAGGGGTTAGTGTTTGTTGTTAGGGGTTTAGGGTTGTTTCTTGTTGGGGTTTAGTAGTTTTTGTTGTTAGGGTGTTAGTGTTGTTTGTTGTTAGGGGGTTAGTGTAGTTTGTTCTTACGGGGTTCGTGTTGTTTGTGGTTAGGGTGTTAGTGTTGTTTGTGGTTAGGGGGTGTGCGTTGTTGGTTGTTAGGGGGTTAGGATTTTTTGTTGTTAGGGGTTTAGGGTTGTTTGTTGTTAGGGGGTTAAGGATGTTTGTTGTTAGGATGTTAGGGTTGTTTGTTGTTACAGGGTTAGGTTAGTTTCTTGTTAGGGGTTTAGTGTTGTTTGTTGTTAGGGGGTTAGTGTTTGTTGTTAGGGGTTTAGTGTTGTTTCTTGTTGGGGTTTAGTGGTTTTTGTTGTTAGGGTGTTAGTGTTGTTTGTTGTTAGGGGTTTAGGGTTGTTTGTTGTTAGGCGGTTAGTGTTTGTTGTTAGGGGTTTAGGGTTGTTTCGTGTTGGACTTTAGTAGTTTTTGTTGTTAGGGTGTTAGTGTTGTTTGTGGTTAGGGGGTTAGTGTTGTTTGTCAGGGGGCTAGGGTTGTTTGTTGTTAGAAGGTCAGGGTTGTTTGTTGTTAGGGGTTTAGGGTTGTTTGTTGTTAGGGGTTTAGTGTTGTTTGTTGTTAGGGGGTTAGTGTTTGTTGTTAGGGGTTTAGTGTTGTTTCTTGTTAGGGTTTAGTGGTTTTTGTTGTTAGGGTGTTAGTGTTGTTTGTTGTTAGGGGTTTAGGGTTGTTTGTTGTTAGGGGTTTAAGGTTGTTTGTTGTTAGGAGGTTAGGGTTGTTTGTTGTTACAGGGTTAGGTTAGTTTCTTGTTAGGGGTTTAGTGTTTTTTGTTGTTAGGGGGTTAGTGTTTGTTGTTAGGGGTTTAGGGTTGTTTCTTGTTGGGGTTTAGTAGTTTTTGTTGTTAGGGTGTTAGTGTTGTTTCTGGTTAGGGTGTTAGTGTTGTTGTTTGTTAGGGGGTTAAGGTTGTTTTTTGTTAGGAGGTTAGGGTTGTTTGTTGTTACAGGGTTAGGTTAGTTTCTTGTTAGGGATTTAGTGTTATTTGTTGTTAGGGGGTTAGTGTTTGTTGTTAGGGGTTTAGTGTTGTTTCTTGTTGGGGTTTAGTGGTTTTTGTTGTTAGGGTGTTAGTGTTGTTTGTTGTTAGGGGTTTAGGGTTGTTTGTTGTTAGGGGTTTAAGGTTGTTTGTTGTTAGGAGGTTAGGGTTGTTTGTTGTTACGGGGTTAGGTTAGTTTCTTGTTAGGGGTTTAGTGTTGTTTGCTGTTAGGGGGTTAGTGTTTGTTGTTAGGGGTTTAGTGTTGTTTCTTGTTGGGGTTTAGTGGTTTTTGTTGTTAGGGTGTTAGTGTTGTTTGTCGTTAGCGGTTTAGTGTTGTTTGTTCTTACGGGGTTAGTGTTGTTTGTGGTTAGGGTTTTAGTGTTGTTTGTGGTTAGGGGGTGAGAGTTGTTGGTTGTTAGGGGGTTAGGATTGTTTGTTGTTAGGGGTTTAGGGTTGTTTGTTGTTAGAGGGTTAAGGTTGTTTGTTGTTAGGAGGTTAGGGCTGTTTGTTGTTACAGGGTTAGGTTAGTTTCTTGTTAGGGGTTTAGTGTTGTTTGTTGTTAGGGGGTTAGTGTTTGTTGTTAGGGGTTTAGTGTTGTTTCTTGTTGCGGTTTAGTGGTTTTTGTTGTTAGGGTGTTAGTGTTGTTTGTTGTTAGGGGTTTAGGGTTGTTTGTTGTTAGGGGTTAAAGGTTGTTGTTAGGAGGTTAGGATTGTTTGTTGTTACGGGGTTAGGTTAGTTTCTTGTTAGGGGTTTAGTGTTGTTTGTTGTTAGGGGGTTAGTGTTTGTTGTTAGGGGTGTAGTGTTGTTTGTTGTTAGGGGTTTAAGGTTGTTTTTTGTTAGGGGGTTAGTGTTTGTTCTTACGGGGTTAGTGTTTTTGTGGTTAGGGTGTTAGTGTTGTTTGTGGTTAGGGGGTGAGCGTTGTTGGTTGTTAGGGGTTTAGGGTTGTTAGTTGTTAGAAGGTTAGGGTTGTTTGTTGTTAGGGGTTTAGGGTTGTTTGTTGTTAGGAGGTTAGGGTTGTTTGTTGTTACGGAGTTAGGTTAGTTTCTTGTTAGGGATTTAGTGTTGTTTGTTGTTAGGGGGTTAGTGTTTGTTGTTAGGGGTTTAGGGTTGTTTCTTGTTGGGGTTTAGTAGTTTTTGTTGTTAGGGTGTTAGTGTTGTTTGTTGTTAGGGGGTTAGTGTTGTTTGTTCTTACGGGGTTTGTGTTGTTTGTGGTTAGGGTGTTAGTGTTGTTTGTGGTTAGAGGATGAGCGTTGTTGGTTGTTAGGGGGTTAGGATTGTTTGTTTTTAGGGGTTTAGGGTTGTTTGTTGTTAGGGGATTAAGGTTGTTTGTTGTTAGGAGGTTAGGGATGTTTGTTGTTACGGGGTTAGGTTAGTTTCTTGTTAGGGGTTTGGTGTTGTTTGTTGTTAGGGGGTTAGTGTTTGTTGTTAGGGGTTTAGTGTTGTTTCTTGTTGGGGTTTAGTGGTTTTTGTTGTTAGGGTGTTAGTGTTGTTTGTTGTTAGGGGTTTAGGGTTGTTTGTTGTTAGGGGTTTAAGGTTGTTTGTTGTTAGGAGGTTAGGGTTGTTTGTTGTTACGGGGTTAGGTTAGTTTCTTGTCAGGGGTTTAGTGTTGTTTGTTGTTAGGGGATTAGTGTTTGTTGTTAGGGGTTTAGGGTTGTTTCTTGTTGGGGTTTATTAGTGTTTTTTGTTAGGGTGTTAGTGTTGTTTGTTTTTAGGGGGTTAGTGTTGTTGTTTGTTAGGGGGTTAGGATTGTTTGTTGTTAGGAGGTTAGGGTTGTTTGTTGTTACAGGGTTAGGTTAGTTTCTTGTTAGGGGTTTAGTGTTGTTTGTTGGTAGGGGGTTAGTGTTTGTTGTTAGGGGTTTAGTGTTGTTTCTTGTTGGGGTTTAGTGGTTTTTGTTGTTAGGGTGTTAGTGTTGTTTGTTGTTAGGGGTTTAGGGTTGTTTGTTGTTAGGGGTTTAAGGTTGTTTGTTGTTAGGAGGTTAGGGTTGTTTGTTGTTATGGGGTTAGGTTAGTTTCTTGTTAGGGGTTTAGTGTTGTTTGTTGTTAGGGGGTTAGTGTTTGTTGTTAGGGGTTTAGGGTTGTTTCTTGTTGGGTTTAGTGGTTTTTGTTGTTAGGGTGTTAGTGTTGTTTGTTGTTAGGGGATTAGTGTTGTTTGTTCTTAGTGGGTTAGTGTTGTTTGTGGTTAGGGTGTTAGTGTTGTTTGTCGTTAGGGGGTGTGCGTTGTTGGTTTTTAGGGGGTTAGGATTGTTTGTTGTTAGGGGTTTAGGGTTGTTTGTTGTTATGGGGTTAAGGTTGTTTGTTGTTAGGAGGTTAGGGTTGTTTGTTGTTACAGGGTTAGGTTAGTTTCTTGTTAGGGGTTTAGTGTTGTTTGTTGTTATGGGGTTAGTGTTTGTTGTTAGGGGTTTAGTGTTGTTTCTTGTTGGGGTTTAGAGTTTTTTTTTGTTAGGGTGTTAGTGTTGTTTGTTGTTAGGGGTTTAGGGTTGTTTGTTGTTAGGGGTTTACGGTTGTTTGTTGTTAGGAGGTTAGGGTTGTTTGTTGTTACGGGGTTAGGTTAGTTTCTTGTTAGGGGTTTAGTGTTGTTTGTTGTTAGGGGGTTAGTGTTTGTTGTTAGGGGTTTAGGGTTGTTCCTTGTTGGGGTTTAGTGGTTTTTTTTGTCAGGGTGTTAGTGTTGTTTGTCGTTAGCGGGTTAGTGTTGTTTGTTCTTACGGGGTTAGTGTTGTTTGTGGTTAGGGTTTTAGTGTTGTTTGTGGTTAGGGGGTGAGCGTTGTTGGTTGTTAGGGGGTTAGGATTGTTTGTTGTTAGGGGTTTAGTGTTGTTTGTTGTTGGGGGTTAATTTTGTTTGTTGTTAGAAGGTTAGGGCTGTTTGTTGTTACAGGGTTAGGTTAGTTTTTTGTTAGGGGTTTAGTGTTGTTTGTTGTTAGGGGGTTAGTGTTTGTTGTTAGGGGTTTAGTGTTGTTTCTTGTTGGGGTTTAGTGGTTTTTGTTGTTAGGGTGTTAGTGCTGTTTGTTGTTAGGGGTTTAGGGTTGATTGTTGTTAGGGGTTTAAGGTTGTTTGTTGTTAGGAGGTTAGGGTTGTTTGTTGTTATGGGGTTAGGTTAGTTTCTTGTTAGGGGTTTAGTGTTGTTTGTTGTTAGGGGGTTAGTGTTTGTTGTTAGGGGTTTAGGTTTGCTTCTTGTTGGGGTTTAGTAGTTTTTGTTGTTAGGGTGTTAGTGTTGTTTGTGGTTAGGGGCTTAGTGTTGTTGTTTGTTAGGGGGTTAGGGTTGCTTATTGTTAGGAGGTTAGGGTTGTTTGTTGTTACAGGGTTAGGTTAGTTTCTTGTTAGGGGTTTAGTGTTGTTTGTTGTTAGAGGGTTAGTGTTTGTTGTTAGGGGTTTAGTGTTGTTTCTTGTTGGGGTTTAGTGGTTTTTGTTGTTAGGGTTTTAGTGTTGTTTGTTGTTAGGGGTTTAGTGTTGTTTGTTGTTAGGGGTTTAAGGTTGTTTTTTGTTAGGGGGTTAGTGTTTGTTCTTACGGGGTTAGTGTTTTTGTGGTTAGGGTGTTAGTGTTGTTTGTGGTTAGGGGGTGAGCGTTGTTGGTTGTTAGGGGTTTAGGGTTGTTTGTTGTTAGAAGGTTAGGGTTGTTTGTTGTTAGGGGTTTAGGGTTGTTTGTTGTTAGGAGGTTAGGGTTGTTTGTTGTTACGGAGTTAGGTTAGTTTCTTGTTAGGGATTTAGTGTTGTTTGTTGTTAGGGGGTTAGTGTTTGTTGTTAGGGGTTTAGGGTTGTTTCTTGTTGGGGTTTAGTAGTTTTTGTTGTTAGGGTGTTAGTGTTGTTTGTTGTCAGGGGGTTAGTGTTGTTTGTTTTTACGGGGTTTTTGTTGTTTGTGGTTAGGGTGTTAGTGTTGTTTGTGGTTAGAGGATGAGCGTTGTTGGTTGTTAGGGGGTTAGGATTGTTTGTTGTTAGGGGTTTAGGGTTGTTTGTTGTTAGGGGATTAAGGTTGTTTGTTGTTAGGAGGTTAGGGATGTTTGTTGTTACGGGGTTAGGTTAGTTTCTTGTTAGGGGTTTGGTGTTGTTTGTTGTTAGGGGGTTAGTGTTTGTTGTTAGGGGTTTAGTGTTGTTTCTTGTTGGGGTTTAGTGGTTTTTGTTGTTAGGGTGTTAGTGTTGTTTGTTGTTAGGGGTTTAGGGTTGTTTGTTGTTAGGGGTTTAAGGTTGTTTGTTGTTAGGAGGTTAGGGTTGTTTGTTGTTACGGGGTTAGGTTAGTTTCTTGTTAGGGGTTTAGTGTTGTTTGTTGTTAGGGGGTTAGTGTTTGTTGTTAGGGGTTTAGGGTTGTTTCTTGTTGGAGTTTATTAGTTTTTTTGTTAGGGTGTTAGTGTTGTTTGTTTTTAGGGGGTTAGTGTTGTTGTTTGTTAGGGGGTTAGGAATGTTTGTTGTTAGGAGGTTAGGGTTGTTTGTTGTTACAGGGTTAGGTTAGTTTCTTGTTAGGGGTTTAGTGTTGTTTGTTGGTAGGGGGTTAGTGTTTGT
Organism: Loxodonta africana; assembly: GCF_030014295.1. Taxonomy (NCBI): domain Eukaryota; kingdom Metazoa; phylum Chordata; class Mammalia; order Proboscidea; family Elephantidae; genus Loxodonta; species Loxodonta africana. The sequence continues at coordinate 646,601 of NW_026974878.1, read as the reverse complement.
TGTTAGGGGTTTAGTGTTTTTTCTTGTTGGGGTTTAGTGGTTTTTGTTGTTAGGGTGTTAGTGTTGTTTGTTGTTAGGGGTTTAAGGTTGTTTGTTGTTAGGAGGTTAGGGTTGTTTGTTGTTACGGGGTTAGGTTAGTTTCTTGTTAGGGGTTTAGTGTTGTTTGTTGTTAGGGGTTAGTGTTTGTTGTTAGGGGTTTAGGGTTGTTTCTTGTTGGGGTTTAGTAGTTTTTGTTGTTAGGGTGTTAGTGTTGTTTGTTGTTAGGGGGTTAGTGTAGTTTGTTCTTACGGGGTTCGTGTTGTTTGTGGTTAGGGTGTTAGTGTTGTTTGTGGTTAGGGGGTGTGCGTTGTTGGTTGTTAGGGGGTTAGGATTTTTTGTTGTTAGGGGTTTAGGGTTGTTTGTTGTTAGGGGGTTAAGGATGTTTGTTGTTACGATGTTAGGGTTGTTTGTTGTTACAGGGTTAGGTTAGTTTCTTGTTAGGGGTTTAGTGTTGTTTGTTGTTAGGGGGTTAGTGTTTGTTGTTAGGGGTTTAGTGTTGTTTCTTGTTGGGGTTTAGTGGTTTTTGTTGTTAGGGTGTTAGTGTTGTTTGTTGTTAGGGGTTTAGGGTTGTTTGTTGTTAGGCGGTTAGTGTTTGTTGTTAGGGGTTTAGGGTTGTTTCGTGTTGGACTTTAGTAGTTTTTGTTGTTAGGGTGTTAGTGTTGTTTGTGGTTAGGGGGTTAGTGTTGTTTGTCAGTAGGCTAGGGTTGTTTGTTGTTAGAAGGTCAGGGTTGTTTGTTGTTAGGGGTTTAGGGTTGTTTGTTGTTAGGGGTTTAGTGTTGTTTGTTGTTAGGGGGTTAGTGTTTGTTGTTAGGGGTTTAGTGTTGTTTCTTGTTAGGGTTTAGTGGTTTTTGTTGTTAGGGTGTTAGTGTTGTTTGTTGTTAGGGGTTTAGGGTTGTTTGTTGTTAGGGGTTTAAGGTTGTTTGTTGTTAGGAGGTTAGGGTTGTTTGTTGTTACAGGGTTAGGTTAGTTTCTTGTTAGGGGTTTAGTGTTTTTTGTTGTTAGGGGGTTAGTGTTTGTTGTTAGGGGTTTAGGGTTGTTTCTTGTTGGGGTTTAGTAGTTTTTGTTGTTAGGGTGTTAGTGTTGTTTCTGGTTAGGGTGTTAGTGTTGTTGTTTGTTAGGGGGTTAAGGTTGTTTTTGGTTAGGAGGTTAGGGTTGTTTGTTGTTACAGGGTTAGGTTAGTTTCTTGTTAGGGATTTAGTGTTATTTGTTGTTAGGGGGTTAGTGTTTGTTGTTAGGGGTTTAGTGTTGTTTCTTGTTGGGGTTTAGTGGTTTTTGTTGTTAGGGTGTTAGTGTTTGTTGTTAGGGGTTTAGGGTTGTTTGTTGTTAGGGGTTTAAGGTTGTTTGTTGTTAGGAGGTTAGGGTTGTTTGTTGTTACGGGGTTAGGTTAGTTTCTTGTTAGGGGTTTAGTGTTGTTTGCTGTTAGGGGGTTAGTGTTTGTTGTTAGGGGTTTAGTGTTGTTTCTTGTTGGGGTTTAGTGGTTTTTGTTGTTAGGGTGTTAGTGTTGTTTGTCGTTAGCGGTTTAGTGTTGTTTGTTCTTACGGGGTTAGTGTTGTTTGTGGTTAGGGTTTTAGTGTTGTTTGTGGTTAGGGGGTGAGAGTTGTTGGTTGTTAGGGGGTTAGGATTGTTTGTTGTTAGGGGTTTAGGGTTGTTTGTTGTTAGAGGGTTAAGGTTGTTTGTTGTTAGGAGGTTAGGGCTGTTTGTTGTTACAGGGTTAGGTTAGTTTCTTGTTAGGGGTTTAGTGTTGTTTGTTGTTAGGGGGTTAGTGTTTGTTGTTAGGGGTTTAGTGTTGTTTCTTGTTGGGGTTTAGTGGTTTTTGTTGTTAGGGTGTTAGTGTTGTTTGTTGTTAGGGGTTTAGGGTTGTTTGTTGTTAGGGGTTAAAGGTTGTTGTTAGGAGGTTAGGATTGTTTGTTGTTACGGGGTTAGGTTAGTTTCTTGTTAGGGGTTTAGTGTTGTTTGTTGTTAGGGGGTTAGTGTTTGTTGTTAGGGGTGTAGTGTTGTTTGTTGTTAGGGGTTTAAGGTTGTTTTTTGTTAGGGGGTTAGTGTTTGTTCTTACGGGGTTAGTGTTTTTGTGGTTAGGGTGTTAGTGTTGTTTGTGGTTAGGGGGTGAGCGTTGTTGGTTGTTAGGGGTTTAGGGTTGTTAGTTGTTAGAAGGTTAGGGTTGTTTGTTGTTAGGGGTTTAGGGTTGTTTGTTGTTAGGAGGTTAGGGTTGTTTGTTGTTACGGAGTTAGGTTAGTTTCTTGTTAGGGATTTAGTGTTGTTTGTTGTTAGGGGGTTAGTGTTTGTTGTTAGGGGTTTAGGGTTGTTTCTTGTTGGGGTTTAGTAGTTTTTGTTGTTAGGGTGTTAGTGTTGTTTGTTGTTAGGGGGTTAGTGTTGTTTGTTCTTACGGGGTTTGTGTTGTTTGTGGTTAGGGTGTTAGTGTTGTTTGTGGTTAGAGGATGAGCGTTGTTGGTTGTTAGGGGGTTAGGATTGTTTGTTTTTAGGGGTTTAGGGTTGTTTGTTGTTAGGGGATTAAGGTTGTTTGTTGTTAGGAGGTTAGGGATGTTTGTTGTTACGGGGTTAGGTTAGTTTCTTGTTAGGGGTTTGGTGTTGTTTGTTGTTAGGGGGTTAGTGTTTGTTGTTAGGGGTTTAGTGTTGTTTCTTGTTGGGGTTTAGTGGTTTTTGTTGTTAGGGTGTTAGTGTTGTTTGTTGTTAGGGGTTTAGGGTTGTTTGTTGTTAGGGGTTTAAGGTTGTTTGTTGTTAGGAGGTTAGGGTTGTTTGTTGTTACGGGGTTAGGTTAGTTTCTTGTTAGGGGTTTAGTGTTGTTTGTTGTTAGGGGATTAGTGTTTGTTGTTAGGGGTTTAGGGTTGTTTCTTGTTGGGGTTTATTAGTGTTTTTTGTTAGGGTGTTAGTGTTGTTTGTTTTTAGGGGGTTAGTGTTGTTGTTTGTTAGGGGGTTAGGATTGTTTGTTGTTAGGAGGTTAGGGTTGTTTGTTGTTACAGGGTTAGGTTAGTTTCTTGTTAGGGGTTTAGTGTTGTTTGTTGGTAGGGGGTTAGTGTTTGTTGTTAGGGGTTTAGTGTTGTTTCTTGTTGGGGTTTAGTGGTTTTTGTTGTTAGGGTGTTAGTGTTGTTTGTTGTTAGGGGTTTAGGGTTGTTTTTTGTTAGGGGTTTAAGGTTGTTTGTTGTTAGGAGGTTAGGGTTGTTTGTTGTTACGGGGTTAGGTTAGTTTCTTGTTAGGGGTTTAGTGTTGTTTGTTGTTATGGGTTAGTGTTTGTTGTTAGGGGTTTAGGGTTGTTTCTTGTTGGGGTTTAGTAGTTTTTGTTGTTAGGGTGTTAGTGTTGTTTGTTGTTAGGGGGTTAGTGTAGTTTGTTCTTACGGGGTTAGTGTTGTTTGTGGTTAGGGTGTTAGTGTTGTTTGTGGTTAGGGGGTGTGCGTTGTTGGTTGTTAGGGGGTTAGGATTTTTTGTTGTTAGGGGTTTAGGGTTGTTTGTTGTTAGGGGGTTAAGGATGTTTGTTGTTAGGATGTTAGGGTTGTTTGTTGTTACAGGGTTAGGTTAGTTTCTTGTTAGGGGTTTAGTGTTGTTTGTTGTTAGGGGGTTAGTGTTTGTTGTTAGGGGTTTAGTGTTGTTTCTTGTTGGGGTTTAGTGGTTTTTGTTGTTAGGGTGTTAGTGTTGTTTGTTGTTAGGGCTTTAGGGTTGTTTGTTGTTAGGGGGTTAGTGTTTGTTGTTAGGGGTTTAGGGTTGTTTCGTGTTGGAGTTTAGTAGTTTTTGTTGTTAGGGTGTTAGTGTTGTTTGTGGTTAGGGGGTTAGTGTTGTTTGTTAGGGGGCTAGGGTTGTTTGTTGTTAGAAGGTTAGGGTTGTTTGTTGTTAGGGGTTTAGTGTTGTTTGTAGTTGGGGGTTAATTTTGTTTGTTGTTAGGAGGTTAGGGCTGTTTGTTGTTACAGGGTTAGGTTAGTTTTTTTTTTAGGGGTTTAGTGTTGTTTGTTGTTAGGGGGTTTGTGTTTGTTGTTAGGGGTTTAGTGTTGTTTCTTGTTGGGGTTTAGTGGTTTTTGTTGTTAGGGTGTTAGTGCTGTTTGTTGTTAGGGGTTTAGGGTTGATTGTTGTTAGGGGTTTAAGGTTGTTTGTTGTTAGGAGGTTAGGGTTGTTTGTTGTTATGGGGTTAGGTTAGTTTCTTGTTAGGGGTTTAGTGTTGTTTGTTGTTAGGGGGTTAGTGTTTGTTGTTAGGGGTTTAGGTTTCTTCTTGTTGGGGTTTAGTAGTTTTTGTTGTTAGGGTGTGAGTGTTGTTTGTGGTTAGGGGCTTAGTGTTGTTTGTTAGGGGGTTAGGGTTGCTTATTGTTAGGAGGTTAGGGTTGTTTGTTGTTACAGGGTTAAGTTAGTTTCTTGTTAGGGGTTTAGTGTTGTTTGTTGTTAGAGGGTTAGTGTTTGTTGTTAGGGGTTTAGTGTTGTTTCTTGTTGGGGTGTAGTGGTTTTTGTTGTTAGGGTTTTAGTGTTGTTTGTTGTTAGGGGTTTAGTGTTGTTTGTTGTTAGGGGTTTAAGGTTGTTTTTTGTTAGGGGGTTAGTGTTTGTTCTTACGGGGTTAGTGTTTTTGTGGTTAGGGTGTTAGTGTTGTTTGTGGTTAGGGGGTGAGCGTTGTTGGTTGTTAGGGGTTTAGGTTTGTTTGTTGTTAGAAGGTTAGGGTTGTTTGTTTTTAGGGGTTTAGGGTTGTTAGTTGTTAGGAGGTTAGGGTTGTTTGTTGTTACGGAGTTAGGTTAGTTTCTTGTTAGGGATTTAGTGTTGTTTGTTGTCAGGGGGTTAGTGTTTGTTGTTAGGGGTTTAGGGTTGTTTCTTGTTGGGGTTTAGTAGTTTTTGTTGTTAGGGTGTTAGTGTTGTTTGTTGTTAGGGGGTTAGTGTTGTTTGTTCTTACGGGGTTTGTGTTGTTTGTGGTTAGGGTGTTAGTGTTGTTTGTGGTTAGAGGATGAGCGTTGTTGGTTGTTAGGGGGTTAGGATTGTTTGTTGTTAGGGGTTTAGGGTTGTTTGTTGTTAGGGGATTAAGGTTGTTTGTTGTTAGGAGGTTAGGGATGTTTGTTGTTACGGGGTTAGGTTGGTTTCTTGTTAGGGGTTTGGTGTTGTTTGTTGTTAGGGGGTTAGTGTTTGTTGTTAGGGGTTTAGTGTTGTTTCTTGTTGGGGTTTAGTGGTTTTTGTTGTTAGGGTGTTAGTGTTGTTTGTTGTTAGGGGTTTAGGGTTGTTTGTTGTTAGGGGTTTAAGGTTGTTTGTTGTTAGGAGGTTAGGGTTGTTTGTTGTTACGGGGTTAGGTTAGTTTCTTGTTAGGGGTTTAGTGTTGTTTGTTGTTAGGGGGTTAGTGTTTGTTGTTAGGGGTTTAGGGTTGTTTCTTGTTGGGGTTTATTAGTTTTTTTTGTTAGGGTGTTAGTGTTGTTTGTTTTTAGGGGGTTAGTGTTGTTGTTTGTTAGGGGGTTAGGATTGTTTGTTGTTAGGAGGTTAGGGTTGTTTGTTGTTACAGGGTTAGGTTAGTTTCTTGTTAGGGGTTTAGTGTTGTTTGTTGGTAGGGGGTTAGTGTTTGTTGTTAGGGGTTTAGGGTTGTTTGTTGTTAGGGGGTTAGTGTTTGTTGTTAGGGGTTTAGGGTTGTTTCGTGTTGGAGTTTAGTAGTTTTTGTTGTTAGGGTGTTAGTGTTGTTTGTGGTTAGGGGGTTAGTGTTGTTTGTTAGGGGGCTAGGGTTGTTTGTTGTTAGAAGGTTAGGGTTGTTTGTTGTTAGGGGTTTAGGGTTGTTTGTTGTTAGGGGTTTAGTGTTGTTTGTTGTTACGGGGTTAGGTTAGTTTCTTGTTAGGGGTTTAGTGTTGTTTGCTGTTAGGGGGTTAGTGTTTGTTGTTAGGGGTTTAGGGTTGTTTCTTGTTGGGGTTTAGTAGTTTTTGTTGTTAGGGTGTTAGTGTTGTTTGTGGTTAGGGGGTTAGTGTTGTTGTTTCTTAGGGGGTTAGGGTTGTTTGTTGTTAGGAGGTTAGGGTTGTTTGTTGTTACAGAGTTAGGTTAGTTTTTTGTTAGGGGTTTAGTGTTGTTTGTTGTTAGGGGGTTAGTGTTTGTTGTTAGGGGTTTAGTGTTGTTTCTTTTTGGGGTTTAGTGTTTTTTGTTGTTAGGGTGTTAGTGTTGTTTGTTGTTAGGGGTTTAGGGTTGTTTGTTGTTAGGGGTTTAAGGATGTTTGTTGTTGGGAGGTTAGGGTTGTTTGTTGTTACGGGGTTAGGTTAGTTTCTTGTTAGGGGTTTGGTGTTGTTTGTTGTTAGGGGGTTAGTGTTTGTTGTTAGGGGTTTAGGGTTGTTTCTTGTTGGGGTTTAGTAGTTTTTGTTGTTAGGGTGTTAGTGTTGTTTGTTGTTAGGGGGTTAGTGTTGTTTGTTCTTACGGGGTTAGTGTTGTTTGTGGTTAGGGTGTTAGTGTTTTTTGTGGTTAGGGGGTGTGCGTTGTTGGTTGTTAGGGGGTGAGGATTGTTTGTTGTTAGGGGTTTAGGGTTGTTTGTTGTTAGGGGGTTAAGGTTGTTTGTTGTTAGGAGGTTAGGGATCTTTGTTGTTACAGGGTTAGGTTAGTTTCTTGTTAGGGGTTTAGTGTTGTTTGTTGTTAGGGGGTTAGTGTTTGTTGTTAGGGGTTTAGTGTTGTTTCTTGTTGGGGTTTAGTGGTTTTTGTTGTTAGGGTGTTAGTGTTGTTTGTTGTTAGGGGTTTAGGGTTGTTTGTTGTTAGGGGTTTAAGGTTGTTTGTTGTTAGGAGGTTAGGGTTGTTTGTTGTTACAGGGTTAGGTTAGTTTCTTGTTATGGGTTTAGTGTTGTTTGTTGTTAGGGGGTTAGTGTTTGTTGTTAGGGGTTTAGGGTTGTTTCTTGTTGGGGTTTAGTAGTTTTTGTTGTTAGGGTGTTAGTGTTGTTTCTAGTTAGGGTGTTAGTGTTGTTGTTTGTTAGGGGGTTAAGGTTGTTTTTTGTTAGGAGGTTAGGGTTGTTTGTTGTTACAGGGTTAGGTTAGTTTCTTGTTAGGGGTTTAGTGTTGTTTGTTGTTAGGGGGTTAGTGTTTGTTGTTAGGGGTTTAGTGTTGTTTCTTGTTGGGGTTTAGTGGTTTTTGTTGTTAGGGTGTTAGTGTTGTTTGTTGTTAGGGGTTTAGGGTTGTTTGTTGTTAGGGGTTTAAGGTTGTTTGTTGTTAGGAGGTTAGGGTTGTTTGTTGTTACGGGGTTAGGTTAGTTTCTTGTTAGTGGTTTAGTGTTGTTTGCTGTTAGGGGGTTAGTGTTTGTTGTTAGGGGTTTAGGGTTGTTTCTTGTTGGGGTTTAGTAGTTTTTGTTGTTAGGGTGTTAGTGTTGTTTGTGGTTAGGGGGTTAGTGTTGTTTGTTCTTACGGGGTTAGTGTTGTTTGTGGTTAGGGTTTTAGTGTTGTTTGTGGTTGGGGGGTGAGAGTTGTTGGTTGTTAGGGGGTTAGAATTGTTTGTTGTTAGGGGTTTAGGGTTGTTTGTTGTTAGAGGGTTAAGGTTGTTTGTTGTTAGGAGGTTAGGGCTGTTTGTTGTTACAGGGTTAGGTTAGTTTCTTGTTAGGGGTTTAGTGTTGTTTGTTGTTAGGGGGTTAGTGTTTGTTGTTAGGGGTTTAGTGTTGTTTCTTGTTGGGGTTTAGTGGTTTTTGTTGTTAGGGTGTTAGTGTTGTTTGTTGTTAGGGGTTTAGGGTTGTTTGTTGTTAGGGGTTAAAGGTTGTTGTTAGGAGGTTAGGATTGTTTGTTGTTACGGGGTTAGGTTAGTTTCTTGTTAGGGGTTTAGTGTTGTTTGTTGTTGGGGGTTAGTGTTTGTGGTTAGGGGTTTAGGGTTGTTTCTTGTTGGGGTTTAGTAGTTTTTGTTGTTAGGGTGTTAGTGTTGTTTGTTGTTATGGGTTAGTGTTGTTTGTTCTTACGGGGTTAGTGTTGTTTGTGGTTAGGGTGTTAGTGTTGTTTGTGGTTAGGGGGTGAGAGTTGTTGGTTGTTAGGGGGTTAGGATTGTTTGTTGTTAGGGGTTTAGGGTTGTTTGTTGTTAGGGGGTTAAGGTTGTTTGTTGTTAGGAGGTTAGGGTTGTTTGTTGTTACAGAGTTAGGTTAGTTTCTTGTTAGGGGTTTAGTGTTGTTTGTTGTTAGGGGGTTTGTGTTTGTTGTTAGGGGTTTAGGGTTGTTTCTTGTTCGGGTTTAGTAGTTTTTGTTGTTAGGGTGTTGGTGTTTGTTGTTAGGGGGTTAATGTTGTTTGTATTTAGGGGTTTATGGTTCTTTCTTGTTGACTTTAGTGGTTTTTGTTGTTAGGGTGTTAGTGTTGTTTGTTGTTACGGGGTTAGTGTTGTTTGTTGTTACGGGGTTAGTGTTGTTTGGGGTTAGGGTGTTAGTGTTGTTTGTGGTTAGGGGGTGAGTGTTGTTGGTTGTTAGGGGGTTAGGATTGTTTGTTGTTAAGGGTTTAGGGTTGTTTGTTGTTAGGGGTTTAAGGTTTTTTGTTGTTAGGGTGTTAGGGTTGTTTGTTCTTAGTGGGTTAGGGTTGTTTGTTGTTAGTGGGTTAGTGTTTCTGGTTTTTAGGGTTTAGAGTTGTTTGCTGTTCGGGGGTTAGTGTTGTTTGTTCTTAGGGCGTTAGGGTTATTTGTTGTTAGGGTGTTAGTGTTCTTTGATGTTAGGGGTTTAGGGTTGTTTGTTGTTGGGGGTTAGTGTTGTTTGTTGTTAGGTTGTTAGAGTTGTTCCTAGTTGAGGTTTACTAGTGTTTGTTGTTAGGGTGTTAGTGTTGTGCGTTTTTCGGGGTTAGTGTTGTTGTTGTTAGGGTGTGAGAGTTGTTTGTTGTTTGGGGTTTGTGTTGTTTTTTAGGGGGTAGTTTTGTTTGTTGTTAGTGGGTTAGTGTTGTTTGTAGTTAGAGGATAAGGTTTGTTGTTAGAGAGTTAGTGTTGTTTGTTGTTGGGGCTTAGTGTTGCTTGTTTTTAGGGGGTTAGGGATCTTTGTTGTTAGGGTGTTAGTGTTGTTTGTTGTTAGGGGGTTAGTGTTGTTTGTGTTTAGGGGATGAGCGTTGTTGGTTGTTAGGGGGTTAGGATTGTTTGTTGTTAGGGGTTTAGGATTGTTTGTTGTTAGGGGTTTAGGGTTGTTTGTTGTTAGAGGGTTAAGGTTGTTTGTTGTTAGGAGGTTAGGGCTGTTTGTTGTTACAGGGTTAGGTTAGTTTCTTGTTAGGGGTTTAGTGTTGTTTGTTGTTAGGGGGTTAGTGTTTGTTGTTAGGGGTTTAGTGTTGTTTCTTGTTGGGGTTTAGTGGTTTTTGTTGTTAGGGTGTTAGTGTTGTTTGTTGTTAGGGGTTTAGGGTTGTTTGTTGTTAGGGGTTAAAGGTTGTTGTTAGGAGGTTAGGATTGTTTGTTGTTACGGGGTTAGGTTAGTTTCTTGTTAGGGGTTTAGTGTTGTTTGTTGTTAGGGGGTTAGTGTTTGTTGTTAGGGGTGTAGTGTTGTTTGTTGTTAGGGGTTTAAGGTTGTTTTTTGTTAGGGGGTTAGTGTTTGTTCTTACGGGGTTAGTGTTTTTGTGGTTAGGGTGTTAGTGTTGTTTGTGGTTAGGGGGTGAGCGTTGTTGGTTGTTAGGGGTTTAGGGTTGTTAGTTGTTAGAAGGTTAGGGTTGTTTGTTGTTAGGGGTTTAGGGTTGTTTGTTGTTAGGAGGTTAGGGTTGTTTGTTGTTACGGAGTTAGGTTAGTTTCTTGTTAGGGATTTAGTGTTGTTTGTTGTTAGGGGGTTAGTGTTTGTTGTTAGGGGTTTAGGGTTGTTTCTTGTTGGGGTTTAGTAGTTTTTGTTGTTAGGGTGTTAGTGTTGTTTGTTGTTAGGGGGTTAGTGTTGTTTGTTCTTACGGGGTTTGTGTTGTTTGTGGTTAGGGTGTTAGTGTTGTTTGTGGTTAGAGGATGAGCGTTGTTGGTTGTTAGGGGGTTAGGATTGTTTGTTTTTAGGGGTTTAGGGTTGTTTGTTGTTAGGGGATTAAGGTTGTTTGTTGTTAGGAGGTTAGGGATGTTTGTTGTTACGGGGTTAGGTTAGTTTCTTGTTAGGGGTTTGGTGTTGTTTGTTGTTAGGGGGTTAGTGTTTGTTGTTAGGGGTTTAGTGTTGTTTCTTGTTGGGGTTTAGTGGTTTTTGTTGTTAGGGTGTTAGTGTTGTTTGTTGTTAGGGGTTTAGGGTTGTTTGTTGTTAGGGGTTTAAGGTTGTTTGTTGTTAGGAGGTTAGGGTTGTTTGTTGTTACGGGGTTAGGTTAGTTTCTTGTTAGGGGTTTAGTGTTGTTTGTTGTTAGGGGATTAGTGTTTGTTGTTAGGGGTTTAGGGTTGTTTCTTGTTGGGGTTTATTAGTGTTTTTTGTTAGGGTGTTAGTGTTGTTTGTTTTTAGGGGGTTAGTGTTGTTGTTTGTTAGGGGGTTAGGATTGTTTGTTGTTAGGAGGTTAGGGTTGTTTGTTGTTACAGGGTTAGGTTAGTTTCTTGTTAGGGGTTTAGTGTTGTTTGTTGGTAGGGGGTTAGTGTTTGTTGTTAGGGGTTTAGTGTTGTTTCTTGTTGGGGTTTAGTGGTTTTTGTTGTTAGGGTGTTAGTGTTGTTTGTTGTTAGGGGTTTAGGGTTGTTTGTTGTTAGGGGTTTAAGGTTGTTTGTTGTTAGGAGGTTAGGGTTGTTTGTTGTTACGGGGTTAGGTTAGTTTCTTGTTAGGGGTTTAGTGTTGTTTGTTGTTATGGGTTAGTGTTTGTTGTTAGGGGTTTAGGGTTGTTTCTTGTTGGGGTTTAGTAGTTTTTGTTGTTAGGGTGTTAGTGTTGTTTGTTGTTAGGGGGTTAGTGTAGTTTGTTCTTACGGGGTTAGTGTTGTTTGTGGTTAGGGTGTTAGTGTTGTTTGTGGTTAGGGGGTGTGCGTTGTTGGTTGTTAGGGGGTTAGGATTTTTTGTTGTTAGGGGTTTAGGGTTGTTTGTTGTTAGGGGGTTAAGGATGTTTGTTGTTAGGATGTTAGGGTTGTTTGTTGTTACAGGGTTAGGTTAGTTTCTTGTTAGGGGTTTAGTGTTGTTTGTTGTTAGGGGGTTAGTGTTTGTTGTTAGGGGTTTAGTGTTGTTTCTTGTTGGGGTTTAGTGGTTTTTGTTGTTAGGGTGTTAGTGTTGTTTGTTGTTAGGGCTTTAGGGTTGTTTGTTGTTAGGGGGTTAGTGATTGTTGTTAGGGGTTTAGGGTTGTTTCGTGTTGGAGTTTAGTAGTTTTTGTTGTTAGGGTGTTAGTGTTGTTTGTGGTTAGGGGGTTAGTGTTGTTTGTTAGGGGGCTAGGGTTGTTTGTTGTTAGAAGGTTAGGGTTGTTTGTTGTTAGGGGTTTAGTGTTGTTTGTAGTTGGGGGTTAATTTTGTTTGTTGTTAGGAGGTTAGGGCTGTTTGTTGTTACAGGGTTAGGTTAGTTTTTTTTTTAGGGGTTTAGTGTTGTTTGTTGTTAGGGGGTTTGTGTTTGTTGTTAGGGGTTTAGTGTTGTTTCTTGTTGGGGTTTAGTGGTTTTTGTTGTTAGGGTGTTAGTGCTGTTTGTTGTTAGGGGTTTAGGGTTGATTGTTGTTAGGGGTTTAAGGTTGTTTGTTGTTAGGAGGTTAGGGTTGTTTGTTGTTATGGGGTTAGGTTAGTTTCTTGTTAGGGGTTTAGTGTTGTTTGTTGTTAGGGGGTTAGTGTTTGTTGTTAGGGGTTTAGGTTTCTTCTTGTTGGGGTTTAGTAGTTTTTGTTGTTAGGGTGTGAGTGTTGTTTGTGGTTAGGGGCTTAGTGTTGTTGTTTGTTAGGGGGTTAGGGTTGCTTATTGTTAGGAGGTTAGGGTTGTTTGTTGTTACAGGGTTAAGTTAGTTTCTTGTTAGGGGTTTAGTGTTGTTTGTTGTTAGAGGGTTAGTGTTTGTTGTTAGGGGTTTAGTGTTGTTTCTTGTTGGGGTGTAGTGGTTTTTGTTGTTAGGGTTTTAGTGTTGTTTGTTGTTAGGGGTTTAGTGTTGTTTGTTGTTAGGGGTTTAAGGTTGTTTTTTGTTAGGGGGTTAGTGTTTGTTCTTACGGGGTTAGTGTTTTTGTGGTTAGGGTGTTAGTGTTGTTTGTGGTTAGGGGGTGAGCGTTGTTGGTTGTTAGGGGTTTAGGTTTGTTTGTTGTTAGAAGGTTAGGGTTGTTTGTTTTTAGGGGTTTAGGGTTGTTAGTTGTTAGGAGGTTAGGGTTGTTTGTTGTTACGGAGTTAGGTTAGTTTCTTGTTAGGGATTTAGTGTTGTTTGTTGTCAGGGGGTTAGTGTTTGTTGTTAGGGGTTTAGGGTTGTTTCTTGTTGGGGTTTAGTAGTTTTTGTTGTTAGGGTGTTAGTGTTGTTTGTTGTTAGGGGGTTAGTGTTGTTTGTTCTTACGGGGTTTGTGTTGTTTGTGGTTAGGGTGTTAGTGTTGTTTGTGGTTAGAGGATGAGCGTTGTTGGTTGTTAGGGGGTTAGGATTGTTTGTTGTTAGGGGTTTAGGGTTGTTTGTTGTTAGGGGATTAAGGTTGTTTGTTGTTAGGAGGTTAGGGATGTTTGTTGTTACGGGGTTAGGTTGGTTTCTTGTTAGGGGTTTGGTGTTGTTTGTTGTTAGGGGGTTAGTGTTTGTTGTTAGGGGTTTAGTGTTGTTTCTTGTTGGGGTTTAGTGGTTTTTGTTGTTAGGGTGTTAGTGTTGTTTGTTGTTAGGGGTTTAGGGTTGTTTGTTGTTAGGGGTTTAAGGTTGTTTGTTGTTAGGAGGTTAGGGTTGTTTGTTGTTACGGGGTTAGGTTAGTTTCTTGTTAGGGGTTTAGTGTTGTTTGTTGTTAGGGGGTTAGTGTTTGTTGTTAGGGGTTTAGGGTTGTTTCTTGTTGGGGTTTATTAGTTTTTTTTGTTAGGGTGTTAGTGTTGTTTGTTTTTAGGGGGTTAGTGTTGTTGTTTGTTAGGGGGTTAGGATTGTTTGTTGTTAGGAGGTTAGGGTTGTTTGTTGTTACAGGGTTAGGTTAGTTTCTTGTTAGGGGTTTAGTGTTGTTTGTTGGTAGGGGGTTAGTGTTTGTTGTTAGGGGTTTAGGGTTGTTTGTTGTTAGGGGGTTAGTGTTTGTTGTTAGGGGTTTAGGGTTGTTTCGTGTTGGAGTTTAGTAGTTTTTGTTGTTAGGGTGTTAGTGTTGTTTGTGGTTAGGGGGTTAGTGTTGTTTGTTAGGGGGCTAGGGTTGTTTGTTGTTAGAAGGTTAGGGTTGTTTGTTGTTAGGGGTTTAGGGTTGTTTGTTGTTAGGGGTTTAGTGTTGTTTGTTGTTACGGGGTTAGGTTAGTTTCTTGTTAGGGGTTTAGTGTTGTTTGCTGTTAGGGGGTTAGTGTTTGTTGTTAGGGGTTTAGGGTTGTTTCTTGTTGGGGTTTAGTAGTTTTTGTTGTTAGGGTGTTAGTGTTGTTTGTGGTTAGGGGGTTAGTGTTGTTGTTTGTTAGGGGGTTAGGGTTGTTTGTTGTTAGGAGGTTAGGGTTGTTTGTTGTTACAGAGTTAGGTTAGTTTTTTGTTAGGGGTTTAGTGTTGTTTGTTGTTAGGGGGTTAGTGTTTGTTGTTAGGGGTTTAGTGTTGTTTCTTTTTGGGGTTTAGTGTTTTTTGTTGTTAGGGTGTTAGTGTTGTTTGTTGTTAGGGGTTTAGGGTTGTTTGTTGTTAGGGGTTTAAGGATGTTTGTTGTTGGGAGGTTAGGGTTGTTTGTTGTTACGGGGTTAGGTTAGTTTCTTGTTAGGGGTTTAGTGTTGTTTGTTGTTAGGGGGTTAGTGTTTGTTGTTAGGGGTTTAGGGTTGTTTCTTGTTGGGGTTTAGTAGTTTTTGTTGTTAGGGTGTTAGTGTTGTTTGTTGTTAGGGGGTTAGTGTTGTTTGTTCTTACGGGGTTAGTGTTGTTTGTGGTTAGGGTGTTAGTGTTTTTTGTGGTTAGGGGGTGTGCGTTGTTGGTTGTTAGGGGGTGAGGATTGTTTGTTGTTAGGGGTTTAGGGTTGTTTGTTGTTAGGGGGTTAAGGTTGTTTGTTGTTAGGAGGTTAGGGATCTTTGTTGTTACAGGGTTAGGTTAGTTTCTTGTTAGGGGTTTAGTGTTGTTTGTTGTTAGGGGGTTAGTGTTTGTTGTTAGGGGTTTAGTGTTGTTTCTTGTTGGGGTTTAGTGGTTTTTGTTGTTAGGGTGTTAGTGTTGTTTGTTGTTAGGGGTTTAGGGTTGTTTGTTGTTAGGGGTTTAAGGTTGTTTGTTGTTAGGAGGTTAGGGTTGTTTGTTGTTACAGGGTTAGGTTAGTTTCTTGTTATGGGTTTAGTGTTGTTTGTTGTTAGGGGGTTAGTGTTTGTTGTTAGGGGTTTAGGGTTGTTTCTTGTTGGGGTTTAGTAGTTTTTGTTGTTAGGGTGTTAGTGTTGTTTCTAGTTAGGGTGTTAGTGTTGTTGTTTGTTAGGGGGTTAAGGTTGTTTTTTGTTAGGAGGTTAGGGTTGTTTGTTGTTACAGGGTTAGGTTAGTTTCTTGTTAGGGGTTTAGTGTTGTTTGTTGTTAGGGGGTTAGTGTTTGTTGTTAGGGGTTTAGTGTTGTTTCTTGTTGGGGTTTAGTGGTTTTTGTTGTTAGGGTGTTAGTGTTGTTTGTTGTTAGGGGTTTAGGGTTGTTTGTTGTTAGGGGTTTAAGGTTGTTTGTTGTTAGGAGGTTAGGGTTGTTTGTTGTTACGGGGTTAGGTTAGTTTCTTGTTAGTGGTTTAGTGTTGTTTGCTGTTAGGGGGTTAGTGTTTGTTGTTAGGGGTTTAGGGTTGTTTCTTGTTGGGGTTTAGTAGTTTTTGTTGTTAGGGTGTTAGTGTTGTTTGTGGTTAGGGGGTTAGTGTTGTTTGTTCTTACGGGGTTAGTGTTGTTTGTGGTTAGGGTTTTAGTGTTGTTTGTGGTTGGGGGGTGAGAGTTGTTGGTTGTTAGGGGGTTAGAATTGTTTGTTGTTAGGGGTTTAGGGTTGTTTGTTGTTAGAGGGTTAAGGTTGTTTGTTGTTAGGAGGTTAGGGCTGTTTGTTGTTACAGGGTTAGGTTAGTTTCTTGTTAGGGGTTTAGTGTTGTTTGTTGTTAGGGGGTTAGTGTTTGTTGTTAGGGGTTTAGTGTTGTTTCTTGTTGGGGTTTAGTGGTTTTTGTTGTTAGGGTGTTAGTGTTGTTTGTTGTTAGGGGTTTAGGGTTGTTTGTTGTTAGGGGTTAAAGGTTGTTGTTAGGAGGTTAGGATTGTTTGTTGTTACGGGGTTAGGTTAGTTTCTTGTTAGGGGTTTAGTGTTGTTTGTTGTTGGGGGTTAGTGTTTGTGGTTAGGGGTTTAGGGTTGTTTCTTGTTGGGGTTTAGTAGTTTTTGTTGTTAGGGTGTTAGTGTTGTTTGTTGTTATGGGTTAGTGTTGTTTGTTCTTACGGGGTTAGTGTTGTTTGTGGTTAGGGTGTTAGTGTTGTTTGTGGTTAGGGGGTGAGAGTTGTTGGTTGTTAGGGGGTTAGGATTGTTTGTTGTTAGGGGTTTAGGGTTGTTTGTTGTTAGGGGGTTAAGGTTGTTTGTTGTTAGGAGGTTAGGGTTGTTTGTTGTTACAGAGTTAGGTTAGTTTCTTGTTAGGGGTTTAGTGTTGTTTGTTGTTAGGGGGTTTGTGTTTGTTGTTAGGGGTTTAGGGTTGTTTCTTGTTCGGGTTTAGTAGTTTTTGTTGTTAGGGTGTTGGTGTTTGTTGTTAGGGGGTTAATGTTGTTTGTATTTAGGGGTTTATGGTTCTTTCTTGTTGACTTTAGTGGTTTTTGTTGTTAGGGTGTTAGTGTTGTTTGTTGTTACGGGGTTAGTGTTGTTTGTTGTTACGGGGTTAGTGTTGTTTGGGGTTAGGGTGTTAGTGTTGTTTGTGGTTAGGGGGTGAGTGTTGTTGGTTGTTAGGGGGTTAGGATTGTTTGTTGTTAAGGGTTTAGGGTTGTTTGTTGTTAGGGGTTTAAGGTTTTTTGTTGTTAGGGTGTTAGGGTTGTTTGTTCTTAGTGGGTTAGGGTTGTTTGTTGTTAGTGGGTTAGTGTTTCTGGTTTTTAGGGTTTAGAGTTGTTTGCTGTTCGGGGGTTAGTGTTGTTTGTTCTTAGGGCGTTAGGGTTATTTGTTGTTAGGGTGTTAGTGTTCTTTGATGTTAGGGGTTTAGGGTTGTTTGTTGTTGGGGGTTAGTGTTGTTTGTTGTTAGGTTGTTAGAGTTGTTCCTAGTTGAGGTTTACTAGTGTTTGTTGTTAGGGTGTTAGTGTTGTGCGTTTTTCGGGGTTAGTGTTGTTGTTGTTAGGGTGTGAGAGTTGTTTGTTGTTTGGGGTTTGTGTTGTTTTTTAGGGGGTAGTTTTGTTTGTTGTTAGTGGGTTAGTGTTGTTTGTAGTTAGAGGATAAGGTTTGTTGTTAGAGAGTTAGTGTTGTTTGTTGTTGGGGCTTAGTGTTGCTTGTTTTTAGGGGGTTAGGGATCTTTGTTGTTAGGGTGTTAGTGTTGTTTGTTGTTAGGGGGTTAGTGTTGTTTGTGTTTAGGGGATGAGCGTTGTTGGTTGTTAGGGGGTTAGGATTGTTTGTTGTTAGGGGTTTAGGGTTGTTTGTTGTTAGGGGGTTAAGGTGGTTTGTTGTTAAGAGGTTAGGGCTGTTTGTTGTTACAGGGTTAGGTTAGTTTCTTGTTAGGGGTTTAGTGTTGTTTGTTGTTAGGGGGTTAGTGTTTGTTGTTAGGGGTTTAGTGTTGTTTCTTGTTGGGGTTTAGTAGTTTTTGTTGTTAGGGTGTTAGTGTTGTTTGTGGTTAGGGGGTTAGTGTTGTTGTTTGTTAGGGGGTTAGGGTTGTTTTTTGTTAGGAGTTTAGGGTTGTTTGTTCTTACAGGGTTAGGTTAGTTTCTTGTTAGGGGTTTAGTGTTGTTTGTTGTTAGGGGGTTAGTGTTTGTTGTTAGGGGTTCAGTGTTGTTTCTTGTTGGAATTTAGTGGTTTTTGTTTTTAGGGTGTTAGTGTTGTTTGTTGTTAGGGGTTTAGGGTTGTTTGTTGTTAGGGGTTTAAGGTTGTTTGTTGTTAGGACGTTAGGGTTGTTTGTTGTTACGGGGTTAGGTTAGTTTCTTGTTAGGTGTTTAGTGTTGTTTGTGGTTAGGGGGTTAGTGTTTGTTGTTAGGGGTTTAGGGTTGTTTCTTGTTGGGGTTTAGTAGTTTTTGTTGTTAGGGTTTTAGTGTTGTTTGTTGTTAGGGGTTAGTGTTGTTTGTTCTTACGGGGTTAGTGTTGTTTGTGGTTAGGGTGTTAGTGCTGTTTGTGGTTAGGGGGTGAGCGTTGTTGGTTGTTAGGGGGTTAGGATTGTTTGTTGTTAGGGATTTTGGGTTGTTTGCTGTTGGGGGTTAAGGTTGTTTGTTGTCAGGAGGTTAGGGTTGTTTGTTGTTACAGGGTTAGGTTAGTTTATTGTTAGGGGTTTAGTGTTGTTTGTTGTTAGGGGGTTAGTGTTTGTTGTTAGGGGTTTAGTGTTGTTTCTTGTTGGTGTTTAGTGGTTTTTGTTGTTAGGGTGTTAGTGTTGTTTCTTGTTAGGGGTTTAGGGTTGTTTGTTGTTAGGGGTTTAAGGTTGTTTGTTGTTAGGAGGTTAGGGTTGTTTGTTGTTACGGGGTTAGGTTAGTTTCTTGTTAGGGGTTTAGTGTTGTTTGTTGTTCGGGGGTTAGTGTTTGTTGTTAGGGGTTTAGGGTTCTTTCTTGTTGGGGTTTAGTAGTTTTTGTAGTTAGGGTGTTAGTGTTGTTGGTGGTCAGTGGGTTAGTGTTGTTGTTTGTTAGGGGGTAAGTGTTCTTTGTTGTTAGAAGGTTAGGGTTGTTTGTTGTTACTGGGTTAGGTTAGTTTCTTGTTAGGGGTTTAGTGTTGTTTGTTGTTAGGGGGATAGTGTTTGTTGTTAGGGGTTTAGGGTTGTTTCTTGATGGGGTTTAGTAGTTTTTGTTGTTAGGGTGTTAGTGTTGGTTGTGGTTAGGGGGTTAGTGTTGTTTGTTCTTACGGGGTTAGTGTTGTTTGTGGTTAGGGTGTTAGTGTTGTTTTTGGTTAGGGGGTGTGCGTTGTTGGTTGTTAGGGGTTTAGGATTGTTTGTTGTTAGGGGTTTAGGGTTGTTTGTTGTTAGGGGTTAAGGTTGTTTGTTGTTAGGAGGTTTGGGTTGTTTGTTGTTACAGGGTTAGTTTAGTTTCTTGTTAGGGTTTTCGTGTTGTTTGTTGTTAGGGGGTTAGTGTTTGTTGTTAGGGGTTTAGTGTTGTTTCTTGTTGGGGTTTAGTGGTTTTTGTTGTTAGGGTGTTAGTGTTGTTTGTTGTTAGGGGTTTAGGGTTGTTTGTTGTTAGGGGTTTAAGGTTGTTTGTTGTTAGGAGGTTAGGCTTGTTTGTTGTTAGGGGTTCAGGGTTGTTTCTTGTTGGGGTTTAGTATTTTTTGTTGTTAGGGTGTTAGTGTTGTTTGTGGTTAGGGGGTTAGTGTTGTTGTTTGTTAGGGGGTTAGGGTTGTTTGTTGTTAGAAGCTTAGGGTTGTTTGTTGTTAGGGGTTTAGGGTTGTTTGTTGTTAGGGGGTTAGGGTTGTTTGTTGTTAGGGGTTCAGAGTAGTTTATTTTTAGGGGGTTAGTGTTGTTTGTTGTTAGGTTGTTAGGATTGTTGTTAGGGGGTTAGTGGTGTTTGTTGTTAGGGGGTTAGTGTTTTTTGTTGTTAGGGGGTTAGTGTTGTTTCTTGTTAGAGAGTTAGGGTTCCTTGTTGTTAGGGGCTTAGGGTTGTTTGTTGTTAGTGGGTTAGAGTAGTTTGTTGTTGGGGGTTAGGGTTGTTTGTTGTTAGGGGGTTAGGCTTGTTGTTAGGTGGTTAGTGTTGTTTCTATTTAGGGGTTTCGGGTTGTTTCTTGTTGAGGTTTAGTGGTTTTTGTTGTTAGGGTGTTAGTGTTCTTTGTGGTTAGGGGGTTAGTGTAGTTTGTATTTAGGGGTTTAGGGTTGTTTCTTGTTGGAGTTTAGTGGTTTTTGTTGTTAGGGTGTTAGTGTTGTTTGTTGTTAGGGGGTTAGTGTTGTTTGGTGTTACGGGGTTAGTGTTGTTTGTGGTTAGGGTGTTAGTGTTGTTTGTTGTTAGGGGGTTAGTGTTGTTGTTTGTTAGGGGGTTAGGGTTGTTTGTTGTTAGAAGGTTAGGGTTGTTTGTTGTTACAGGGTTAGGTTAGTTTCTTGTTAGGGGTTTAGTGTTGTTTGTTGTTAGGAGGTTAGTGTTTGTTGTTAGGGGTTCAGTGTTGTTTCTTGTTGGGGTTTAGTGGTTTTTGCTGTTATGGTGTTAGTGTTGTTTGTTGTTAGGGTGTGAGAGTTGTTTGTTGTTTGGGGTTTCTGTTGTTCTTTAGGGGGTTAGTTTTGTTTGTTGTTAGTGGGTTAGTGTTGTTTGTAGTTAGGGGATTAGGGTTGTTGTTAGAGGGTTAGTGTTGTTTGTTGTTGGGGCTTAGTGTTGTTTGTTTTTAGTGGGTTAGGGATCTTTGTTGTTAGGGTGTTAGTGTTGTTTGTTGTTAGGTGTTTAGGGTTGTTTCTTGTTGGGGTTTAGTGGGTTTTGTTCTTAGGGTGTTAGTGTTTTTACTTAGGGGGTTAGTGCTGTTGGTTGTTAGGGGGTAAGTGTTGTTTGTTGCTAGCGGTTTAGGGTTGTTTGTTGTTAGTGGGTTAGTGTTGCTTGTTGTTAGGGGTTCCGAGTTTATTGTTGTTAGGGGGTTAGTGTTTGTTGTTAGGGGTTTAGGGTTGTTTCTTGTTGGGGTTTAGTGGTTTTTGTTGTTAGGGTGTTAGTGTTGTTTGTTGTTAGGGATTTAGGGTTGTTTGTTGTTAGGGGTTTAAGGTTGTTATTAGGAGGTTAGGGTTGTTTGTTGTTAGGGGTTTAGGGTTGTTTGTTGTTAGGGGTTTAGTGTTGTTTGTTGTTACGGGGTTAGGTTAGTTTCTTGTTAGGGGTTTAGTGTTTTTTGTCGTTAGGGGGTTAGTGTTTGTTGTTAGGGGTTTAGGATTGTTTCTTGTTGGGGTATAGTAGTTTTTGTTGTTAGGGTGTTAGTGTTGTTTTTGGTTAGGGGGTTAGTGTTGTTTGTTCTTACGGGATTAGTGTTGTTTGTGGTTAGGGTGTTAGTGTTGTTTGTGCTTAGGGGGTGAGAGTTGTTGGTTGTTAAGGGGTTAGGATTGTTTGTTGTTAGGGGTTTAGTGTTCTTTCCTCTTGGGGTTTAGTGTTTTTTGTTGTTCGGGGGTTAGTGTTGTTTGTTGTTAGGGCGTTAGGGTTATTTGTTGTTAGGGTGTTAGTGTTCTTTGATGTTAGGGGTTTAGGGTTGTTTGTTGTTGGGGGTTAGTGTTGTTTGTTGTTAGGGGGTTAGAGTTGTTCCTAGTTGAGGTTTACTAGTGTTTGTTGTTAGGGTGTTAGTGTTGTGCGTTTTTCGGGGTTAGTGTTGTTGTTGTTAGGGTGTGAGAGTTGTTTGTTGTTTGGGGTTTGTGTTGTTTTTTAGGGGGTAGTTTTGTTTGTTGTTAGTGGGTTAGTGTTGTTTGTAGTTAGAGGATAAGGTTTGTTGTTAGAGAGTTAGTGTTGTTTGTTGTTGGGGCTTAGTGTTGTTTGTTTTTAGGGGGTTAGGGATCTTTGTTGTTAGGGTGTTAGTGTTGTTTGTTGTTAGGGGGTTAGTGTTGTTTGTGTTTAGGGGATGAGCGTTGTTGGTTGTTAGGGGGTTAGGATTGTTTGTTGTTAGGGGTTTAGGGTTGTTTGTTGTTAGGGGGTTAAGGTGGTTTGTTGTTAAGAGGTTAGGGCTGTTTGTTGTTACAGGGTTAGGTTAGTTTCTTGTTAGGGGTTTAGTGTTGTTTGTTGTTAGGGGGTTAGTGTTTGTTGTTAGGGGTTTAGTGTTGTTTCTTGTTGGGGTTTAGTGTTTTTTGTTGTTAGGGTGTTAGTGTTGTTTCTTGTTAGGTGTTTAGGGTTGTTTGTTGTTAGGGGTTTAAGGTTGTTTGTTGTTAGGAGGTTAGGGTTGTTTGTTGTTACGGGGTTAGGTTAGTTTCTTGTTAGGGGGTTAGTGTTGTTTGTTGTTAGGGGGTGAGTGTTTGTTGTTAGGGGTTTAGGGTTGTTTCTTGTTGGGGTTTAGTAGTTTTTGTTGTTAGGGTGTTAGTGTTGTTTGTGGTTAGGGGGTTAGTGTTGTTGTTTGTTAGGGGGTTAGGGTTGTTTTTTGTTAGGAGTTTAGGGTTGTTTGTTCTTACAGGGTTAGGTTAGTTTCTTGTTAGGGGTTTAGTGTTGTTTGTTGTTAGGGGGTTAGTGTTTGTTGTTAGGAGTTCAGTGTTGTTTCTTGTTGGAATTTAGTGGTTTTTGTTTTTAGGGTGTTAGTGTTGTTTGTTGTTAGGGGTTTAGGGTTGTTTGTTGTTAGGGGTTTAAGGCTGTTTGTTGTTAGGAGGTTAGGGTTGTTTGTTGTTACGGGGTTAGGTTAGTTTCTTGTTAGGTGTTCAGTGTTGTTTGTTGTTAGGGGGTTAGTGTTTGTTGTTAGGGGTTTAGGGTTGTTTCTTGTTGGGGTTTAGTAGTTTTTGTTGTTAGGGTGTTAGTGTTGTTTGTTGTTAGGGGTTAGTGTTGTTTGTTCTTACGGGGTTAGTGTTGTTTGTGGTTAGGGTGTTAGTGCTGTTTGTGGTTAGGGGGTGAGCGTTGTTGGTTGTTAGGGGGTTAGGATTGTTTGTTGTTAGGGATTTTGGGTTGTTTGCTGTTGGGGGTTAAGGTTGTTTGTTGTCAGGAGGTTAGGGTTGTTTGTTGTTACAGGGTTAGGTTAGTTTATTGTTAGGGGTTTAGTGTTGTTTGTTGTTAGGGGGTTAGTGTTTGTTGTTAGGGGTTTAGTGTTGTTTCTTGTTGGTGTTTAGTGGTTTTTGTTGTTAGGGTGTTAGTGTTGTGTCTTGTTAGGGGTTTAGGGTTGTTTGTTGTTAGGGGTTTACGGTTGTTTGTTGTTAGGAGGTTAGGGTTGTTTGTTGTTACGGGGTTAGGTTAGTTTCTTGTTAGGGGTTTAGTGTTGTTTGTTGTTCGGGGGTTAGTGTTTGTTGTTAGGGGTTTAGGGTTGTTTCTTGTTGGGGTTTAGTAGTTTTTGTAGTTTGGGTGTTAGTGTTGTTGGTGGTCAGGGGGTTAGTGTTGTTGTTTGTTAGGGGGTAAGTGTTCTTTGTTGTTAGAAGGTTAGGGTTGTTTGTTGTTACTGGGTTAGGTTAGTTTCTTGTTAGGGGTTTAGTGTTGTTTGTTGTTAGGGGGTTAGTGTTTGTTGTTAGGGGTTTAGGGTTGTTTCTTGATGGGGTTTAGTAGTTTTTGTTGTTAGGGTGTTAGTGTTGGTTGTGGTTAGGGGGTTAGTGTTGTTTGTTCTTACGGGGTTAGTGTTGTTTGTGGTTAGGGTGTTAGTGTTGTTTTTGGTTAGGGGGTGTGCGTTGTTGGTTGTTAGGGGTTTAGGATTGTTTGTTGTTAGGGGTTTAGGGTTGTTTGTTGTTCGGGGTTAAGGTTGTTTGTTGTTAGGAGGTTAGGGTTGTTTCTTGTTGGGGTTTAGTGGTTTTTGTTGTTAGGGTGTTAGTGTTGTTTGTTGTTAGGGGTTTAGGGTTGTTTGTTGTTAGGGGTTTAAGGTTGTTTGTTGTTAGGAGGTTAGGGTTGTTTGTTGTTATGGGGTTAGGTTAGTTTCTTGTTAGGGGTTTAGTGTTGTTTGTTGTTAGGGGGTTAGTGTTTGTTGTTAGGGGTTTAGGGTTGTTTCTTGTTGGGTTTAGTGGTTTTTGTTGTTAGGGTGTTAGTGTTGTTTGTTGTTAGGGGATTAGTGTTGTTTGTTCTTACTGGGTTAGTGTTGTTTTTGGTTAGGGTGTTAGTGTTGTTTGTCGTTAGGGGGTGTGCGTTGTTGGTTGTTAGGGGGTTAGGATTGTTTGTTGTTAGGGGTTTAGGGTTGTTTGTTGTTATGGGGTTAAGGTTGTTTGTTGTTAGGAGGTTAGGGTTGTTTGTTGTTACGGGGTTAGGTTAGTTTCTTGTTAGGGGTTTAGTGTTGTTTGTTGTTATGGGGTTAGTGTTTGTTGTTAGGGGTTTAGTGTTGTTTCTTGTTGGGGTTTAGAGTTTTTTTTTGTTAGGGTGTTAGTGTTGTTTGTTGTTAGGGGTTTAGGGTTGTTTGTTGTTAGGGGTTTACGGTTGTTTGTTGTTAGGAGGTTAGGGTTGTTTGTTGTTACGGGGTTAGGTTAGTTTCTTGTTAGGGGTTTAGTGTTGTTTGTTGTTAGGGGGTTAGTGTTTGTTGTTAGGGGTTTAGGGTTGTTTCTTGTTGGGGTTTAGTGGTTTTTTTTGTCAGGGTGTTAGTGTTGTTTGTCGTTAGCGGGTTACTGTTGTTTGTTCTTACGGGGTTAGTGTTGTTTGTGGTTAGGGTTTTAGTGTTGTTTGTGGTTAGGGGGTGAGCGTTGTTGGTTGTTAGGGGGTTAGGATTGTTTGTTGTTAGGGGTTTAGTGTTGTTTGTTGTTGGGGGTTAATTTTGTTTGTTGTTAGGAGGTTAGGGCTGTTTGTTGTTACAGGGTTAGGTTAGTTTTTTGTTAGGGGTTTAGTGTTGTTTGTTGTTAGGGGGTTAGTGTTTGTTGTTAGGGGTTTAGTGTTGTTTCTTGTTGGGGTTTAGTGGTTTTTGTTGTTAGGGTGTTAGTGCTGTTTGTTGTTAGGGGTTTAGGGTTGATTGTTGTTAGGGGTTTAAGGTTGTTTGTTGTTAGGAGGTTAGGGTTGTTTGTTGTTATGGGGTTAGGTTAGTTTCTTGTTAGGGGTTTAGTGTTGTTTGTTGTTAGGGGGTTAGTGTTTGTTGTTAGGGGTTTAGGTTTCTTCTTGTTGGGGTTTAGTAGTTTTTGTTGTTAGGGTGTGAGTGTTGTTTGTGGTTAGGGGCTTAGTGCTGTTGTTTGTTAGGGGGTTAGGGTTGCTTATTGTTAGGAGGTTAGGGTTGTTTGTTGTTACAGGGTTAGGTTAGTTTCTTGTTAGGGGTTTAGTGTTGTTTGTTGTTAGAGGGTTAGTGTTTGTTGTTAGGGGTTTAGTGTTGTTTCTTGTTGGGGTGTAGTGGTTTTTGTTGTTAGGGTTTTAGTGTTGTTTGTTGTTAGGGGTTTAGTGTTGTTTGTTGTTAGGGGTTTAAGGTTGTTTTTTGTTAGGGGGTTAGTGTTTGTTCTTACGGGGTTAGTGTTTTTGTGGTTAGGGTGTTAGTGTTGTTTGTGGTTAGGGGGTGAGCGTTGTTGGTTGTTAGGGGTTTAGGTTTGTTTGTTGTTAGAAGGTTAGGGTTGTTTGTTGTTAGGGGTTTAGGGTTGTTTGTTGTTAGGAGGTTAGGGTTGTTTGTTGTTACGGAGTTAGGTTAGTTTCTTGTTAGGGATTTAGTGTTGTTTGTTGTCAGGGGGTTAGTGTTTGTTGTTAGGGGTTTAGGGTTGTTTCTTGTTGGGGTTTAGTAGTTTTTGTTGTTAGGGTGTTAGTGTTGTTTGTTGTTAGGGGGTTAGTGTTGTTTGTTCTTACGGGGTTTGTGTTGTTTGTGGTTAGGGTGTTAGTGTTGTTTGTGGTTAGAGGATGAGCGTTGTTGGTTGTTAGGGGGTTAGGATTGTTTGTTGTTAGGGGTTTAGGGTTGTTTGTTGTTAGGGGATTAAGGTTGTTTGTTGTTAGGAGGTTAGGGATGTTTGTTGTTACGGGGTTAGGTTAGTTTCTTGTTAGGGGTTTGGTGTTGTTTGTTGTTAGGGGGTTAGTGTTTGTTGTTAGGGGTTTAGTGTTGTTTCTTGTTGGGGTTTAGTGGTTTTTGTTGTTAGGGTGTTAGTGTTGTTTGTTGTTAGGGGTTTAGGGTTGTTTGTTGTTAGGGGTTTAAGGTTGTTTGTTGTTAGGAGGTTAGGGTTGTTTGTTGTTACGGGGTTAGGTTAGTTTCTTGTTAGGGGTTTAGTGTTGTTTGTTGTTAGGGGGTTAGTGTTTGTTGTTAGGGGTTTAGGGTTGTTTCTTGTTGGGGTTTATTAGTTTTTTTTGTTAGGGTGTTAGTGTTGTTTGTTTTTAGGGGGTTAGTGTTGTTGTTTGTTAGGGGGTTAGGATTGTTTGTTGTTAGGAGGTTAGGGTTGTTTGTTGTTACAGGGTTAGGTTAGTTTCTTGTTAGGGGTTTAGTGTTGTTTGTTGGTAGGGGGTTAGTGTTTGTTGTTAGGGGTTTAGGGTTGTTTGTTGTTAGGGGGTTAGTGTTTGTTGTTAGGGGTTTAGGGTTGTTTCGTGTTGGAGTTTAGTAGTTTTTGTTGTTAGGGTGTTAGTGTTGTTTGTGGTTAGGGGGTTAGTGTTGTTTGTTAGGGGGCTAGGGTTGTTTGTTGTTAGAAGGTTAGGGTTGTTTGTTGTTAGGGGTTTAGGGTTGTTTGTTGTTAGGGGTTTAGTGTTGTTTGTTGTTACGGGGTTAGGTTAGTTTCTTGTTAGGGGTTTAGTGTTGTTTGCTGTTAGGGGGTTAGTGTTTGTTGTTAGGGGTTTAGGGTTGTTTCTTGTTGGGGTTTAGTAGTTTTTGTTGTTAGGGTGTTAGTGTTGTTTGTGGTTAGGGGGTTAGTGTTGTTGTTTGTTAGGGGGTTAGGGTTGTTTGTTGTTAGGAGGTTAGGGTTGTTTGTTGTTACAGAGTTAGGTTAGTTTTTTGTTAGGGGTTTAGTGTTGTTTGTTGTTAGGGGGTTAGTGTTTGTTGTTAGGGGTTTAGTGTTGTTTCTTTTTGGGGTTTAGTGTTTTTTGTTGTTAGGGTGTTAGTGTTGTTTGTTGTTAGGGGTTTAGGGTTGTTTGTTGTTAGGGGTTTAAGGATGTTTGTTGTTGGGAGGTTAGGGTTGTTTGTTGTTACGGGGTTAGGTTAGTTTCTTGTTAGGGGTTTAGTGTTGTTTGTTGTTAGGGGGTTAGTGTTTGTTGTTAGGGGTTTAGGGTTGTTTCTTGTTGGGGTTTAGTAGTTTTTGTTGTTAGGGTGTTAGTGTTGTTTGTTGTTAGGGGGTTAGTGTTGTTTGTTCTTACGGGGTTAGTGTTGTTTGTGGTTAGGGTGTTAGTGTTTTTTGTGGTTAGGGGGTGTGCGTTGTTGGTTGTTAGGGGGTGAGGATTGTTTGTTGTTAGGGGTTTAGGGTTGTTTGTTGTTAGGGGGTTAAGGTTGTTTGTTGTTAGGAGGTTAGGGATCTTTGTTGTTACAGGGTTAGGTTAGTTTCTTGTTAGGGGTTTAGTGTTGTTTGTTGTTAGGGGGTTAGTGTTTGTTGTTAGGGGTTTAGTGTTGTTTCTTGTTGGGGTTTAGTGGTTTTTGTTGTTAGGGTGTTAGTGTTGTTTGTTGTTAGGGGTTTAGGGTTGTTTGTTGTTAGGGGTTTAAGGTTGTTTGTTGTTAGGAGGTTAGGGTTGTTTGTTGTTACAGGGTTAGGTTAGTTTCTTGTTATGGGTTTAGTGTTGTTTGTTGTTAGGGGGTTAGTGTTTGTTGTTAGGGGTTTAGGGTTGTTTCTTGTTGGGGTTTAGTAGTTTTTGTTGTTAGGGTGTTAGTGTTGTTTCTGGTTAGGGTGTTAGTGTTGTTGTTTGTTAGGTGGTTAAGGTTGTTTTTTGTTAGGAGGTTAGGGTTGTTTGTTGTTACAGGGTTAGGTTAGTTTCTTGTTAGGGGTTTAGTGTTGTTTGTTGTTAGGGGGTTAGTGTTTGTTGTTAGGGGTTTAGTGTTGTTTCTTGTTGGGGTTTAGTGGTTTTTGTTGTTAGGGTGTTAGTGTTGTTTGTTGTTAGGGGTTTAGGGTTGTTTGTTGTTAAGGGTTTAAGGTTGTTTGTTGTTAGGAGGTTAGGGTTGTTTGTTGTTACGGGGTTAGGTTAGTTTCTTGTTAGTGGTTTAGTGTTGTTTGCTGTTAGGGGGTTAGTGTTTGTTGTTAGGGGTTTAGGGTTGTTTCTTGTTGGGGTTTAGTAGTTTTTGTTGTTAGGGTGTTAGTGTTGTTTGTGGTTAGGGGGTTAGTGTTGTTTGTTCTTACGGGGTTAGTGTTGTTTGTGGTTAGGGTTTTAGTGTTGTTTGTGGTTAGGGGGTGAGAGTTGTTGGTTGTTAGGGGGTTAGAATTGTTTGTTGTTAGGGGTTTAGGGTTGTTTGTTGTTAGAGGGTTAAGGTTGTTTGTTGTTAGGAGGTTAGGGCTGTTTGTTGTTACAGGGTTAGGTTAGTTTCTTGTTAGGGGTTTAGTGTTGTTTGTTGTTAGGGGGTTAGTGTTTGTTGTTAGGGGTTTAGTGTTGTTTCTTGTTGGGGTTTAGTGGTTTTTGTTGTTAGGGTGTTAGTGTTGTTTGTTGTTAGGGGTTTAGGGTTGTTTGTTGTTAGGGGTTAAAGGTTGTTGTTAGGAGGTTAGGATTGTTTGTTGTTACGGGGTTAGGTTAGTTTCTTGTTAGGGGTTTAGTGTTGTTTGTTGTTGGGGGTTAGTGTTTGTGGTTAGGGGTTTAGGGTTGTTTCTTGTTGGGGTTTAGTAGTTTTTGTTGTTAGGGTGTTAGTGTTGTTTGTTGTTAGGTGTTAGTGTTGTTTGTTCTTACGGGGTTAGTGTTGTTTGTGGTTAGGGTGTTAGTGTTGTTTGTGGTTAGGGGGTGAGAGTTGTTGGTTGTTAGGGGGTTAGGATTGTTTGTTGTTAGGGGTTTAGGGTTGTTTGTTGTTAGGGGGTTAAGGTTGTTTGTTGTTAGGAGGTGAGGGTTGTTTGTTGTTACAGAGTTAGGTTAGTTTCTTGTTAGGGGTTTAGTGTTGTTTGTTGTTAGGGGGTTTGTGTTTGTTGTTAGGGGTTTAGGGTTGTTTCTTGTTCGGGTTTAGTAGTTTTTGTTGTTAGGGTGTTGGTGTTTGTTGTTAGGGGGTTAATGTTGTTTGTATTTAGGGGTTTATGGTTCTTTCTTGTTGACTTTAGTGGTTTTTGTTGTTAGGGTGTTAGTGTTGTTTGTTGTTACGGGGTTAGTGTTGTTTGTTGTTACGGGGTTAGTGTTGTTTGGGGTTAGGGTGTTAGTGTTATTTGTGGTTAGGGGGTGAGTGTTGTTGGTTGTAAGGGGGTTAGGATTGTTTGTTGTTAAGGGTTTAGGGTTGTTTGTTGTTAGGGGTTTAAGGTTTTTTGTTGTTAGGGTGTTAGGGTTGTTTGTTCTTAGTGGGTTAGGGTTGTTTGTTGTTAGTGGGTTAGTGTTTCTGGTTTTTAGGGTTTAGAGTTGTTTGCTGTTCGGGGGTTAGTGTTGTTTGTTCTTAGGGCGTTAGGGTTATTTGTTGTTAGGGTGTTAGTGTTCTTTGATGTTAGGGGTTTAGGGTTGTTTGTTGTTGGGGGTTAGTGTTGTTTGTTGTTAGGTTGTTAGAGTTGTTCCTAGTTGAGGTTTACTAGTGTTTGTTGTTAGGGTGTTAGTGTTGTGCGTTTTTCGGGGTTAGTGTTGTTGTTGTTAGGGTGTGAGAGTTGTTTGTTGTTTGGGGTTTGTGTTGTTTTTTAGGGGGTAGTTTTGTTTGTTGTTAGTGGGTTAGTGTTGTTTGTAGTTAGAGGATAAGGTTTGTTGTTAGAGAGTTAGTGTTGTTTGTTGTTGGGGCTTAGTGTTGTTTGTTTTTAGGGGGTTAGGGATCTTTGTTGTTAGGGTGTTAGTGTTGTTTGTTGTTAGGGGGTTAGTGTTGTTTGTGTTTAGGGGATGAGCGTTGTTGGTTGTTAGGGGGTTAGGATTGTTTGTTGTTAGGGGTTTAGGGTTGTTTGTTGTTAGGGGGTTAAGGTGGTTTGTTGTTAAGAGGTTAGGGCTGTTTGTTGTTACAGGGTTAGGTTAGTTTCTTGTTAGGGGTTTAGTGTTGTTTGTTGTTAGGGGGTTAGTGTTTGTTGTTAGGGGTTTAGTGTTGTTTCTTGTTGGGGTTTAGTAGTTTTTGTTGTTAGGGTGTTAGTGTTGTTTGTGGTTAGGGGGTTAGTGTTGTTGTTTGTTAGGGGGTTAGGGTTGTTTTTTGTTAGGAGTTTAGGGTTGTTTGTTCTTACAGGGTTAGGTTAGTTTCTTGTTAGGGGTTTAGTGTTGTTTGTTGTTAGGGGGTTAGTGTTTGTTGTTAGGGGTTCAGTGTTGTTTCTTGTTGGAATTTAGTGGTTTTTGTTTTTAGGGTGTTAGTGTTGTTTGTTGTTAGGGGTTTAGGGTTGTTTGTTGTTAGGGGTTTAAGGTTGTTTGTTGTTAGGACGTTAGGGTTGTTTGTTGTTACGGGGTTAGGTTAGTTTCTTGTTAGGTGTTTAGTGTTGTTTGTGGTTAGGGGGTTAGTGTTTGTTGTTAGGGGTTTAGGGTTGTTTCTTGTTGGGGTTTAGTAGTTTTTGTTGTTAGGGTTTTAGTGTTGTTTGTTGTTAGGGGTTAGTGTTGTTTGTTCTTACGGGGTTAGTGTTGTTTGTGGTTAGGGTGTTAGTGCTGTTTGTGGTTAGGGGGTGAGCGTTGTTGGTTGTTAGGGGGTTAGGATTGTTTGTTGTTAGGGATTTTGGGTTGTTTGCTGTTGGGGGTTAAGGTTGTTTGTTGTCAGGAGGTTAGGGTTGTTTGTTGTTACAGGGTTAGGTTAGTTTATTGTTAGGGGTTTAGTGTTGTTTGTTGTTAGGGGGTTAGTGTTTGTTGTTAGGGGTTTAGTGTTGTTTCTTGTTGGTGTTTAGTGGTTTTTGTTGTTAGGGTGTTAGTGTTGTTTCTTGTTAGGGGTTTAGGGTTGTTTGTTGTTAGGGGTTTAAGGTTGTTTGTTGTTAGGAGGTTAGGGTTGTTTGTTGTTACGGGGTTAGGTTAGTTTCTTGTTAGGGGTTTAGTGTTGTTTGTTGTTCGGGGGTTAGTGTTTGTTGTTAGGGGTTTAGGGTTGTTTCTTGTTGGGGTTTAGTAGTTTTTGTAGTTAGGGTGTTAGTGTTGTTGGTGGTCAGTGGGTTAGTGTCGTTGTTTGTTAGGGGGTAAGTGTTCTTTGTTGTTAGAAGGTTAGGGTTGTTTGTTGTTACTGGGTTAGGTTAGTTTCTTGTTAGGGGTTTAGTGTTGTTTGTTGTTAGGGGGATAGTGTTTGTTGTTAGGGGTTTAGGGTTGTTTCTTGATGGGGTTTAGTAGTTTTTGTTGTTAGGGTGTTAGTGTTGGTTGTGGTTAGGGGGTTAGTGTTGTTTGTTCTTACGGGGTTAGTGTTGTTTGTGGTTAGGGTGTTAGTGTTGTTTGTGGTTAGGGGGTGTGCGTTGTTGGTTGTTAGGGGTTTAGGATTGTTTGTTGTTAGGGGTTTAGGGTTGTTTGTTGTTAGGGGTTAAGGTTGTTTGTTGTTAGGAGGTTTGGGTTGTTTGTTGTTACAGGGTTAGTTTAGTTTCTTGTTAGGGGTTTCGTGTTGTTTGTTGTTAGGGGGTTAGTGTTTGTTGTTAGGGGTTTAGTGTTGTTTCTTGTTGGGGTTTAGTGGTTTTTGTTGTTAGGGTGTTAGTGTTGTTTGTTGTTAGGGGTTTAGGGTTGTTTGTTGTTAGGGGTTTAAGGTTGTTTGTTGTTAGGAGGTTAGGCTTGTTTGTTGTTACGGGGTTAGGTTAGTTTCTTGTTAAGGGTTTAGTGTAGTTTGTTGTTAGGGGGTTAGTGTTTGTTGTTAGGGGTTCAGGGTTGTTTCTTGTTGGGGTTTAGTATTTTTTGTTGTTAGGGTGTTAGTGTTGTTTGTGGTTAGGGGGTTAGTGTTGTTGTTTGTTAGGGGGTTAGGGTTGTTTGTTGTTAGAAGCTTAGGGTTGTTTGTTGTTAGGGGTTTAGGGTTGTTTGTTGTTAGGGGGTTAGGGTTGTTTGTTGTTAGGGGTTCAGAGTAGTTTATTTTTAGGGGGTTAGTGTTGTTTGTTGTTAGGTTGTTAGGATTGTTGTTAGGGGGTTAGTGGTGTTTGTTGTTAGGGGGTTAGTGTTTTTTGTTGTTAGGGGGTTAGTGTTGTTTCTTGTTAGAGAGTTAGGGTTCCTTGTTGTTAGGGGCTTAGGGTTGTTTGTTGTTAGTGGGTTAGAGTAGTTTGTTGTTGGGGGTTAGGGTTGTTTGTTGTTAGGGGGTTAGGCTTGTTGTTAGGTGGTTAGTGTTGTTTCTATTTAGGGGTTTCGGGTTGTTTCTTGTTGAGGTTTAGTGGTTTTTGTTGTTAGGGTGTTAGTGTTCTTTGTGGTTAGGGGGTTAGTGTAGTTTGTATTTAGGGGTTTAGGGTTGTTTCTTGTTGGAGTTTAGTGGTTTTTGTTGTTAGGGTGTTAGTGTTGTTTGTTGTTAGGGGGTTAGTGTTGTTTGTTGTTACGGGGTTAGTGTTGTTTGTGGTTAGGGTGTTAGTGTTGTTTGTTGTTAGGGGGTTAGTGTTGTTGTTTGTTAGGGGGTTAGGGTTGTTTGTTGTTAGAAGGTTAGGGTTGTTTGTTGTTACAGGGTTAGGTTAGTTTCTTGTTAGGGGTTTAGTGTTGTTTGTTGTTAGGAGGTTAGTGTTTGTTGTTAGGGGTTCAGTGTTGTTTCTTGTTGGGGTTTAGTGGTTTTTGCTGTTATGGTGTTAGTGTTGTTTGTTGTTAGGGTGTGAGAGTTGTTTGTTGTTTGGGGTTTCTGTTGTTCTTTAGGGGGTTAGTTTTGTTTTTTGTTAGTGGGTTAGTGTTGTTTGTAGTTAGGGGATTAGGGTTGTTGTTAGAGGGTTAGTGTTGTTTGTTGTTGGGGCTTAGTGTTGTTTGTTTTTAGTGGGTTAGGGATCTTTGTTGTTAGGGTGTTAGTGTTGTTTGTTGTTAGGTGTTTAGGGTTGTTTCTTGTTGGGGTTTAGTGGGTTTTGTTCTTAGGGTGTTAGTGTTTTTACTTAGGGGGTTAGTGCTGTTGGTTGTTAGGGGGTAAGTGTTGTTTGTTGCTAGCGGTTTAGGGTTGTTTGTTGTTAGTGGGTTAGTGTTGCTTGTTGTTAGGGGTTCCGAGTTTATTGTTGTTAGGGGGTTAGTGTTTGTTGTTAGGGGTTTAGGGTTGTTTCTTGTTGGGGTTTAGTGGTTTTTGTTGTTAGGGTGTTAGTGTTGTTTGTTGTTAGGGATTTAGGGTTGTTTGTTGTTAGGGGTTTAAGGTTGTTATTAGGAGGTTAGGGTTGTTTGTTGTTAGGGGTTTAGGGTTGTTTGTTGTTAGGGGTTTAGTGTTGTTTGTTGTTACGGGGTTAGGTTAGTTTCTTGTTAGGGGTTTAGTGTTTTTTGTCGTTAGGGGGTTAGTGTTTGTTGTTAGGGGTTTAGGATTGTTTCTTGTTGGGGTATAGTAGTTTTTGTTGTTAGGGTGTTAGTGTTGTTTGTGGTTAGGGGGTTAGTGTTGTTTGTTCTTACGGGATTAGTGTTGTTTGTGGTTAGGGTTTTAGTGTTGTTTGTGGTTAGGGGGTGAGCGTTGTTGGTTGTTAGGGGGTTAGAATTGTTTGTTGTTAGGGGTTTAGTGTTGTTTGTAGTTGGGGGTTAATTTTGTTTGTTGTTAGGAGGTTAGGGCTGTTTGTTGTTACAGGGTTAGGTTAGTTTTTTTTTTAGGGGTTTAGTGTTGTTTGTTGTTAGGGGGTTAGTGTTTGTTGTTAGGGGTTTAGTGTTGTTTCTTGTTGGGGTTTAGTGGTTTTTGTTGTTAGGGTGTTAGTGCTGTTTGTTGTTAGGGGTTTAGGGTTGATTGTTGTTAGGGGTTTAAGGTTGTTTGTTGTTAGGAGGTTAGGGTTGTTTGTTGTTATGGGGTTAGGTTAGTTTCTTGTTAGGGGTTTAGTGTTGTTTGTTGTTAGGGGGTTAGGTTTCTTCTTGTTGGGGTTTAGTAGTTTTTGTTGTTAGGGTGTGAGTGTTGTTTGTGGTTAGGGGCTTAGTGTTGTTGTTTGTTAGGGGGTTAGGGTTGCTTATTGTTAGGAGGTTAGGGTTGTTTGTTGTTACAGGGTTAGGTTAGTTTCTTGTTAGGGGTTTAGTGTTGTTTGTTGTTAGAGGGTTAGTGTTTGTTGTTAGGGGTTTAGTGTTGTTTCTTGTTGGGGTGTAGTGGTTTTTGTTGTTAGGGTTTTAGTGTTGTTTGTTGTTAGGGGTTTAGTGTTGTTTGTTGTTAGGGGTTTAAGGTTGTTTTTTGTTAGGGGGTTAGTGTTTGTTCTTACGGGGTTAGTGTTTTTGTGGTTAGGGTGTTAGTGTTGTTTGTGGTTAGGGGGTGAGCGTTGTTGGTTGTTAGGGGTTTAGGTTTGTTTGTTGTTAGAAGGTTCGGGTTGTTTGTTGTTAGGGGTTTAGGGTTGTTTGTTGTTAGGAGGTTAGGGTTGTTTGTTGTTACGGAGTTAGGTTAGTTTCTTGTTAGGGATTTAGTGTTGTTTGTTGTCAGGGGGTTAGTGTTTGTTGTTAGGGGTTTAGGGTTGTTTCTTGTTGGGGTTTAGTAGTTTTTGTTGTTAGGGTGTTAGTGTTGTTTGTTGTTAGGGGGTTAGTGTTGTTTGTTCTTACGGGGTTTGTGTTGTTTGTGGTTAGGGTGTTAGTGTTGTTTGTGGTTAGAGGATGAGCGTTGTTGGTTGTTAGGGGGTTAGGATTGTTTGTTGTTAGGGGTTTAGGGTTGTTTGTTGTTAGGGGATTAAGGTTGTTTGTTGTTAGGAGGTTAGGGATGTTTGTTGTTACGGGGTTAGGTTAGTTTCTTGTTAGGGGTTTGGTGTTGTTTGTTGTTAGGGGGTTAGTGTTTGTTGTTAGGGGTTTAGTGTTGTTTCTTGTTGGGGTTTAGTGGTTTTTGTTGTTAGGGTGTTAGTGTTGTTTGTTGTTAGGGGTTTAGGGTTGTTTGTTGTTAGGGGTTTAAGGTTGTTTGTTGTTAGGAGGTTAGGGTTGTTTGTTGTTACGGGGTTAGGTTAGTTTCTTGTTAGGGGTTTAGTGTTGTTTGTTGTTAGGGGGTTAGTGTTTGTTGTTAGGGGTTTAGGGTTGTTTCTTGTTGGGGTTTATTAGTTTTTTTTGTTAGGGTGTTAGTGTTGTTTGTTTTTAGGGGGTTAGTGTTGTTGTTTGTTAGGGGGTTAGGATTGTTTGTTGTTAGGAGGTTAGGGTTGTTTGTTGTTACAGGGTTAGGTTAGTTTCTTGTTAGGGGTTTAGTGTTGTTTGTTGGTAGGGGGTTAGTGTTTGTTGTTAGGGGTTTAGGGTTGTTTGTTGTTAGGGGGTTAGTGTTTGTTGTTAGGGGTTTAGGGTTGTTTCGTTTTGGAGTTTAGTAGTTTTTGTTGTTAGGGTGTTAGTGTTGTTTGTGGTTAGGGGGTTAGTGTTGTTTTTTAGGGGGCTAGGGTTGTTTGTTGTTAGAAGGTTAGGGTTGTTTGTTGTTAGGGGTTTAGGGTTGTTTGTTGTTAGGGGTTTAGTGTTGTTTGTTGTTACGGGGTTAGGTTAGTTTCTTGTTAGGGGTTTAGTGTTGTTTGCTGTTAGGGGGTTAGTGTTTGTTGTTAGGGGTTTAGGGTTGTTTCTTGTTGGGGTTTAGTAGTTTTTGTTGTTAGGGTGTTAGTGTTGTTTGTGGTTAGGGGGTTAGTGTTGTTGTTTGTTAGGGGGTTAGGGTTGTTTGTTGTTAGGAGGTTAGGGTTGTTTGTTGTTACAGAGTTAGGTTAGTTTTTTGTTAGGGGTTTAGTGTTGTTTGTTGTTAGGGGGTTAGTGTTTGTTGTTAGGGGTTTAGTGTTGTTTCTTTTTGGGGTTTAGTGTTTTTTGTTGTTAGGGTGTTAGTGTTGTTTGTTGTTAGGGGTTTAGGGTTGTTTGTTGTTAGGGGTTTAAGGATGTTTGTTGTTGGGAGGTTAGGGTTGTTTGTTGTTACGGGGTTAGGTTAGTTTCTTGTTAGGGGTTTAGTGTTGTTTGTTGTTAGGGGGTTAGTGTTTGTTGTTAGGGGTTTAGGGTTGTTTCTTGTTGGGGTTTAGTAGTTTTTGTTGTTAGGGTGTTAGTGTTGTTTGTTGTTAGGGGGTTAGTGTTGTTTGTTCTTACGGGGTTAGTGTTGTTTGTGGTTAGGGTGTTAGTGTTTTTTGTGGTTAGGGGGTGTGCGTTGTTGGTTGTTGGGGGTGAGGATTGTTTGTTGTTAGGGGTTTAGGGTTGTTTGTTGTTAGGGGGTTAAGGTTGTTTGTTGTTAGGAGGTTAGGGATCTTTGTTGTTACAGGGTTAGGTTAGTTTCTTGTTAGGGGTTTAGTGTTGTTTGTTGTTAGGGGGTTAGTGTTTGTTGTTAGGGGTTTAGTGTTGTTTCTTGTTGGGGTTTAGTGGTTTTTGTTGTTAGGGTGTTAGTGTTGCTTGTTGTTAGGGGTTTAGGGTTGTTTGTTGTTAGGGGTTTAAGGTTGTTTGTTGTTAGGAGGTTAGGGTTGTTTGTTGTTACAGGGTTAGGTTAGTTTCTTGTTATGGGTTTAGTGTTGTTTGTTGTTAGGGGGTTAGTGTTTGTTGTTAGGGGTTTAGGGTTGTTTCTTGTTGGGGTTTAGTAGTTTTTGTTGTTAGGGTGTTAGTGTTGTTTCTGGTTAGGGTGTTAGTGTTGTTGTTTGTTAGGGGGTTAAGGTTGTTTTTTGTTAGGAGGTTAGGGTTGTTTGTTGTTACAGGGTTAGGTTAGTTTCTTGTTAGGGGTTTAGTGTTGTTTGTTGTTAGGGGGTTAGTGTTTGTTGTTAGGAGTTTAGTGTTGTTTCTTGTTGGGGTTTAGTGGTTTTTGTTGTTAGGGTGTTAGTGTTGTTTGTTGTTAGGGGTTTAGGGTTGTTTGTTGTTAGGGGTTTAAGGTTGTTTGTTGTTAGGAGGTTAGGGTTGTTTGTTGTTACGGGGTTAGGTTAGTTTCTTGTTAGTGGTTTAGTGTTGTTTGCTGTTAGGGGGTTAGTGTTTGTTGTTAGGGGTTTAGGGTTGTTTCTTGTTGGGGTTTAGTAGTTTTTGTTGTTAGGGTGTTAGTGTTGTTTGTGGTTAGGGGGTTAGTGTTGTTTGTTCTTACGGGGTTAGTGTTGTTTGTGGTTAGGGTTTTAGTGTTGTTTGTGGTTAGGGGGTGAGAGTTGTTGGTTGTTAGGGGGTTAGAATTGTTTGTTGTTAGGGGTTTAGGGTTGTTTGTTGTTAGAGGGTTAAGGTTGTTTGTTGTTAGGAGGTTAGGGCTGTTTGTTGTTACAGGGTTAGGTTAGTTTCTTGTTAGGGGTTTAGTGTTGTTTGTTGTTAGGGGGTTAGTGTTTGTTGTTAGGGGTTTAGTGTTGTTTCTTGTTGGGGTTTAGTGGTTTTTGTTGTTAGGGTGTTAGTGTTGTTTGTTGTTAGGGGTTTAGGGTTGTTTGTTGTTAGGGGTTAAAGGTTGTTGTTAGGAGGTTAGGATTGTTTGTTGTTACGGGGTTAGGTTAGTTTCTTGTTAGGGGTTTAGTGTTGTTTGTTGTTGGGGGTTAGTGTTTGTGGTTAGGGGTTTAGGGTTGTTTCTTGTTGGGGTTTAGTAGTTTTTGTTGTTAGGGTGTTAGTGTTGTTTGTTGTTAGGGGTTAGTGTTGTTTGTTCTTACGGGGTTAGTGTTGTTTGTGGTTAGGGTGTTAGTGTTGTTTGTGGTTAGGGGGTGAGAGTTGTTGGTTGTTAGGGGGTTAGGATTGTTTGTTGATAGGGGTTTAGGGTTGTTTGTTGTTAGGGGGTTAAGGTTGTTTGTTGTTAGGAGGTGAGGGTTGTTTGTTGTTACAGAGTTAGGTTAGTTTCTTGTTAGGGGTTTAGTGTTGTTTGTTGTTAGGGGGTTTGTGTTTGTTGTTAGGTTTTTAGGGTTGTTTCTTGTTCGGGTTTAGTAGTTTTTGTTGTTAGGGTGTTGGTGTTTGTTGTTAGGGGGTTAATGTTGTTTGTATTTAGGGGTTTATGGTTCTTTCTTGTTGACTTTAGTGGTTTTTGTTGTTAGGGTGTTAGTGTTGTTTGTTGTTACGGGGTTAGTGTTGTTTGTTGTTACGGGGTTAGTGTTGTTTGGGGTTAGGGTGTTAGTGTTGTTTGTTGTTAGGGGGTGAGTGTTGTTGGTTGTTAGGGGGTTAGGATTGTTTGTTGTTAAGGGTTTAGGGTTGTTTGTTGTTAGGGGTTTAAGGTTTTTTGTTGTTAGGGTGTTAGGGTTGTTTGTTCTTAGTGTGTTAGGGTTGTGTGTTGTTAGTGGGTTAGTGTTTCTGGTTTTTAGGGTTTAGAGTTGTTTGCTGTTCGGGGGTTAGTGTTGTTTGTTCTTAGGGCGTTAGGGTTATTTGTTGTTAGGGTGTTAGTGTTCTTTGATGTTAGGGGTTTAGGGTTGTTTGTTGTTGGGGGTTAGTGTTGTTTGTTGTTAGGTTGTTAGAGTTGTTCCTAGTTGAGGTTTACTAGTGTTTGTTGTTAGGGTGTTAGTGTTGTGCGTTTTTCGGGGTTAGTGTTGTTGTTGTTAGGGTGTGAGAGTTGTTTGTTGTTTGGGGTTTTTGTTGTTTTTTAGAGGGTAGTTTTGTTTGTTGTTAGTGGGTTAGTGTTGTTTGTAGTTAGAGGATAAGGTTTGTTGTTAGAGAGTTAGTGTTGTTTGTTGTTGGGGCTTAGTGTTGTTTGTTTTTAGGGGGTTAGGGATCTTTGTTGTTAGGGTGTTAGTGTTGTTTGTTGTTAGGGGGTTAGTGTTGTTTGTGTTTAGGGGATGAGCGTTGTTGGTTGTTAGGGGGTTAGGATTGTTTGTTGTTAGGGGTTTAGGGTTGTTTGTTGTTAGGGGGTTAAGGTGGTTTGTTGTTAAGAGGTTAGGGCTGTTTGTTGTTACAGGGTTAGGTTAGTTTCTTGTTAGGGGTTTAGTGTTGTTTGTTGTTAGGGGGTTAGTGTTTGTTGTTAGGGGTTTAGTGTTGTTTCTTGTTGTGGTTTAGTAGTTTTTGTTGTTAGGGTGTTAGTGTTGTTTGTGGTTAGGGGGTTAGTGTTGTTGTTTGTTAGGGGGTTAGGGTTGTTTTTTGTTAGGAGTTTAGGGTTGTTTGTTCTTACAGGGTTAGGTTAGTTTCTTGTTAGGGGTTTAGTGTTGTTTGTTGTTAGGGGGTTAGTGTTTGTTGTTAGGGGTTCAGTGTTGTTTCTTGTTGGAATTTAGTGGTTTTTGTTTTTAGGGTGTTAGTGTTGTTTGTTGTTAGGGGTTTAGGGTTGTTTGTTGTTAGGGGTTTAAGGTTGTTTGTTGTTAGGACGTTAGGGTTGTTTGTTGTTACGAGGTTAGGTTAGTTTCTTGTTAGGTGTTTAGTGTTGTTTGTGGTTAGGGGGTTAGTGTTTGTTGTTAGGGGTTTAGGGTTGTTTCTTGTTGGGGTTTAGTAGTTTTTGTTGTTAGGGTTTTAGTGTTGTTTGTTGTTAGGGGTTAGTGTTGTTTGTTCTTACGGGGTTAGTGTTGTTTGTGGTTAGGGTGTTAGTGCTGTTTGTGGTTAGGGGGTGAGCGTTGTTGGTTGTTAGGGGGTTAGGATTGTTTGTTGTTAGGGATTTTGGGTTGTTTGCTGTTGGGGGTTAAGGTTGTTTGTTGTCAGGAGGTTAGGGTTGTTTGTTGTTACAGGGTTAGGTTAGTTTACTGTTAGGGGTTTAGTGTTGTTTGTTGTTAGGGGGTTAGTGTTTGTTGTTAGGGGTTTAGTGTTGTTTCTTGTTGGTGTTTAGTGGTTTTTGTTGTTAGGGTGTTAGTGTTGTTTGTTGTTAGGGGTTTAGGGTTGTTTGTTGTTAGGGGTTTAAGGTTGTTTGTTGTTAGGAGGTTAGGGTTGTTTGTTGTTACGGGGTTAGGTTAGTTTCTTGTTAGGGGTTTAGTGTTGTTTGTTGTTCGGGGGTTAGTGTTTGTTGTTAGGGGTTTAGGGTTGTTTCTTGTTGGGGTTTAGTAGTTTTTGTAGTTAGGGTGTTAGTGTTGTTGGTGGTCAGTGGGTTAGTGTCGTTGTTTGTTAGGGGGTAAGTGTTCTTTGTTGTTAGAAGGTTAGGGTTGTTTGTTGTTACTGGGTTAGGTTAGTTTCTTGTTAGGGGTTTAGTGTTGTTTGTTGTTAGGGGGATAGTGTTTGTTGTTAGGGGTTTAGGGTTGTTTCTTGATGGGGTTTAGTAGTTTTTGTTGTTAGGGTGTTAGTGTTGGTTGTGGTTAGGGGGTTAGTGTTGTTTGTTCTTACGGGGTTAGTGTTGTTTGTGGTTAGGGGGTGTGCGTTGTTGGTTGTTAGGGGTTTAGGATTGTTTGTTGTTAGGGGTATAGGGTTGTTTGTTGTTAGGGGTTAAGGTTGTTTGTTGTTAGGAGGTTTGGGTTGTTTGTTGTTACAGGGTTAGTTTAGTTTCTTGTTAGGGGTTTCGTGTTGTTTGTTGTTAGGGGGTTAGTGTTTGTTGTTAGGGGTTTAGTGTTGTTTCTTGTTGGGGTTTAGTGGTTTTTGTTGTTAGGGTGTTAGTGTTGTTTGTTGTTAGGGGTTTAGGGTTGTTTGTTGTTAGGGGTTTAAGGTTGTTTGTTGTTAGGAGGTTAGGCTTGTTTGTTGTTACGGGGTTAGGTTAGTTTCTTGTTAAGGGTTTAGTGTAGTTTGTTGTTAGGGGGTTAGTGTTTGTTGTTAGGGGTTCAGGGTTGTTTCTTGTTGGGGTTTAGTATTTTTTGTTGTTAGGGTGTTAGTGTTGTTTGTGGTTAGGGGGTTAGTGTTGTTGTTTGTTAGGGGGTTAGGGTTGTTTGTTGTTAGAAGCTTAGGGTTGTTTGTTGTTAGGGGTTTAGGGTTGTTTGTTGTTAGGGGGTTAGGGTTGTTTGTTGTTAGGGGTTCAGAGTAGTTTATTTTTAGGGGGTTAGTGTTGTTTGTTGTTAGGTTGTTAGGATTGTTGTTAGGGGGTTAGTGGTGTTTGTTGTTAGGGGGTTAGTGTTTTTTGTTGTTAGGGGGTTAGTGTTGTTTCTTGTTAGAGAGTTAGGGTTCCTTGTTGTTAGGGGCTTAGGGTTGTTTGTTGTTAGTGGGTTAGAGTAGTTTGTTGTTGGGGGTTAGGGTTGTTTGTTGTTAGGGGGTTAGGCTTGTTGTTAGGTGGTTAGTGTTGTTTCTATTTAGGGGTTTCGGGTTGTTTCTTGTTGAGGTTTAGTGGTTTTTGTTGTTAGGGTGTTAGTGTTCTTTGTGGTTAGGGGGTTAGTGTAGTTTGTATTTAGGGGTTTAGGGTTGTTTCTTGTTGGAGTTTAGTGGTTTTTGTTGTTAGGGTGTTAGTGTTGTTTGTTGTTAGGGGGTTAGTGTTGTTTGTTGTTACGGGGTTAGTGTTGTTTGTGGTTAGGGTGTTAGTGTTGTTTGTTGTTAGGGGGTTAGTGTTGTTGTTTGTTAGGGGGTTAGGGTTGTTTGTTGTTAGAAGGTTAGGGTTGTTTGTTGTTACAGGGTTAGGTTAGTTTCTTGTTAGGGGTTTAGTGTTGTTTGTTGTTAGGAGGTTAGTGTTTGTTGTTAGGGGTTCAGTGTTGTTTCTTGTTGGGGTTTAGTGGTTTTTGCTGTTATGGTGTTAGTGTTGTTTGTTGTTAGGGTGTGAGAGTTGTTTGTTGTTTGGGGTTTCTGTTGTTCTTTAGGGGGTTAGTTTTGTTTGTTGTTAGTGGGTTAGTGTTGTTTGTAGTTAGGGGATTAGGGTTGTTGTTAGAGGGTTAGTGTTGTTTGTTGTTGGGGCTTAGTGTTGTTTGTTTTTAGTGGGTTAGGGATCTTTGTTGTTAGGGTGTTAGTGTTGTTTGTTGTTAGGTGTTTAGGGTTGTTTCTTGTTGGGGTTTAGTGGGTTTTGTTCTTAGGGTGTTAGTGTTTTTACTTAGGGGGTTAGTGCTGTTGGTTGTTAGGGGGTAAGTGTTGTTTGTTGCTAGCGGTTTAGGGTTGTTTGTTGTTAGTGGGTTAGTGTTGCTTGTTGTTAGGGGTTCCGAGTTTATTGTTGTTAGGGGGTTAGTGTTTGTTGTTAGGGGTTTAGGGTTGTTTCTTGTTGGGGTTTAGTGGTTTTTGTTGTTAGGGTGTTAGTGTTGTTTGTTGTTAGGGATTTAGGGTTGTTTGTTGTTAGGGGTTTAAGGTTGTTATTAGGAGGTTAGGGTTGTTTGTTGTTAGGGGTTTAGGGTTGTTTGTTGTTAGGGGTTTAGTGTTGTTTGTTGTTACGGGGTTAGGTTAGTTTCTTGTTAGGGGTTTAGTGTTTTTTGTCGTTAGGGGGTTAGTGTTTGTTGTTAGGGGTTTAGGATTGTTTCTTGTTGGGGTATAGTAGTTTTTGTTGTTAGGGTGTTAGTGTTGTTTGTGGTTAGGGGGTTAGTGTTGTTTGTTCTTACGGGATTAGTGTTGTTTGTGGTTAGGGTGTTAGTGTTGTTTGTGCTTGGGGGTGAGAGTTGTTGGTTGTTAAGGGGTTAGGATTGTTTGTTGTTAGGGGTTTAGTGTTCTTTCCTCTTGGGGTTTAGTGTTTTTTGTTGTTCGGGGGTTAGTGTTGTTTGTTGTTAGGGCGTTAGGGTTATTTGTTGTTAGGGTGTTAGTGTTCTTTGATGTTAGGGGTTTAGGGTTGTTTGTTGTTGGGGGTTAGTGTTGTTTGTTGTTAGGGGGTTAGAGTTGTTCCTAGTTGAGGTTTACTAGTGTTTGTTGTTAGGGTGTTAGTGTTGTGCGTTTTTCGGGGTTAGTGTTGTTGTTGTTAGGGTGTGAGAGTTGTTTGTTGTTTGGGGTTTGTGTTGTTTTTTAGGGGGTAGTTTTGTTTGTTGTTAGTGGGTTAGTGTTGTTTGTAGTTAGAGGATAAGGTTTGTTGTTAGAGAGTTAGTGTTGTTTGTTGTTGGGGCTTAGTGTTGTTTGTTTTTAGGGGGTTAGGGATCTTTGTTGTTAGGGTGTTAGTGTTGTTTGTTGTTAGGGGGTTAGTGTTGTTTGTGTTTAGGGGATGAGGGTTGTTGGTTGTTAGGGGGTTAGGATTGTTTGTTGTTAGGGGTTTGTGTTTGTTGTTACAGGGTTAGTTTAGTTTCTTGTTAGGGGTTTAGTGTTGTTTGTTGTTGGGGTTAGTGTTTGTTGTTAGGGGTTAAGTGTTGTTTCTTGTTGGGGTTTAGTGTTTTTTGTTGTTAGGGTGTTAGTGTTGTTTGTTCTTAGGGGTTTAGGGTTGTTTGTTGTTAGGGGGTTAAGGTGGTTTGTTGTTAAGAGGTTAGGGCTGTTTGTTGTTACAGGGTTAGGTTAGTTTCTTGTTAGGGGTTTAGTGTTGTTTGTTGTTAGGGGGTTAGTGTTTGTTGTTAGGGGTTTAGTGTTGTTTCTTGTTGGGGTTTAGTGTTTTTTGTTGTTAGGGTGTTAGTGTTGTTTCTTGTTAGGTGTTTAGGGTTGTTTGTTGTTAGGGGTTTAAGGTTGTTTGTTGTTAGGAGGTTAGGGTTGTTTGTTGTTACGGGGTTAGGTTAGTTTCTTGTTAGGGGGTTAGTGTTGTTTGTTGTTAGGGGGTGAGTGTTTGTTGTTAGGGGTTTAGGGTTGTTTCTTGTTGGGGTTTAGTAGTTTTTGTTGTTAGGGTGTTAGTGTTGTTTGTGGTTAGGGGGTTAGTGTTGTTGTTTGTTAGGGGGTTAGGGTTGTTTTTTGTTAGGAGTTTAGGGTTGTTTGTTCTTACAGGGTTAGGTTAGTTTCTTGTTAGGGGTTTAGTGTTGTTTGTTGTTAGGGGGTTAGTGTTTGTTGTTAGGGGTTCAGTGTTGTTTCTTGTTGGAATTTAGTGGTTTTTGTTTTTAGGGTGTTAGTGTTGTTTGTTGTTAGGGGTTTAGGGTTGTTTGTTGTTAGGGGTTTAAGGCTGTTTGTTGTTAGGAGGTTAGGGTTGTTTGTTGTTACGGGGTTAGGTTAGTTTCTTGTTAGGTGTTTAGTGTTGTTTGTTGTTAGGGGGTTAGTGTTTGTTGTTAGGGGTTTAGGGTTGTTTCTTGTTGGGGTTTAGTAGTTTTTGTTGTTAGGGTGTTAGTGTTGTTTGTTGTTAGGGGTTAGTGTTGTTTGTTCTTACGGGGTTAGTGTTGTTTGTGGTTAGGGTGTTAGTGCTGTTTGTGGTTAGGGGGTGAGCGTTGTTGGTTGTTAGGGGGTTAGGATTGTTTGTTGTTAGGGATTTTGGGTTGTTTGCTGTTGGGGGTTAAGGTTGTTTGTTGTCAGGAGGTTAGGGTTGTTTGTTGTTACAGGGTTAGGTTAGTTTATTGTTAGGGGTTTAGTGTTGTTTGTTGTTAGGGGGTTAGTGTTTGTTGTTAGGGGTTTAGTGTTGTTTCTTGTTGGTGTTTAGTGGTTTTTGTTGTTAGGGTGTTAGTGTTGTGTCTTGTTAGGGGTTTAGGGTTGTTTGTTGTTAGGGGTTTACGGTTGTTTGTTGTTAGGAGGTTAGGGTTGTTTGTTGTTACGGGGTTAGGTTAGTTTCTTGTTAGGGGTTTAGTGTTGTTTGTTGTTCGGGGGTTAGTGTTTGTTGTTAGGGGTTTAGGGTTGTTTCTTGTTGGGGTTTAGTAGTTTTTGTAGTTTGGGTGTTAGTGTTGTTGGTGGTCAGGGGGTTAGTGTTGTTGTTTGTTAGGGGGTAAGTGTTCTTTGTTGTTAGAAGGTTAGGGTTGTTTGTTGTTACTGGGTTAGGTTAGTTTCTTGTTAGGGGTTTAGTGTTGTTTGTTGTTAGGGGGTTAGTGTTTGTTGTTAGGGGTTTAGGGTTGTTTCTTGATGGGGTTTAGTAGTTTTTGTTGTTAGGGTGTTAGTGTTGGTTGTGGTTAGGGGGTTAGTGTTGTTTGTTCTTACGGGGTTAGTGTTGTTTGTGGTTAGGGTGTTAGTGTTGTTTTTGGTTAGGGGGTGTGCGTTGTTGGTTGTTAGGGGTTTAGGATTGTTTGTTGTTAGGGGTTTAGGGTTGTTTGTTGTTAGGGGTTAAGGTTGTTTGTTGTTAGGAGGTTTGGGTTGTTTGTTGTTACAGGGTTAGTTTAGTTTCTTGTTAGGGGTTTCGTGTTGTTCGTTGTTAGGGGGTTAGTGTTTGTTGTTAGGGGTTTAGTGATGTTTCTTGTTGGGGTTTAGTTTTTTTTGTTTTTAGGGTGTTAGTGTTGTTTGTTGTTAGGGGTTTAGGGTTGTTTGTTGTTAGGGGTTTAAGGTTGTTTGTTGTTAGGAGGTTAGGGTTGTTTGTTGTTACGGGGTTAGGTTAGTTTCTTGTTAGGGGTTTAGTGTTGTTTGTTGTTAGGGGGTCAGTGTTTGTTGTTAGGGGTTTAGGGTTGTTTCTTGTTGGGGTTTAGTAGTTTTTGTTGTTACGGTGTTGGTGTTGTTTGTTGTTAGGGGGTTAGTGTTGTTTGTATTTAGGGGTTTAGGGTTGTTTCTTGTTGGGCTTTAGTGGTTTTTGTTGTTAGGGTGTTAGTGTTGTTTGTTGTTAGGGGGTTAGTGTTGTTTGTTCTTACGGGGTTAGTGTTGTTTGTGGTTAGGGTGTTAATGTTGTTTGTGGTTAGGGGGTGAGTGTTGTTGGTTGTTAGGGGGTTAGGATTGTTTGTTGTTAGGGGTTTAGGGTTGTTTGTTGTTAGGGGTTTAAGGTTGTTTGTTGTTAGGGTGTTAGGGCTGTTTGTTCTTAGTGGTTTAGGGTTGTTTTTTGTTAGTGGGTTAGTGTTTCTGGTTTTTAGGGTTAAGGGTTGTTTGCTGTTTGGGGGTTAGTGTTGTTTGTTGTTAGGGCGTTAGGGTTGTTTGTTGTTAGGGTGTTAGTGTTCTTTGATGTTAGGGCTTTGGGGTTGTTTGTTGTTAGGGGGTTAGTGTTGTTTG
Source organism: Loxodonta africana (assembly GCF_030014295.1). Classification (NCBI taxonomy): domain Eukaryota; kingdom Metazoa; phylum Chordata; class Mammalia; order Proboscidea; family Elephantidae; genus Loxodonta; species Loxodonta africana. The sequence continues at coordinate 602,407 of NW_026974878.1, read as the reverse complement.
TTGTTAGGGTTTAGGGTTGTTCCTAGTTGGGTTTAGTAGTGTTTGTTGTTAGGGTGTTAGTGTTGTCCGTTTTTGGGGGTTAGTGTTGTTGTTAGGGGGTTAGTGTTGTTTGTTGTTAGGGTGTGAGAGTTGTTTGTTGTTTGGGGTTTGTGTTGTTTTTTAGGGGGTTAGTTTTGTTTGTTGTTAGTGGGTTAGTGTTGTTTGTAGTTAGGGGATTAGGGTTGATGTTAGAGGGTTAGTGTTGTTTGTTGTTGGGGCTTACTGTTGTTTGTTTTTAGGGGGTTAGGGATCTTTGTTGTTAGGGTGTTAGTGTTGTTTGTTGTTAGGGGGTTAGTGTTGTTTGTTGTTAGGTGTTTAGGGTTGTTTCTTGTGGGGTTTAGTGGGTTTTGTTGTTAGGGTGTTAGTGTTTTTGCCTAGGGGTTAGTGCTGTTGGTTGTTAGGGGGTAAGGGTTGTTTGTTGTTAGGGGTTTAGGGTTGTTTGTTGTTAGTGGGTTAGTGTTGCTTGTTGTTAGGGGTTCCCAGTTTTTTGTTGTTAGGGGGTTAGAGTTGTTTGTTCTTAGAGGATTTGTGTTGGTTGTCGTTAGGGGGTTAGTTTTTTTTGTTTTTACTGGGTTAGTGCTGTTGGTGGTTAGGGGGTTAGTGTTGTTGGTTGTTTAGGGGGTTAAAGTTGTTTGTTGTTAGGAGGTTAGGGTTGTTTGTTGTTACAGGGTTAGGTTAGTTTCTTGTTAGGGGTTTAGTGTTGTTTGTTGTTAGGGGGTTAGTGTTTGTTGTTAGGGGTCTACTGTTGTTTCTTGTTGGGGTTTAGTGGTTTTTGTTGTTAGGGTGTTAGTGTTGTTCGTTGTTAGGGGTTTAGGGTTGTTTGTTGTTAGGGGTTTAAGGTTGTTTGTTGTTAGGAAGTTAGGGTTGTTTGCTGTTACGGGGTTAGTTTAGTTTTTTGTTAGGGGTTTAGTGTTGTTTGTTGTTAGGGGGTTAGTGTTTGTTGTTAGGGGTTTAGGGTTGTTTCTTGTTGGGGTTTAGTAGTTTTTGTTGTTAGGGTGTTAGTGTTGTTTGTGGTTAGGGGGTTAGTGTTGTTGTTTGTTAGCGGGTTAGGGTTGTTTGTTGTTAGGAGGTTAGGGTTGTTTATTGTTACAGGGTTAGGTTAGTTTCTTGTTAGGGGTTTAGTGTTGTTTGTTGTTAGGGGGTTAGTGTTTGTTGTTAGGGGTTTAGTGTTGTTTCTTGTTGGGGTTTAGTGGTTTTTGTTGTTAGGGTGTTAGTGTTGTTTGTTGTTAGGGGTTTAGGGTTGTTTGTTGTTAGGGGTTTAAGGTTGTTTGTTGTTAGGAGGTTAGGGTTGTTTGTTGTTACGGGGTTAGGTTAGTTTCTTGTTAGGTGTTTAGTGTTGTTTGTTGTTAGGGGGTTAGTGTTTGTTGTTAGGGGTTTAGGGTTGTTTCTTGTTGGGGTTTAGTAGTTTTTGTTGTTAGGGTGTTAGTGTTGTTTGTTGTTAGGGGGTTAGTGTTGTTTGTTCTTACGGGGTTAGTGTTGTTTGTGGTCAGGCTGTCAGTGCTGTTTGTGGTTAGGGGTGAGCGTTGTTGGTTGTTAGGGGGTTAGGATTGTTTGTTGTTAGGGATTTAGAGTTGTTTGCTGTTAGGGATTTAGGGTTGTTTGTTGTTAGGGGGTTAAGGTTGTTTGTTGTTAGGAGGTTAGGGTTGTTTGTTGTTACAGGGTTAGGTTAGTTTCTTGTTAGGGGTTTAGTGTTGTTTGTTGTTAGGGGGTTAGTGTTTGTTGTTAGGGGTTTAGGGTTGTTTCTTGTTGGGGTTTAGTAGTTTTTGTTGTTAGGGTGTTAGTGTTGTTTGTGGTTAGGGGATTAGTGTTGTTGTTTGTTAGGGGGTTAGGGTTGTTTGTTGTTAGAAGTTTAGGGTTGTTTGTTGTTACGGGGTTAGGTTAGTTTCTTGTTAGGTGTTTAGTGTTGTTTGTTGTTAGGGGGTTAGTGTTTGTTGTTAGGGGTTTAGGGTTGTTTCTTCTTGGGGTTTAGTAGTTTTTGTTGTTAGGGTGTTAGTGTTGTTTGTGGTTAGGGGGTTAGTGTTGTTTGTTCTTACGGGGTTAGTGTTGTTTGTGGTTAGGGTGTTAGTGTTGTTTCCGGTTAGGGGGTGTGCGTTGTTGGTTGTTAGGGGGTTAGTGTTTGTTGTTAGGGGTTTAGTGTTGTTTGTTGTTAGGGGGTTAAGGTTGTTTGTTGTTAGGAGGTTAGGGTTGTTTGTTGTTACAGGGTTAGGTTAGTTTCTTGTTAGGTGTTTAGTGTTTTTTGTTGTTAGGGGGTTAGTGTTTGTTGTTAGGGGTTCAGAGTAGTTTATTTTTAGGGGGTTAGTGTTGTTTGTTGTTAGGTTGTTAGGATTGTTGTTAGGGGGTTAGTGGTGTTTGTTGTTAGGGGGTTAGTGTTTTTTGTTGTTAGGGGGTTAGTGTTGTTTCTTGTTATAGAGTTAGGGTTCCTTGTTGTTAGGGGCTTAGGGTTGTTTGTTGTTAGTGGGTTAGAGTAGTTTGTTGTTGGGGGTTAGGGTTGTTTGTTGTTAGGGGGTTAGGCTTGTTGTTAGGTGGTTAGTGTTGTTTCTATTTAGGGGTTTCGGGTTGTTTCTTGTTGAGGTTTAGTGGTTTTTGTTGTTAGGGTGTTAGTGTTCTTTGTGGTTAGGGGGTTAGTGTAGTTTGTATTTAGGGGTTTAGGGTTGTTTCTTGTTGGGGTTTAGTGGTTTTTGTTGTTAGGGTGTTAGTGTTGTTTGTTGTTAGGGGGTTAGTGTTGTTTGTTCTTACGGGGTTAGTGTTGTTTGTGGTTAGGGTGTTAGTGTTGTTTGTGGTTAGGGGGTTAGTGTTGTTGTTTGTTAGGGGGTTAGGGTTGTTTGTTGTTAGAAGGTTAGGGTTGTTTGTTGTTAGGGGTTTAGGGTTGTTTGTTGTTAGGGGGTTAGGGTTGTTTGTTGTTAGGGGTTTAGAGTAGTTTATTTTTAGGGGGTTAGTGTTGTTTGTTGTTAGGTTGTTAGGATTTTTGTTAGGCGGTTAGTGGTGTTTCTTGTTAGGGGTTAGTGTTTTTTGTTGTTAGGGGGTTAGTGTTGTTTCTTGTTAGAGAGTTAGGGTTCTTTGTTTTTAGGGGCTTAGTTTTGTTTGTTGTTAGTGGGTTAGAGTAGTTTGTTGTTGGGGGTTAGGGTTGTTTGTTGTTACGGGGTTAGGGATGTTGTTAGGTGGTTGGTGTTGTTTGTATTTAGGGGTTTAGGGTTGTTTCTTGTTGGGGTTTAGTGGTTTTTGTTGTTAGGGTGTTAGTGTTGTTTGTGGTTAGGGGGTTAGTGTTGTTGTTTGTTAGGGGGATAGGGTTGTTTGTTGTTAGGAGGTTAGGGTTGTTTGTTGTTAGGGGTTTAGGGTTGTTTGTTGTTAGGAGGTTAGGGTTGTTTGTTGTTACGGAGTTATGTTAGTTTCTTGTTAGGGGTTTAGTGGTTTTTGTTGTTAGGGTGTTAGTGTAGTTTGTTCTTACGGGGTTAGTGTTGTTTGTGGTTAGGGTGTTAGTGTTGTTTGTGGTTAGGGGTGTGCGTTGTTGGTTGTTAGGGGGTTACGTTAGTTTCTTGTTAGGGGTTTAGTGTTGTTTGCTGTTAGGGGGTTAGTGTTTGTTGTTAGGGGTTTAGTGTTGTTTCTTGTTGGGGTTTAGTGGTTTTTGTTGTTAGGGTGTTAGTGTTGTTTGTTGTTAGGGGGTTAGTGTTGTTTGTTCTTACGGGGTTAGTGTTGTTTGTGGTTAGGGTGTTAGTGTTGTTTGTGGTTAGGGGGTGTGCGTTGTTGGTTGTTAGGGGGTTAGGATTGTTTGTTGTTAGGGGTTTAGGGTTGTTTGTTGTTAGGGGGTTAAGGTTGTTTGTTGTTAGGGGGTTAGGGTTGTTTGTTTTTACAGGGTTAGTTTAGTTTCTTGTTAGGGGTTTAGTGTTGTTTGTTGTTAGGGGGTTAGTGTTTGTTGTTAGGGGTTTAGTGTTGTTTCTTGTTGGGGTTTAGTGTTTTTTGTTGTTAGGGTGTTAGTGTTGTTTGTTGTTAGGGGTTTAGGGTTGTTTGTTGTTAGGGGTTTAAGGTTGTTTATTGTTAGGAGGTTAGGGTTGTTTGTTGTTACGGGGTTAGGTTAGTTTCTTGTTAGGGGTTTAGTGTTGTTTGTTGTTAGGGGGTTAGTGTTTGTTGTTAGGGGTTTAGGGTTGTTTCTTGTTGGGGTTTAGTGGTTTTTGTTGTTAGGGTGTTAGTGTTGTTCATTGTTAGGGGTTTAGGGTTGTTTGTTGTTAGGGGTTTAAGGTTGTTTGTTGTTAGGAGGTTAGGGTTGTTTGTTGTTACGGGGTTAGTTTAGTTTTTGTTAGGGGTTTAGTGTTGTTTGTTGTTAGGGGGTTAGTGTTTGTTGTTAGGGGTTTAGGGTTGTTTCTTGTTGGGGTTTAGTAGTTTTTGTTGTTAGGGTGTTAGTGTTGTTTGTGGTTAGGGGGTTAGTGTTGTTGTTTGTTAGCGGGTTAGGGTTGTTTGTTGTTAGGAGGTTAGGGTTGTTTATTGTTACAGGGTTAGGTTAGTTTCTTGTTAGGGGTTTAGTGTTGTTTGTTGTTAGGGGGTTAGTGTTTGTTGTTAGGGGTTTAGTGTTGTTTCTTGTTGGGGTTTAGTGGTTTTTGTTGTTAGGGTGTTAGTGTTGTTTGTTGTTAGGGGTTTAGGGTTGTTTGTTGTTAGGGGTTTAAGGTTGTTTGTTGTTAGGAGGTTAGGGTTGTTTGTTGTTACGGGGTTAGGTTAGTTTCTTGTTAGGTGTTTAGTGTTGTTTGTTGTTAGGGGGTTAGTGTTTGTTGTTAGGGGTTTAGGGTTGTTTCTTGTTGGGGTTTAGTAGTTTTTGTTGTTAGGGTGTTAGTGTTGTTTGTTGTTAGGGGGTTAGTGTTGTTTGTTCTTACGGGGTTAGTGTTGTTTGTGGTCAGGCTGTCAGTGCTGTTTGTGGTTAGGGGTGAGCGTTGTTGGTTGTTAGGGGGTTAGGATTGTTTGTTGTTAGGGATTTAGAGTTGTTTGCTGTTAGGGATTTAGGGTTGTTTGTTGTTAGGGGGTTAAGGTTGTTTGTTGTTAGGAGGTTAGGGCTGTTTGTTGTTACAGGGTTAGGTTAGTTTCTTGTTAGGGGTTTAGTGTTTTTTGTTGTTAGGGGGTTAGTGTTTGTTGTTAGGGGTTTAGTGTTGTTTCTTGTTGGGGTTTAGTGGTTTTTGTTGTTAGGGTGTTAGTGTTGTTTGTTGTTAGGGGTTTAGGGTTGTTTTTTGTTAGGGGTTTAAGGTTGTTGTTAGGAGGTTAGGGTTGTTTGTTGTTACGGGGTTAGGCTAGTTTCTTGTTAGGGGTTTAGTGTTGTTTGTTGTTAGGGGGTTAGTGTTTGTTGTTAGGGGTTTAGGGTTGTTTCTTGTTGGGGTTTAGTAGTTTTTGTTGTTAGGGTGTTAGTGTTGTTTGTTGTTAGGGGGTTAGTGTTGTTTGTTCTTACGGGGTTAGTGTTGTTTGTGGTTAGGGTGTTAGTGTTGTTTGTGGTTAGGGGGTGTGCGTTGTTGGTTGTTAGGGGGTTAGGATTGTTTGTTGTTAGGGGTTTAGGGTTGTTTGTTGTTAGGGGATTAAGGTTGTTTGTTGTTAGGAGGTTAGGGTTGTTTGTTGTTACAGGGTTAGGTTAGTTTCTTGTTAGGGGTTTAGTGTTGTTTGTTGTTAGGGGGTTAGTGTTTGTTGTTAGGGGTTTAGTGTTGTTTCTTGTTGGGGTTTAGTGTTTTTTGTTGTTAGGGTGTTAGTGTTGTTTGTTGTTAGGGGTTTAGGGTTGTTTGTTGTTAGGGGTTTAAGGTTGTTTGTTGTTAGGAGGTTAGGATTGTTTGTTGTTACGGGGTTAGGTTAGTTTCTTGTTAGGGGTTTAGTGTTGTTTGTTGTTAGGGGGTTAGTGTTTGTTGTTAGGGGTTTAGGGTTGTTTCTTGTTGGGGTTTAGTAGTTTTTGTTGTTAGGGTGTTAGTGTTGTTTGTTGTTACGGGGTTAGTGTAGTTTGTTCTTACGGGGTTAGTGTTGTTTGTGGTTAGGGTGTTAGTGTTGTTTGTGGTTAGGGGGTGTGCGTTGTTGGTTGTTAGGGGGTTAGGATTGTTTGTTGTTAGGGGTTTACGGTTGTTTGTTGTTAGGGGGTTAAGGATGTTTGTTGTTAGGATGTTAGGGTTGTTTGTTGTTACAGGGTTAGGTTAGTTTCTTGTTAGGGGTTTAGTGTTGTTTGTTGTTAGGGAGTTAGTGTTTGTTGTTACGGGTTTAGTGTTGTTTCTTGTTGGGGTTTAGTGGTTTTTGTTGTTAGGGTGTTAGTGTTGTTTGTTGTTAGGGGTTTAGGGTTGTTTGTTGTCAGGGGGTTGTGTTTGTTATTAGGGGTTTAGGGTTGTTTCTTGTTGGAGTTTTGTAGTTTTTGTTGTTAGGGTGTAAGTGTTGTTTGTGGTTAGGGGGTTAGTGTTGTTGTTTGTTAGGGGGTTATTGTTGTTTGTTGTTAGAAGGTTAGGGTTGTTTGTTGTTAGGGGTTTAGGGTTGTTTGTTGTTAGGGGGTTAGGGTTGTTTGTTGTTACGGGGTTAGGTTAGTTTCTTGTTAGGGGTTTAGTGTTTTTTGTTGTTAGGGGGTTAGTGTTTGTTGTTAGGGGTTTAGGGTTGTTTCTTGTTGGGGCATAGTAGTTTTTGTTGTTAGGGTGTTAGTGTTGTTTGTGGTTAGGGGGTTAGTGTTGTTTGTTCTTACGGGATTAGTGTTGTTTGTGGTTAGGGTGTTAGTGTTATTTGTGCTTAGGGGGTGAGAGTTGTTGGTTGTTAAGGGGTTAGGATTGTTTGTTGTTAGGGGTTTAGTGTTCTTTCCTCTTGGGGTTTAGTGTTTTTTGTTGTTCGGGGGTTAGTGTTGTTTGTTGTTAGGGCGTTAGGGTTATTTGTTGTTAGGGTGTTAGTGTTCTTTGATGTTAGGGGTTTAGGGTTGTTTGTTGTTGGGGGTTAGTGTTGTTTGTTGTTAGGGGGTTAGAGTTGTTCCTAGTTGAGGTTTACTAGTGTTTGTTGTTAGGGTGTTAGTGTTGTTCGTTTTTCGGGGTTAGTGTTGTTGTTGTTAGGGTGTGAGAGTTGTTTGTTGTTTGGGGTTTGTGTTGTTTTTTAGGGGGTAGTTTTGTTTGTTGTTAGTGGGTTAGTGTTGTTTGTAGTTAGAGGATAAGGTTTGTTGTTAGAGAGTTAGTGTTGTTTGTTGTTGGGGCTTAGTGTTGTTTGTTTTTAGGGGGTTAGGGATCTTTGTTGTTAGGGTGTTAGTGTTGTTTGTTGTTAGGGGGTTAGTGTTGTTTGTGTTTAGGGGATGAGCGTTGTTGGTTGTTAGGGGGTTAGGATTGTTTGTTGTTAGGGGTTTAGGGTTGTTTGTTGTTAGGGGGTTAAGGTGGTTTGTTGTTAAGAGGTTAGGGCTGTTTGTTGTTACAGGGTTAGGTTAGTTTCTTGTTAGGGGTTTAGTGTTGTTTGTTGTTAGGGGGTTAGTGTTTGTTGTTAGGGGTTTAGTGTTGTTTCTTGTTGGGGTTTAGTGTTTTTTGTTGTTAGGGTGTTAGTGTTGTTTCTTGTTAGGTGTTTAGGGTTGTTTGTTGTTAGGGGTTTAAGGTTGTTTGTTGTTAGGAGGTTAGGGTTGTTTGTTGTTACGGGGTTAGGTTAGTTTCTTGTTAGGGGGTTAGTGTTGTTTGTTGTTAGGGGGTGAGTGTTTGTTGTTAGGGGTTTAGGGTTGTTTCTTGTTGGGGTTTAGTAGTTTTTGTTGTTAGGGTGTTAGTGTTGTTTGTGGTTAGGGGGTTAGTGTTGTTGTTTGTTAGGGGGTTAGGGTTGTTTTTTGTTAGGAGTTTAGGGTTGTTTGTTCTTACAGGGTTAGGTTAGTTTCTTGTTAGGGGTTTAGTGTTGTTTGTTGTTAGGGGGTTAGTGTTTGTTGTTAGGGGTTCAGTGTTGTTTCTTGTTGGAATTTAGTGGTTTTTGTTTTTAGGGTGTTAGTGTTGTTTGTTGTTAGGGGTTTAGGGTTGTTTGTTGTTAGGGGTTTAAGGCTGTTTGTTGTTAGGAGGTTAGGGTTGTTTGTTGTTACGGGGTTAGGTTAGTTTCTTGTTAGGTGTTTAGTGTTGTTTGTTGTTAGGGGGTTAGTGTTTGTTGTTAGGGGTTTAGGGTTGTTTCTTGTTGGGGTTTAGTAGTTTTTGTTGTTAGGGTGTTAGTGTTGTTTGTTGTTAGGGGTTAGTGTTGTTTGTTCTTACGGGGTTAGTGTTGTTTGTGGTTAGGGTGTTAGTGCTGTTTGTGGTTAGGGGGTGAGCGTTGTTGGTTGTTAGGGGGTTAGGATTGTTTGTTGTTAGGGATTTTGGGTTGTTTGCTGTTGGGGGTTAAGGTTGTTTGTTGTCAGGAGGTTAGGGTTGTTTGTTGTTACAGGGTTAGGTTAGTTTATTGTTAGGGGTTTAGTGTTGTTTGTTGTTAGGGGGTTAGTGTTTGTTGTTAGGGGTTTAGTGTTGTTTCTTGTTGGTGTTTAGTGGTTTTTGTTGTTAGGGTGTTAGTGTTGTTTCTTGTTAGGGGTTTAGGGTTGTTTGTTGTTAGGGGTTTACGGTTGTTTGTTGTTAGGAGGTTAGGGTTGTTTGTTGTTACGGGGTTAGGTTAGTTTCTTGTTAGGGGTTTAGTGTTGTTTGTTGTTCGGGGGTTAGTGTTTGTTGTTAGGGGTTTAGGGTTGTTTCTTGTTGGGGTTTAGTAGTTTTTGTAGTTTGGGTGTTAGTGTTGTTGGTGGTCAGGGGGTTAGTGTTGTTGTTTGTTAGGGGGTAAGTGTTCTTTGTTGTTAGAAGGTTAGGGTTGTTTGTTGTTACTGGGTTAGGTTAGTTTCTTGTTAGGGGTTTAGTGTTGTTTGTTGTTAGGGGGTTAGTGTTTGTTGTTAGGGGTTTAGGGTTGTTTCTTGATGGGGTTTAGTAGTTTTTGTTGTTAGGGTGTTAGTGTTGGTTGTGGTTAGGGGGTTAGTGTTGTTTGTTCTTACGGGGTTAGTGTTGTTTGTGGTTAGGGTGTTAGTGTTGTTTTTGGTTAGGGGGTGTGCGTTGTTGGTTGTTAGGGGTTTAGGATTGTTTGTTGTTAGGGGTTTAGGGTTGTTTGTTGTTAGGGGTTAAGGTTGTTTGTTGTTAGGAGGTTTGGGTTGTTTGTTGTTACAGGGTTAGTTTAGTTTCTTGTTAGGGGTTTCGTGTTGTTTGTTGTTAGGGGGTTAGTGTTTGTTGTTAGGGGTTTAGTGATGTTTCTTGTTGGGGTTTAGTTTTTTTTGTTTTTAGGGTGTTAGTGTTGTTTGTTGTTAGGGGTTTAGGGTTGTTTGTTGTTAGGGGTTTAAGGTTGTTTGTTGTTAGGAGGTTAGGGTTGTTTGTTGTTACGGGGTTAGGTTAGTTTCTTGTTAGGGGTTTAGTGTTGTTTGTTGTTAGGGGGTCAGTGTTTGTTGTTAGGGGTTTAGGGTTGTTTCTTGTTGGGGTTTAGTAGTTTTTGTTGTTACGGTGTTGGTGTTGTTTGTTGTTAGGGGGTTAGTGTTGTTTGTATTTAGGGGTTTAGGGTTGTTTCTTGTTGGGCTTTAGTGGTTTTTGTTGTTAGGGTGTTAGTGTTGTTTGTTGTTAGGGGGTTAGTGTTGTTTGTTCTTACGGGGTTAGTGTTGTTTGTGGTTAGGGTGTTAATGTTGTTTGTGGTTAGGGGGTGAGTGTTGTTGGTTGTTAGGGGGTTAGGATTGTTTGTTGTTAGGGGTTTAGGGTTGTTTGTTGTTAGGGGTTTAAGGTTGTTTGTTGTTAGGGTGTTAGGGCTGTTTGTTCTTAGTGGGTTAGGGTTGTTTTTTGTTAGTGGGTTAGTGTTTCTGGTTTTTAGGGTTAAGGGTTGTTTGCTGTTTGGGGGTTAGTGTTGTTTGTTGTTAGGGCGTTAGGGTTGTTTGTTGTTAGGGTGTTAGTGTTCTTTGATGTTAGGGCTTTGGGGTTGTTTGTTGTTAGGGGGTTAGTGTTGTTTGTTGTTAGGGTTTAGGGTTGTTCCTAGTTGGGTTTAGTAGTGTTTGTTGTTAGGGTGTTAGTGTTGTCCGTTTTTGGGGGTTAGTGTTGTTGTTGTTAGGGGGTTAGTGTTGTTTGTTGTTAGGGTGTGAGAGTTGTTTGTTGTTTGGGGTTTGTGTTGTTTTTTAGGGGGTTAGTTTTGTTTGTTGTTAGTGGGTTAGTGTTGTTTGTAGTTAGGGGATTAGGGTTGATGTTAGAGGGTTAGTGTTGTTTGTTGTTGGGGCTTACTGTTCTTTGTTTTTAGGGGGTTAGGGATCTTTGTTGTTAGGGTGTTAGTGTTGTTTGTTGTTAGGGGGTTAGTGTTGTTTGTTGTTAGGTGTTTAGGGTTGTTTCTTGTGGGGTTTAGTGGGTTTTGTTGTTAGGGTGTTAGTGTTTTTGCCTAGGGGTTAGTGCTGTTGGTTGTTAGGGGGTAAGGGTTGTTTGTTGTTAGGGGTTTAGGGTTGTTTGTTGTTAGTGGGTTAGTGTTGCTTGTTGTTAGGGGTTCCCAGTTTTTTGTTGTTAGGGGGTTAGAGTTGTTTGTTCTTAGAGGATTTGTGTTGGTTGTCGTTAGGGGGTTAGTTTTTTTTGTTTTTACTGGGTTAGTGCTGTTGGTGGTTAGGGGGTTAGTGTTGTTGGTTGTTTAGGGGGTTAAAGTTGTTTGTTGTTAGGAGGTTAGGGTTGTTTGTTGTTACAGGGTTAGGTTAGTTTCTTGTTAGGGGTTTAGTGTTGTTTGTTGTTAGGGGGTTAGTGTTTGTTGTTAGGGGTCTACTGTTGTTTCTTGTTGGGGTTTAGTGGTTTTTGTTGTTAGGGTGTTAGTGTTGTTCGTTGTTAGGGGTTTAGGGTTGTTTGTTGTTAGGGGTTTAAGGTTGTTTGTTGTTAGGAGGTTAGGGTTGTTTGTTGTTACGGGGTTAGTTTAGTTTTTTGTTAGGGGTTTAGTGTTGTTTGTTGTTAGGGGGTTAGTGTTTGTTGTTAGGGGTTTAGGGTTGTTTCTTGTTGGGGTTTAGTAGTTTTTGTTGTTAGGGTGTTAGTGTTGTTTGTGGTTAGGGGGTTAGTGTTGTTGTTTGTTAGCGGGTTAGGGTTGTTTGTTGTTAGGAGGTTAGGGTTGTTTATTGTTACAGGGTTAGGTTAGTTTCTTGTTAGGGGTTTAGTGTTGTTTGTTGTTAGGGGGTTAGTGTTTGTTGTTAGGGGTTTAGTGTTGTTTCTTGTTGGGGTTTAGTGGTTTTTGTTGTTAGGGTGTTAGTGTTGTTTGTTGTTAGGGGTTTAGGGTTGTTTGTTGTTAGGGGTTTAAGGTTGTTTGTTGTTAGGAGGTTAGGGTTGTTTGTTGTTACGGGGTTAGGTTAGTTTCTTGTTAGGTGTTTAGTGTTGTATGTTGTTAGGGGGTTAGTGTTTGTTGTTAGGGGTTTAGGGTTGTTTCTTGTTGGGGTTTAGTAGTTTTTGTTGTTAGGGTGTTAGTGTTATTTGTTGTTAGGGGGTTAGTGTTGTTTGTTCTTACGGGGTTAGTGTTGTTTGTGGTCAGGCTGTCAGTGCTGTTTGTGGTTAGGGGTGAGCGTTGTTGGTTGTTAGGGGGTTAGGATTGTTTGTTGTTAGGGATTTAGAGTTGTTTGCTGTTAGGGATTTAGGGTTGTTTGTTGTTAGGGGGTTAAGGTTGTTTGTTGTTAGGAGGTTAGGGTTGTTTGTTGTTACAGGGTTAGGTTAGTTTCTTTTTAGGGGTTTAGTGTTGTTTGTTGTTAGGGGGTTAGTGTTTGTTGTTAGGGGTTTAGGGTTGTTTCTTGTTGGGGTTTAGTAGTTTTTGTTGTTAGGGTGTTAGTGTTGTTTGTGGTTAGGGGATTAGTGTTGTTGTTTGTTAGGGGGTTAGGGTTGTTTGTTGTTAGAAGTTTAGGGTTGTTTGTTGTTACGGGGTTAGGTTAGTTTCTTGTTAGGGGTTTAGTGTTGTTTGTTGTTAGGGGGTTAGTGTTTGTTGTTAGGGGTTTAGTGTTGTTTCTTGTTGGTGTTTAGTGGTTTTTGTTGTTAGGGTGTTAGTGTTGTGTCTTGTTAGGGGTTTAGGGTTGTTTGTTGTTAGGGGTTTAAGGTTGTTTGTTGTTAGGAGGTTAGGGTTGTTTGTTGTTACGGGGTTTAAGGTTGTTTGTTGTTAGGAGGTTAGTGTTGTTTGTTCTTACGGGGTTAGTGTTGTTTGTGGTTAGGGTGTTAGTGTTGTTTGTGGTTAGGGGGTGTGCGTTGTTGGTTGTTAGGGGGTTAGGATTGTTTGTTGTTAGGGGTTTACGGTTGTTTGTTGTTAGGGGGTTAAGGATGTTTGTTGTTAGGATGTTAGGGTTGTTTGTTGTTACAGGGTTAGGTTAGTTTCTTGTTAGGGGTTTAGTGTTGTTTGTTGTTAGGGAGTTAGTGTTTGTTGTTACGGGTTTAGTGTTGTGTCTTGTTGGGGTTTAGTGGTTTTTGTTGTTAGGGTGTTAGTGTTGTTTGTTGTTAGGGGTTTAGGGTTGTTTGTTGTCAGGGGGTTGTGTTTGTTATTAGGGGTTTAGAGTTGTTTCTTGTTGGAGTTTTGTAGTTTTTGTTGTTAGGGTGTAAGTGTTGTTTGTGGTTAGGGGGTTAGTGTTGTTGTTTGTTAGGGGGTTAGGGTTGTTTGTTGTTAGAAGGTTAGGGTTGTTTGTTGTTAGGGGTTTAGGGTTGTTTGTTGTTAGGGGGTTAGGGTTGTTTGTTGTTACGGGGTTAGGTTAGTTTCTTGTTAGGGGTTTAGTGTTTTTTGTTGTTAGGGGGTTAGTGTTTGTTGTTAGGGGTTTAGGGTTGTTTCTTGTTGGGGTATAGTAGTTTTTGTTGTTAGGGTGTTAGTTTCGTTTTTGGTTAGGGGGTTAGTGATGTTTGTTCTTACGGGGTTAGTGTTGTTTGTGGTTAGGGTTTTAGTGTTGTTTGTGCTTAGGGGGTGAGAGTTGTTGGTTGTTAAGGGGTTAGGATTGTTTGTTGTTAGTCGTTTAGGGTTGTTTGTTTTTAGGGGGTTAAGGTGGATTGTTTTTAGGAAGTTAGGGCTGTTTGTTGTTACAGGGTTAGGTTAGTTTCTTGTTAGGGGTTTAGTGTTGTTTGTTGTTAGGGGGTTAGTGTTTGTTGTTAGGGGTTTAGTGTTGTTTCCTGTTGGGGTTAAGTGTTTTTTGTTGTTAGGGTGTTAGTGTTGTTTGTTGTTAGGGGTTTAGGGTTGTTTGTTGTTAGGGGTTTAAGGTTGTTTGTTGTTAGGAGGTTAGGGTTGTTTGTTGTTACGGGGTTAGGTTAGTTTCTTGTTAGGGGTTTAGTGTTGTTTGTTGTTAGGGGGTTAGTGTTTGTTGTTAGGGGTTTAGGGTTGTTTCTTGTTGGGGTTTAGTAGTTTTTGTTGTTAGGGTGTTAGTGTTGTTTGTTGTTAGGGGGTTAGTGTTGTTTGTTCTTACGGGGTTAGTGTTGTTTGTGGTTAGGGTGTTAGTGTTGTTTGTGGTTAGGGGGTGTGCGTTGTTGGTTGTTAGGGGGTTAGGATGGTTTGTTGTTAGGGGTTTAGGGTTGTTTGTTGTTAGGAGGTAAGGGTTGTTTGTTGTTACAGGGTTAGGTTAGTTTCTTGTTAGGGGTTCAGTGTTGTTTGTTGTTAGGGGGTTAGTGTTTGTTGTTAGGGGTTTAGTGTTGTTTCTTGTTGGGGTTTAGTTTTTTTTGTTGTTAGTGTGTTAGTGTTGTTTGTTGTTAGGGGTTTAGGGTTGTTTGTTGTTAGGGGTTTAAGGTTGTTTGTTGTTAGGAGGTTAGGGTTGTTTGTTGTTACGGGGTTAGGTTAGTTTCTTGTTAGGGGTTTAGTGTTGTTTGTTGTTAGGGGGTTAGTGTTTGTTGTTAGGGGTTTAGGGTTGTTTCTTGTTGGGGTTTAGTAGTTTTTGTTGTTAGGGTGTTAGTGTTGTTTGTTGTTAGGGGGTTAGTGTTGTTTGTTCTTACGGGGTTAGTGTTGTTTGTGGTTAGGGTGTTAGTGTTGTTTGTGGTTAGGGAGTGTGCGTTGTTGGTTGTTAGGGGGTTAGGATGGTTTGTTGTTAGGGGTTTAGGGTTGTTTGTTGTTAGGGGTTAAGGTTGTTTGTTGTTAGGAGGTTAGGGCTGTTTGTTGTTACAGGGTTAGGTTAGTTTCTTGTTAGGGGTTCAATGTTGTTTGTTGTTAGGGGGTTAGTGTTTGTTGTTAGGGGTTTAGTGTTGTTTCCTGTTGGGGTTTAGTGTTTTTTGTTGTTAGGGTGTTAGTGTTGTTTGTTGTTAGGGGTTTAGGGTTGTTTGTTGTTAGGGGTTTAAGGTTGTTTGTTGTTAGGAGGTTAGGGTTGTTTGTTGTTACGGGGTTAGGTTAGTTTCTTGTTAGGGGTTTAGTGTTGTTTGCTGTTAAGGGGTTAGTGTTTGTTGTTAGGGGTTTAGGGTTGTTTCTTGTTGGGGTTTAGTAGTTTTTGTTGTTAGGGTGTTAGTGTTGTTTGTGGTTAGGGGGTTAGTGTTGTTGTTTGTTAGGGGGTTAGGGTTGTTTGTTGTTAGGAGGTTACAGTTGTTTGTTGTTACGGGGTTAGGTTAGTTTCTTGTTAGGGGTTTAGTGTTGTTTGTTGTTAGGGGGTTAGTGTTTGTTGTTAGGGGTTTAGTGTTGTTTCCTGTTGGGGTTTAGTGGTTTTTGTTCTTAGGGTGTTAGTGTTGTTTGTTGTTAGGGGTTTAGGGTTGTTTGTTGTTAGGGGTTTAAGGTTGTTTGTTGTTAGGAGGTTAGGGTTGTTGGTTGTTACAGGGTTAGGTTAGTTTCTTGTTAGGGGTTTAGTGTTGTTTGTTGTTAGGGGGTTAGTGTTTGTTGTTAGGGGTTTAGGGTTGTTTCTTGTTGGGGTTTAGTAGTTTTTGTTGTTAGGGTGTTAGTGTTGTTTGTTGTTAGGGGGTTAGTGTTGTTTGTTCTTACGGGGTTAGTGTTGTTTGTGGTTAGGGTGTTAGTGTTGTTTGTGGTTAGGGGGTGTGCGTTGTTGGTTGTTAGGGGGTTAGGATGGTTTGTTGTTAGGGGTTTAGGGTTGTTTGTTGTTAGGGGGTTAAGGTTGTTTGTTGTTAGGAGGTTAGGGATCTTTGTTGTTACAGGGTTAGGTTAGTTTCTTGTTAGGGGTTTAATGTTGTTTGTTGTTAGGGGGTTAGTGTTTGTTGTTAGGGGTTTAGTGTTGTTTCTTCTTGGGGTTTAGTGGTTTTTGTTGTTAGGGTGTTAGTGTTGTTGGTTGTTAGGAGTTTAGGGTTGTTTGTTGTTAGGGGTTTAAGGTTGTTTGTTGTTAGGAGGTTAGGGTTTTTTGTTGTTACGGGGTTAGGTTAGTTTCTTGTTAGGGGTTTAGTGTTTTTTGTTGTTAGGGGGTTAGTGTTTGTTGTTAGGGGTTTAGGGCTGTTTCTTGTTGGGGTTTAGTAGTTTTTATTCTTAGGGTGTTAGTGTTGTTTGTGGTTAGGGGGTTAGTGTTGTTGTTTGTTAGGGGGTTAAGGTTGTTTTTTGTTAGGAGGTTAAGGTTGTTTGTTACAGGGTTAGGTTAGTTTCTTGTTAGGGGTTTAGTGTTGTTTGTTTTTAGGGGGTTAGTGATTGTTGTTAGGGGTTTAGTGTTGTTTCTTGTTCGGGTTTAGTGGTTTTTTTTGTTAGGGTGTTAGTGTTGTTTGTTGTTAGGGGTTTAGGGTTGTTTGTTGTTAGGGGTTTAAGGTTGTTTGTTGTTAGGAGGTTAGGGTTGTTTGTTGTTACGGGGTTAGGTTAGTTTCTTGTTAGGGGTTTAGTGTTGTTTGCTGTTAGGGGGTTAGTGTTTGTTGTTAGGGGTTTAGGGTTGTTTCTTGTGGGGGTTTAGTAGTTTTTGTTGTTAGGGTGTTAGTGTTGTTTGTGGTTAGGGGGTTAGTGTTGTTTGTTCTTACGGGGTTAGTGTTGTTTGTGGTTAGGGTGTTAGTGTTGTTTGTGGTTAGGGGGTGAGAGTTGTTGGTTGTTAGGGGGTTAGGATTGTTTGTTCTTAGGTGTTTAGGGTTGTTTGTTGTTAGGGGGTTAAGGTTGTTTGTTGTTAGGAGGTTAGGGCTGTTTGTTGTTACAGGGTTAGGTTAGTTTCTTGTTAGGGGTTTAGTGTTGTTTGTTGTTAGGGGGTTAGTGTTTGTTGTTAGGGGTTTAGTGTTGTTTCTTATTGGGGTTTAGTAGTTTTTGTTGTTAGGGTGTTAGTGTTGTTTGTTGTTAGGGGTTTAGGGTTGTTTGTAGTTAGGGGTTTAAGGTTGTTTGTTGTTAGGAGGTTAGGGTTGTTTGTTGTTACGGGTTTAGGTTAGTTTCTTGTTAGGGGTTTAGTGTTGTTTGTTGTTAGGGGGTTAGTGTTTGTTGTTAGGGGTTTAGGGTTGTTTCTTGTTGGGGTTTAGTAGTTTTGGTTGTTAGGGTGTTAGTGTTGTTTGTGGTTAGGGGGTTAGTGTTGTTTGTTCTTACAGGGTTAGTGATGTTTGTGGTTAGGGTGTTAGTGTTGTTTGTGGTTATGGGGTGAGCGTTGTTGGTTGTTAGGGGGTTAGGATTGTTTGTTGTTAGGGGTTTAGGGTTGTTTGTTGTTAGGGGGTTAAGGTTGTTTGTTGTTAGGAGGTTAGGATTGTTTGTTGTTACAGGGTTAGGTTAGTTTCTTGTTAGGGGTTTAGTGTTGTTTGTTGTTAGGGGGTTAGTGTTTGTTGTTAGGGGTTTAGTGTTGTTTCTTGTTGGGGTTTGGTGATTTTTGTTGTTAGGGTGTTAGTGTTGTTTGTTGTTAGGGGTTTAGGGTTGTTTGTTGTTAGGGGTTTAAGGTTGTTTGTTGTTAGGAGGTTAGGGTTGTTTGTTGTTCCGGGGTTAGGTTAGTTTCTTGTTAGGGGTTTAGTGTTGTTTGTTGTTAGGGGGTTAGTGTTTGTTGTTAGGGGTTTAGGGTTGTTTCTTGTTGGGGTTTAGTAGTTTTTGTTGTTAGGGTGTTAGTGTTGTTTGTTGTTAGGGGGTTAGTGTTGTTTGTGGTTAGGGTGTTAGTGTTGTTTGTGGTTAGGGGGTGAGAGTTGTTGGTTGTTAGGGGGTTAGGATTGTTTGTTGTTAGGGGTTTAGGGTTGTTTGTTGTTAGGGGGTTAAGGTTGTTTGTTGTTAGGAGGTTAGGGCTGTTTGTTGTTACAGGGTTAGGTTAGTTTCTTGTTAGGGGTTTAGTGTTGTTTGTTGTTAGGGGGTTAGTGTTTGTTGTTAGGGGTTTAGTGTTGTTTCTTGTTGGGGTTTAGTGGTTTTTGTTGTTAGGGTGTTAGTGTTGTTTGTTGTTAGGGGTTTAGGGTTGTTTTTTGTTAGGGGTTTAAGGTTGTTGTTAGGAGGTTAGGGTTGTTTGTTGTTACGGGGTTAGGCTAGTTTCTTGTTAGGGGTTTAGTGTTGTTTGTTGTTAGGGGGTTAGTGTTTGTTGTTAGGGGTTTAGGGTTGTTTCTTGTTGGGGATTAGTAGTTTTTGTTGTTAGGGTGTTAGTGTTGTTTGTTGTTAGGGGGTTAGTGTTGTTTGTTCTTACGGGGTTAGTGTTGTTTGTGGTTAGGGTGTTAATGTTGTTTGTGGTTAGGGGGTGTGCGTTGTTGGTTGTTAGGGGGTTAGGATTGTTTGTTGTTAGGGGTTTAGGGTTGTTTGTTGTTAGGGGGTTAAGGTTGTTTGTTGTTAGGAGATTAGGGTTGTTTGTTGTTACAGGGTTAGTTTAGTTTCTTGTTAGGGGTTTAGTGTTGTTTGTTGTTAGGGGGTTAGTGTTTGTTGTTAGGGGTTTAGTGTTGTTTCTTGTTGGGGTTTAGTTTTTTTTGTTGTTAGTGTGTTAGTGTTGTTTGTTGTTAGGGGTTTAGGGTTGTTTGTTGTTAGGGGTTTAAGGTTGTTTGTTGTTAGGAGGTTAGGGTTGTTTGTTGTTACGGGGTTAGGTTAGTTTCTTGTTAGGGGTTTAGTGTTGTTTGTTGTTAGGGGGTTAGTGTTTGTTGTTAGGGGTTTAGGGTTGTTTCTTGTTGAGCTTTAGTAGTTTTTGTTGTTAGGGTGTTAGTGTTGTTTGTTGTTACGGGGTTAGTGTAGTTTGTTCTTACGGGGTTAGTGTTGTTTGTGGTTAGGGTGTTAGTGTTGTTTGTGGTTAGGGGGTGTGCGTTGTTGGTTGTTAGGGGGTTAGGATTGTTTGTTGTTAGGGGTTTACGGTTGTTTGTTGTTAGGGGGTTAAGGATGTTTGTTGTTAGGATGTTAGGGTTGTTTGTTGTTACAGGGTTAGGTTAGTTTCTTGTTAGGGGTTTAGTGTTGTTTGTTGTTAGGGAGATAGTGTTTGTTGTTACGGGTTTAGTGTTGTTTCTTGTTGGGGTTTAGTGGTTTTTGTTGTTAGGGTGTTAGTGTTGTTTGTTGTTAGGGGTTTAGGGTTGTTTGTTGTCAGGGGGTTGTGTTTGTTATTAGGGGTTTAGAGTTGTTTCTTGTTGGAGTTTTGTAGTTTTTGTTGTTAGGGTGTAAGTGTTGTTTGTGGTTAGGGGGTTAGTGTTGTTGTTTGTTAGGGGGTTAGGGTTGTTTGTTGTTAGAAGGTTAGGGTTGTTTGTTGTTAGGGGTTTAGGGTTGTTTGTTGTTAGGGGGTTAGGGTTGTTTGTTGTTACGGGGTTAGGTTAGTTTCTTGTTAGGGGTTTAGTGTTTTTTGTCGTTAGGGGGTTAGTGTTTGTTGTTAGGGGTTTAGGGTTGTTTCTTGTTGGGGTATAGTAGTTTTTGTTGTTAGGGTGTTAGTTTCGTTTTTGGTTAGGGGGTTAGTGTTGTTTGTTCTTACGGGGTTAGTGTTGTTTGTGGTTAGGGTTTTAGTGTTGTTTGTGCTTAGGGGGTGAGAGTTGTTGGTTGTTAGGGGGTTAGGATTGTTTGTTCTTAGGAGTTTAGGGTTGTTTGTTGTTAGGGGGTTAAGGTTGTTTGTTGTTAGGAGGTTAGGGCTGTTTGTTGTTACAGGGTTAGGTTAGTTTATTGTTAGGGGTTTAGTGTTGTTTGTTGTTAGGGGGTTAGTGTTTGTTGTTAGGGGTTTAGTGTTGTTTCTTGTTGGGGTTTAGTAGTTTTTGTTGTTAGGGTGTTAGTGTTCTTTGTTGTTAGGGGTTTAGGGTTGTTTGTAGTTAGGGGTTTAAGGTTGTTTGTTGTTAGGAGGTTAGGGTTGTTTGTTGTTACGGGTTTAGGTTAGTTTCTTGTTAGGGGTTTAGTGTTGTTTGTTGTTAGGGGGTTAGTGTTTGTTGTTAGGGGTTTAGGGTTGTTTCTTGTTGGGGTTTAGTAGTTTTTGTTGTTAGGGTGTTAGTGTTATTTGTTGTTAGGGGGTTAGTGTTGTTTGTTCTTACAGGGTTAGTGTTGTTTGTGGTTAGGGTGTTAGTGTTGTTTGTGGTTATGGGGTGAGCGTTGTTGGTTGTTAGGGGGTTAGGATTGTTTGTTGTTAGGGGTTTAGGGTTGTTTGTTGTTAGGGGGTTAAGGTTGTTTGTTGTTAGGAGGTTAGGGTTGTTTGTTGTTACAGGGTTAGGTTAGTTTCTTGTTAGGGGTTTAGTGTTGTTTGTTGTTAGGGGGTTAGTGTTTGTTGTTAGGGGTTTAGTGTTGTTTCTTGTTGGGGTTTGGTGGTTTTTGTTGTTAGGGTGTTAGTGTTGTTTGTTGTTAGGGGTTTAGGGTTGTTTGTTGTTAGGGGTTTAAGGTTGTTTGTTGTTAGGTGGTTAGAATTGTTTGATGTTACGGGTTTAGGTTAGTTTCTTGTTAGGGGTTTAGTGTTGTTTGTTGTTAGGGGGTTAGTGTTTGTTGTTAGGGGTTTAGGGTTGTTTCTTGTTGGGTTATAGTAGTTTTTGTTGTTAGGGTGTTAGTGTCGTTTTTGGTTAGGGGGTTAGTGTTGTTTGTTCTTACGGGGTTAGTGTTGTTTGTGGTTAGGGTGTTAGTGTTGTTTGTGCTTAGGGGGTGAGAGTTGTTGGTTGTTAAGGGGTTAGGATTGTTTGTTGTTAGTCGTTTAGGGTTGTTTGTTTTTAGGGGGTTAAGGTGGATTGTTGTTAGGAAGTTAGGGCTTTTTGTTGTTACAGGGTTAGGTTAGTTTCTTGTTAGGGGTTTAGTGTTGTTTGTTGTTAGGGGGTTAGTGTTTGTTGTTAGGGGTTTAGTGTTGTTTCCTGTTGGGGTTTAGTGTTTTTTGTTTTTAGGGTGTTAGTGTTGTTTGTTGTTAGGGGTTTAGGGTTGTTTGTTGTTAGGGGTTTAAGGTTGTTTGTTGTTAGGAGGTTAGGGTTGTTTGTTGTTACGGGGTTAGGTTAGTTTCTTGTTAGGGGTTTAGTGTTGTTTGCTGTTAAGGGGTTAGTGTTTGTTGTTAGGGGTTTAGGGTTGTTTCTTGTTGGGGTTTAGTAGTTTTTGTTGTTAGGGTGTTAGTGTTGTTTGTGGTTAGGGGGTTAGTGTTGTTGTTTGTTAGGGGGTTAGGGTTGTTTGTTGTTAGGAGGTTAGAGTTGTTTGTTGTTACGGGGTTAGGTTAGTTTCTTGTTAGGGGTTTAGTTTTGTTTGTTGTTAGGGGGTTAGTGTTTGTTGTTAGGGGTTTAGTGTTGTTTCCTGTTGGGGTTTAGTGGTTTTTGTTCTTAGGGTGTTAGTGTTGTTTGTTGTTAGGGGTTTAGGGTTGTTTGTTGTTAGGGGTTTAAGGTTGTTTGTTGTTAGGAGGTTAGGGTTGTTGGTTGTTACAGGGTTAGGTTAGTTTCTTGTTAGGGGTTTAGTGTTGTTTGTTGTTAGGGGGTTAGTGTTTGTTGTTAGGGGTTTAGGGTTGTTTCTTGTTGGGGTTTAGTAGTTTTTGTTGTTAGGGTGTTAGTGTTGTTTGTTGTTAGGGGGTTAGTGTTGTTTGTTCTTACGGGGTTAGTGTTGTTTGTGGTTAGGGTGTTAGTGTTGTTTGTGGTTAGGGGGTGTGCGTTGTTGGTTGTTAGGGGGTTAGGATGGTTTGTTGTTAGGGGTTTAGGGTTGTTTGTTGTTAGGGGGTTAAGGTTGTTTGTTGTTAGGAGGTTAGGGATCTTTGTTGTTACAGGGTTAGGTTAGTTTCTTGTTAGGGGTTTAGTGTTGTTTGTTGTTAGGGGGTTAGTGTTTGTTGTTAGGGGTTTAGTGTTGTTTCTTGTTGGGGTTTAGTGGTTTTTGTTGTTAGGGTGTTAGTGTTGTTGGTTGTTAGGAGTTTAGGGTTGTTTGTTGTTAGGGGTTTAAGGTTGTTTGTTGTTAGGAGGTTAGGGTTTTTTGTTGTTACGGGGTTAGGTTAGTTTCTTGTTAGGGGTTTAGTGTTTTTTGTTGTTAGGGGGTTAGTGTTTGTTGTTAGGGGTTTAGGGCTGTTTCTTGTTGGGGTTTAGTAGTTTTTGTTCTTAGGGTGTTAGTGTTGTTTGTGGTTAGGGGGTTAGTGTTGTTGTTTGTTAGGGGGTTAAGGTTGTTTTTTGTTAGGAGGTTAAGGTTGTTTGTTGTTACAGGGTTAGGTTAGTTTCTTGTTAGGGGTTTAGTGTTGTTTGTTTTTAGGGGGTTAGTGATTGTTGTTAGGGGTTTAGTGTTGTTTCTTGTTCGGGTTTAGTGGTTTTTGTTGTTAGGGTGTTAGTGTTGTTTGTTGTTAGGGGTTTAGGGTTGTTTGTTGTTAGGGGTTTAAGGTTGTTTGTTGTTAGGAGGTTAGGGTTGTTTGTTGTTACGGGGTTAGGTTAGTTTCTTGTTAGGGGTTTAGTGTTGTTTGCTGTTAGGGGGTTAGTGTTTGTTGTTAGGGGTTTAGGGTTGTTTCTTGTGGGGGTTTAGTAGTTTTTGTTGTTAGGGTGTTAGTGTTGTTTGTGGTTAGGGGGTTAGTGTTGTTTGTTCTTACGGGGTTAGTGTTGTTTGTGGTTAGGGTGTTAGTGTTGTTTGTGGTTAGGGGGTGAGAGTTGTTGGTTGTTAGGGGGTTAGGATTGTTTGTTGTTAGGGGTTTAGGGTTGTTTGTTGTTAGGGGGTTAAGGTTGTTTGTTGTTAGGAGGTTAGGGCTGTTTGTTGTTACAGGGTTAGGTTAGTTTCTTGTTAGGGGTTTAGTGTTGTTTGTTGTTAGGGGGTTAGTGTTTGTTGTTAGGGGTTTAGTGTTGTTTCTTGTTGGGGTTTAGTAGTTTTTGTTGTTAGGGTGTTAGTGTTGTTTGTTGTTAGGGGTTTAGGGTTGTTTGTTGTTAGGGGTTTAAGGTTGTTTGTTGTTAGGAGGTTAGGGTTGTTTGTTGTTACGGGTTTAGGTTAGTTTCTTGTTAGGGGTTTAGTGTTGTTTGTTGTTAGGGGGTTAGTGTTTGTTGTTAGGGGTTTAGGGTTGTTTCTTGTTGGGGTTTAGTAGTTTTGGTTGTTAGGGTGTTAGTGTTGTTTGTTGTTAGGGGGTTAGTGTTGTTTGTTCTTACAGGGTTGGTGTTGTTTGTGGTTAGGGTGTTAGTGTTGTTTGTGGTTATGGGGTGAGCTTTGTTGGTTGTTAGGGGGTTAGGATTGTTTATTGTTAGGGGTTTAGGGTTGTTTGTTGTTAGGGGGTTAAGGTTGTTTGTTGTTAGGAGGTTAGGGTTGTTTGTTGTTACAGGGTTAGGTTAGTTTCTTGTTAGGGGTTTAGTGTTGTTTGTTGTTAGGGGGTTAGTGTTTGTTGTTAGGGGTTTAGTGTTGTTTCTTGTTGGGGTTTGGTGGTTTTTGTTGTTAGGGTGTTAGTGTTGTTTGTTGTTAGGGGTTTAGGGTTGTTTGTTGTTAGGGGTTTAAGGTTGTTTGTTGTTAGGAGGTTAGGGTTGTTTGTTGTTCCGGGGTTAGGTTAGTTTCTTGTTAGGGGTTTAGTGTTGTTTGTTGTTAGGGGGTTAGTGTTTGTTGTTAGGGGTTTAGGGTTGTTTCTTGTTGGGGTTTAGTAGTTTTTGTTGTTAGGGTGTTAACGTTGTTTGTTGTTAGGGGGTTAGTGTAGTTTGTTCTTACGGGGTTAGTGTTGTTTGTGGTTAGGGTGTTAGTGTTGTTTGTGGTTAGGGGGTGTGCGTTGTTGGTTGTTAGGGGGTTAGGATTGTTTGTTGTTAGGGGTTTAGGGTTGTTTGTTGTTAGGGGGTTAAGGATGTTTGTTGTTAGGATGTTAGGGTTGTTTGTTGTTACAGGGTTAGGTTAGTTTCTTGTTAGGGGTTTAGTGTTGTTTGTTGTTAGGGAGTTAGTGTTTGTTGTTAGGGGTTTAGTGTTGTTTCTTGTTGGGGTTTAGTGGTTTTTGTTGTTAGGGTGTTAGTGTTGTTTGTTGTTAGGGGTTTAGGGTTGTTTGTTGTCAGGGGGTTGTGTTTGTTATTAGGGGTTTAGGGTTGTTTCTTGTTGGAGTTTAGTAGTTTTTGTTGTTAGGGTGTTAGTGTTGTTTGTGGTTAGGGGGTTAGTGTTGTTGTTTGTTAGGCGGTTAGGGTTGTTTGTTGTTAGAAGCTTAGGGTTGTTTGTTGTTAGGGGTTTAGGGTTGTTTGTTGTTAGGGGGTTAGGGTTGTTTGTTGTTAGGGGGTTAAGTTTGTTTGTTGTTAGGAGGTTAGGGTTGTTTGTTGTTACAGGGTTAGGTTAGTTTCTTGTTAGGGGTTTAGTGTTGTTTGTTGTTAGGGGGTTAGTGTTTGTTGTTAGGGGTTTAGGGTTGTTTCTTGTTGGGGTTTAGTAGTTTTTGTTGTTAGAGTGTTAGTGTTGTTTGTGGTTAGGGGGTTAGTGTTGTTGTTTTTTAGGGGGATAGGGTTGTTTGTTGTTAGGAGGTTAGGGTTGTTTGTTGTTACGGGGTTAGGTTAGTTTCTTGTTAGGGGTTTAGTGTTGTTTGTTGTTAGAGGGTTAGTGTTTGTTGTTAGGGGTTTAGGGTTGTTTCTTGTTGGGGTTTAGTAGTTTTTGTTGTTAGGGTGTTAGTGTTGTTTGTTGTTAGCGGGTTAGTGTAGTTTGTTCTTATGGGGTTGGTGTTGTTTGTGGTTAGGGTGTTAGTGTTGTTTGTGGTTAGGGGGTGTGCGTTGTTGGTTGTTAGGGGGTTAGGATTGTTTGTTGTTAGGGGTTTAGGGTTGTTTGTTGTTAGGGGGTTAAGGATGTTTGTTGTTAGGATGTTAGTGTTGTTTGTTGTTACGGGGTTAGGTTAGTTTCTTGTTAGGGGTTTACTGTTGTTTGTTGTTAGGGGGTTAGTGTTTGTTGTTAGGGATTTAGGGTTGTTTCTTGTTGGGGTTTAGTAGTTTTTGTTGTTAGGGTGTTAGTGTTGTTTGTTGTTAGCGGGTTAGTGTAGTTTGTTCTTACGGGGTTAGTGTTGTTTGTGGTTAGGGTGTTAGTGTTGTTTGTGGTTAGGGGGTGTGCGTTGTTGGTTGTTAGGGGGTTAGGATTGTTTGTTGTTAGGGGTTTAGGGTTGTTTGTTGTTAGGGGGTTAAGGATGTTTTTTGTTAGGATGTTAGGGTTGTTTGTTGTTATAGGGTTAGGTTAGTTTCTTGTTAGGGGTTTAGTGTTGTTTGTTGTTAGGGGGTTAGTGTTTGTTGTTAGGGGTTTAGTGTTGTTTCTTGTTGGGGTTTAGTGTTTTTTGTTGTTAGGGTGTTAGTGTTTTTTGTTGTTAGGGGTTTAGGGTTGTTTGTTGTTAGGGGTTTAAGGTTGTTTGTTGTTAGGAGGTTAGGGTTGTTTGTTGTTACAGGGTTAGTTTAGTTTCTTGTTAGGGGTTTAGTGTTGTTTGTTGTTAGGGGGTTAGTGTTTGTTGTTAGGGGTTTAGGGTTGTTTCTTTTTGGGGTTTAGTAGTTTTTGTTTTAGGGTGTTAGTGTTGTTTGTGGTTAGGGGGTTAGTGTTGTTTGTTCTTACGGGGTTAGTGTTGTTTGTGGTTAGGGTGTTAGTGTTGTTTGTGGTTAGGGGGTGAGAGTTGTTGGTTGTTAGGGGGTTAGGATTGTTTGTTCTTAGGGGTTTAGGGTTGTTTGTTGTTAGGGGGTTAAGGTGGTTTGTTGTTAGGAGGTTAGGGCTGTTTGTTGTTACAGGGTTAGGTTAGTATCTTGTTAGGGGTTTAGTGTTGTTTGTTGTTAGGGGGTTAGTGTTTGTTGTTAGGGGTTTAGGGTTGTTTCTTGTTGGGGTTTAGTAGTTTTTGTTGCTAGGGTGTTAGTGTTGTTTGTGGTTAGGGAGTTAGTGTTGTTTGTTAGGGTTTTAGGGTTGTTTTTTGTTAGGAGGTTAGGGTTGTTTGTTGTTACAGGGTTAGGTTAGTTTCTTGTTAGGGGTTTAGTGTTGTTTGTTGTTAGGGGGTTAGTGTTTGTTGTTAGGGATTTAGTGTTGTTTCTTGTTGGGGTTTAGTGGTTTTTGTTGTTAGGGTGTTAGTGTTGTTTGTTGTTAGGGTGTTAGTGTTGTTTGTTGTTAGGGGTTTAGGGTTGTTTGTTGTTAGGGGTTTAAGGTTGTTTGTTGTTAGGAGGTTAGGGTTGTTTGTTGTTATGGGGTTAGGTTAGTTTCTTGTTAGGGGTTTAGTGTTGTTTGTTGTTAGTGGTTTAGTGTTTGTTGTTAGGGGTTTAGGGTTGTTTCTTGTTGGGTTTAGTGGTTTTTGTTGTTAGGGTGTTAGTGTTCTTTGTTGTTAGGGGGTTAGTGTTGTTTGTTCTTACGGGGTTAGTGTTGTTTGTGATTAGGGTGTTAGTGTTGTTTGTGGTTAGGGGGTGTGCGTTGTTGGTTGTTAGGGGGTTGGGATTGTTTGTTGTTAGGGGTTTAGGGTTGTTTGTTGTTAGGGGGTTAAGGTTGTTTGTTGTTAGGAGGATAGGGTTGTTTGTTGTTACAGGGTTAGGTTAGTTTCTTGTTAGGGGTTTAGTGTTGTTTGTTGTTAGGGAGTTAGTGTTTGTTGTTACGGGTTTAGTGTTGTTTCTTGTTGGGGTTTAGTGGTTATTGTTGTTAGCGTGTTAGTGTTGTTTGTTGTTAGGGGTTTAGGGTTGTTTGTTGTCAGGGGGTTGTGTTTGTTATTAGGGGTTTAGGGTTGTTTCTTGTTGGAGTTTAGTAGTTTTTGTTGTTAGGGTGTTAGTGTTGTTTGTGGTTAGGGGGTTAGTGTTGTTGTTTGTTAGGCGGTTAGGGTTGTTTGTTGTTAGAAGCTTAGGGTTGTTTGTTGTTAGGGGTTTAGGGTTGTTTGTTGTTAGGGGGTTAGGGTTGTTTGTTGTTACGGGGTTGGGTTAGTTTCTTGTTAGGGGTTTAGTGTTTTTTGTTGTTAGGGGGTTAGTGTTTGTTGTTAGGGGTTTAGGGTTGTTTCTTTTTGGGGTATAGTAGTTTTTGTTGTTAGGGTGTTAGTGTTGTTTGTGGTTAGGGGGTTAGTGTTGTTTGTTCTTACGGGGTTAGTGTTGTTTGTGTTTAGGGTGTTAGTGTTGTTTGTTGTTAGGGGGTTAGTGTTGTTTGTGGATAGGGGGTGTGCGTTGTTGGTTGTTAGGGGGTTAGGATTGTTTGTTGTTAGGGGTTTAGGGTTGTTTGTTGTTAGGGGGTTAAGGTTGTTTGTTGTTAGGAGGTTAGGGTTGTTTGTTGTTACAGGGTTAGGTTAGTTTCTTGTTAGGGGTTTAGTGGTGTTTCTTGTTAGGGGGTTAGTGTTTGTTGTTAGGGGTT
The DNA here is from genome assembly GCF_030014295.1 of Loxodonta africana. NCBI lineage: Eukaryota > Metazoa > Chordata > Mammalia > Proboscidea > Elephantidae > Loxodonta > Loxodonta africana. The sequence continues at coordinate 576,013 of NW_026974878.1, read as the reverse complement.
TAGTGTTGTTTCTTGTTGGGGTTCAGTGTTTTTTGTTGTTAGGGTGTTAGTGTTTTTTTTGCTAGGGGTTTAGGGTTGTTTGTTGTTAGGGGTTTAAGGTTGTTTGTTGTTAGGAGGTTAGGGTTGTTTGTTGTTAAAGGGATAGGTTAGTTTCTTGTTAGGGGTTTAGTGTTGTTTGTTGTTAGGGGGTTAGTGTTTGTTGTTAGGGGTTTAGGGTGGTTTCTTTTTGGAGTTTAGTAGTTTTTGTTGTTAGGGTGTTAGTGTTGTTTGTGGTTAGGGGGTTAGTGTTGTTTGTTCTTACGGAGTTAGTGTTGTTTGTTGTTAGGGTGTTAGTGTTGTTTGTGGTTAGGGGGTGAGAGTTGTTGGTTGTTAGGGGGTTGGGATTGTTTGTTGTTAGGGGTTTAGGGTTGTTTGTTGTTAGGGGGTTAAGGTGGTTTGTTGTTAGGAGGTTAGGGCTGTTTGTTGTTACAGGGTTAGGTTAGTTTCTTGTTAGGGGTTTAGTGTTGTTTGTTGTTAGAGGGTTAGTGTTTGTTGTTAGGGGTTTAGTGTTGTTTCTTGTTGGGGTTTAGTGGTTTTTGTTGTTAGGGTGTTAGTGTTGTTTGTTGTTAGGGGTTTAGTGTTGTTTGTTGTTAGGGGTTTAAGGTTGTTTGTTGTTAGGGGGTTAGTGTTGTTTGTTCTTACGGGGTTAGTGTTTTTGTGGTTAGGGTATTAGTGTTGTTTGTGGTTAGGGGGTGAGCGTTGTTGGTTGTTAGGGGGTTAGAATTGTTTGTTGTTAGGGGTTTATAGATGTTTATTATTAGGGGGTTAAGGTTGTTTGTTGTTAGGAGGTTAGGGCTGTTTGTTGTTACAGGGTTAGGTTAGTTTCTTGTTAGGGGTTTAGTGTTGTTTGTTGTTAGGGGGTTAGTGTTTGTTGTTAGGGGTTTAGTGTTGTTTCTTGTTGGGGTTTAGTGGTTTTTGTTGTTAGGGTGTTAGTGTTGTTTGTTGTTAGGGGTTTAGGGTTGTTTGTTGTTAGGGGTTTAAGGTTGTTTGTTGTTAGGAGGTTAGGGTTGTTTCTTGTTGGGTTTAGTGGTTTTTGTTGTTAGGGTGTTAGTGTTCTTTGTTGTTAGGGGGTTAGTGTTTGTTCTTACGGGGTTAGTGTTGTTTGTGGTTAGGGTGTTAGTGTTGTTTGTGGTTAGGGGGTGTGCGTTGTTGGTTGTTAGGGGGTTAGGATTGTTTATTGTTAGGGGTTTAGGGTTGTTTGTTGTTAGGGGGTTAAGGTTGTTTGTTGTTAGGAGGATAGGGTTGTTTGTTGTTACAGGGTTAGGTTAGTTTCTTGTTAGGGGTTTAGTGTTGTTTGTTGTTAGGGGGTTAGTGTTTGTTGTTAGGGGTTTAGGTTTGCTTCTTGTTGGGGTTTAGTAGTTTTTGTTGTTAGGGTGTTAGTGTTGTTTGTGGTTAGGGGGTTAGTGTTGTTGTTTGTTGGGGCTTAGGTTTGTTTGCTGTTAGGAGGTTAGGGTTGTTTGTTGTTACAGGTTTAGGTTAGTTTCTTGTTAGGGGTTTAGTGTTGTTTGTTGTTAGGGGGTTAGTGTTTGTTGTTAGGGGTTTAGGGTTGTTTCTTGTTGGGGTTTAGTAGTTTTTGTTGTTAGAGTGTAAGTGTTGTTTGTGGTTAGGGGATTAGTGTTGTTGTTTGTTAGGGGGTTAGGGTTGTTTGTTGTTAGGAGGTTAGGGTTGTTTGTTTTTACAGGGTTAGGTTAGTTTCTTGTTAGGGGTTTAGTGTTGTTTGTTGTTAGGGGGTTAGTGTTTGTTGTTAGGGGTTTAGGGTTGTTTCTTTTTGGGGTTTAGTAGTTTTTGTTTTAGGGTGTTAGTGTTGTTTGTGGTTAGGGGGTTAGTGTTGTTTGTTCTTACGGGGTTAGTGTTGTTTGTGGTTAGGGTGTTAGTGTTGTTTGTGGTTAGGGGGTGAGAGTTGTTGGTTGTTAGGGGGTTAGGATTGTTTGTTCTTAGGGGTTTAGGGTTGTTTGTTGTTAGGGGGTTAAGGTGGTTTGTTGTTAGGAGGTTAGGGCTGTTTGTTGTTACAGGGTTAGGTTAGTATCTTGTTAGGGGTTTAGTGTTTTTTGTTGTTAGGGGGTTAGTGTTTGTTGTTAGGGGTTTAGGGTTGTTTCTTGTTGGGGTTTAGTAGTTTTTGTTGCTAGGGTGTTAGTGTTGTTTGTGGTTAGGGAGTTAGTGTTGTTTGTTAGGGTTTTAGGGTTGTTTTTTGTTAGGAGGTTAGGGTTGTTTGTTGTTACAGGGTTAGGTTAGTTTCTTGTTAGGGGTTTAGTGTTGTTTGTTGTTAGGGGGTTAGTGTTTGTTGTTAGGGATTTAGTGTTGTTTCTTGTTGGGGTTTAGTGGTTTTTGTTGTTAGGGTGTTAGTGTTGTTTGTTGTTAGGGTGTTAGTGTTGTTTGTTGTTAGGGGTTTAGGGTTGTTTGTTGTTAGGGGTTTAAGGTTGTTTGTTGTTAGGAGGTTAGGGTTGTTTGTTGTTATGGGGTTAGGTTAGTTTCTTGTTAGGGGTTTAGTGTTGTTTGTTGTTAGTGGTTTAGTGTTTGTTGTTAGGGGTTTAGGGTTGTTTCTTGTTGGGTTTAGTGGTTTTTGTTGTTAGGGTGTTAGTGTTCTTTGTTGTTAGGGGGTTAGTGTTGTTTGTTCTTACGGGGTTAGTGTTGTTTGTGATTAGGGTGTTAGTGTTGTTTGTGGTTAGGGGGTGTGCGTTGTTGGTTGTTAGGGGGTTAGGATTGTTTGTTGTTAGGGGTTTAGGGTTGTTTGTTGTTAGGGGGTTAAGGTTGTTTGTTGTTAGGAGGATAGGGTTGTTTGTTGTTACAGGGTTAGGTTAGTTTCTTGTTAGGGGTTTAGTGTTGTTTGTTGTTAGGGAGTTAGTGTTTGTTGTTACGGGTTTAGTGTTGTTTCTTGTTGGGGTTTAGTGGTTATTGTTGTTAGCGTGTTAGTGTTGTTTGTTGTTAGGGGTTTAGGGTTGTTTGTTGTCAGGGGGTTGTGTTTGTTATTAGGGGTTTAGGGTTGTTTCTTGTTGGAGTTTAGTAGTTTTTGTTGTTAGGGTGTTAGTGTTGTTTGTGGTTAGGGGGTTAGTGTTGTTGTTTGTTAGGCGGTTAGGGTTGTTTGTTGTTAGAAGCTTAGGGTTGTTTGTTGTTAGGGGTTTAGGGTTGTTTGTTGTTAGGGGGTTAGGGTTGTTTGTTGTTACGGGGTTGGGTTAGTTTCTTGTTAGGGGTTTAGTGTTTTTTGTTGTTAGGGGGTTAGTGTTTGTTGTTAGGGGTTTAGGGTTGTTTCTTTTTGGGGTATAGTAGTTTTTGTTGTTAGGGTGTTAGTGTTGTTTGTGGTTAGGGGGTTAGTGTTGTTTGTTCTTACGGGGTTAGTGTTGTTTGTGTTTAGGGTGTTAGTGTTGTTTGTTGTTAGGGGGTTAGTGTTGTTTGTGGATAGGGGGTGTGCGTTGTTGGTTGTTAGGGGGTTAGGATTGTTTGTTGTTAGGGGTTTAGGGTTGTTTGTTGTTAGGGGGTTAAGGTTGTTTGTTGTTAGGAGGTTAGGGTTGTTTGTTGTTACAGGGTTAGGTTAGTTTCTTGTTAGGGGTTTAGTGGTGTTTCTTGTTAGGGGGTTAGTGTTTGTTGTTAGGGGTTTAGTGTTGTTTCTTGTTGGGGTTCAGTGTTTTTTGTTGTTAGGGTGTTAGTGTTTTTTTTGCTAGGGGTTTAGGGTTGTTTGTTGTTAGGGGTTTAAGGTTGTTTGTTGTTAGGAGGTTAGGGTTGTTTGTTGTTAAAGGGATAGGTTAGTTTCTTGTTAGGGGTTTAGTGTTGTTTGTTGTTAGGGGGTTAGTGTTTGTTGTTAGGGGTTTAGGGTGGTTTCTTTTTGGAGTTTAGTAGTTTTTGTTGTTAGGGTGTTAGTGTTGTTTGTGGTTAGGGGGTTAGTGTTGTTTGTTCTTACGGAGTTAGTGTTGTTTGTTGTTAGGGTGTTAGTGTTGTTTGTGGTTAGGGGGTGAGAGTTGTTGGTTGTTAGGGGGTTGGGATTGTTTGTTGTTAGGGGTTTAGGGTTGTTTGTTGTTAGGGGGTTAAGGTGGTTTGTTGTTAGGAGGTTAGGGCTGTTTGTTGTTACAGGGTTAGGTTAGTTTCTTGTTAGGGGTTTAGTGTTGTTTGTTGTTAGAGGGTTAGTGTTTGTTGTTAGGGGTTTAGTGTTGTTTCTTGTTGGGGTTTAGTGGTTTTTGTTGTTAGGGTGTTAGTGTTGTTTGTTGTTAGGGGTTTAGTGTTGTTTGTTGTTAGGGGTTTAAGGTTGTTTGTTGTTAGGGGGTTAGTGTTGTTTGTTCTTACGGGGTTAGTGTTTTTGTGGTTAGGGTATTAGTGTTGTTTGTGGTTAGGGGGTGAGCGTTGTTGGTTGTTAGGGGGTTAGAATTGTTTGTTGTTAGGGGTTTATAGATGTTTATTATTAGGGGGTTAAGGTTGTTTGTTGTTAGGAGGTTAGGGCTGTTTGTTGTTACAGGGTTAGGTTAGTTTCTTGTTAGGGGTTTAGTGTTGTTTGTTGTTAGGGGGTTAGTGTTTGTTGTTAGGGGTTTAGTGTTGTTTCTTGTTGGGGTTTAGTGGTTTTTGTTGTTAGGGTGTTAGTGTTGTTTGTTGTTAGGGGTTTAGGGTTGTTTGTTGTTAGGGGTTTAAGGTTGTTTGTTGTTAGGAGGTTAGGGTTGTTTCTTGTTGGGTTTAGTGGTTTTTGTTGTTAGGGTGTTAGTGTTCTTTGTTGTTAGGGGGTTAGTGTTTGTTCTTACGGGGTTAGTGTTGTTTGTGGTTAGGGTGTTAGTGTTGTTTGTGGTTAGGGGGTGTGCGTTGTTGGTTGTTAGGGGGTTAGGATTGTTTATTGTTAGGGGTTTAGGGTTGTTTGTTGTTAGGGGGTTAAGGTTGTTTGTTGTTAGGAGGATAGGGTTGTTTGTTGTTACAGGGTTAGGTTAGTTTCTTGTTAGGGGTTTAGTGTTGTTTGTTGTTAGGGGGTTAGTGTTTGTTGTTAGGGGTTTAGGTTTGCTTCTTGTTGGGGTTTAGTAGTTTTTGTTGTTAGGGTGTTAGTGTTGTTTGTGGTTAGGGGGTTAGTGTTGTTGTTTGTTGGGGCTTAGGTTTGTTTGCTGTTAGGAGGTTAGGGTTGTTTGTTGTTACAGGTTTAGGTTAGTTTCTTGTTAGGGGTTTAGTGTTGTTTGTTGTTAGGGGGTTAGTGTTTGTTGTTAGGGGTTTAGGGTTGTTTCTTGTTGGGGTTTAGTAGTTTTTGTTGTTAGAGTGTAAGTGTTGTTTGTGGTTAGGGGATTAGTGTTGTTGTTTGTTAGGGGGTTAGGGTTGTTTGTTGTTAGGAGGTTAGGGTTGTTTGTTTTTACAGGGTTAGGTTAGTTTCTTGTTAGGGGTTTAGTGTTGTTTGTTGTTAGGGGGTTAGTGTTTGTTGTTAGGAGTTTAGTGTTGTTTCTTGTTGGGGTTTAGGGTTGTTTGTTGTTAGGGTGTTAGTGTTGTTTGTTGTTAGGGGTTTAGGTTTGTTTGTTGTTAGGGGGTTAGTGTTTGTTGTTAGGGGTTTAGGGTTGTTTCTTGTTGGGGTTTAGTAGTTTTTGTTGTTAGGGTGTTAGTGTTGTTTGTGGTTAGGGTGTTAGTGTTGTTTGTGGTTAGGGTGTTAGTGTTGCTTGTGGTTAGGGGGTGAGCGTTGTTGGTTGTTAGGGGGTTAGGATTGTTTGTTGTTAGAGGTTTAGGGTTGTTTGTTGTTAGGGGGTTAAGCTCGTTTGTTGTTAGGAGGTTAGGGATATTTGTTGTTACAGGGTTAGTTTAGTTTCTTGTTAGGGGTTTAGTGTTGTTTGTTGTTAGGGGGTTAGTGTTTGTTGTTAGGGGTTTAGTGTTGTTTGTTGTTGGGGTTTAGTGGTTTTTGTTGTTAGGGTGTTAGTGTTGTTTGTTGTTAGGTGTTTAGGGTTGTTTGTTGTTAGGGGTTTAAGGTTGTTTGTTGTTACGAGGTTAGGGTTGTTTGTTGTTACGGGGTTAGGTTAGTTTCTTGTTAGGGGTTTAGTGTTTTTTGTTGTTAGGGGGTTAGTGTTTGTTGTTAGGGGTTTAGGGTTGTTTCTTGTTGGGGTTTAGTAATTTTTGTTGTTAGGGTGTTAGTGTTGTTTGTGGTTAGGGGGTTCGTGTTGTTGTTTGTTAGGGGGTTAGGGTTGTTTTTTGTTAGGAGGTTAGGGTTGTTTGTTGTTACGGGGTTAGGTTAGTTTCTTGTTAGGGGTTTAGTGTTGTTTGTTCTTAGGGGGTTAGTGAGTGTTTGTTGTTAGGGGTTTAGGGTTGTTTCTTGTTGGGGTTTAGTAGTTTTTGTTGTTAGGGTGTTAGTGTTGTTTGTGGTTAGGGGGTGAGAGTTGTTGGTTGTTAGGGGGTTGGGATTGTTTGTTGTTAGGGGTTTAGGGTTGTTTGTTGTTAGGGGGTTAAGGTGGTTTGTTGTTAGGAGGTTAGGGCTGTTTGTTGTTACAGGGTTAGGTTAGTTTCTTGTTAGGGGTTTAGTGTTGTTTGTTGTTAGGGGGTTAGTGTTTGTTGTTAGGGGTTTAGTGTTGTTTCTTGTTGGAGTTTAGTGGTTTTTGTTGTTAGGGTGTTAGTGTTGTTTGTTGTTAGGGGTTTAGGGTTGTTTGTTGTTAGGGGTTTAAGGTTGTTTGCTGTTAGGAGGTTAGGGTTGTTTGTTGTTACGGGGTTAGGTTAGTTTCTTGTTAGGGGTTTAGTGTTGTGTGTTGTTAGGGGGTTAGTGTTTGTTGTTAGGGGTTTAGGGTTGTTTCTTGTTGGGGTTTAGTAGTTTTTGTTGTTAGGGTGTAAGTGTTGTTTGTGGTTAGGGGTTTAGTGTTGTTGTTTGTTAGGGGGTTAGGGTTGTTTGTTGTTAGGAGGTTAGGGTTGTTTGTTTTTACAGGGTTAGGTTAGTTTCTTGTTAGGGGTTTAGTGTTGTTTGTTGTTAGGGGGTTAGTGTTGTTTGTTGTTAGGGGTTTAGTGTTGTTTCTTGTTGGGGTTTAGTGGTTTTTGTTGTTAGGGTGTTAGTGTTGTTTGTTGTTAGGGTGTTAGTGTTGTTTGTTGTTAGGGGTTTAGGGTTGTTTGTTGTTAGGGGTTTAAGGTTGTTTGTTGTTAGGAGGTTAGGGTTGTTTGTTGTTATGGGGTTAGGTTAGTTTCTTGTTAGGGGTTTAGTGTTGTTTGTTGTTAGGGGGTTAGTGTTTGTTGTTAGGGGTTTAGGGTTGTTTCTTGTTGGGTTTAGTGGTTTTTGTTGTTAGCGTGTTAGTGTTCTTTATTGTTAGGGGGTTAGTGTTGTTTGTTCTTACGGGGTTAGTGTTGTTTGTGGTTAGGGTGTTAGTGTTGTTTGTGGTTAGGGGGTGGGAGTTGTTGGTTGTTAGGGGGTTAGGATTGTTTGTTCTTAGGGGTTTAGGGTTGTTTGTTGTTAGGGGGTTAAGGTTGTTTGTTGTTAGGAGGTTCGGGCTGTTTGTTGTTACAGGGTTAGGTTAGTTTCTTGTTAGGGGTTTAGTGTTGTTTGTTGTTAGGGGGTTAGTGTTTGTTGTTAGGGGTTTAGTGTTGTTTCTTGTTGGGGTTTAGTGGTTTTTGTTGTTAGGGTGTTAGTGTTGTTTGTTGTTAGGGGTTTAGGGTTGTTTGTTGTTAGGGGTTTAAGGTTGTTTCTTGTTAGGAGGTTAGGGTTGTTTGTTGTTACGGGTTTAGGTTAGTTTCTTGTTAGGGGTTTAGTGTTGTTTGTTGTTAGGGGGTTAGTGTTTGTTGTTAGGGGTTTAGGGTTGTTTCTTGTGGGGGTTTAGTAGTTTTTGTTGTTAGGGTGTTAGTGTTGTTTGTGGTTAGGAGGTTAGTGTTGTTTGTTCTTACGGGGTTAGTGTTGTTTGTGGTTAGGGTGTTAGTGTTGTTTGTGGTTAGGGGGTGAGAGTTGTTGGTTGTTAGGGGGTTAGGATTGTTTGTTCTTAGGGGTTTAGGGTTGTTTGTTGTTAGGGGGTTAAGGTTGTTTGTTGTTAGGAGGTTAGGGCTGTTTGTTGTTACAGGGTTAGGTTAGTTTCTTGTTAGGGGTTTAGTGTTGTTTGTTGTTAGGGGGTTAGTGTTTGTTGTTAGGGGATTAGTGTTGTTTCTTGTTGGGGTTTAGTAGTTTTTGTTGTTAGGGTGTTAGTGTTGTTTGTTGTTAGGGGTTTAGGGTTGTTTGTAGTTAGGGGTTTAAGGTTGTTTGTTGTTAGGAGGTTAGGGTTGTTTGTTGTTACGGGTTTAGGTTAGTTTCTTCTTAGGGGTTTAGTGTTGTTTGTTGTTAGGGGGTTAGTGTTTGTTGTTAGGGGTTTAGGGTTGTTTCTTGTTGGGGTTTAGTAGTTTTGGTTGTTAGGGTGTTAGTGTTGTTTGTTGTTAGGGGGTTAGTGTTGTTTGTTCTTACAGGGTTAGTGTTGTTTGTGGTTAGGGTGTTAGTGTTGTTTGTGGTTATGGGGTGAGCGTTGTTGGTTGTTAGGGGGTTAGGATTGTTTGTTGTTAGGGGTTTAGGGTTGTTTGTTGTTAGGGGGTTAAGGTTGTTTGTTGTTAGGCGGTTAGGGTTGTTTGTTGTTACAGGGTTAGGTTAGTTTCTTGTTAGGGGTTTAGTGTTGTTTGTTGTTAGGGGGTTAGTGTTTGTTGTTAGGGGTTTAGTGTTGTCTCTTGTTGGGGTTTGGTGGTTTTTGTTGTTAGGGTGTTAGTGTTGTTTGTTGTTAGGGGTTTAGGGTTGTTTGTTGTTAGGGGTTTAAGGTTGTTTGTTGTTAGGAGGTTAGGGTTGTTTGTTGTTATGGGGTTAGGTTAGTTTCTTGTTAGGGGTTTAGTGTTGTTTGTTGTTAGGGGGTTAGTGTTTGTTGTTAGGGGTTTAGGGTTGTTTCTTGTTGGGGTTTAGTAGTTTTTGTTGTTAGGGTGTTAGCGTTGTTTGTTGTTAGGGGGTTAGTGTAGTTTGTTCTTACGGGGTTAGTGTTGTTTGTGGTTAGGGTGTTAGTGTTGTTTGTGGTTAGGGGGTGTGCGTTGTTGGTTGTTAGGGGGTTAGGATTGTTTGTTGTTAGGGGTTTAGGGTTGTTTGTTGTTAGGGGGTTAAGGATGTTTGTTGTTAGGATGTTAGGGTTGTTTGTTGTTACACGGTTAGGTTAGTTTCTTGTTAGGGGTTTAGTGTTGTTTGTTGTTAGGGAGTTAGTGTTTGTTGTTACGGGTTTAGTGTTGTTTCTTGTTGGGGTTTAGTGGTTTTTGTTGTTAGCGTGTTAGTGTTGTTTGTTGTTAGGTGTTTAGGGTTGTTTGTTGTCAGGGGGTTGTGTTTGTTATTAGGGGTTTAGGGTTGTTTCTTGTTGGAGTTTAGTAGTTTTTGTTGTTAGGGTGTTAGTGTTGTTTGTGGTTAGGGGGTTAGTGTTGTTGTTTGTTAGGCGGTTAGGGTTGTTTGTTGTTAGAAGCTTAGGGTTGTTTGTTGTTAGGGGTTTAGGGTTGTTTGTTGTTAGGGGGTTAGGGTTGTTTGTTGTTACGGGGTTGGGTTAGTTTCTTGTTAGGGGTTTAGTGTTTTTTGTTGTTAGGGGGTTAGTGTTTGTTGTTAGGGGTTTAGGGTTGTTTCTTTTTGGGGTATAGTAGTTTTTGTTGTTAGGGTGTTAGTGTTGTTTGTGGTTAGGGGGTTAGTGTTGTTTGTTCTTACGGGGTTAGTGTTGTTTGTGTTTAGAGTGTTAGTGTTGTTTGTTGTTAGGGGGTTAGTGTTATTTGTGGATGGGGGTGTGCGTTGTTGGTTGTTAGGGGGTTAGGATTGTTTGTTGTTAGGGGTTTAGGGTTGTTTGTTGTTAGGGGGTTAAGGTTGTTTGTTGTTAGGAGGTTAGGGTTGTTTGTTGTTACAGGGTTAGGTTAGTTTCTTGTTAGGGGTTTAGTGTTGTTTGTTGTTAGGGGGTTAGTGTTTGTTGTTAGGGGTTTAGTGTTGTTTCTTGTTGGGGTTTAGTGTTTCTTGTTGTTAGGGTGTTAGTGTTTTTTTTTGCTAGGGGTTTAGGGTTGTTTGTTGTTAGGGGTTTAAGGTTGTTTGTTGTTAGGAGGTTCGGGTTGTTTGTTGTTAAAGGGATAGGTTAGTTTCTTGTTAGGGGTTTAGTGTTGTTTGTTGTTAGGGGGTTAGTGTTTGTTGTTAGGGGTTTAGGGTTGTTTCTTTTTGGGGTTTAGTAGTTTTTGTTGTTAGGGTGTTAGTGTTGTTTGTGGTTAGGGGGTTAGTGTTGTTTGTTCTTACGGGGTTAGTGTTGTTTGTTGTTAGGGTGTTAGTGTTGTTTGTGGTTAGGGGGTGAGAGTTGTTGGTTGTTAGGGGGTTGGGATTGTTTGTTGTTAGGAGTTTAGGGTTGTTTGTTGTTAGGGGGTTAAGGTGGTTTGTTGTTAGGAGGTTAGGGCTGTTTGTTGTTACAGGGTTAGGTTAGTTTCTTGTTAGGGGTTTAGTGTTGTTTGTTGTTAGGGGGTTAGTGTTTGTTGTTAGGGGTTTAGTGTTGTTTCTTGTTGGAGTTTAGTGGTTTTTGTTGTTAGGGTGTTAGTGTTGTTTGTTGTTAGGGGTTTAGGGTTGTTTGCTGTTAGGGGTTTAAGGTTGTTTGCTGTTAGGAGGTTAGGGTTGTTTGTTGTTACGGGGTTAGGTTAGTTTCTTGTTAGGGGTTTAGTGTTGTTTGTTGTTAGGGGGTTAGTGTTTGTTGTTAGGGGTTTAGGGTTGTTTCTTGTTGGGGTTTAGTAGTTTTTGTTGTTAGAGTGTAAGTGTTGTTTGTGGTTAGGGGATTAGTGTTGTTGTTTGTTAACGGGTTAGGGTTGTTTGTTGTTAGGAGGTTAGGGTTGTTTGTTTTTACAGGGTTAGGTTAGTTTCTTGTTAGGGGTTTAGTGTTGTTTGTTGTTAGGGGGTTAGTGTTTGTTGTTAGGAGTTTAGTGTTGTTTCTTGTTGGGGTTTAGTGGTTTTTGTTGTTAGGGTGTTAGTGTTGTTTGTTGTTAGGGGTTTAGGTTTGTTTGTTGTTAGGGGGTTAGTGTTTGTTGTTAGGGGTTTAGGGTTGTTTCTTGTTGGGGTTTAGTAGTTTTTGTTGTTAGGGTGTTAGTGTTGTTTGTGGTTAGGGTGTTAGTGTTGTTTGTGGTTAGGGTGTTAGTGTTGCTTGTGGTTAGGGGGTGAGCGTTGTTGGTTGTTAGGGGGTTAGGATTGTTTGTTGTTAGAGGTTTAGGGTTGTTTGTTGTTAGGGGGTTAAGGTCGTTTGTTGTTAGGAGGTTAGGGATATTTGTTGTTACAGGGTTAGGTTAGTTTCTTGTTAGGGGTTTAGTGTTGTTTGTTGTTAGGCAGTTAGTGTTTGTTGTTAGGGGTTTAGTGTTGTTTCTTGTTGGGGTTTAGTGGTTTTTGTTGTTAGGGTGTTAGTGTTGTTTGTTGTTAGGTGTTTAGGGTTGTTTGTTGTTAGGGGTTTAAGGTTGTTTGTTGTTACGAGGTTAGGGTTGTTTGTTGTTACGGGGTTAGGTTAGTTTCTTGTTAGGGGTTTAGTGTTTTTTGTTGTTAGGGGGTTAGTGTTTGTTGTTAGGGGTTTAGGGTTGTTTCTTGTTGGGGTTTAGTAATTTTTGTTGTTAGGGTGTTAGTGTTGTTTGTGGTTAGTGGGTTCGTGTTGTTGTTTGTTAGGGAGTTAGGGTTTTTTTTTGTTAGGAGGTTAGGGTTGTTTGTTGTTACGGGGTTAGGTTAGTTTCTTGTTAGGGGTTTAGTGTTGTTTGTTCTTAGGGGGTTAGTGAGTGTTTGTTGTTAGGGGTTTAGGGTTGTTTCTTGTTGGGGTTTAGTAGTTTTTGTTGTTAGGGTGTTAGTGTTGTTTGTGGTTAGGGGGTGAGAGTTGTTGGTTGTTAGGGGGTTGGGATTGTTTGTTGTTAGGGGTTTAGGGTTGTTTGTTATTAGGGGGTTAAGGTGGTTTGTTGTTAGGAGGTTAGGGCTGTTTGTTGTTACAGGGTTAGGTTAGTTTCTTGTTAGGGGTTTAGTGTTGTTTGTTGTTAGGGGGTTAGTGTTTGTTGTTAGGGGTTTAGTGTTGTTTCTTGTTGGGGTTTAGTGGTTTTTGTTGTTAGGGTGTTAGTGTTGTTTGTTGTTAGGTGTTTAGGGTTGTTTGTTGTTAGGGGTTTAAGGTTGTTTGTTGTTACGAGGTTAGGGTTGTTTGTTGTTACGGGGTTAGGTTAGTTTCTTGTTAGGGGTTTAGTGTTTTTTGTTGTTAGGGGGTTAGTGTTTGTTGTTAGGGGTTTAGTGTTGTTTCTTGTTGGGGTTTAGTGGTTTTTGTTGTTAAGGTGTTAGTGTTGTTTGTTGTTGGGGGTTAGTGTTTGTTGTTAGGGGTTTAGTGTTGTTTCTTGTTGGGGTTTAGTGGTTTTTGTTGTTAGGGTGTTAGTGTTGTTTGTTGTTAGGGGTTTAGGGTTGTTTGTTGTTAGGGGTTTAAGGTTGTTTGCTGTTAGGAGGTTAGGGTTGTTTGTTGTTACGGGGTTAGGTAAGTTACTTGTTAGGGGTTTAGTGTTGTTTGTTGTTAGGGGGTTAGTGTTTGTTGTTAGGGGTTTAGGGTTGTTTCTTGTTGGGTTCAGTGGTTTTTGTTGTTAGGGTGTTAGTGTTGTTTGTTGTTAGGGGCTTAGTGTAGTTTGTTCTTACGGGGTTAGTGTTGTTTGTGGTTAGGGTGTTAGTGTTGTTTGTGGTTAGGGGGTGTGCGTTGTTGGTTGTTAGGGGGTTAGGTTAGTTTCTTGTTAGGGGTTTAGTGTTGTTTGCTGTTAGGAGGTTAGTGTTTGTTATTAGGGGTTTAGGGTTGTTTCTTGTTTTGGTTTAGTAGTTTTTGTTGTTAGGGTGTTAGTGTTGTTTGTGGTTAGGGTGTTAGTGTTGTTTGTGGTTAGAGGGTTAATGTTGTTGTTTGTTAGGGAGTTAGGGTTTTTTGTTGTTAGAAGGTTGTGGTTGTTTTTTGTTAGGGGTTTAGGGTTGTTTGTTGTTACTGGGTTAGGTTACTTTCTTGTTAGGGGTTTAGTGTTTTTTGTTGTTAGGGGGTTAGTGTTTGTTGTTAGGGGTTTAGGGTTGTTTCTTGTTGGGGTATAGTAGTTTTTGTTGTTAGGGTGTTAGTGTTGTTTGTGGTTAGGGGGTTAGTGTTGTTTGTTCTTACGGGGTTAGTGTTGTTTGTGGTTAGGGTTTTAGTGTAGTTTGTGGTTAGGGTTTGAGAGTTGTTGGTTGTTAGGGGGTTAGGATTGTTTGTTGTTAGGGGTTTAGGGTTGTTTGTTGTTAGGGGGTTAAGGTTGTTTGTTGTTAGGAGGTTAGGGTTGTTTGTTGTTACAGGGTACGGTTAGTTTCTTGTTAGGGGTTTAGTGTTGTTTGTTGTTAGGATGTTAGTGTTTGTTGTTAGGGGTTTAGTGTTGTTTCTTGTTGGGGTTTAGTAGTTTTTGTTGTTAGGGTGTTAGTGTTGTTTGTTGTTAGGGGTTTAGGGTTCTTTGTTGTTAGGGGTTTAAAGTTGTTTGTTGTTAGGAGGTTAGGGTTGTTTGTTGTTACGGGGTTAGGTTAGTTTCTTGTTAGGGGTTTAGTGTTGTTTGTTGTTAGTTAGTTAGTGTTTGTTGTTAGGGGTTTAGTGTTGTTTGTTGTTAGGGGGTTAGTGTTTGTTGTTAGGGGTTTAGGGTTGTTTCTTGTTGGGGTTTAGTAGTTTTTGTTGTTAGGGTGTAAGTGTTGTTTGTGGTTAGGGGTTTAGTGTTGTTGTTTGTTAGGGGGTTAGGGTTGTTTGTTGTTAGGAGGTTAGGGTTGTTTGTTTTTACAGGGTTAGGTTAGTTTCTTGTTAGGGGTTTAGTGTTGTTTGTTGTTAGGGGGTTAGTGTTGTTTGTTGTTAGGGGTTTAGTGTTGTTTCTTGTTGGGGTTTAGTGGTTTTTGTTGTTAGGGTGTTAGTGTTGTTTGTTGTTAGGGTGTTAGTGTTGTTTGTTGTTAGGGGTTTAGGGTTGTTTGTTGTTAGGGGTTTAAGGTTGTTTGTTGTTAGGAGGTTAGGGTTGTTTGTTGTTATGGGGTTAGGTTAGTTTCTTGTTAGGGGTTTAGTGTTGTTTGTTGTTAGGGGGTTAGTGTTTGTTGTTAGGGGTTTAGGGTTGTTTCTTGTTGGGTTTAGTGGTTTTTGTTGTTAGCGTGTTAGTGTTCTTTATTGTTAGGGGGTTAGTGTTGTTTGTTCTTACGGGGTTAGTGTTGTTTGTGGTTAGGGTGTTAGTGTTGTTTGTAGTTAGGGGGTGAGAGTTGTTGGTTCTTAGGGGGTTAGGATTGTTTGTTGTTAGGGGTTTAGGGTTGTTTGTTGTTAGGGGGTTAAGGTTGTTTGTTGTTAGGAGGTTCGGGCTGTTTGTTGTTACAGGGTTAGGTTAGTTTCTTGTTAGGGGTTTAGTGTTGTTTGTTGTTAGGGGGTTAGTGTTTGTTGTTAGGGGTTTAGTGTTGTTTCTTGTTGGGGTTTAGTGGTTTTTGTTGTTAGGGTGTTAGTGTTGTTTGTTGTTAGGGGTTTAGGGTTGTTTGTTGTTAGGGGTTTAAGGTTGTTTCTTGTTAGGAGGTTAGGGTTGTTTGTTGTTACGGGTTTAGGTTAGTTTCTTGTTAGGGGTTTAGTGTTGTTTGTTGTTAGGGGGTTAGTGTTTGTTGTTAGGGGTTTAGGGTTGTTTCTTGTGGGGGTTTAGTAGTTTTTGTTGTTAGGGTGTTAGTGTTGTTTGTGGTTAGGAGGTTAGTGTTGTTTGTTCTTACGGGGTTAGTGTTGTTTGTGGTTAGGGTGTTAGTGTTGTTTGTGGTTAGGGGGTGAGAGTTGTTGGTTGTTAGGGGGTTAGGATTGTTTGTTCTTAGGGGTTTAGGGTTGTTTGTTGTTAGGGGGTTAAGGTTGTTTGTTGTTAGGAGGTTAGGGCTGTTTGTTGTTACAGGGTTAGGTTAGTTTCTTGTTAGGGGTTTAGTGTTGTTTGTTGTTAGGGGGTTAGTGTTTGTTGTTAGGGGATTAGTGTTGTTTCTTGTTGGGGTTTAGTAGTTTTTGTTGTTAGGGTGTTAGTGTTGTTTGCTGTTAGGGGTTTAGGGTTGTTTGTAGTTAGGGGTTTAAGGTTGTTTGTTGTTAGGAGGTTAGGGTTGTTTGTTGTTACGGGTTTAGGTTAGTTTCTTCTTAGGGGTTTAGTGTTGTTTGTTGTTAGGGGGTTAGTGTTTGTTGTTAGGGGTTTAGGGTTGTTTCTTGTTGGGGTTTAGTAGTTTTGGTTGTTAGGGTGTTAGTGTTGTTTGTTGTTAGGGGGTTAGTGTTGTTTGTTCTTACAGGGTTAGTGTTGTTTGTGGTTAGGGTGTTAGTGTTGTTTGTGGTTATGGGGTGAGCGTTGTTGGTTGTTAGGGGGTTAGGATTGTTTGTTGTTAGGGGTTTAGGGTTGTTTGTTGTTAGGGGGTTAAGGTTGTTTGTTGTTAGGCGGTTAGGGTTGTTTGTTGTTACAGGGTTAGGTTAGTTTCTTGTTAGGGGTTTAGTGTTGTTTGTTGTTAGGGGGTTAGTGTTTGTTGTTAGGGGTTTAGTGTTGTTTCTTGTTGGGGTTTGGTGGTTTTTGTTGTTAGGGTGTTAGTGTTGTTTGTTGTTAGGGGTTTAGGGTTGTTTGTTGTTAGGGGTTTAAGGTTGTTTGTTGTTAGGAGGTTAGGGTTGTTTGTTGTTATGGGGTTAGGTTAGTTTCTGGTTAGGGGTTTAGTGTTGTTTGTTGTTAGGGGGTTAGTGTTTGTTGTTAGGGGTTTAGGGTTGTTTCTTGTTGGGGTTTAGTAGTTTTTGTTGTTAGGGTGTTAGCGTTGTTTGTTGTTAGGGGGTTAGTGTAGTTTGTTCTTACGGGGTTAGTGTTGTTTGTGGTTAGGGTGTTAGTGTTGTTTGTGGTTAGGGGGTGTGCGTTGTTGGTTGTTAGGGGGTTAGGATTGTTTGTTGTTAGGGGTTTAGGGTTGTTTGTTGTTAGGGGGTTAAGGATGTTTGTTGTTAGGATGTTAGGGTTGTTTGTTGTTACACGGTTAGGTTAGTTTCTTGTTAGGGGTTTAGTGTTGTTTGTTGTTAGGGAGTTAGTGTTTGTTGTTACGGGTTTAGTGTTGTTTCTTGTTGGGGTTTAGTGGTTTTTGTTGTTAGCGTGTTAGTGTTGTTTGTTGTTAGGGGTTTAGGGTTGTTTGTTGTCAGGGGGTTGTGTTTGTTATTAGGGGTTTAGGGTTGTTTCTTGTTGGAGTTTAGTAGTTTTTGTTGTTAGGGTGTTAGTGTTGTTTGTGGTTAGGGGGTTAGTGTTGTTGTTTGTTAGGCGGTTAGGGTTGTTTGTTGTTAGAAGCTTAGGGTTGTTTGTTGTTAGGGGTTTAGGGTTGTTTGTTGTTAGGGGGTTAGGGTTGTTTGTTGTTACGGGGTTGGGTTAGTTTCTTGTTAGGGGTTTAGTGTTTTTTGTTGTTAGGGGGTTAGTGTTTGTTGTTAGGGGTTTAGGGTTGTTTCTTTTTGGGGTATAGTAGTTTTTGTTGTTAGGGTGTTAGTGTTGTTTGTGGTTAGGGGGTTAGTGTTGTTTGTTCTTACGGGGTTAGTGTTGTTTGTGTTTAGAGTGTTAGTGTTGTTTGTTGTTAGGGGGTTAGTGTTGTTTGTGGATGGGGGTGTGCGTTTTTGGTTGTTAGGGGGTTAGGATTGTTTGTTGTTAGGGGTTTAGGGTTGTTTGTTGTTAGGGGGTTAAGGTTGTTTGTTGTTAGGAGGTTAGGGTTGTTTGTTGTTACAGGGTTAGGTTAGTTTCTTGTTAGGGGTTTAGTGTTGTTTGTTGTTAGGGGGTTAGTGTTTGTTGTTAGGGGTTTAGTGTTGTTTCTTGTTGGGGTTTAGTGTTTCTTGTTGTTAGGGTGTTAGTGTTTTTTTTTGCTAGGGGTTTAGGGTTGTTTGTTGTTAGGGGTTTAAGGTTGTTTGTTGTTAGGAGGTTCGGGTTGTTTGTTGTTAAAGGGATAGGTTAGTTTCTTGTTAGGGGTTTAGTGTTGTTTGTTGTTAGGGGGTTAGTGTTTGTTGTTAGGGGTTTAGGGTTGTTTCTTTTTGGGGTTTAGTAGTTTTTGTTGTTAGGGTGTTAGTGTTGTTTGTGGTTAGGGGGTTAGTGTTGTTTGTTCTTACGGGGTTAGTGTTGTTTGTTGTTAGGGTGTTAGTGTTGTTTGTGGTTAGGGGGTGAGAGTTGTTGGTTGTTAGGGGGTTGGGATTGTTTGTTGTTAGGAGTTTAGGGTTGTTTGTTGTTAGGGGGTTAAGGTGGTTTGTTGTTAGGAGGTTAGGGCTGTTTGTTGTTACAGGGTTAGGTTAGTTTCTTGTTAGGGGTTTAGTGTTGTTTGTTGTTAGGGGGTTAGTGTTTGTTGTTAGGGGTTTAGTGTTGTTTCTTGTTGGAGTTTAGTGGTTTTTGTTGTTAGGGTGTTAGTGTTGTTTGTTGTTAGGGGTTTAGGGTTGTTTGCTGTTAGGGGTTTAAGGTTGTTTGCTGTTAGGAGGTTAGGGTTGTTTGTTGTTACGGGGTTAGGTTAGTTTCTTGTTAGGGGTTTAGTGTTGTTTGTTGTTAGGGGCTTAGTGTTTGTTGTTAGGGGTTTAGGGTTGTTTCTTGTTGGGGTTTAGTAGTTTTTGTTGTTAGAGTGTAAGTGTTGTTTGTGGTTAGGGGATTAGTGTTGTTGTTTGTTAACGGGTTAGGGTTGTTTGTTGTTAGGAGGTTAGGGTTGTTTGTTTTTACAGGGTTAGGTTAGTTTCTTGTTAGGGGTTTAGTGTTGTTTGTTGTTAGGGGTTAGTGTTTGTTGTTAGGAGTTTAGTGTTGTTTCTTGTTGGGGTTTAGTGGTTTTTGTTGTTAGGGTGTTAGTGTTGTTTGTTGTTAGGGGTTTAGGTTTGTTTGTTGTTAGGGGGTTAGTGTTTGTTGTTAGGGGTTTAGGGTTGTTTCTTGTTGGGGTTTAGTAGTTTTTGTTGTTAGGGTGTTAGTGTTGTTTGTTTTTAGGGTGTTAGTGTTGTTTGTGGTTAGGGTGTTAGTGTTGCTTGTGGTTAGGGGGTGAGCGTTGTTGGTTGTTAGGGGGTTAGGATTGTTTGTTGTTAGAGGTTTAGGGTTGTTTGTTGTTAGGGGGTTAAGGTCGTTTGTTGTTAGGAGGTTAGGGATATTTGTTGTTACAGGGTTAGGTTAGTTTCTTGTTAGGGGTTTAGTGTTGTTTGTTGTTAGGGGGTTAGTGTTTGTTGTTAGGGGTTTAGTGTTGTTTCTTGTTGGGGTTTAGTGGTTTTTGTTGTTAGGGTGTTAGTGTTGTTTGTTGTTAGGTGTTTAGGGTTGTTTGTTGTTAGGGGTTTAAGGTTGTTTGTTGTTACGAGGTTAGGGTTGTTTGTTGTTACGGGGTTAGGTTAGTTTCTTGTTAGGGGTTTAGTGTTTTTTGTTGTTAGGGGGTTAGTGTTTGTTGTTAGGGGTTTAGGGTGGTTTCTTGTTGGGGTTTAGTAATTTTTGTTGTTAGGGTGTTAGTGTTGTTTGTGGTTAGTGGGTTCGTGTTGTTGTTTGTTAGGGAGTTAGGGTTTTTTTTTGTTAGGAGGTTAGGGTTGTTTGTTGTTACGGGGTTAGGTTAGTTTCTTGTTAGGGGTTTAGTGTTGTTTGTTCTTAGGGGGTTAGTGAGTGTTTGTTGTTAGGGGTTTAGGGTTGTTTCTTGTTGGGGTTTAGTAGTTTTTGTTGTTAGGGTGTTAGTGTTGTTTGTGGTTAGGGGGTGAGAGTTGTTGGTTGTTAGGGGGTTGGGATTGTTTGTTGTTAGGGGTTTAGGGTTGTTTGTTATTAGGGGGTTAAGGTGGTTTGTTGTTAGGAGGTTAGGGCTGTTTGTTGTTACAGGTTTAGGTTAGTTTCTTGTTAGGGGTTTAGTGTTGTTTGTTGTTAGGGGGTTAGTGTTTGTTGTTAGGGGTTTAGTGTTGTTTCTTGTTGGGGTTTAGTGGTTTTTGTTGTTAGGGTGTTAGTGTTGTTTGTTGTTGGGGGTTAGTGTTTGTTGTTAGGGGTTTAGTGTTGTTTCTTGTTGGGGTTTAGTGGTTTTTGTTGTTAGGGTGTTAGTGTTGTTTGTTGTTAGGGGTTTAGGGTTGTTTGTTGTTAGGGGTTTAAGGTTGTTTGCTGTTAGGAGGTTAGGGTTGTTTGTTGTTACGGGGTTAGGTAAGTTACTTGTTAGGGGTTTAGTGTTGTTTGTTGTTAGGGGGTTAGTGTTTGTTGTTAGGGGTTTAGGGTTGTTTCTTGTTGGGTTCAGTGGTTTTTGTTGTTAGGGTGTTAGTGTTGTTTGTTGTTAGGGGCTTAGTGTAGTTTGTTCTTACGGGGTTAGTGTTGTTTGTGGTTAGGGTGTTAGTGTTGTTTGTGGTTAGGGGGTGTGCGTTGTTGGTTGTTAGGGGGTTAGGTTAGTTTCTTGTTAGGGGTTTAGTGTTGTTTGCTGTTAGGAGGTTAGTGTTTGTTGTTAGGGGTTTAGGGTTGTTTCTTGTTTTGGTTTAGTAGTTTTTGTTGTTAGGGTGTTAGTGTTGTTTGTGGTTAGGGTGTTAGTGTTGTTTGTGGTTAGAGGGTTAGTGTTGTTGTTTGTTAGGGAGTTAGGGTTTTTTGTTGTTAGAAGGTTGTGGTTGTTTTTTGTTAGGGGTTTAGGGTTGTTTGTTGTTACGGGGTTAGGTTACTTTCTTGTTAGGGGTTTAGTGTTTTTTGTTGTTAGGGGGTTAGTGTTTGTTGTTAGGGGTTTAGGGTTGTTTCTTGTTGGGGTATAGTAGTTTTTGTTGTTAGGGTGTTAGTGTTGTTTGTGGTTAGGGGGTTAGTGTTGTTTGTTCTTACGGGGTTAGTGTTGTTTGTGGTTAGGGTGTTAGTGTAGTTTGTGGTTAGGGTTTGAGAGTTGTTGGTTGTTAGGGGGTTAGGATTGTTTGTTGTTAGGGGTTTAGGGTTGTTTGTTGTTAGGGGGTTAAGGTTGTTTGTTGTTAGGAGGTTAGGGTTGTTTGTTGTTACAGGGTACGGTTAGTTTCTTGTTAGGGGTTTAGTGTTGTTTGTTGTTAGGATGTTAGTGTTTGTTGTTAGGGGTTTAGTGTTGTTTCTTGTTGGGGTTTAGTAGTTTTTGTTGTTAGGGTGTTAGTGTTGTTTGTTGTTAGGGGTTTAGGGTTCTTTGTTGTTAGGGGTTTAAAGTTGTTTGTTGTTAGGAGGTTAGGGTTGTTTGTTGTTACGGGGTTAGGTTAGTTTCTTGTTAGGGGTTTAGTGTTGTTTGTTGTTAGTTAGTTAGTGTTTGTTGTTAGGGGTTTAGGGTTGTTTCTTTTTGGGGTTTAGTAGTTTTTGTTGCTAGGGTGTTAGTGTTGTTTGTGGTTAGGGAGTTAGTGTTGTTGTTTGTTAGGGTTTTAGGGTTGTTTTTTGTTAGGAGGTTAGGGTTGTTTGTTGTTACAGGGTTAGGTTAGTTTCTTGTTAGGGGTTTAGTGTTGTTTGTTGTTAGGGGGTTAGTGTTTGTTGTTAGGGGTTTAGTGTTGTTTCTTGTTGGGGTTTAGTGGTTTTTGTTGTTAGGGTGTTAGTGTTGTTTGTTGTTAGGGTGTTAGTGTTGTTTGTTGTTAGGGGTTTAGGGTTGTTTGTTGTTAGGGGTTTAAGGTTGTTTGTTGTTAGGAGGTTAGGGTTGTTTGTTGTTATGGGGTTAGGTTAGTTTCTTGTTAGGGGTTTAGTGTTGTTTGTTGTTAGGGGGTTAGTGTTTGTTGTTAGGGGTTTAGGGTTGTTTCTTGTTGGGTTTAGTGGTTTTTGTTGTTAGCGTATTAGTGTTCTTTGTTGTTAGGGGGTTAGTGTTGTTTGTTCTTACAGGGTTAGTGTTGTTTGTGGTTAGGGTGTTAGTGTTGTTTGTGGTTAGGGGGTGTGCGTTGTTGGTTGTTAGGGGGTTAGGATTGTTTGTTGTTAGGGGTTTAGGGTTGTTTGTTGTTAGGGGGTTAAGGTTGTTTGTTGTTAGGAGGTTAGGGTTGTTTGTTGTTACAGGGTTAGGTTAGTTTCTTGTTAGGGGTTTAGTGTTGTTTGTTGTTAGGGGATTAGTGTTTGTTGTTAGGGGTTTAGTGTTGTTTCTTGTTGGGGTTTAGTGGTTTTTGTTGTTAGGGTGTTAGTGTTGTTTGTTGTTAGGGGTTTAGGGTTGTTTGTTGTTAGGGGTTTAAGGTTGTTTGTTGTTAGGAGGTTAGGGTTGTTTGTTGTTACGGGTTTAGGTTAGTTTCTTGTTAGGGGTTTAGTGTTGTTTGTTGTTAGGGGGTTAGTGTTTGTTGTTAGGGGTTTAGGGTTGTTTCTTGTTGGGGTTTAGTAGTTCTTATTGTTAGGGTGTTAGTGTTGTTTGTTGTTAGGGGGTTAGTGTTGTTTGTGGATAGGGGGTGTGCGTTGTTGGTTGTTAGGGGGTTAGGATTGTTTGTTGTTAGGGTTTTAGGGTTGTTTGTTGTTAGGGGGTTAAGGTTGTTTTTTGTTAGGAGGTTAGGGTTGTTTGTTGTTACAGGGTTAGGTTAGTTTCTTGTTAGGGGTTTAGTGTTGTTTGTTGCTGGGGGTTAGTGTTTGTTGTTAGGGGTTTAGTGTTGTTTCTTGTTGGGGTTTAGTGTTTTTTGTTGTTAGGGTTTTAGTGTATTTTGTTGCTAGGGGTTTAGGGTTGTTTGTTGTTAGGGGTTTAAGGTTGTTTGTTGTTAGGAGGTTAGGGTTGTTTGTTGTTAAAGGGTTAGGTTAGTTTCTTGTTAGGGGTTTAGTGTTGTTTGTTGTTAGGGAGTTAGTGTTTGTTGTTAGGGGTTTAGGGTTGTTTCTTTTTGGAGTTTAGTAGTTTTTGTTGTTAGGGTGTTAGTGTTGTTTGTGGTTAGGGGGTTAGTGTTGTTTGTTCTTACGGGGTTAGTGTTGTTTGTTGTTAGGGTGTTAGTGTTGTTTGTGGTTAGGGGGTGAGAGTTGTTGGTTGTTAGGGGGTTAGGATTGTTTGTTGTTAGAGGTTTAGGGTTGTTTGTTGTTAGGGGTTTGAGGTTGTTTGCTGTTAGGAGGTTAGGGTTGTTTGTTGTTATGGGGTTAGGTTAGTTTCTTGTTAGGGGTTTAGTGTTGTTTGTTGTTAGGGGTTTAGTGTTTGTTGTTAGGGGTTTAGGGTTGTTTCTTGTTGGGTTTAGTGGTTTTTGTTGTTAGCGTGTTAGTGTTCTTTGTTGTTAGGGGGTTAGTGTTGTTTGTTCTTACGGGGTTAGTGTTGTTTGTGGTTAGGGTGTTAGTGTTGTTTGTAGTTAGGGGGTGAGAGTTGTTGGTTCTTAGGGGGTTAGGATTGTTTGTTGTTAGGGGTTTAGGGTTGTTTGTTGTTAGGGAGTTAAGGTTGTTTGTTGTTAGGAGGTTAGGGCTGTTTGTTGTTACAGGGTTAGGTTAGTTTCTTGTTAGGGGTTTAGTGTTGTTTGTTGTTAGGGGGTTAGTGTTTGTTGTTAGGGGTTTAGTGTTGTTTCTTGTTGGTGTTTAGTGGTTTTTGTTGTTAGGGTGTTAGTGTTGTTTGTTGTTAGGGGTTTAGGGTTGTTTGTAGTTAGGGGTTTAAGGTTGTTTGTTGTTAGGAGGTTAGGGTTGTTTGTTGTTACGGGTTTAGGTTAGTTTCTTGTTAGGGGTTTAGTGTTGTTTGTTGTTAGGGGGTTAGTGTTTGTTGTTAGGGGTTTAGGGTTGTTTCTTGTGGGGGTTTAGTAGTTTTTGTTGTTAGGGTGTTAGTGTTTTTTGTGGTTAGGAGGTTAGTGTTGTTTGTTCTTACGGGGTTAGTGTTGTTTGTGGTTAGGGTGTTAGTGTTCTTTGTGGTTAGGGGGTGAGAGTTGTTGGTTGTTAGGGGGTTAGGATTGTTTGTTCTTAGGGGTTTAGGGTTGTTTGTTGTTAGGGGGTTAAGGTTGTTTGTTGTTAGGAGGTTAGGGCTGTTTGTTGTTACAGGGTTAGGTTAGTTTCTTGTTAGGGGTTTAGTGTTGTTTGTTGTTAGGGGGTTAGTGTTTGTTGTTAGGGGTTTAGGGTTGTTTCTTGTTGGGGTTTAGTAGTTTTTGTTGTTAGGGTGTTAGTGTTGTTTGCTGTTAGGGGTTTAGGGTTGTTTGTAGTTAGGGGTTTAAGGTTGTTTGTTGTTAGGAGGTTAGGGTTGTTTGTTGTTACGGGTTTAGGTTAGTTTCTTGTTAGGGGTTTAGTGTTGTTTGTTGTTAGGGGGTTAGTGTTTGTTGTTAGGGGTTTAGGGTTGTTTCTTGTTGGGGTTTAGTAGTTTTGGTTGTTAGGGTGTTAGTGTTGTTTGTTGTTAGGGGGTTAGTGTTGTTTGTTCTTACAGTGTTAGTGTTGTTTGTGGTTAGGGTGTTAGTGTTGTTTGTGGTTATGGGGTGAGCGTTGTTGGTTGTTAGGGGGATAGGATTGTTTGTTGTTAGGGGTTTAGGGTTGTTTGTTGTTAGGGGGTTAAGGTTGTTTGTTGTTAGGCGGTTAGGGTTGTTTGTTGTTACAGGGTTAGGTTAGTTTCTTGTTAGGGGTTTAGTGTTGTTTGTTGTTAGGGGGTTAGTGTTTGTTGTTAGGGGTTTAGTGTTGTTTCTTGTTGGGGTTTGGTGGTTTTTGTTGTTAGGGTGTTAGTGTTGTTTGTTGTTAGGGGTTTAGGGTTGTTTGTTGTTAGGGGTTTAAGGTTGTTTGTTGTTAGGAGGTTAGGGTTGTTTGTTGTTATGGGGTTAGGTTAGTTTCTTGTTAGGGGTTTAGTGTTGTTTGTTGTTAGGGGGTTAGTGTTTGTTGTTAGGGGTTTAGGGTTGTTTCTTGTTGGGGTTTAGTAGTTTTTGTTGTTAGGGTGTTAGCGTTGTTTGTTGTTAGGGGGTTAGTGTAGTTTGTTCTTACGGGGTTAGTGTTGTTTGTGGTTAGGGTGTTAGTGTTGTTTGTGGTTAGGGGGTGTGCGTTGTTCGTTGTTAGGGGGTTAGGATTGTTTGTTGTTAGGGGTTTAGGGTTGTTTGTTGTTAGGGGGTTAAGGATGTTTGTTGTTAGGATGATAGGGTTGTTTTTTGTTACACGGTTAGGTTAGTTTCTTGTTAGGGGTTTAGTGTTGTTTGTTGTTAGGGAGTTAGTGTTTGTTGTTACGGGTTTAGTGTTGTTTCTTGTTGGGGTTTCGTGGTTTTTGTTGTTAGCGTGTTAGTGTTGTTTGTTGTTAGGGGTTTAGGGTTGTTTGTTGTCAGGGGGTTGTGTTTGTTATTAGGGGTTTAGGGTTGTTTCTTGTTGGAGTTTAGTAGTTTTTGTTGTTAGGGTGTTAGTGTTGTTTGTGGTTAGGGGGTTAGTGTTGTTGTTTGTTAGGCGGTTAGGGTTGTTTGTTGTTAGAAGCTTAGGGTTGTTTGTTGTTAGGGGTTTAGGGTTGTTTGTTGTTAGGGGGTTAGGGTTGTTTGTTGTTACGGGGTTGGGTTAGTTTCTTGTTAGGGGTTTAGTGTTTTTTGTTGTTAGGGGGTTAGTGTTTGTTGTTAGGGGTTTAGGGTTGTTTCTTTTTGGGGTATAGTAGTTTTTGTTGTTAGGGTGTTAGTGTTGTTTGTGGTTAGGGGGTTAGTGTTGTTTGTTCTTACGGGGTTAGTGTTGTTTGTGTTTAGAGTGTTAGTGTTGTTTGTTGTTAGGGGGTTAGTGTTGTTTGTGGATAGGGGGTGTGCGTTGTTGGTTGTTAGGGGGTTAGGATTGTTTGTTGTTAGGGGTTTAGGGTTGTTTGTTGTTAGGGGGTTAAGGTTGTTTGTTGTTAGGAGGTTAGGGTTGTTTGTTGTTACAGGGTTAGGTTAGTTTCTTGTTAGGGGTTTAGTGTTGTTTGTTGTTAGGGGGTTAGTGTTTGTTGTTAGGGGTTTAGTGTTGTTTCTTGTTGGGGTTTAGTGTTTCTTGTTGTTAGGGTGTTAGTGTTTTTTTTTGCTAGGGGTTTAGGGTTGTTTGTTGTTAGGGGTTTAAGGTTGTTTGTTGTTAGGAGGTTCGGGTTGTTTGTTGTTAAACGGATAGGTTAGTTTCTTGTTAGGGGTTTAGTGTTGTTTGTTGTTAGGGGGTTAGTGTTTGTTGTTAGGGGTTTAGGGTTGTTTCTTTTTGGGGTTTAGTAGTTTTTGTTGTTAGGGTGTTAGTGTTGTTTGTGGTTAGGGGGTTAGTGTTGTTTGTTCTTACGGGGTTAGTGTTGTTTGTTGTTAGGGTGTTAGTGTTGTTTGTGGTTAGGGGGTGAGAGTTGTTGGTTGTTAGGGGGTTGGGATTGTTTGTTGTTAGGAGTTTAGGGTTGTTTGTTGTTAGGGGGTTAAGGTGGTTTGTTGTTAGGAGGTTAGGGCTGTTTGTTGTTACAGGGTTAGGTTAGTTTCTTGTTAGGGGTTTAGTGTTGTTTGTTGTTAGGGGGTTAGTGTTTGTTGTTAGGGGTTTAGTGTTGTTTCTTGTTGGAGTTTAGTGGTTTTTGTTGTTAGGGTGTTAGTGTTGTTTGTTGTTAGGGGTTTAGGGTTGTTTGCTGTTAGGGGTTTAAGGTTGTTTGCTGTTAGGAGGTTAGGGTTGTTTGTTGTTACGGGGTTAGGTTAGTTTCTTGTTAGGGGTTTAGTGTTGTTTGTTGTTAGGGGGTTAGTGTTTGTTGTTAGGGGTTTAGGGTTGTTTCTTGTTGGGGTTTAGTAGTTTTTGTTGTTAGAGTGTAAGTGTTGTTTGTGGTTAGGGGATTAGTGTTGTTGTTTGTTAACGGGTTAGGGTTGTTTGTTGTTAGGAGGTTAGGGTTGTTTGTTTTTACAGGGTTAGGTTAGTTTCTTGTTAGGGGTTTAGTGTTGTTTGTTGTTAGGGGGTTAGTGTTTGTTGTTAGGAGTTTAGTGTTGTTTCTTGTTGGGGTTTAGTGGTTTTTGTTGTTAGGGTGTTAGTGTTGTTTGTTGTTAGGGGTTTAGGTTTGTTTGTTGTTAGGGGGTTAGTGTTTGTTGTTAGGGGTTTAGGGTTGTTTCTTGTTGGGGTTTAGTAGTTTTTGTTGTTAGGGTGTTAGTGTTGTTTGTGGTTAGGGTGTTAGTGTTGTTTGTGGTTAGGGTGTTAGTGTTGCTTGTGGTTAGGGGGTGAGCGTTGTTGGTTGTTAGGGGGTTAGGATTGTTTGTTGTTAGAGGTTTAGGGTTGTTTGTTGTTAGGGGGTTAAGGTCGTTTGTTGTTAGGAGGTTAGGGATATTTGTTGTTACAGGGTTAGGTTAGTTTCTTGTTAGGGGTTTAGTGTTGTTTGTTGTTAGGGGGTTAGTGTTTGTTGTTAGGGGTTTAGTGTTGTTTCTTGTTGGGGTTTAGTGGTTTTTGTTGTTAGGGTGTTAGTGTTGTTTGTTGTTAGGTGTTTAGGGTTGTTTGTTGTTAGGGGTTTAAGGTTGTTTGTTGTTACGAGGTTAGGGTTGTTTGTTGTTACGGGGTTAGGTTAGTTTCTTGTTAGGGGTTTAGTGTTTTTTGTTGTTAGGGGGTTAGTGTTTGTTGTTAGGGGTTTAGGGTTGTTTCTTGTTGGGGTTTAGTAATTTTTGTTGTTAGGGTGTTAGTGTTGTTTGTGGTTAGTGGGTTCGTGTTGTTGTTTGTTAGGGAGTTAGGGTTTTTTTTTGTTAGGAGGTTAGGGTTGTTTGTTGTTACGGGGTTAGGTTAGTTTCTTGTTAGGGGTTTAGAGTTGTTTGTTCTTAGGGGGTTAGTGAGTGTTTGTTGTTAGGGGTTTAGGGTTGT
Organism: Loxodonta africana; assembly: GCF_030014295.1. Taxonomy (NCBI): domain Eukaryota; kingdom Metazoa; phylum Chordata; class Mammalia; order Proboscidea; family Elephantidae; genus Loxodonta; species Loxodonta africana. Next base: position 549,538 of record NW_026974878.1, on the reverse strand, counting down.
TTCTTGTTGGGGTTTAGTAGTTTTTGTTGTTAGGGTGTTAGTGTTGTTTGTGGTTAGGGGGTGAGAGTTGTTGGTTGTTAGGGGGTTGGGATTGTTTGTTGTTAGGGGTTTAGGGTTGTTTGTTATTAGGGGGTTAAGGTGGTTTGTTGTTAGGAGGTTAGGGCTGTTTGTTGTTACAGGGTTAGGTTAGTTTCTTGTTAGGGGTTTAGTGTTGTTTGTTGTTAGGGGGTTAGTGTTTGTTGTTAGGGGTTTAGTGTTGTTTCTTGTTGGGGTTTAGTGGTTTTTGTTGTTAGGGTGTTAGTGTTGTTTGTTGTTGGGGGTTAGTGTTTGTTGTTAGGGGTTTAGTGTTGTTTCTTGTTGGGGTTTAGTGGTTTTTGTTGTTAGGGTGTTAGTGTTGTTTGTTGTTAGGGGTTTAGGGTTGTTTGTTGTTAGGGGTTTAAGGTTGTTTGCTGTTAGGAGGTTAGGGTTGTTTGTTGTTACGGGGTTAGGTAAGTTACTTGTTAGGGGTTTAGTGTTGTTTGTTGTTAGGGGGTTAGTGTTTGTTGTTAGGGGTTTAGGGTTGTTTCTTGTTGGGTTCAGTGGTTTTTGTTGTTAGGGTGTTAGTGTTGTTTGTTGTTAGGGGCTTAGTGTAGTTTGTTCTTACGGGGTTAGTGTTGTTTGTGGTTAGGGTGTTAGTGTTGTTTGTGGTTAGGGGGTGTGCGTTGTTGGTTGTTAGGGGGTTAGGTTAGTTTCTTGTTAGGGGTTTAGTGCTGTTTGCTGTTAGGAGGTTAGTGTTTGTTGTTAGGGGTTTAGGGTTGTTTCTTGTTTTGGTTTAGTAGTTTTTGTTGTTAGGGTGTTAGTGTTGTTTGTGGTTAGGGTGTTAGTGTTGTTTGTGGTTAGAGGGTTAGTGTTGTTGTTTGTTAGGGAGTTAGGGTTTTTTGTTGTTAGAAGGTTGTGGTTGTTTTTTGTTAGGGGTTTAGGGTTGTTTGTTGTTACGGGGTTAGGTTACTTTCTTGTTAGGGGTTTAGTGTTTTTTGTTGTTAGGGGGTTAGTGTTTGTTGTTAGGGGTTTAGGGTTGTTTCTTGTTGGGGTATAGTAGTTTTTGTTGTTAGGGTGTTAGTGTTGTTTGTGGTTAGGGGGTTAGTGTTGTTTGTTCTTACGGGGTTAGTGTTGTTTGTGGTTAGGGTGTTAGTGTAGTTTGTGGTTAGGGTTTGAGAGTTGTTGGTTGTTAGGGGGTTAGGATTGTTTGTTGTTAGGGGTTTAGGGTTGTTTATTGTTAGGGGGTTAAGGTTGTTTGTTGTTAGGAGGTTAGGGTTGTTTGTTGTTACAGGGTACGGTTAGTTTCTTGTTAGGGGTTTAGTGTTGTTTGTTGTTAGGATGTTAGTGTTTGTTGTTAGGGGTTTAGTGTTGTTTCTTGTTGGGGTTTAGTAGTTTTTGTTGTTAGGGTGTTAGTGTTGTTTGTTGTTAGGGGTTTAGGGTTCTTTGTTGTTAGGGGTTTAAAGTTGTTTGTTGTTAGGAGGTTAGGGTTGTTTGTTGTTACGGGGTTAGGTTAGTTTCTTGTTAGGGGTTTAGTGTTGTTTGTTGTTAGTTAGTTAGTGTTTGTTGTTAGGGGTTTAGGGTTGTTTCTTTTTGGGGTTTAGTAGTTTTTGTTGCTAGGGTGTTAGTGTTGTTTGTGGTTAGGGAGTTAGTGTTGTTGTTTGTTAGGGTTTTAGGGTTGTTTTTTGTTAGGAGGTTAGGGTTGTTTGTTGTTACAGGGTTAGGTTAGTTTCTTGTTAGGGGTTTAGTGTTGTTTGTTGTTAGGGGGTTAGTGTTTGTTGTTAGGGGTTTAGTGTTGTTTCTTGTTGGGGTTTAGTGGTTTTTGTTGTTAGGGTGTTAGTGTTGTTTGTTGTTAGGGTGTTAGTGTTGTTTGTTGTTAGGGGTTTAGGGTTGTTTGTTGTTAGGGGTTTAAGGTTGTTTGTTGTTAGGAGGTTAGGGTTGTTTGTTGTTATGGGGTTAGGTTAGTTTCTTGTTAGGGGTTTAGTGTTGTTTGTTGTTAGGGGGTTAGTGTTTGTTGTTAGGGGTTTAGGGTTGTTTCTTGTTGGGTTTAGTGGTTTTTGTTGTTAGCGTATTAGTGTTCTTTGTTGTTAGGGGGTTAGTGTTGTTTGTTCTTACGGGGTTAGTGTTGTTTGTGGTTAGGGTGTTAGTGTTGTTTGTGGTTAGGGGGTGTGCGTTGTTGGTTGTTAGGGGGTTAGGATTGTTTGTTGTTAGGGGTTTAGGGTTGTTTGTTGTTAGGGGGTTAAGGTTGTTTGTTGTTAGGAGGTTAGGGTTGTTTGTTGTTACAGGGTTAGGTTAGTTTCTTGTTAGGGGTTTAGTGTTGTTTGTTGTTAGGGGGTTAGTGTTTGTTGTTAGGGGTTTAGTGTTGTTTCTTGTTGGGGTTTAGTGGTTTTTGTTGTTAGGGTGTTAGTGTTGTTTGTTGTTAGGGGTTTAGGGTTGTTTGTTGTTAGGGGTTTAAGGTTGTTTGTTGTTAGGAGGTTAGGGTTGTTTGTTGTTACGGGTTTAGGTTAGTTTCTTGTTAGGGGTTTAGTGTTGTTTGTTGTTAGGGGGTTAGTGTTTGTTGTTAGGGGTTTAGGGTTGTTTCTTGTTGGGGTTTAGTAGTTCTTATTGTTAGGGTGTTAGTGTTGTTTGTTGTTAGGGGGTTAGTGTTGTTTGTGGATAGGGGGTGTGCGTTGTTGGTTGTTAGGGGGTTAGGATTGTTTGTTGTTAGGGTTTTAGGGTTGTTTGTTGTTAGGGGGTTAAGGTTGTTTTTTGTTAGGAGGTTAGGGTTGTTTGTTGTTACAGGGTTAGGTTAGTTTCTTGTTAGGGGTTTAGTGTTGTTTGTTGCTGGGGGTTAGTGTTTGTTGTTAGGGGTTTAGTGTTGTTTCTTGTTGGGGTTTAGTGTTTTTTGTTGTTAGGGTTTTAGTGTATTTTGTTGCTAGGGGTTTAGGGTTGTTTGTTGTTAGGGGTTTAAGGTTGTTTGTTGTTAGGAGGTTAGGGTTGTTTGTTGTTACAGGGTTAGGTTAGTTTCTTGTTAGGGGTTTAGTGTTGTTTGTTGTTAGGGGGTTAGTGTTTGTTGTTAGGGGTTTAGGGTTGTTGCTTGTTGGGGTTTAGTAGTTTTTGTTGTTAGGGTGTTAGTGTTGTTTTTGGTTAGGGTGTTAGTGTTGTTTGTGGTTAGGGGGTTAGTGTTGTTTGTTAGGGGGTTAGGGTTGCTTGTTGTTAGAAGGTTATGGTTATTTGTTGTTAGGGGTTTAGGGTTGTTTGTTGTTACGGGGTTAGGTTAGTTTCTTCTTAGGGGTTTAGTGTTTTTTGTTGTTAGGGGGTTAGTGTTTGTTGTTAGGGGTTTAGGGTTGTTTCTTGTTGGGGTTTAGTAGTTTTTGTTGTTAGGGTGTTAGTATTGTTTGTTGTTAGGGGGTTAGTGTTGTTTGTTCTTACGGGGTTAGTGTTTTTGTGGTTAGGGTGTTAGTGTTGTTTGTGGTTAGGGGGTGAGCGTTGTTGGTTGTTAGGGGGTTAGAATTGTTTGTTGTTAGGGGTTTATAGTTGTTTGTTATTAGGGGGTTAAGGTTGTTTGTTGTTAGGAGGTTAGGGTTGTTTGTTGTTACAGGGTTAGGTTAGTTTCTTGTTAGGGGTTTAGTGTTGTTTGTTGTTAGGGGGTTAGTGTTTGTTGTTAGGGGTTTAGTGTTGTTTCTTGTTGGGGTTTAGTGGTTTTTGTTGTTAGGGTGTTAGTGTTGTTTGTTGTTAGGTGTTTAGGGTTGTTTGTTGTTAGGGGTTTAAGGTTGTTTGTTGTTAGGAGGTTAGGGTTGTTTGTTGTTACGGGGTTTGGTTAGTTTCTTGATAGGGGTTTAGTGTTGTTTGTTGTTAGGGGGTTAGTGTTTGTTGTTAGGGGTTTAGGGTTGTTTGTTGTTGGGGTTTAATAGTTTTAGTTGTTAGGGTGTTAGTGTTGCTTGTGGTTAGGGGCTTAGTGTTGTTGTTTGTTAGGGGGTTAGGGTTGTTTGTTGTTAGGAGGTTTGGGTTCTTTGTTGTTACAGGGTTATTTTAGTTTCTTGTTAGGGGTTTAGTGTTGTTTGTTGTTAGGGGGTTAGTGTTTGTTGTTAGGGGTTTAGTGTTGTTTCTTGTTGGGGTTTAGTGGTTTTTGTTGTTAGGGTGTTAGTGTTGTTTGTTGTTAGGGGATTAGGGTTGTTTGTTGTTAGGGGTTTAAGGTTGTTTGTTGTTAGGAGGTTAGGGTTGTTTGTTGTTACGGGTTTAGGTTAGTTTCTTGTTAGGGGTTTAGTGTTGTTTGTTGTTAGGGGGTTAGTGTTTGTTGTTAGGGGTTTAGGGTTGTTTCTTGTTGGGGTTTAGTAGTTTTTGTTGTTAGGGTGTTACTGTTGTTTGTTGTTAGGGGGTTAGTGTTGTTTGTTCTTACGTGGTTTGTCTTGTTTTTGCTTAGGGTGTTAGTGTTGTTTGTGGTTAGAGGATGAGCGTTGTTGGTTGTTAGGGGGTTAGGATTGTTTGTTGTTAGGAGTTTAGGGTTGTTTGTTGTTAGGGGGTTAAGGTTGTTTGTTGTTAGGAGGTTAGGGTTGTTTGTTGTTACAGGGTTAGGTTAGTTTCTTGTTAGGGGTTTAGTGTTGTTTGTTGTTAGGAGGTTTGTGTTTGTTGTTAGGGGTTTAGTGTTGTTTCTTGTTGGGGTTTAGTGGTTTTTGTTGTTCGGGTGTTAGTGTTGTTTGTTGTTAGGTGTTTAGGGTTGTTTGTTGTTAGGGGTTTAAGGTTGTTTGTTGTTAGGAGGTTAGGGTTGTTTGTTGTTACGGGGTTAGGTTAGTTTCTTGTTAGGGGTTTAGTGTTGTTTGTTGTTAGGGGGTTAGTGTTTGTTGTTAGGGGTTTAGGGTTGTTTCTTGTTGGGGTTTAGTAGTTTTAGTTGTTAGGGTGTTAGTCTTGTTAGTGGTTAGGGGCTTAGTGTTGTTGTTTGTTAGGGGGTTAGGGTTGTTTGTTGTTAGGAGGTTAGGGTTGTTTGTTGTTACAGGGTTAGGTTAGTTTATTGTTAGGGGTTTAGTGTTGTTTGTTGTTAGGGGGTTAGTGTTTGTTGTTAGGGGTTTAGTGTTGTTTCTTGTTGGGGTTTAATGGTTTTTGTTGTTAGGGTGTTAGTGTTGTTTGTTGTTAGGGGTTTAGGGTTGTTTGTTGTTAGGGGTTTAAGGTTGTTTGTTGTTAGGAGGTTAGGGTTGTTTGTTGTTACGGGTTTAGGTTAGTTTCTTGTTAGGGGTTTAGTGTTGTTTGTTGTTAGGGGGTTAGTTTTTGTTGTTAGGGGTTTAGGGTTGTTTCTTGTTGGGGTTTAGTAGTTCTTGTTGTTAGGGTGTTAGTGTTGTTTGTGGTTAGGGGGTTAGTGTTGTTTGTGGATAGGGGGTGTGCGTTGTTGGTTGTTAGGGGGTTAGGATTGTTTGTTGTTAGGGGTTTAGGGTTGCTTGTTGTTAGGGGGTTAAGGTTGTTTGTTGTTAGGAGGTTAGGGTTGTTTGTTGTTACAGGGTTAGGTTAGTTTCTTGTTAGAGGTTTAGTGTTCTTCGTTGTTACGGGGTTAGTGTTTGTTGTTAGGGGTTTAGTGTTGTTTCTTGTTGGGGTTTAGTGTTTTTTGTTGTTAGGGTGTTAGTGTTTTTTGTTGTTAGGGGTTTAGGGTTGTTTGTTGTTAGGGGTTTAAGGTTGTTTGTTGTTAGGAGGTTAGGGTTGTTTGTTGTTACAGGGTTAGGTTAGTTTCTTGTTAGGGGTTTAGTGTTGTTTGTTGTTAGTTCGTTAGTGTTTGTTGTTAGGGGTTTAGGGTTGTTTCTTTTTGGAGTTTAGTAGTTTTTGTTGTTAGGGTGTTAGTGTTGTTTGTGGTTAGGGGGTTAGTGTTGTTTGTTCTTACGGGGTTAGTGTTGTTTGTGGTTAGGGTGTTAGTGTTGTTTGTGGTTAGGGGGTGAGAGTTGTTGGTTGTTAGGGGGTTAGGATAGTTTGTTGTTAGGGGTTAGGGTTGTTTGTTGTTAGGGGTTTAAGGTGGTTTGTTGTTAGGAGGTTAGGGCTGTTTGTTGTTACAGGGTTAGGTTAGTTTCTTGTTAGGGGTTTAGTGTTGTTTGTTGTTAGGGGGTTAGTGTTTGTTGGTAGGGGTTTAGTGTTGTTTCTTGTTGGGGTTTAGTGGTTTTTGTTGTTAGGGTGTTAGTGCTGTTTGTTGTTAGGGGTTTAGGGTTGTTTGTTGTTAGGGGTTTAAGGTTGTTTGTTGTTAGGAGGTTAGGGTTGTTTGTTGTTACGGGGTTAGGTTAGTTTCTTGTTAGGGGTTTAGTTTTGTTTGTTGTTAGGGGTTTAGGTTTGCTTCTTGTTGGGGTTTAGTAGTTTTTGTTGTTAGGGTGTTAGTGTTGTTTGTGGTTAGGGGGTTAGTGTTGTTGTTTGTTGGGGGTTAGGTTTGTTTGTTGTTAGGAGGTTAGGGTTGTTTGTTGTTACAGGGTTAGGTTAGTTTCTTGTTAGGGGTTTAGTGTTGTTTGTTGTTAGAGGGTTAGTGTTTGTTGTTAGAGGTTTAGTGTTGTTTCTTGTTGGGGTTTAGTGGTTTTTGTTGTTAGGGTGTTAGTGTTGTTTGTTGTTACGGGTTTAGTGTTGTTTGTTGTTAGGGGTTTAAGGTTGTTTGTTGTTAGGGGGTTAGTGTTGATTGTTCTTACGGGGTTAGTGTTTTTGTGGTTAGGGTGTTAGAGTTGTTTGTTGTTAGGGGGTGAGCGTTGTTGGTTGTTAGGGGGTTAGAATTGTTTGTTGTTAGGGGTTTATAGTTGTTTGTTATTAGGGGGTTAAGATTGTTTTTTGTTAGGAGGTTAGGGTTGTTTGTTGTTACAGGGTTAGGTTAGTTTCTTGTTAGGGGTTTAGTGTTGTTTGTTGTTAGGGGGTTAGTTTTTGTTGTTAGGGGTTTAGTGTTGTTTCTTGTTGGGGTTTAGTGGTTTTTGTTGTTAGGGTGTTAGTGTTGTTTGTTGTTAGGGGTTTTGGGTTGTTTGTTGTTAGGGGTTTAAGGTTGTTTGTTGTTAGGAGGTTAGGGTTGTTTGTTGTTACGGGGTTAGGTTAGTTTCTTGTTAGGGGTTTAGTGTTGTTTGTTGTTAGGGGGTTAGTGTTTGTTGTTAGGGGTTGAGGGTTGTTTCTTGTTGGGGTTTAGTAGTTTTTGTTGTTAGGGTGTTAGTGTTGTTTGTTGTTAGGGGGTTAGTGTTGTTTGTTCTTACAGGGTTAGTGTTGTTTGTGGTTAGGGTGTTAGTGTTGTTTGTGGTTAGGGGGTGAGCGTTGTTGGTTGTTACGGGGTTAGGATTGTTTGTTGTTAGGGGTTTAGGGTTGTTTGTTGTTAGGGGGTTAAGGATGTTTGTTGTTAGGATGTTAGGGTTGTTTGTTGTTACAGGGTTAGGTTAGTTTCTTGTTAGGGGTTTAGTGTTGTTTGCTGTTAGGGGGTTAGTGTTTGTTGTTAGGGGTTTAGTGTTGTTTCTTGTTGGGGTTTAGTGTTTTTTGTTGTTAGGGTGTTAGTGTTTTTTGTTGTTAGGGGTTTAGGGTTGTTTGTTGTTAGGGGTTAAGGTTGTTTGTTGTTAGGAGGTTAGGGTTGTTTGTTGTTACGGGGTTAGGTTAGTTTCTTGTTAGGGGTTTAGTGTTGTTTGTTGTTAGGGGGTTAGTGTTTGTTGTTAGGGGTTTAGGGTTGTTACTTTTTGGGGTTTAGTAGTTTTTGTTGTTAGGGTGTTAGTGTTGTTTGTGGTTAGGGGGTTAGTGTTGTTTGTTCTTACGGGGTTAGTGTTGTTTGTGGTTAGGGTGTTAGTGTTGTTTGTGGTTAGGGGGTGAGAGTTGTTGGTTGTTAGGGGGTTAGGATTGTTTGTTGTTAGGGATTAGGGTTGTTTGTTGTTAGGGGGTTAAGGTGATTTGTTGTTAGGAGGTTAGGGCTGTTTGTTGTTACAGGGTTAGGTTAGTTTCTTGTTAGGGGTTTAGTGCTGTTTGTTGTTAGGGGGTTAGTGTTTGTTGTTAGGGGTTTAGTGTTGTTTTTTGTTGGGGTTTAGTGGTTTTTGTTGTTAGGGTGTTAGTGTTGTTTGTTGTTAGGGGTTGAGGGTTGTTTGTTGTTAGGGGTTTAAGGTTGTTTGCTGTTAGGAGGTTAGGGTTGTTTGTTGTTACGGGGTTAGGTTAGTTTCTTGTTAGGGGTTTAGTGTTGTTTGTTGTTAGGGGGTTAGTGTTTGTTGTTAGGGGTTTAGGGTTGTTTCTTGTTGGGGTTTAGTAGTTTTTGTTGTTAGAGTGTTAGTGTTGTTTGTGGTTAGGGGGTTAGTGTTGTTGTTTTTTAGGGGGATAGGGTTGTTTGTTGTTAGGAGGTTAGGGTTGTTTGTTTTTACAGGGTTAGGTTAGTTTCTTGTTACGGGTTTAGTGTTGTTTGTTGTTAGGGGGTTAGTGTTTGTTGTTAGGGGTTTAGGGTTGTTTCTTGTTGGGTTTAGTAGTTTTTGTTGTTAGGGTGTTAGTATTGTTTGTTGTTAGGGGGTTAGTGTTGTTTGTTCTTACGGGGTTAGTGTTGTTTGTGGTTAGGGTGTTAGTGTTGTTTGTGGTTAGGGGGTGTGCGTTGTTGGTTGTTAGGGGGTTAGGATGGTTTTTTGTTAGGGGTTTAGGGTTGTTTGTTGTCAGGGGGTTAAGGTTGTTTGTTGTTAGGAGGTTAGGGCTGTTTGTTGTTACAGGATTAGGTTCGTTTCTTGTTAGGGGTTTAGTGTTGTTTGTTGTTAGGGGGTTAGTGTTTGTTGTTAGGGGTTTAGTGTTGTTTCTTGTTGGGGTTTAGTAGTTTTTGTTGTTAGGGTGTTAGTGTTGTTTGCTGTTAGGGGTTTAGGGTTGTTTGTAGTTAGGGGTTTAAGGTTGTTTGTTGTTAGGAGGTTAGGGTTGTTTGTTGTTACGGGTTTAGGTTAGTTTCTTCTTAGGGGTTTAGTGTTCTTTGTTGTTAGGGGGTTAGTGTTTGTTGTTAGGGGTTTAGGGTTGTTTCTTGTTGGGGTTTAGTAGTTTTGGTTGTTAGGGTGTTAGTGTTGTTTGTTGTTAGGGGGTTAGTGTTGTTTGTTCTTACAGGGTTAGTGTTGTTTGTGGTTAGGGTGTTAGTGTTGTTTGTGGTTATGGGGTGAGCGTTGTTGGTTGTTAGGGGGTTAGGATTGTTTGTTGTTAGGGGTTTAGGGTTGTTTGTTGTTAGGGGGTTAAGGTTGTTTGTTGTTATGAGGTTAGGGTTGTTTGTTGTTACAGGGTTAGGTTAGTTTCTTGTTAGGGGTTTAGTGTTGTTTGTTGTTAGGGGGTTAGTGTTTCTTGTTAGGGGTTTAGTGTTGTTTCTTGTTGGGGTTTGGTGGTTTTTGTTGTTAGGGTGTTAGTGTTGTTTGTTGTTAGGGGTTTAGGGTTGTTTGTTGTTAGGGGTTTAAGGTTGTTTGTTGTTAGGAGGTTATGGTTGTTTGTTGTTACGGGGTTAGGTTAGTTTCTTGTTAGGGGTTTAGTGTTGTTTGTTGTTAGGGGGTTAGTGTTTCTTGTTAGGGGTTTAGGGTTGTTTCTTGTTGGGGTTTAGTAGTTTTTGTTGTTAGGGTGTTAGCGTTGTTTGTTGTTAGGAGGTTAGTGTAGTTTGTTCTTACGGGGTTAGTGTTGTTTGTGGTTAGGGTGTTAGTGTTGTTTGTGGTTAGGGGGTGTGCGTTGTTGGTTGTTAGGGGGTTAGGATTGTTTGTTGTTAGGGGTTTAGGGTTGTTTGTTGTTAGGGGGTTAAGGATGTTTGTTGTTAGGATGTTAGGGTTGTTTGTTGTTACAGGGTTAGGTTAGTTTCTTGTTAGGGGTTTAGTGTTGTTTGTTGTTAGGGAGTTAGTGTTTGTTGTTACGGGTTTAGTTTTGTTTCTTGTTGGGGTTTAGTGGTTTTTGTTGTTAGCGTGTTAGTGTTGTTTGTTGTTAGGGGTTTAGGGTTGTTTGTTGTCAGGGGGTTGTGTTTGTGATTAGGGGTTTAGGGTTGTTTCTTGTTGGAGTTTAGTAGTTTTTGTTGTTAGGGTGTTAGTGTTGTTTGTGGTTAGGGGGTTAGTGTTGTTGTTTGTTAGGCGGTTAGGGTTGTTTGTTGTTAGAAGCTTAGGGTTGTTTGTTGTTAGGGGTTTAGGGTTGTTTGTTGTTAGGGGGTTAGGGTTGTTTGTTGTTACGGGGTTGGGTTAGTTTCTTGTTAGGGGTTTAGTGTTTTTTGTTGTTAGGGGGTTAGTGTTTGTTGTTAGGGGTTTAGGGTTGTTTCTTTTTGGGGTATAGTAGTTTTTGTTGTTAGGGTGTTAGTGTTGTTTGTGGTTAGGGGGTTAGTGTTGTTTGTTCTTACGGGGTTAGTGTTGTTTGTGTTTAGGGTGTTAGTGTTGTTTGTTGTTAGGGGGTTAGTGTTGTTTGTGGATAGGGGGTGTGCGTTGTTGGTTGTTAGGGGGTTAGGATTGTTTGTTGTTAGGGGTTTAGGGTTGTTTGTTGTTAGGGGGTTAAGGTTGTTTGTTGTTAGGAGGTTAGGGTTGTTTGTTGTTACAGGGTTAGGTTAGTTTCTTGTTAGGGGTTTAGTGTTGTTTGTTGTTAGGGGGTTAGTGTTTGTTGTTAGGGGTTTAGTGTTTTTTCTTGTTGGGGTTTAGTGTTTTTTGTTGTTAGGGTGTTAGTGTTTTTTTTGCTAGGGGTTTAGGGTTGTTTGTTGTGAGGGGTTTAAGGTTGTTTGTTGTTAGGAGGTTAGGGTTGTTTGTTGTTAAAGGGATAGGTTAGTTTCTTGTTAGGGGTTTAGTGTTGTTTGTTGTTAGGGGGTTAGTGTTTGTTGTTAGGGGTTTAGGGTTGTTTCTTTTTGGAGTTTAGTAGTTTTTGTTGTTAGGGTGTTAGTGTTGTTTTTGGTTAGGGGGTTAGTGTTGTTTGTTCTTACGAGGTTAGTGTTGTTTGTTGTTAGGGTGTTAGTGTTGTTTGTGGTTAGGGGATGAGAGTTGTTGGTTGTTAGGGGGTTAGGGTTGTTTGTTGTTAGGAGGTTAGAGTTGTTTGTTGTTACGGGGTTAGGTTAGTTTCTTGTTAGGGGTTTAGTGTTGTTTGTTGTTAGGGGGTTAGTGTTTGTTGTTAGGGGTTTAGTGTTGTTTCCTGTTGGGGTTTAGTGGTTTTTGTTCTTAGGGTGTTAGTGTTGTTTGTTGTTAGAGGTTTAGGGTTGTTTGTTGTTAGGGGATTAAGGTTGTTTGTTGTTAGGAGGTTAGGGTTGTTGGTTGTTATAGGGTTAGGTTAGTTTCTTGTTAGGGGTTTAGTGTTGTTTGTTGTTAGGGGGTTAGTGTTTGTTGTTAGGGGTTTAGGGTTGTTTCTTGTTGGGGTTTAGTAGTTTTAGTTGTTAGGGTGTTAGTGTTGTTTGTGGTTAGGGGCTTAGTGTTGTTGTTTGTTAGGGGGTTAGGGTTTTTTGTTGTTAGGAGGTTAGGGTTGTTTGTTGTTACAGGGTTAGGTTAGTTTATTGTTAGGGGTTTAGTGTTGTTTGTTGTTAGGGGGTTAGTGTTTGTTGTTAGGGGTTTAGTGTTGTTTCTTGTTGGGGTTTAGTGGTTTTTGTTGTTAGGGTGTTAGTGTTGTTTGTTGTTAGGGGTTTAGGGTTGTTTGTTGTTAGGGGTTTAAAGTTGTTTGTTGTTAGGAGGTTAGGGTTGTTTGTTGTTACGGGTTTAGGTTAGTTTCTTGTTAGGGGTTTAGTGTTGTGTGTTGTTAGGGGGTTAGTGCTTGTTGTTAGGGGTTTAGGGTTGTTTCTTGTTGGGGTTTAGTAGTTTTTCTTGTTAGGGTGTTAGTGTTGTTTGTTGTTAGGGGGTTAGTTTTGTTTGTTCTTAGGGGGTTAGTGTTGTTTGTGGTTAGGGTGTTAGTGTTGTTTGTGGATAGGGGGTGTGCGTTGTTGGTTGTTAGGGGGTTAGGATTGTTTGTTGTTAGGGGTTTAGGGTTGTTTGTTGTTAGGGGGTTAAGGTTGTTTGTTGTTAGGAGGTTAGGTTTGTTTGTTGTTACAGGGTTAGGTTAGTTTCTTGTTAGGGGTTTAGTGTTGTTTGTTGTTAGGGGGTTAGTGTTTGTTGTTAGGGGTTTAGTGTTGTTTCTTGTTGGGGTTTAGTGGTTTTTGTTGTTAGGGTGTTAGTGTTGTTTGTTGTTAGGGGTTTAGGGTTGTTTGTTGTTAGGGGTTTAAGGTCGTTTGTTGTTAGGAGGTTAGGGTTGTTTGTTGTTACAGGGTTAGGTTAGTTTCTTGTTAGGGGTTTAGTGTTGTTTGTTGTTAGGGGTTTAGTGTTTGTTGTTAGGGGTTTAGGGTTGTTTCTTTTTGGGGTTTAGTAGTTTTTGTTGTTAGGGTTTTAGTGTTGTTTGTGGTTAGGGGGTTAGTGTTGTTTGTTCTTACGGGTTAGTGTTGTTTGTGGTTAGGGTGTTAGTGTTGTTTGTGGTTAGGGAGTGAGAGTTGTTGGTTGTTAGGGGGTTAGGATTGTTTGTTGTTAGGGGTTTAGGGTTGTTTGTTGTTAGGGGGTTAAGGTGGTTTGTCGTTAGGAGGTTAGGGCTGTTTTTTGTTGCAGGGTTAGGTTAGTTTCTTGTTAGGGGTTTAGTGTTGTTTGTTGTTAGGGGGTTAGTGTTTGTTGTTAGGGGTTTAGTGTTGTTTGTTGCTGGGGTTTAGTGGTTTTTGTTGTTAGGGTGTTAGTGTTGTTTGTTGTTAGGGGTTTAGGGTTGTTTGTTGTTAGGGGTTTAAGGTTGTTTGTTGTTAGGAGGTTAGGGTTGTTTGTTGTTACGGGGTTAGGTTAGTTTCTTGTAAGGGGTTTAGTGTTGTTTGTTGTTACGGGTTAGTGTTTGTTGTTAGGGGTTTAGGGTTGTTTCTTGTTGGGGTTTAGTAGTTTTTGTTGTTAGGGTGTTAGTCTTGTTTGTTGTTAGGGGGTTAGTGTTGTTTGTTCTTACGGGGTTAGTGTTGTTTGTGGTTAGGGTGTTAGTGTTGTTTGTGGTTAGGGAGTGTGCGTTGTTGGTTGTTAGGGGGTTAGGATTGTTTGTTGTTAGGGGTTTAGGGTTGTTTGTTGTTAGGGGGTTAAGGTTGTTTGTTGTTAGGAGGTTAGGGATCTTTGTTGTTACAGGGTTAGGTTAGTTTCTTGTTAGGGGTTTAGTGTTGTTTGTTGTTAGGGGGTTAGTGTTTGTTGTTAGAGGTTTAGTGTTGTTTCTTGTTGGGGTTTAGTGGTTTTTGTTGTTAGGGTGTTAGTGTTGTTTGTTGTTAGGGGTTTAGGGTTGTTTGTTGTTAGGGGTTTAAGGTTGTTTGTTGTTAGGAGGTTAGGGTTGTTTGTTGTTACGGGGTTAGGTTAGTTTCTTGTTAGAGGTTTAGTGTTGTTTGTTGTTAGGGGGTTAGTGTTTGTTGTTAGGGGTTTAGGGCTGTTTCTTGTTGGGGTTTAGTAGTTTTAGTTGTTAGGGTGTTAGTGTTGTTTGTGGTTAGGGGCTTAGTGTTGTTGTTTGTCAGGGGGTTAGGGTTTGTTGTTAGGAGGTTAGGGTTGTTTGTTATTACAGGGTTAGGTTAGTTTATTGTTAGGGGTTTAGTGTTGTTTTATTGTTAGGGGGTTAGTGTTTGTTGTTAGGGGTTTATTGTTGTTTCTTGTTGGGGTTTAGTGGTTTTTGTTGTTAGGGTGTTAGTGTTGTTTGTTGTTAGGGGTTTAGGGTTGTTTCTTGTTAGGGGTTTAAGGTTGTTTGTTGTTAGGAGTTTGGGGTTGTTTGTTGTTACGGGTTTAGGTTAGTTTCTTGTTAGGGGTTTAGTGTTGTTTGTTGTTAGGGGGTTAGTGTTTGTTGTTAGGGGTTTAGGGTTGTTTCTTTTTGGGGTTTAGTAGTTTTTGTTGTTAGGGTGTTAGTGTTGTTTGTTGTTAGGGGGTTAGTGTTGTTTGTTCTTAGGGGGTTAGTGTTGTTTGTGGTTAGGGTGTTAGTGTTGTTTGTGGATAGGGGGTGTGCGTTGTTGGTTGTTAGGGGGTTAGGATTGTTTGTTGTTAGGGGTTTAGGGTTGTTTGTTGTTAGGGGGTTAAGGTTGTTTGTTGTTAGGAGGTTGGGGTTGTTTGTTGTTACGGGTTTAGGTTAGTTTCTTGTTAGGGGTTTAGTGTTGTTTGTTGTTAGGGGGTTAGTGTTTGTTGTTAGGGGTTTAGGGTTGTTTCTTGTTGGGGTTTAGTAGTTCTTGTTTTTAGGGTGTTAGTGTTGTTTGTGGTTAGGGGGTTAGTGTTGTTGTTTGTTAGGGGGTTAGGGTTGTTTGTTGTTAGGAGGTTAGGGCTGTTTGTTGTTATAGGGTTAGGTTAGTTTCTTGTTAGGGGTTTAGTGTTGTTTGTTGTTAGAGGGTTAGTGTTTGTTGTTAGGGGTTTAGTGTTGTTTCTTGTTGGGGTTTAGTGGTTTTTGTTGTTAGGGTGTTAGTGTTGTTTGTTGTTAGGGGTTTAGTGTTGTTTGTTGTTAGGGGTTTAAAGTTGTTTGTTGTTATGGGGTTAGTGTTGTTTGTTCTTACGGGGTTAGTGTTTTTGTGGTTAGGGTGTTAGTGTTGTTTTTGGTTAGGGGGTGAGCGTTGTTGGTTGTTAGGGGGTTAGAATTGTTTGTTGTTACTGGTTTAGAGTTGTTTGTTATTAGGGGGTTAAGGTTGTTTGTTGTTAGGAGGTTAGGGCTGTTTGTTGTTACAGGTTTAGGTTAGTTTCTTGTTAGGGGTTTAGTGTTGTTTGTTGTTAGGGGGTTAGTGTTTGTTGTTAGGGGTTTAGTGTTGTTTCTTGTTGGGGTTTAGTGGTTTTTGTTGTTAGGGTGTTAGTGTTGTTTGTTGTTAGGTGTTTATTGTTATTTGTTGTTAGGGGTTTAAGGTTGTTTGTTGTTATTAGGTTAGGGTTGTTTGTTGTTACGGGGTTAGGTTAGTTTCTTGTTAGGGGTTTAGAGTTGCTTGTTGTTAGGGGGTTAGTGTTTGTTGTTAGGGCTTTAGGGTTGTTTCTTGTTGTTGTTTAGTAGTTTTTGTTGTTAGGGTGTTAGTGTTGTTTGTGGTTAGGGGGTTAGTGTTGTTTGTTAGGGGGTTAGGGTTGTTTGTTGTTAGAACGTTAGGGTTGTTTGTGGTTAGGGGTTTAGGGTTGTTTGTTGTTAGGGGGTTAGTGTTTGTTGTTAGGGGTTTAGGGTTGTTTCTTGTTGGGGTTTAGTAGTTCTTATTGTTAGGGTGTTAGTGTTGTTTGTTGTTAGGGGGTTAGTGTTGTTTGTGGATAGGGGGTGTGCGTTGTTGGTTGTTAGGGGGTTAGGATTGTTTGTTGTTAGGGTTTTAGGGTTGTTTGTTGTTAGGGGGTTAAGGTTGTTTTTTGTTAGGAGG
Organism: Loxodonta africana; assembly: GCF_030014295.1. Lineage (NCBI taxonomy): Eukaryota > Metazoa > Chordata > Mammalia > Proboscidea > Elephantidae > Loxodonta > Loxodonta africana. The sequence goes on along the minus strand of NW_026974878.1, from coordinate 534,306 downwards.
TTAGGGTTGTTTGTTGTTACAGGGTTAGGTTAGTTTCTTGTTAGGGGTTTAGTGTTGTTTGTTGCTGGGGGTTAGTGTTTGTTGTTAGGGGTTTAGTGTTGTTTCTTGTTGGGGTTTAGTGTTTTTTGTTGTTAGGGTTTTAGTGTATTTTGTTGCTAGGGGTTTAGGGTTGTTTGTTGTTAGGGGTTTAAGGTTGTTTGTTGTTAGGAGGTTAGGGTTGTTTGTTGTTACAGGGTTAGGTTAGTTTCTTGTTAGGGGTTTAGTGTTGTTTGTTGTTAGGGGGTTAGTGTTTGTTGTTAGGGGTTTAGGGTTGTTGCTTGTTGGGGTTTAGTAGTTTTTGTTGTTAGGGTGTTAGTGTTGTTTTTGGTTAGGGTGTTAGTGTTGTTTGTGGTTAGGGGGTTAGTGTTGTTTGTTAGGGGGTTAGGGTTGCTTGTTGTTAGAAGGTTATGGTTATTTGTTGTTAGGGGTTTAGGGTTGTTTGTTGTTACGGGGTTAGGTTAGTTTCTTCTTAGGGGTTTAGTGTTTTTTGTTGTTAGGGGGTTAGTGTTTGTTGTTAGGGGTTTAGGGTTGTTTCTTGTTGGGGTTTAGTAGTTTTTGTTGTTAGGGTGTTAGTATTGTTTGTTGTTAGGGGGTTAGTGTTGTTTGTTCTTACGGGGTTAGTGTTTTTGTGGTTAGGGTGTTAGTGTTGTTTGTGGTTAGGGGGTGAGCGTTGTTGGTTGTTAGGGGGTTAGAATTGTTTGTTGTTAGGGGTTTATAGTTGTTTGTTATTAGGGGGTTAAGGTTGTTTGTTGTTAGGAGGTTAGGGTTGTTTGTTGTTACAGGGTTAGGTTAGTTTCTTGTTAGGGGTTTAGTGTTGTTTGTTGTTAGGGGGTTAGTGTTTGTTGTTAGGGGTTTAGTGTTGTTTCTTGTTGGGGTTTAGTGGTTTTTGTTGTTAGGGTGTTAGTGTTGTTTGTTGTTAGGTGTTTAGGGTTGTTTGTTGTTAGGGGTTTAAGGTTGTTTGTTGTTAGGAGGTTAGGGTTGTTTGTTGTTACGGGGTTTGGTTAGTTTCTTGATAGGGGTTTAGTGTTGTTTGTTGTTAGGGGGTTAGTGTTTGTTGTTAGGGGTTTAGGGTTGTTTGTTGTTGGGGTTTAATAGTTTTAGTTGTTAGGGTGTTAGTGTTGCTTGTGGTTAGGGGCTTAGTGTTGTTGTTTGTTAGGGGGTTAGGGTTGTTTGTTGTTAGGAGGTTTGGGTTCTTTGTTGTTACAGGGTTATTTTAGTTTCTTGTTAGGGGTTTAGTGTTGTTTGTTGTTAGGGGGTTAGTGTTTGTTGTTAGGGGTTTAGTGTTGTTTCTTGTTGGGGTTTAGTGGTTTTTGTTGTTAGGGTGTTAGTGTTGTTTGTTGTTAGGGGATTAGGGTTGTTTGTTGTTAGGGGTTTAAGGTTGTTTGTTGTTAGGAGGTTAGGGTTGTTTGTTGTTACGGGTTTAGGTTAGTTTCTTGTTAGGGGTTTAGTGTTGTTTGTTGTTAGGGGGTTAGTGTTTGTTGTTAGGGGTTTAGGGTTGTTTCTTGTTGGGGTTTAGTAGTTTTTGTTGTTAGGGTGTTACTGTTGTTTGTTGTTAGGGGGTTAGTGTTGTTTGTTCTTACGGGGTTTGTCTTGTTTTTGCTTAGGGTGTTAGTGTTGTTTGTGGTTAGAGGATGAGCGTTGTTGGTTGTTAGGGGGTTAGGATTGTTTGTTGTTAGGAGTTTAGGGTTGTTTGTTGTTAGGGGGTTAAGGTTGTTTGTTGTTAGGAGGTTAGGGTTGTTTGTTGTTACAGGGTTAGGTTAGTTTCTTGTTAGGGGTTTAGTGTTGTTTGTTGTTAGGAGGTTTGTGTTTGTTGTTAGGGGTTTAGTGTTGTTTCTTGTTGGGGTTTAGTGGTTTTTGTTGTTCGGGTGTTAGTGTTGTTTGTTGTTAGGTGTTTAGGGTTGTTTGTTGTTAGGGGTTTAAGGTTGTTTGTTGTTAGGAGGTTAGGGTTGTTTGTTGTTACGGGGTTAGGTTAGTTTCTTGTTAGGGGTTTAGTGTTGTTTGTTGTTAGGGGGTTAGTGTTTGTTGTTAGGGGTTTAGGGTTGTTTCTTGTTGGGGTTTAGTAGTTTTAGTTGTTAGGGTGTTAGTGTTGTTAGTGGTTAGGGGCTTAGTGTTGTTGTTTGTTAGGGGGTTAGGGTTGTTTGTTGTTAGGAGGTTAGGGTTGTTTGTTGTTACAGGGTTAGGTTAGTTTATTGTTAGGGGTTTAGTGTTGTTTGTTGTTAGGGGGTTAGTGTTTGTTGTTAGGGGTTTAGTGTTGTTTCTTGTTGGGGTTTAATGGTTTTTGTTGTTAGGGTGTTAGTGTTGTTTGTTGTTAGGGGTTTAGGGTTGTTTGTTGTTAGGGGTTTAAGGTTGTTTGTTGTTAGGAGGTTAGGGTTGTTTGTTGTTACGGGTTTAGGTTAGTTTCTTGTTAGGGGTTTAGTGTTGTTTGTTGTTAGGGGGTTAGTTTTTGTTGTTAGGGGTTTAGGGTTGTTTCTTGTTGGGGTTTAGTAGTTCTTGTTGTTAGGGTGTTAGTGTTGTTTGTGGTTAGGGGGTTAGTGTTGTTTGTGGATAGGGGGTGTGCGTTGTTGGTTGTTAGGGGGTTAGGATTGTTTGTTGTTAGGGGTTTAGGGTTGCTTGTTGTTAGGGGGTTAAGGTTGTTTGTTGTTAGGAGGTTAGGGTTGTTTGTTGTTACAGGGTTAGGTTAGTTTCTTGTTAGAGGTTTAGTGTTCTTCGTTGTTACGGGGTTAGTGTTTGTTGTTAGGGGTTTAGTGTTGTTTCTTGTTGGGGTTTAGTGTTTTTTGTTGTTAGGGTGTTAGTGTTTTTTGTTGTTAGGGGTTTAGGGTTGTTTGTTGTTAGGGGTTTAAGGTTGTTTGTTGTTAGGAGGTTAGGGTTGTTTGTTGTTACAGGGTTAGGTTAGTTTCTTGTTAGGGGTTTAGTGTTGTTTGTTGTTAGTTCGTTAGTGTTTGTTGTTAGGGGTTTAGGGTTGTTTCTTTTTGGAGTTTAGTAGTTTTTGTTGTTAGGGTGTTAGTGTTGTTTGTGGTTAGGGGGTTAGTGTTGTTTGTTCTTACGGGGTTAGTGTTGTTTGTGGTTAGGGTGTTAGTATTGTTTGTGGTTAGGGGGTGAGAGTTGTTGGTTGTTAGGGGGTTAGGATAGTTTGTTGTTAGGGGTTAGGGTTGTTTGTTGTTAGGGGTTTAAGGTGGTTTGTTGTTAGGAGGTTAGGGCTGTTTGTTGTTACAGGGTTAGGTTAGTTTCTTGTTAGGGGTTTAGTGTTGTTTGTTGTTAGGGGGTTAGTGTTTGTTGGTAGGGGTTTAGTGTTGTTTCTTGTTGGGGTTTAGTGGTTTTTGTTGTTAGGGTGTTAGTGCTGTTTGTTGTTAGGGGTTTAGGGTTGTTTGTTGTTAGGGGTTTAAGGTTGTTTGTTGTTAGGAGGTTAGGGTTGTTTGTTGTTACGGGGTTAGGTTAGTTTCTTGTTAGGGGTTTAGTTTTGTTTGTTGTTAGGGGTTTAGGTTTGCTTCTTGTTGGGGTTTAGTAGTTTTTGTTGTTAGGGTGTTAGTGTTGTTTGTGGTTAGGGGGTTAGTGTTGTTGTTTGTTGGGGGTTAGGTTTGTTTGTTGTTAGGAGGTTAGGGTTGTTTGTTGTTACAGGGTTAGGTTAGTTTCTTGTTAGGGGTTTAGTGTTGTTTGTTGTTAGAGGGTTAGTGTTTGTTGTTAGAGGTTTAGTGTTGTTTCTTGTTGGGGTTTAGTGGTTTTTGTTGTTAGGGTGTTAGTGTTGTTTGTTGTTACGGGTTTAGTGTTGTTTGTTGTTAGGGGTTTAAGGTTGTTTGTTGTTAGGGGGTTAGTGTTGATTGTTCTTACGGGGTTAGTGTTTTTGTGGTTAGGGTGTTAGAGTTGTTTGTTGTTAGGGGGTGAGCGTTGTTGGTTGTTAGGGGGTTAGAATTGTTTGTTGTTAGGGGTTTATAGTTGTTTGTTATTAGGGGGTTAAGATTGTTTTTTGTTAGGAGGTTAGGGTTGTTTGTTGTTACAGGGTTAGGTTAGTTTCTTGTTAGGGGTTTAGTGTTGTTTGTTGTTAGGGGGTTAGTTTTTGTTGTTAGGGGTTTAGTGTTGTTTCTTGTTGGGGTTTAGTGGTTTTTGTTGTTAGGGTGTTAGTGTTGTTTGTTGTTAGGGGTTTTGGGTTGTTTGTTGTTAGGGGTTTAAGGTTGTTTGTTGTTAGGAGGTTAGGGTTGTTTGTTGTTACGGGGTTAGGTTAGTTTCTTGATAGGGGTTGAGTGTTGTTTGTTGTTAGGGGGTTAGTGTTTGTTGTTAGGGGTTGAGGGTTGTTTCTTGTTGGGGTTTAGTAGTTTTTGTTGTTAGGGTGTTAGTGTTGTTTGTTGTTAGGGGGTTAGTGTTGTTTGTTCTTACAGGGTTAGTGTTGTTTGTGGTTAGGGTGTTAGTGTTGTTTGTGGTTAGGGGGTGAGCGTTGTTGGTTGTTACGGGGTTAGGATTGTTTGTTGTTAGGGGTTTAGGGTTGTTTGTTGTTAGGGGGTTAAGGATGTTTGTTGTTAGGATGTTAGGGTTGTTTGTTGTTACAGGGTTAGGTTAGTTTCTTGTTAGGGGTTTAGTGTTGTTTGCTGTTAGGGGGTTAGTGTTTGTTGTTAGGGGTTTAGTGTTGTTTCTTGTTGGGGTTTAGTGTTTTTTGTTGTTAGGGTGTTAGTGTTTTTTGTTGTTAGGGGTTTAGGGTTGTTTGTTGTTAGGGGTTTAAGGTTGTTTGTTGTTAGGAGGTTAGGGTTGTTTGTTGTTACGGGGTTAGGTTAGTTTCTTGTTAGGGGTTTAGTGTTGTTTGTTGTTAGGGGGTTAGTGTTTGTTGTTAGGGGTTTAGGGTTGTTTCTTTTTGGGGTTTAGTAGTTTTTGTTGTTAGGGTGTTAGTGTTGTTTGTGGTTAGGGGGTTAGTGTTGTTTGTTCTTACGGGGTTAGTGTTGTTTGTGGTTAGGGTGTTAGTGTTGTTTGTGGTTAGGGGGTGAGAGTTGTTGGTTGTTAGGGGGTTAGGATTGTTTGTTGTTAGGGATTAGGGTTGTTTGTTGTTAGGGGGTTAAGGTGATTTGTTGTTAGGAGGTTAGGGCTGTTTGTTGTTACAGGGTTAGGTTAGTTTCTTGTTAGGGGTTTAGTGCTGTTTGTTGTTAGGGGGTTAGTGTTTGTTGTTAGGGGTTTAGTGTTGTTTTTTGTTGGGGTTTAGTGGTTTTTGTTGTTAGGGTGTTAGTGTTGTTTGTTGTTAGGGGTTGAGGGTTGTTTGTTGTTAGGGGTTTAAGGTTGTTTGCTGTTAGGAGGTTAGGGTTGTTTGTTGTTACGGGGTTAGGTTAGTTTCTTGTTAGGGGTTTAGTGTTGTTTGTTGTTAGGGGGTTAGTGTTTGTTGTTAGGGGTTTAGGGTTGTTTCTTGTTGGGGTTTAGTAGTTTTTGTTGTTAGAGTGTTAGTGTTGTTTGTGGTTAGGGGGTTAGTGTTGTTGTTTTTTAGGGGGATAGGGTTGTTTGTTGTTAGGAGGTTAGGGTTGTTTGTTTTTACAGGGTTAGGTTAGTTTCTTGTTACGGGTTTAGTGTTGTTTGTTGTTAGGGGGTTAGTGTTTGTTGTTAGGGGTTTAGGGTTGTTTCTTGTTGGGTTTAGTAGTTTTTGTTGTTAGGGTGTTAGTATTGTTTGTTGTTAGGGGGTTAGTGTTGTTTGTTCTTACGGGGTTAGTGTTGTTTGTGGTTAGGGTGTTAGTGTTGTTTGTGGTTAGGGGGTGTGCGTTGTTGGTTGTTAGGGGGTTAGGATGGTTTTTTGTTAGGGGTTTAGGGTTGTTTGTTGTCAGGGGGTTAAGGTTGTTTGTTGTTAGGAGGTTAGGGCTGTTTGTTGTTACAGGATTAGGTTCGTTTCTTGTTAGGGGTTTAGTGTTGTTTGTTGTTAGGGGGTTAGTGTTTGTTGTTAGGGGTTTAGTGTTGTTTCTTGTTGGGGTTTAGTAGTTTTTGTTGTTAGGGTGTTAGTGTTGTTTGCTGTTAGGGGTTTAGGGTTGTTTGTAGTTAGGGGTTTAAGGTTGTTTGTTGTTAGGAGGTTAGGGTTGTTTGTTGTTACGGGTTTAGGTTAGTTTCTTCTTAGGGGTTTAGTGTTCTTTGTTGTTAGGGGGTTAGTGTTTGTTGTTAGGGGTTTAGGGTTGTTTCTTGTTGGGGTTTAGTAGTTTTGGTTGTTAGGGTGTTAGTGTTGTTTGTTGTTAGGGGGTTAGTGTTGTTTGTTCTTACAGGGTTAGTGTTGTTTGTGGTTAGGGTGTTAGTGTTGTTTGTGGTTATGGGGTGAGCGTTGTTGGTTGTTAGGGGGTTAGGATTGTTTGTTGTTAGGGGTTTAGGGTTGTTTGTTGTTAGGGGGTTAAGGTTGTTTGTTGTTATGAGGTTAGGGTTGTTTGTTGTTACAGGGTTAGGTTAGTTTCTTGTTAGGGGTTTAGTGTTGTTTGTTGTTAGGGGGTTAGTGTTTCTTGTTAGGGGTTTAGTGTTGTTTCTTGTTGGGGTTTGGTGGTTTTTGTTGTTAGGGTGTTAGTGTTGTTTGTTGTTAGGGGTTTAGGGTTGTTTGTTGTTAGGGGTTTAAGGTTGTTTGTTGTTAGGAGGTTATGGTTGTTTGTTGTTACGGGGTTAGGTTAGTTTCTTGTTAGGGGTTTAGTGTTGTTTGTTGTTAGGGGGTTAGTGTTTCTTGTTAGGGGTTTAGGGTTGTTTCTTGTTGGGGTTTAGTAGTTTTTGTTGTTAGGGTGTTAGCGTTGTTTGTTGTTAGGAGGTTAGTGTAGTTTGTTCTTACGGGGTTAGTGTTGTTTGTGGTTAGGGTGTTAGTGTTGTTTGTGGTTAGGGGGTGTGCGTTGTTGGTTGTTAGGGGGTTAGGATTGTTTGTTGTTAGGGGTTTAGGGTTGTTTGTTGTTAGGGGGTTAAGGATGTTTGTTGTTAGGATGTTAGGGTTGTTTGTTGTTACAGGGTTAGGTTAGTTTCTTGTTAGGGGTTTAGTGTTGTTTGTTGTTAGGGAGTTAGTGTTTGTTGTTACGGGTTTAGTTTTGTTTCTTGTTGGGGTTTAGTGGTTTTTGTTGTTAGCGTGTTAGTGTTGTTTGTTGTTAGGGGTTTAGGGTTGTTTGTTGTCAGGGGGTTGTGTTTGTGATTAGGGGTTTAGGGTTGTTTCTTGTTGGAGTTTAGTAGTTTTTGTTGTTAGGGTGTTAGTGTTGTTTGTGGTTAGGGGGTTAGTGTTGTTGTTTGTTAGGCGGTTAGGGTTGTTTGTTGTTAGAAGCTTAGGGTTGTTTGTTGTTAGGGGTTTAGGGTTGTTTGTTGTTAGGGGGTTAGGGTTGTTTGTTGTTACGGGGTTGGGTTAGTTTCTTGTTAGGGGTTTAGTGTTTCTTGTTGTTAGGGGGTTAGTGTTTGTTGTTAGGGGTTTAGGGTTGTTTCTTTTTGGGGTATAGTAGTTTTTGTTGTTAGGGTGTTAGTGTTGTTTGTGGTTAGGGGGTTAGTGTTGTTTGTTCTTACGGGGTTAGTGTTGTTTGTGTTTAGGGTGTTAGTGTTGTTTGTTGTTAGGGGGTTAGTGTTGTTTGTGGATAGGGGGTGTGCGTTGTTGGTTGTTAGGGGGTTAGGATTGTTTGTTGTTAGGGGTTTAGGGTTGTTTGTTGTTAGGGGGTTAAGGTTGTTTGTTGTTAGGAGGTTAGGGTTGTTTGTTGTTACAGGGTTAGGTTAGTTTCTTGTTAGGGGTTTAGTTTTGTTTGTTGTTAGGGGGTTAGTGTTTGTTGTTAGGGGTTTAGTGTTTTTTCTTGTTGGGGTTTAGTGTTTTTTGTTGTTAGGGTGTTAGTGTTTTTTTTGCTAGGGGTTTAGGGTTGTTTGTTGTGAGGGGTTTAAGGTTGTTTGTTGTTAGGAGGTTAGGGTTGTTTGTTGTTAAAGGGATAGGTTAGTTTCTTGTTAGGGGTTTAGTGTTGTTTGTTGTTAGGGGGTTAGTGTTTGTTGTTAGGGGTTTAGGGTTGTTTCTTTTTGGAGTTTAGTAGTTTTTGTTGTTAGGGTGTTAGTGTTGTTTTTGGTTAGGGGGTTAGTGTTGTTTGTTCTTACGAGGTTAGTGTTGTTTGTTGTTAGGGTGTTAGTGTTGTTTGTGGTTAGGGGATGAGAGTTGTTGGTTGTTAGGGGGTTAGGGTTGTTTGTTGTTAGGAGGTTAGAGTTGTTTGTTGTTACGGGGTTAGGTTAGTTTCTTGTTAGGGGTTTAGTGTTGTTTGTTGTTAGGGGGTTAGTGTTTGTTGTTAGGGGTTTAGTGTTGTTTCCTGTTGGGGTTTAGTGGTTTTTGTTCTTAGGGTGTTAGTGTTGTTTGTTGTTAGAGGTTTAGGGTTGTTTGTTGTTAGGGGATTAAGGTTGTTTGTTGTTAGGAGGTTAGGGTTGTTGGTTGTTATAGGGTTAGGTTAGTTTCTTGTTAGGGGTTTAGTGTTGTTTGTTGTTAGGGGGTTAGTGTTTGTTGTTAGGGGTTTAGGGTTGTTTCTTGTTGGGGTTTAGTAGTTTTAGTTGTTAGGGTGTTAGTGTTGTTTGTGGTTAGGGGCTTAGTGTTGTTGTTTGTTAGGGGGTTAGGGTTTTTTGTTGTTAGGAGGTTAGGGTTGTTTGTTGTTACAGGGTTAGGTTAGTTTATTGTTAGGGGTTTAGTGTTGTTTGTTGTTAGGGGGTTAGTGTTTGTTGTTAGGGGTTTAGTGTTGTTTCTTGTTGGGGTTTAGTGGTTTTTGTTGTTAGGGTGTTAGTGTTGTTTGTTGTTAGGGGTTTAGGGTTGTTTGTTGTTAGGGGTTTAAAGTTGTTTGTTGTTAGGAGGTTAGGGTTGTTTGTTGTTACGGGTTTAGGTTAGTTTCTTGTTAGGGGTTTAGTGTTGTGTGTTGTTAGGGGGTTAGTGCTTGTTGTTAGGGGTTTAGGGTTGTTTCTTGTTGGGGTTTAGTAGTTTTTCTTGTTAGGGTGTAAGTGTTGTTTGTTGTTAGGGGGTTAGTTTTGTTTGTTCTTAGGGGGTTAGTGTTGTTTGTGGTTAGGGTGTTAGTGTTGTTTGTGGATAGGGGGTGTGCGTTGTTGGTTGTTAGGGGGTTAGGATTGTTTGTTGTTAGGGGTTTAGGGTTGTTTGTTGTTAGGGGGTTAAGGTTGTTTGTTGTTAGGAGGTTAGGTTTGTTTGTTGTTACAGGGTTAGGTTAGTTTCTTGTTAGGGGTTTAGTGTTGTTTGTTGTTAGGGGGTTAGTGTTTGTTGTTAGGGGTTTAGTGTTGTTTCTTGTTGGGGTTTAGTGGTTTTTGTTGTTAGGGTGTTAGTGTTGTTTGTTGTTAGGGGTTTAGGGTTGTTTGTTGTTAGGGGTTTAAGGTCGTTTGTTGTTAGGAGGTTAGGGTTGTTTGTTGTTACAGGGTTAGGTTAGTTTCTTGTTAGGGGTTTAGTGTTGTTTGTTGTTAGGGGTTTAGTGTTTGTTGTTAGGGGTTTAGGGTTGTTTCTTTTTGGGGTTTAGTAGTTTTTGTTGTTAGGGTTTTAGTGTTGTTTGTGGTTAGGGGGTTAGTGTTGTTTGTTCTTACGGGTTAGTGTTGTTTGTGGTTAGGGTGTTAGTGTTGTTTGTGGTTAGGGAGTGAGAGTTGTTGGTTGTTAGGGGGTTAGGATTGTTTGTTGTTAGGGGTTTAGGGTTGTTTGTTGTTAGGGGGTTAAGGTGGTTTGTCGTTAGGAGGTTAGGGCTGTTTTTTGTTGCAGGGTTAGGTTAGTTTCTTGTTAGGGGTTTAGTGTTGTTTGTTGTTAGGGGGTTAGTGTTTGTTGTTAGGGGTTTAGTGTTGTTTGTTGCTGGGGTTTAGTGGTTTTTGTTGTTAGGGTGTTAGTGTTGTTTGTTGTTAGGGGTTTAGGGTTGTTTGTTGTTAGGGGTTTAAGGTTGTTTGTTGTTAGGAGGTTAGGGTTGTTTGTTGTTACGGGGTTAGGTTAGTTTCTTGTAAGGGGTTTAGTGTTGTTTGTTGTTACGGGTTAGTGTTTGTTGTTAGGGGTTTAGGGTTGTTTCTTGTTGGGGTTTAGTAGTTTTTGTTGTTAGGGTGTTAGTCTTGTTTGTTGTTAGGGGGTTAGTGTTGTTTGTTCTTACGGGGTTAGTGTTGTTTGTGGTTAGGGTGTTAGTGTTGTTTGTGGTTAGGGAGTGTGCGTTGTTGGTTGTTAGGGGGTTAGGATTGTTTGTTGTTAGGGGTTTAGGGTTGTTTGTTGTTAGGGGGTTAAGGTTGTTTGTTGTTAGGAGGTTAGGGATCTTTGTTGTTACAGGGTTAGGTTAGTTTCTTGTTAGGGGTTTAGTGTTGTTTGTTGTTAGGGGGTTAGTGTTTGTTGTTAGAGGTTTAGTGTTGTTTCTTGTTGGGGTTTAGTGGTTTTTGTTGTTAGGGTGTTAGTGTTGTTTGTTGTTAGGGGTTTAGGGTTGTTTGTTGTTAGGGGTTTAAGGTTGTTTGTTGTTAGGAGGTTAGGGTTGTTTGTTGTTACGGGGTTAGGTTAGTTTCTTGTTAGAGGTTTAGTGTTGTTTGTTGTTAGGGGGTTAGTGTTTGTTGTTAGGGGTTTAGGGCTGTTTCTTGTTGGGGTTTAGTAGTTTTAGTTGTTAGGGTGTTAGTGTTGTTTGTGGTTAGGGGCTTAGTGTTGTTGTTTGTCAGGGGGTTAGGGTTTGTTGTTAGGAGGTTAGGGTTGTTTGTTATTACAGGGTTAGGTTAGTTTATTGTTAGGGGTTTAGTGTTGTTTTATTGTTAGGGGGTTAGTGTTTGTTGTTAGGGGTTTATTGTTGTTTCTTGTTGGGGTTTAGTGGTTTTTGTTGTTAGGGTGTTAGTGTTGTTTGTTGTTAGGGGTTTAGGGTTGTTTCTTGTTAGGGGTTTAAGGTTGTTTGTTGTTAGGAGGTTGGGGTTGTTTGTTGTTACGGGTTTAGGTTAGTTTCTTGTTAGGGGTTTAGTGTTGTTTGTTGTTAGGGGGTTAGTGTTTGTTGTTAGGGGTTTAGGGTTGTTTCTTTTTGGGGTTTAGTAGTTTTTGTTGTTAGGGTGTTAGTGTTGTTTGTTGTTAGGGGGTTAGTGTTGTTTGTTCTTAGGGGGTTAGTGTTGTTTGTGGTTAGGGTGTTAGTGTTGTTTGTGGATAGGGGGTGTGCGTTGTTGGTTGTTAGGGGGTTAGGATTGTTTGTTGTTAGGGGTTTAGGGTTGTTTGTTGTTAGGGGGTTAAGGTTGTTTGTTGTTAGGAGGTTGGGGTTGTTTGTTGTTACGGGTTTAGGTTAGTTTCTTGTTAGGGGTTTAGTGTTGTTTGTTGTTAGGGGGTTAGTGTTTGTTGTTAGGGGTTTAGGGTTGTTTCTTGTTGGGGTTTAGTAGTTCTTGTTTTTAGGGTGTTAGTGTTGTTTGTGGTTAGGGGGTTAGTGTTGTTGTTTGTTAGGGGGTTAGGGTTGTTTGTTGTTAGGAGGTTAGGGCTGTTTGTTGTTATAGGGTTAGGTTAGTTTCTTGTTAGGGGTTTAGTGTTGTTTGTTGTTAGAGGGTTAGTGTTTGTTGTTAGGGGTTTAGTGTTGTTTCTTGTTGGGGTTTAGTGGTTTTTGTTGTTAGGGTGTTAGTGTTGTTTGTTGTTAGGGGTTTAGTGTTGTTTGTTGTTAGGGGTTTAAAGTTGTTTGTTGTTATGGGGTTAGTGTTGTTTGTTCTTACGGGGTTAGTGTTTTTGTGGTTAGGGTGTTAGTGTTGTTTTTGGTTAGGGGGTGAGCGTTGTTGGTTGTTAGGGGGTTAGAATTGTTTGTTGTTACTGGTTTAGAGTTGTTTGTTATTAGGGGGTTAAGGTTGTTTGTTGTTAGGAGGTTAGGGCTGTTTGTTGTTACAGGTTTAGGTTAGTTTCTTGTTAGGGGTTTAGTGTTGTTTGTTGTTAGGGGGTTAGTGTTTGTTGTTAGGGGTTTAGTGTTGTTTCTTGTTGGGGTTTAGTGGTTTTTGTTGTTAGGGTGTTAGTGTTGTTTGTTGTTAGGTGTTTATTGTTATTTGTTGTTAGGGGTTTAAGGTTGTTTGTTGTTATTAGGTTAGGGTTGTTTGTTGTTACGGGGTTAGGTTAGTTTCTTGTTAGGGGTTTAGAGTTGCTTGTTGTTAGGGGGTTAGTGTTTGTTGTTAGGGCTTTAGGGTTGTTTCTTGTTGTTGTTTAGTAGTTTTTGTTGTTAGGGTGTTAGTGTTGTTTGTGGTTAGGGGGTTAGTGTTGTTTGTTAGGGGGTTAGGGTTGTTTGTTGTTAGAACGTTAGGGTTGTTTGTGGTTAGGGGTTTAGGGTTGTTTGTTGTTAGGAGGTTAGGGTTGTTTCTTGTTACAGGGTTAGGTTAGTTTCTTGTTAGGTGTTTAGTGTTGTTTGTTGTTAGGGGGTTAGTGTTTGTTGTTAGGGGTTTAGTGTTTGTTGTTAGGGGGTTAGTGTTTGTTGTTAGGGGTTTAGTGTTGTTTCTTGTTGGGGTTTAGTGGTTTTTGTTGTTAGGGTGTTAGTGTTTGTTTTTAGGGGTTTAGGGTTGTTTCTTCTTACGGGGTTAGTGTTGTTTGTGGTTAGGGTGTTAGTGTTGTTTGTGGTTAGGGGGTGTGCGTTGTTGGTTGTTAGGGGGTTAGGATTGTTTGTTGTTAGGCGTTTAGGGTTGTTTCTTGTTAGGTGGTTAAGGTTGTTTGTTGTTAGGAGGTTAGGGTTGTTTGTTGTTACAGGGTTAGGTTAGTTTCTTGTTATGGGTTTAGTGTTGTTTGTTGTTAGGGGGTTAGTGTTTGTTGTTAGGGGTTTAGGGTTGTTTCTTGTTGGGGTTTAGTAGTTTTTGTTGTTAGGGTGTTAGTGTTGTTTGTTGTTAGGGGGTTAGTGTTGTTTGTTCTTACGGGGTTAGTGTTGTTTGTAGTTAGGGTGTTAGTGTTGTTTGTGGTTAGGGGGTGTGCGTTGTTGGTTGTTAGGGGGTTAGGATGGTTTGTTGTTAGGGGTTTAGGGTTGTTTGTTGTTAGGGGGTTAAGGTTGTTTGTTGTTAGGAGGTTAGGGATCTTTGTTGTTACAGGGTTAGGTTAGTTTCTTGTTAGGGGTTTAGTGTTGTTTGTTGTTAGGGGGTTAGTGTTTGTTGTTAGGGGTTTAGTGTTGTTTTTTGTTGGGGTTTAGTGGTTTTTGTTGTTAGGGTGTTAGTGTTGTTTGTTGTTAGGGGTTTAGGGCTGTTTGTTGTTAGGGGTTTAAGGTTGTTTGTTGTTAGGAGGTTAGGGTTGTTTGTTGTTACGGGGTTAGGTTAGTTTCTTGTTAGGGGTTTAGTGTTTTTTGTTGTTAGAGGGTTAGTGTTTGTTGTTAGGGGTTTAGGGCTGTTACTTGTTGGGGTTTACTAGTTTTTGTTGTTAGGGTGTTAGTGTTGTTTGTGGTTAGGGGGTTAGTGTTGTTGTTTGTTAGGGGGTTAGGGTTGTTTTTTGTTAGGAGGTTAGGGCTGTTTGTTGTTACAGGGTTAGGTTAGTTTCTTGTTAGGGGTTCAGTGTTGTTTGTTGTTAGGGGGTTAGTGTTTGTTGTTAGGGGTTTAGTGTTGTTTCTTGTTGGGGTTTAGTGGTTTTTGTTGTTAGGGTGTTAGTGTTGTTTGCTGTCAGGGGTTTAAGGTTGTTTGTTGTTAGGGGTTTAAGGTTGTTTGTTGTTAGGAGGTTAGGGATGTTTGTTGTTACGGGGTTAGGTTAGTTTCTTGTTAGGGGTTTAGTGTGGTTTGTTGTTAGGGGGTTAGTGTTTGTTGTTAGGGGTTTAGTGTTGTTTGCTGTTAGGGGTTTAAGGTTGTTTGCTGTTAGGAGGTTAGGGTTGTTTGTTGTTACTGGGTTAGGTTAGTTTCTTGTTAGGGGTTTAGTGTTGTTTGTTGTTAGGAGGTTAGGGCTGTTTGTTGTTATAGGGTTAGGTTAGTTTCTTGTTAGGGGTTTAGTGTTGTTTGTTGTTAGAGGGTTAGTGTTTGTTGTTAGGGGTTTAGTGTTGTTTCTTCTTGGGGTTTAGTGGTTTTTGTTGTTAGGGTGTTAGTGTTGTTGGTTGTTAGGGGTTTAGGGTTGTTTGTTGTTAGGGGTTTAAGGTTGTTTGTTGTTAGGAGGTTAGGGTTTTTTGTTGTTACGGGGTTAGGTTAGTTTCTTGTTAGGGGTTTAGTGTTTTTTGTTGTTAGGGGGTTAGTGTTTGTTGTTAGGGGTTTAGGGCTGTTTCTTGTTGGGGTTTAGTAGTTTTTGTTCTTAGGGTGTTAGTGTTGTTTGTGGTTAGGGGGTTAGTGTTGTTGTTTGTTAGGGGGTTAAGGTTGTTTTTTGTTAGGAGGTTAAGGATGTTTGTTGTTACAGGGTTAGGTTAGTTTCTTGTTAGGGGTTTAGTGTTGTTTGTTGTTAGGGCGTTAGTGATTGTTGTTAGGGGTTTAGTGTTGTTTCTTGTTGGGGTTTAGTGGTTTTTGTTGTTAGGGTGTTAGTGTTGTTTGTTGTTATGGGTTTAGGGTTGTTTGTTGTTAGGGGTTTAAGGTTGTTTGTTGTTAGGAGGTTAGGGTTGTTTGTTGTTACGGGGTTAGGTTAGTTTCTTGTTAGGGGTTTAGTGTTGTTTGCTGTTAGGGGGTTAGTGTTTGTTGTTAGGGGTTTAGGGTTGTTTCTTGTGGGGGTTTAGTAGTTTTTGTTGTTAGGGTGTTAGTGTTGTTTGTGGTTAGGGGGTTAGTGTTGTTTGTTCTTACGGGGTTAGTGTTGTTTGTGGTTAGGGTGTTAGTGTTGTTTGTGGTTAGGGGGTGAGAGTTGTTGGTTGTTAGCGGGTTAGGATTGTTTGTTGTTAGGGGTTTAGGGTTGTTTGTTGTTAGGGGGTTAAGGTTGTTTGTTGTTAGGAGGTTAGGGATCTTTGTTGCTACAGGGTTAGGTTAGTTTCTTGTTAGGGGTTTAGTGTTGTTTGTTGTTAGGGGGTTAGTGTTTGTTGTTAGGGGTTTAGTGTTGTTTCTTCTTGGGGTTTAGTGGTTTTTGTTGTTAGGGTGTTAGTGTTGTTGGTTGTTAGGGGTTTAGGGTTGTTTGTTGTTAGGGGTTTAAGGTTGTTTGTTGTTAGGAGGTTAGGGTTTTTTGTTGTTACGGGGTTAGGTTAGTTTCTTGTTAGGGGTTTAGTGTTTTTTGTTGTTAGGGGGTTAGTGTTTGTTGTTAGGGGTTTAGGGCTGTTTCTTGTTGGGGTTTAGTAGTTTTTGTTCTTAGGGTGTTAGTGTTGTTTGTGGTTAGGGGGTTAGTGTTGTTGTTTGTTAGGGGGTTAAGGTTGTTTTTTGTTAGGAGGTTAAGGTTGTTTGTTGTTACAGGGTTAGGTTAGTTTCTTCTTAGGGGTTTAGTGTTGTTTGTTTTTAGGGCGTTAGTGATTGTTGTTAGGGGTTTAGTGTTGTTTCTTGTTGGGGTTTAGTGGTTTTTGTTGTTAGGGTGTTAGTGTTGTTTGTTGTTAGGGGTTTAGGGTTGTTTGTTGTTAGGGGTTTAAGGTTGTTTGTTGTTGGGAGGTTAGGGTTGTTTGTTGTTACGGGGTTAGGTTAGTTTCTTGTTAGGGGTTTAGTGTTGTTTGCTGTTAGGGGGTTAGTGTTTGTTGTTAGGGGTTTAGGGTTGTTTCTTGTGGGGGTTTAGTAGTTTTTGTTGTTAGGGTGTTAGTGTTGTTTGTGGTTAGGGGGTTAGTGTTGTTTGTTCTTACGGTGTTAGTGTTGTTTGTGGTTAGGGTGTTAGTGTTGTTTGTGGTTAGGGGGTGAGAGTTGTTGGTTGTTAGGGGGTTAGGATTGTTTGTTCTTAGGAGTTTAGGGTTGTTTGTTGTTAGGGGGTTAAGGTTGTTTGTTGTTAGGAGGTTAGGGCTGTTTGTTGTTACAGGGTTAGGTTAGTTTATTGTTAGGGGTTTAGTGTTGTTTGTTGTTAGGGGGTTAGTGTTTGTTGTTAGGGGTTTAGTGTTGTTTCTTGTTGGGGTTTAGTAGTTTTTGTTGTTAGGGTGTTAGTGTTGTTTGTTGTTAGGGGTTTAGGGTTGTTTGTAGTTAGGGGTTTAAGGTTGTTTGTTGTTAGGAGGTTAGGGTTGTTTGTTGTTACGGGTTTAGGTTAGTTTCTTGTTAGGGGTTTAGTGTTGTTTGTTGTTAGGGGGTTAGTGTTTGTTGTTAGGGGTTTAGGGTTGTTTCTTGTTGGGGTTTAGTAGTTTTTGTTGTTAGGGTGTTAGTGTTGTTTGTTGTTAGGGGGTTAGTGTTGTTTGTTCTTACGGGGTTAGTGTTGTTTGTGGTTAGGGTGTTAGTGTTGTTTGTGCTTAGGGGGTGAGAGTTGTTGGTTGTTAAGGGGTTAGGATTGTTTGTTGTTAGTCGTTTAGGGTTGTTTGTTTTTAGGGGGTTAAGGTGGATTGTTGTTAGGAAGTTAGGGCTGTTTGTTGTTACAGGGTTAGGTTAGTTTCTTGTTAGGGGTTTAGTGTTGTTTGTTGTTAGGGGGTTAGTGTTTGTTGTTAGGGGTTTAGTGTTGTTTCCTGTTGGGGTTTAGTGTTTTTTGTTGTTAGGGTGTTAGTGTTGTTTGTTGTTAGGGGTTTAGGGTTGTTTGTTGTTAGGGGTTTAAGGTTGTTTGTTGTTAGGAGGTTAGGGTTGTTTGTTGTTACGGGGTTAGGTTAGTTTCTTGTTAGGGGTTTAGTGTTGTTTGCTGTTAAGGGGTTAGTGTTTGTTGTTAGGGGTTTAGGGTTGTTTCTTTTTGGGGTTTAGTAGTTTTTGTTGTTAGGGTGTTAGTGTTGTTTGTGGTTAGGGGGTTAGTGTTGTTGTTTGTTAGGGGGTTAGGGTTGTTTGTTGTTAGGAGGTTAGAGTTGTTTGTTGTTACGGGGTTAGGTTAGTTTCTTGTTAGGGGTTTAGTTTTGTTTGTTGTTAGGGGGTTAGTGTTTGTTGTTAGGGGTTTAGTGTTGTTTCCTGTTGGGGTTTAGTGGTTTTTGTTCTTAGGGTGTTAGTGTTGTTTGTTGTTATGGGTTTAGGGTTGTTTGTTGTTAGGGGTTTAAGGTTGTTTGTTGTTAGGAGGTTAGGGTTGTTGGTTGTTACAGGGTTAGGTTAGTTTCTTGTTAGGGGTTTAGTGTTGTTTGTTGTTAGGGGGTTAGTGTTTGTTGTTAGGGGTTTAGGGTTGTTTCTTGTTGGGGTTTAGTAGTTTTTGTTGTTAGGGTGTTAGTGTTGTTTGTTGTTAGGGGGTTAGTGTTGTTTGTTCTTACGGGGTTAGTGTTGTTTGTGGTTAGGGTGTTAGTGTTGTTTGTGGTTAGGGGGTGTGCGTTGTTGGTTGTTAGGGGGTTAGGATGGTTTGTTGTTAGGGGTTTAGGGTTGTTTGTTGTTAGGGGGTTAAGGTTGTTTGTTGTTAGGAGGTTAGGGATCTTTGTTGTTACAGGGTTAGGTTAGTTTCTTGTTAGGGGTTTAGTGTTGTTTGTTGTTAGGGGGTTAGTGTTTGTTGTTAGGGGTTTAGTGTTGTTTCTTCTTGGGGTTTACTGGTTTTTGTTGTTAGGGTGTTAGTGTTGTTGGTTGTTAGGAGTTTAGGGTTGTTTGTTGTTAGGGGTTTAAGGTTGTTTGTTGTTAGGAGGTTAGGGTTTTTTGTTGTTACGGGGTTAGGTTAGTTTCTTGTTAGGGGTTTAGTGTTTTTTGTTGTTAGGGGGTTAGTGTTTGTTGTTAGGGGTTTAGGGCTGTTTCTTGTTGGGGTTTAGTAGTTTTTGTTCTTAGGGTGTTAGTGTTGTTTGTGGTTAGGGGGTTAGTGTTGTTGTTTGTTAGGGGGTTAAGGTTGTTTTTTGTTAGGAGGTTAAGGTTGTTTGTTGTTACAGGGTTAGGTTAGTTTCTTGTTAGGGGTTTAGTGTTGTTTGTTTTTAGGGGGTTAGTGATTGTTGTTAGGGGTTTAGTGTTGTTTCTTGTTCGGGTTTAGTGGTTTTTGTTGTTAGGGTGTTAGTGTTGTTTGTTGTTAGGGGTTTAGGGTTGTTTGTTGTTAGGGGTTTAAGGTTGTTTGTTGTTAGGAGGTTAGGGTTGTTTGTTGTTACGGGGTTAGGTTAGTTTCTTGTTAGGGGTTTAGTGTTGTTTGCTGTTAGGGGGTTAGTGTTTGTTGTTAGGGGTTTAGGGTTGTTTCTTGTGGGGGTTTAGTAGTTTTTGTTGTTAGGGTGTTAGTGTTGTTTGTGGTTAGGGGGTTAGTGTTGTTTGTTCTTACGGGGTTAGTGTTGTTTGTGGTTAGGGTGTTAGTGTTGTTTGTGGTTAGGGGGTGAGAGTTGTTGGTTGTTAGGGGGTTAGGATTGTTTGTTCTTAGGGGTTTAGGGTTGTTTGTTGTTAGGGGGTTAAGGTTGTTTGTTGTTAGGAGGTTAGGGCTGTTTGTTGTTACAGGGTTAGGTTAGTTTCTTGTTAGGGGTTTAGTGTTGTTTGTTGTTAGGGGGTTAGTGTTTGTTGTTAGGGGTTTAGTGTTGTTTCTTGTTGGGGTTTAGTAGTTTTTGTTGTTAGGGTGTTAGTGTTGTTTGTTGTTAGGGGTTTAGGGTTGTTTGTTGTCAGGGGGTTGTGTTTGTTATTAGGGGTTTAGGGTTGTTTCTTGTTGGAGTTTAGTAGTTTTTGTTGTTAGGGTGTTAGTGTTGTTTGTGGTTAGGGGGTTAGTGTTGTTGTTTGTTAGGCGGTTAGGGTTGTTTGTTGTTAGAAGCTTAGGGTTGTTTGTTGTTAGGGGTTTAGGGTTGTTTGTTGTTAGGGGGTTAGGGTTGTTTGTTGTTACGGGGTTGGGTTAGTTTCTTGTTAGGGGTTTAGTGTTTTTTGTTGTTAGGGGGTTAGTGTTTGTTGTTAGGGGTTTAGGGTTGTTTCTTTTTGGGGTATAGTAGTTTTTGTTGTTAGGGTCTTAGTGTTGTTTGTGGTTAGGGGGTTAGTGTTGTTTGTTCTTACGGGGTTAGTGTTGTTTGTGTTTAGGGTGTTAGTGTTGTTTGTTGTTAGGGGGTTAGTGTTGTTTGTGGATAGGGGGTGTGCGTTGTTGGTTGTTAGGGGGTTAGGATAGTTTGTTGTTAGGGGTTTAGGGTTGTTTGTTGTTAGGGGGTTAAGTTTGTTTGTTGTTAGGAGGTTAGGGTTGTTTGTTGTTACAGGGTTAGGTTAGTTTCTTGTTAGGGGTTTAGTGTTGTTTGTTGTTAGGGGGTTAGTGTTTGTTGTTAGGGGTTTAGGGTTGTTTCTTGTTGGGGTTTAGTAGTTTTTGTTGTTAGAGTGTTAGTGTTGTTTGTGGTTAGGGGGTTAGTGTTGTTGTTTTTTAGGGGGATAGGGTTGTTTGTTGTTAGGAGGTTAGGGTTGTTTGTTGTTACGGGGTTAGGTTAGTTTCTTGTTAGGGGTTTAGTGTTGTTTGTTGTTAGGGGGTTAGTGTTTGTTGTTAGGGGTTTAGGGTTGTTTCTTGTTGGGGTTTAGTAGTTTTTGTTGTTAGGGTGTTAGTGTTGTTTGTTGTTAGCGGGTTAGTGTAGTTTGTTCTTATGGGGTTGGTGTTGTTTGTGGTTAGGGTGTTAGTGTTGTTTGTGGTTAGGGGGTGTGCGTTGTTGGTTGTTAGGGGGTTAGGATTGTTTGTTGTTAGGGGTTTAGGGTTGTTTGTTGTTAGGGGGTTAAGGATGTTTGTTGTTAGGATGTTAGTGTTGTTTGTTGTTACGGGGTTAGGTTAGTTTCTTGTTAGGGGTTTACTGTTGTTTGTTGTTAGGGGGTTAGTGTTTGTTGTTAGGGATTTAGGGTTGTTTCTTGTTGGGGTTTAGTAGTTTTTGTTGTTAGGGTGTTAGTGTTGTTTGTTGTTAGCGGGTTAGTGTAGTTTGTTCTTACGGGGTTAGTGTTGTTTGTGGTTAGGGGGTGTGCGTTGTTGGTTGTTAGGAGGTTAGGATTGTTTGTTGTTAGGGGTTTAGGGTTGTTTGTTGTTAGGGGGTTAAGGTTGTTTGTTGTTAGGAGGTTAGGGTTGTTTGTTGTTACAGGGTTAGGTTAGTTTCTTGTTAGGGGTTTAGTGTTGTTTGTTGTTAGGGGGTTAGTGTTTGTTGTTAGGGGTTTAGTGTTGTTTCTTGTTGGGGTTTAGTGTTTTTTGTTGTTAGGGTGTTAGTGTTTTTTGTTGTTAGGGGTTTAGGGTTGTTTGTTGTTAGGGGTTTAAGGTTGTTTGTTGTTAGGAGGTTAGGGTTGTTTGTTGTTACAGGGTTAGTTTAGTTTCTTGTTAGGGGTTTAGTGTTGTTTGTTGTTAGGGGGTTAGTGTTTGTTGTTAGGGGTTTAGGGTTGTTTCTTTTTGGGGTTTAGTAGTTTTTGTTGTTAGGGTGTTAGTGTTGTTTGTGGTTAGGGGGTTAGTGTTGTTTGTTCTTACGGGGTTAGTGTTGTTTGTGGTTAGGGTGTTAGTGTTGTTTGTGGTTAGGGGGTGAGAGTTGTTGGTTGTTAGGGGGTTAGGATTGTTTGTTCTTAGGGGTTTAGGGTTGTTTGTTGTTAGGGGGTTAAGGTGGTTTGTTGTTAGGAGGTTAGGGCTGTTTGTTGTTACAGGGTTAGGTTAGTATCTTGTTAGGGGTTTAGTGTTGTTTGTTGTTAGGGGGTTAGTGTTTGTTGTTAGGGGTTTAGGGTTGTTTCTTGTTGGGGTTTAGTAGTTTTTGTTGCTAGGGTGTTAGTGTTGTTTGTGGTTAGGGAGTTAGTGTTGTTGTTTGTTAGGGTTTTAGGGTTGTTTTTTGTTAGGAGGTTAGGGTTGTTTGTTGTTACAGGGTTAGGTTAGTTTCTTGTTAGGGGTTTAGTGTTGTTTGTTGTTAGGGGGTTAGTGTTTGTTGTTAGGGATTTAGTGTTGTTTCTTGTTGGGGTTTAGTGGTTTTTGTTGTTAGGGTGTTAGTGTTGTTTGTTGTTAGGGTGTTAGTGTTGTTTGTTGTTAGGGGTTTAGGGTTGTTTGTTGTTAGGGGTTTAAGGTTGTTTGTTGTTAGGAGGTTAGGGTTGTTTGTTGTTATGGGGTTAGGTTAGTTTCTTGTTAGGGGTTTAGTGTTGTTTGTTGTTAGTGGTTTAGTGTTTGTTGTTAGGGGTTTAGGGTTGTTTCTTGTTGGGTTTAGTGGTTTTTGTTGTTAGGGTGTTAGTGTTCTTTGTTGTTAGGGGGTTAGTGTTGTTTGTTCTTACGGGGTTAGTGTTGTTTGTGGTTAGGGTGTTAGTGTTGTTTGTGGTTAGGGGGTGTGCGTTGTTGGTTGTTAGGGGGTTAGGATTGTTTGTTGTTAGGGGTTTAGGGTTGTTTGTTGTTAGGGGGTTAAGGTTGTTTGTTGTTAGGAGGATAGGGTTGTTTGTTGTTACAGGGTTAGGTTAGTTTCTTGTTAGGGGTTTAGTGTTGTTTGTTGTTAGGGGGTTAGTGTTTGTTGTTAGGGGTTTAGGTTTGCTTCTTGTTGGGGTTTAGTAGTTTTTGTTGTTAGGGTGTTAGTGTTGTTTGTGGTTAGGGGGTTAGTGTTGTTGTTTGTTGGGGGTTAGGTTTGTTTGCTGTTAGGAGGTTAGGGTTGTTTGTTGTTACAGGTTTAGGTTAGTTTCTTGTTAGGGGTTTAGTGTTGTTTGTTGTTAGAGGGTTATTGTTTGTTGTTAGGGGTTTAGTGTTGTTTCTTGTTGGGGTTTAGTGGTTTTTGTTGTTAGGGTGTTAGTGTTGTTTGTTGTTAGGGGTTTAGTGTTGTTTGTTGTTAGGGGTTTAAGGTTGTTTGTTGTTAGGGGGTTAGTGTTGTTTGTTCTTACGTGGTTAGTGTTTTTGTGGTTAGGGTATTAGTGTTGTTTGTGGTTAGGGGGTGAGCGTTGTTGGTTGTTAGGGGGTTAGAATTGTTTGTTGTTAGGGGTTTATAGATGTTTATTATTAGGGGGTTAAGGTTGTTTGTTGTTAGGAGGTTAGGGCTGTTTGTTGTTACAGGGTTAGGTTAGTTTCTTGTTAGGGGTTTAGTGTTGTTTGTTGTTAGGGGGTTAGTGTTTGTTGTTAGGGGTTTAGTGTTGTTTCTTGTTGGGGTTTAGTGGTTTTTGTTGTTAGGGTGTTAGTGTTGTTTGTTGTTAGGGGTTTAGGGTTGTTTGTTGTTAGGGGTTTAAGGTTGTTTGTTGTTAGGAGGTTAGGGTTGTTTCTTGTTGGGTTTAGTGGTTTTTGTTGTTAGGGTGTTAGTGTTCTTTGTTGTTAGGGGGTTAGTGTTGTTTGTTCTTACGGGGTTAGTGTTGTTTGTGGTTAGGGTGTTAGTGTTGTTTGTGGTTAGGGGGTGTGCGTTGTTGGTTGTTAGGGGGTTAGGATTGTTTATTGTTAGGGGTTTAGGGTTGTTTGTTGTTAGGGGGTTAAGGTTGTTTGTTGTTAGGAGGATAGGGTTGTTTGTTGTTACAGGGTTAGGTTAGTTTCTTGTTAGGGGTTTAGTGTTGTTTGTTGTTAGGGGGTTAGTGTTTGTTGTTAGGGGTTTAGGTTTGCTTCTTGTTGGGGTTTAGTAGTTTTTGTTGTTAGGGTGTTAGTGTTGTTTGTGGTTAGGGGGTTAGTGTTGTTGTTTGTTGGGGGTTAGGTTTGTTTGCTGTTAGGAGGTTAGGGTTGTTTGTTGTTACAGGTTTAGGTTAGTTTCTTGTTAGGGGTTTAGTGTTGTTTGTTGTTAGAGGGTTAGTGTTTGTTGTTAGGGGTTTAGTGTTGTTTCTTGTTGGGGTTTAGTGGTTTTTGTTGTTAGGGTGTTAGTGTTGTTTGTTGTTAGGGGTTTAGTGTTGTTTGTTGTTAGGGGTTTAAGGTTGTTTGTTGTTAGGGGGTTAGTGTTGTTTGTTCTTACGGGGTTAGTGTTTTTGTGGTTAGGGTATTAGTGTTGTTTGTGGTTAGGGGGTGAGCGTTGTTGGTTGTTAGGGGGTTAGAATTGTTTGTTGTTAGGGGTTTATAGATGTTTATTATTAGGGGGTTAAGGTTGTTTGTTGTTAGGAGGTTAGGGCTGTTTGTTGTTACAGGGTTAGGTTAGTTTCTTGTTAGGGGTTTAGTGTTGTTTGTTGTTAGGGGGTTAGTGTTTGTTGTTAGGGGTTTAGGGTTGTTTCTTGTGGGGGTTTAGTAGTTTTTGTTGTTAGGGTGTTAGTGTTGTTTGTGGTTAGGAGGTTAGGGTTGTTTGTTCTTACGGGGTTAGTGTTGTTTGTGGTTAGGGTGTTAGTGTTGTTTGTGGTTAGGGGGTGAGAGTTGTTGGTTGTTAGGGGGTTAGGATTGTTTGTTCTTAGGGGTTTAGGGTTGTTTGTTGTTAGGGGGTTAAGGTTGTTTGTTGTTAGGAGGTTAGGGCTGTTTGTTGTTACAGGGTTAGGTTAGTTTCTTGTTAGGGGTTTAGTGTTGTTTGTTGTTAGGGGGTTAGTGTTTGTTGTTAGGGGTTTAGTGTTGTTTCTTGTTGGGGTTTAGTAGTTTTTGTTGTTAGGGTGTTAGTGTTGTTTGCTGTTAGGGGTTTAGGGTTGTTTCTAGTTAGGGGTTTAAGGTTGTTTGTTGTTAGGAGGTTAGGGTTGTTTGTTGTTACGGGTTTAGGTTAGTTTCTTGTTAGGGGTTTAGTGTTGTTTGTTGTTAGGGGGTTAGTGTTTGTTGTTAGGGGTTTAGGGTTGTTTCTTGTTGGGGTTTAGTAGTTTTGGTTGTTAGGGTGTTAGTGTTGTTTGTTGTTAGGGTGTTAGTGTTGTTTGTTCTTACAGGGTTAGTGTTGTTTGTGGTTAGGGTGTTAGTGTTGTTTGTGGTTATGGGGTGAGCGTTGTTGGTTGTTAGGGGGTTAGGATTGTTTGTTGTTAGGGGTTTAGGGTTGTTTGTTGTTAGGGGGTTAAGGTTGTTTGTTGTTAGGAGGTTAGGGTTGTTTGTTGTTACAGGGTTAGGTTAGTTTCTTGTTAGGGGTTTAGTGTTGTTTGTTGTTAGGGGGTTAGTGTTTGTTTTTAGGGGTTTAGTGTTGTTTCTTGTTGGGGTTTGGTGGTTTTTGTTGTTAGGGTGTTAGTGTTGTTTGTTGTTAGGGGTTTAGGGTTGTTTGTTGTTAGGGGTTTAAGGTTGTTTGTTGTTAGGAGGTTAGGGTTGTTTGTTGTTACGGGGTTAGGTTAGTTTCTTGTTAGGGGTTTAGTGTTGTTTGTTGTTAGGGGGTTAGTGTTTGTTGTTAGGGGTTTAGGGTTGTTTCTTGTTGGGGTTTAGTAGTTTTTGTTGTTAGGGTGTTAGCGTTGTTTGTTGTTAGGGGGTTAGTGTAGTTTGTTCTTACGGGGTTAGTGTTGTTTGTGGTTAGGGTGTTAGTGTTGTTTGTGGTTAGGGGGTGTGCGTTGTTGGTTGTTAGGGGGTTAGGATTGTTTGTTGTTAGGGGTTTAGGGTTGTTTGTTGTTAGGGGGTTAAGGATGTTTGTTGTTAGGATGTTAGGGTTGTTTGTTGTTACACGGTTAGGTTAGTTTCTTGTTAGGGGTTTAGTGTTGTTTGTTGTTAGGGAGTTAGTGTTTGTTGTTACGGGTTTAGTGTTGTTTCTTGTTGGGGTTTAGTGGTTATTGTTGTTAGCGTGTTAGTGTTGTTTGTTGTTAGGGGTTTAGGGTTGTTTGTTGTCAGGGGGTTGTGTTTGTTATTAGGGGTTTAGGGTTGTTTCTTGTTGGAGTTTAGTAGTTTTTGTTGTTAGGGTGTTAGTGTTGTTTGTGGTTAGGGGGTTAGTGTTGTTGTTTGTTAGGCGGTTAGGGTTGTTTGTTGTTAGAAGCTTAGGGTTGTTTGTTGTTAGGGGTTTAGGGTTGTTTGTTGTTAGGGGGTTAGGGTTGTTTGTTGTTACGGGGTTGGGTTAGTTTCTTGTTAGGGGTTTAGTGTTTTTTGTTGTTAGGGGGTTAGTGTTTGTTGTTAGGGGTTTAGGGTTGTTTCTTTTTGGGGTATAGTAGTTTTTGTTGTTAGGGTGTTAGTGTTGTTTGTGGTTAGGGGGTTAGTGTTGTTTGTTCTTACGGGGTTAGTGTTGTTTGTGTTTAGGGTGTTAGTGTTGTTTGTTGTTAGGGGGTTAGTGTTGTTTGTGGATAGGGGGTGTGCGTTGTTGGTTGTTAGGGGGTTAGGATTGTTTGTTGTTAGGGGTTTAGGGTTGTTTGTTGTTAGGGGGTTAAGGTTGTTTGTTGTTAGGAGGTTAGGGTTGTTTGTTGTTACAGGGTTAGGTTAGTTTCTTGTTAGGGGTTTAGTGGTGTTTGTTGTTAGGGGGTTAGTGTTTGTTGTTAGGGGTTTAGTGTTGTTTCTTGTTGGGGTTTAGTGTTTTTTGTTGTTAGGGTGTTAGTGTTTTTTTTGCTAGGGGTTTAGGGTTGTTTGTTGTTAGGGGTTTAAGGTTGTTTGTTGTTAGGAGGTTAGGGTTGTTTGTTGTTAAAGGGATAGGTTAGTTTCTTGTTAGGGGTTTAGTGTTGTTTGTTGTTAGGGGGTTAGTGTTTGTTGTTAGGGGTTTAGGGTGGTTTCTTTTTGGAGTTTAGTAGTTTTTGTTGTTAGGGTGTTAGTGTTGTTTGTGGTTAGGGGGTTAGTGTTGTTTGTTCTTACGGAGTTAGTGTTGTTTGTTGTTAGGGTGTTAGTGTTGTTTGTGGTTAGGGGGTGAGAGTTGTTGGTTGTTAGGGGGTTGGGATTGTTTGTTGTTAGGGGTTTAGGGTTGTTTGTTGTTAGGGGGTTAAGGTGGTTTGTTGTTAGGAGGTTAGGGCTGTTTGTTGTTACAGGGTTAGGTTAGTTTCTTGTTAGGGGTTTAGTGTTGTTTGTTGTTAGGGGGTTAGTGTTTGTTGTTAGGGGTTTAGTGTTGTTTCTTGTTGGAGTTTAGTGGTTTTTGTTGTTAGGGTGTTAGTGTTGTTTGTTGTTAGGGGTTTAGGGTTGTTTGTTGTTAGGGGTTTAAGGTTGTTTGCTGTTAGGAGGTTAGGGTTGTTTGTTGTTACGGGGTTAGGTTAGTTTCTTGTTAGGGGTTTAGTGTTGTTTGTTGTTAGGGGGTTAGTGTTTGTTGTTAGGGGTTTAGGGTTGTTTCTTGTTGGGGTTTAGTAGTTTTTGTTGTTAGGGTGTAAGTGTTGTTTGTGGTTAGGGGTTTAGTGTTGTTGTTTGTTAGGGGGTTAGGGTTGTTTGTTGTTAGGAGGTTAGGGTTGTTTGTTTTTACAGGGTTAGGTTAGTTTCTTGTTAGGGGTTTAGTGTTGTTTGTTGTTAGGGGGTTAGTGTTGTTTGTTGTTAGGGGTTTAGTGTTGTTTCTTGTTGGGGTTTAGTGGTTTTTGTTGTTAGGGTGTTAGTGTTGTTTGTTGTTAGGGTGTTAGTGTTGTTTGTTGTTAGGGGTTTAGGGTTGTTTGTTGTTAGGAGTTTAAGGTTGTTTGTTGTTAGGAGGTTAGGGTTGTTTGTTGTTATGGGGTTAGGTTAGTTTCTTGTTAGGGGTTTAGTGTTGTTTGTTGTTAGGGGGTTAGTGTTTGTTGTTAGGGGTTTAGGGTTGTTTCTTGTTGGGTTTAGTGGTTTTTGTTGTTAGCGTGTTAGTGTTCTTTATTGTTAGGGGGTTAGTGTTGTTTGTTCTTACGGGGTTAGTGTTGTTTGTGGTTAGGGTGTTAGTGTTGTTTGTAGTTAGGGGGTGAGAGTTGTTGGTTCTTAGGGGGTTAGGATTGTTTGTTGTTAGGGGTTTAGGGTTGTTTGTTGTTAGGGGGTTAAGGTTGTTTGTTGTTAGGAGGTTCGGGCTGTTTGTTGTTACAGGGTTAGGTTAGTTTCTTGTTAGGGGTTTAGTGTTGTTTGTTGTTAGGGGGTTAGTGTTTGTTGTTAGAGGTTTAGTGTTGTTTCTTGTTGGGGTTTAGTGGTTTTTGTTGTTAGGGTGTTAGTGTTGTTTGTTGTTAGGGGTTTAGGGTTGTTTGTTGTTAGGGGTTTAAGGTTGTTTCTTGTTAGGAGGTTAGGGTTGTTTGTTGTTACGGGTTTAGGTTAGTTTCTTGTTAGGGGTTTAGTGTTGTTTGTTGTTAGGGGGTTAGTGTTTGTTGTTAGGGGTTTAGGGTTGTTTCTTGTGGGGGTTTAGTAGTTTTTGTTGTTAGGGTGTTAGTGTTGTTTGTGGTTAGGAGGTTAGTGTTGTTTGTTCTTACGGGGTTAGTGTTGTTTGTGGTTAGGGTGTTAGTGTTGTTTGTGGTTAGGGGGTGAGAGTTGTTGGTTGTTAGGGGGTTAGGATTGTTTGTTCTTAGGGGTTTAGGGTTGTTTGTTGTTAGGGGGTTAAGGTTGTTTGTTGTTAGGAGGTTAGGGTTGTTTGTTGTTACAGGGTTAGGTTAGTTTCTTGTTAGGGGTTTAGTGTTGTTTGTTGTTAGGGGGTTAGTGTTTGTTGTTAGGGGATTAGTGTTGTTTCTTGTTGGGGTTTAGTAGTTTTTGTTGTTAGGGTGTTAGTGTTGTTTGCTGTTAGGGGTTTAGGGTTGTTTGTAGTTAGGGGTTTAAGGTTGTTTGTTGTTAGGAGGTTAGGGTTGTTTGTTGTTACGGGTTTAGGTTAGTTTCTTCTTAGGGGTTTAGTGTTGTTTGTTGTTAGGGGGTTAGTGTTTGTTGTTAGGGGTTTAGGGTTGTTTCTTGTTGGGGTTTAGTAGTTTTGGTTGTTAGGGTGTTAGTGTTGTTTGTTGTTAGGGGGTTAGTGTTGTTTGTTCTTACAGGGTTAGTGTTGTTTGTGGTTAGGGTGTTAGTGTTGTTTGTGGTTATGGGGTGAGCGTTGTTGGTTGTTAGGGGGTTAGGATTGTTTGTTGTTAGGGGTTTAGGGTTGTTTGTTGTTAGGGGGTTAAGGTTGTTTGTTGTTAGGCGGTTAGGGTTGTTTGTTGTTACATGGTTAGGTTAGTTTCTTGTTAGGGGTTTAGTGTTGTTTGTTGTTAGGGGGTTAGTGTTTGTTGTTAGGGGTTTAGTGTTGTTTCTTGTTGGGGTTTGGTGGTTTTTGTTGTTAGGGTGTTAGTGTTGTTTGTTGTTAGGGGTTTAGGGTTGTTTGTTGTTAGGGGTTTAAGGTTGTTTGTTGTTAGGAGGTTAGGGTTGTTTGTTGTTATGGGGTTAGGTTAGTTTCTTGTTAGGGGTTTAGTGTTGTTTGTTGTTAGGGGGTTAGTGTTTGTTGTTAGGGGTTTAGGGTTGTTTCTTGTTGGGGTTTAGTAGTTTTTGTTGTTAGGGTGTTAGTGTTGTTTGTTGTTAGGGGGTTAGTGTAGTTTGTTCTTACGGGGTTAGTGTTGTTTGTGGTTAGGGTGTTAGTGTTTTTTGTGGTTAGGGGGTGTGCGTTGTTGGTTGTTAGGGGGTTAGGATTTTTTGTTGTTAGGGGTTTAGGGTTGTTTGTTGTTAGGGGGTTAAGGATGTTTGTTGTTAGGATGTTAGGGTTGTTTGTTGTTACACGGTTAGGTTAGTTTCTTGTTAGGGGTTTAGTGTTGTTTGTTGTTAGGGAGTTAGTGTTTGTTGTTACGGGTTTAGTGTTGTTTCTTGTTGGGGTTTAGTGGTTTTTGTTGTTAGCGTGTTAGTGTTGTTTGTTGTTAGGGGTTTAAGGTTGTTTGTTGTCAGGGGGTTGTGTTTGTTATTAGGGGTTTAGGGTTGTTTCTTGTTGGAGTTTAGTAGTTTTTGTTGTTAGGGTGTTAGTGTTGTTTGTGGTTAGGGGGTTAGTGTTGTTGTTTGTTAGGCGGTTAGGGTTGTTTGTTGTTAGAAGCTTAGGGTTGTTTGTTGTTAGGGGTTTAGGGTTGTTTGTTGTTAGGGGGTTAGGGTTGTTTGTTGTTACGGGGTTGGGTTAGTTTCTTGTTAGGGGTTTAGTGTTTTTTGTTGTTAGGGGGTTAGTGTTTGTTTTTAGGGGTTTAGGGTTGTTTCTTTTTGGGGTATAGTAGTTTTTGTTGTTAGGGTGTTAGTGTTGTTTGTGGTTAGGGGGTTAGTGTTGTTTGTTCTTACGGGGTTAGTGTTGTTTGTGTTTAGAGTGTTAGTGTTGTTTGTTGTTAGGGGGTTAGTGTTGTTTGTGGATGGGGGTGTGCGTTGTTGGTTGTTAGGGGGTTAGGATTGTTTGTTGTTAGGGGTTTAGGGTTGTTTGTTGTTAGGGGGTTAAGGTTGTTTGTTGTTAGGAGGTTAGGGTTATTTGTTGTTACAGGGTTAGGTTAGTTTCTTGTTAGGGGTTTAGTGTTGTTTGTTGTTAGGGGGTTAGTGTTTGTTGTTAGGGGTTTAGTGTTGTTTCTTGTTGGGGTTTAGTGTTTCTTGTTGTTAGGGTGTTAGTGTTTTTTTTTGCTAGGGGTTTAGGGTTGTTTGTTGTTAGGGGTTTAAGGTTGTTTGTTGTTAGGAGGTTCGGGTTGTTTGTTGTTAAAGGGATAGGTTAGTTTCTTGTTAGGGGTTTAGTATTGTTTGTTGTTAGGGGGTTAGTGTTTGTTGTTAGGGGTTTAGGGTTGTTTCTTTTTGGGGTTTAGTAGTTTTTGTTGTTAGGGTGTTAGTGTTGTTTGTGGTTAGGGGGTTAGTGTTGTTTGTTCTTACGGGGTTAGTGTTGTTTGTTGTTAGGGTGTTAGTGTTGTTTGTGGTTAGGGGGTGAGAGTTGTTGGTTGTTAGGGGGTTGGGATTGTTTGTTGTTAGGAGTTTAGGGTTGTTTGTTGTTAGGGGGTTAAGGTGGTTTGTTGTTAGGAGGTTAGGGCTGTTTGTTGTTACAGGGTTAGGTTAGTTTCTTGTTAGGGGTTTAGTGTTGTTTGTTGTTAGGGGGTTAGTGTTTGTTGTTAGGGGTTTAGTGTTGTTTCTTGTTGGAGTTTAGTGGTTTTTGTTGTTAGGGTGTTAGTGTTGTTTGTTGTTAGGGGTTTAGGGTTGTTTGTTGTTAGGGGTTTAAGGTTGTTTGCTGTTAGGAGGTTAGGGTTGTTTGTTGTTACGGGGTTAGGTTAGTTTCTTGTTAGGGGTTTAGTGTTGTTTGTTGTTAGGGGGTTAGTGTTTGTTGTTAGGGGTTTAGGGTTGTTTCTTGTTGGGGTTTAGTAGTTTTTGTTGTTAGAGTGTAAGTGTTGTTTGTGGTTAGGGGATTAGTGTTGTTGTTTGTTAACGGGTTAGGGTTGTTTGTCGTTAGGAGGTTAGGGTTGTTTGTTTTTACAGGGTTAGGTTAGTTTCTTGTTAGGGGTTTAGTGTTGTTTGTTGTTAGGGGGTTAGTGTTTGTTGTTAGGAGTTTAGTGTTGTTTCTTGTTGGGGTTTAGTGGTTTTTGTTGTTAGGGTGTTAGTGTTGTTTGTTGTTAGGGGTTTAGGTTTGTTTGTTGTTAGGGGGTTAGTGTTTGTTGTTAGGGGTTTAGGGTTGTTTCTTGTTGGGGTTTAGTAGTTTTTGTTGTTAGGGTGTTAGTGTTGTTTGTGGTTAGGGTGTTAGTGTTGTTTGTGGTTAGGGTGTTAGTGTTGCTTGTGGTTAGGGGGTGAGCGTTGTTGGTTGTTAGGGGGTTAGGATTGTTTGTTGTTAGAGGTTTAGGGTTGTTTGTTGTTAGGGGGTTAAGGTCGTTTGTTGTTAGGAGGTTAGGGATATTTGTTGTTACAGGGTTAGGTTAGTTTCTTGTTAGGGGTTTAGTGTTGTTTGTTGTTAGGGGGTTAGTGTTTGTTGTTAGGGGTTTAGTGTTGTTTCTTGTTGGGGTTTAGTGGTTTTTGTTGTTAGGGTGTTAGTGTTGTTTGTTGTTAGGTGTTTAGGGTTGTTTGTTGTTAGGGGTTTAAGGTTGTTTGTTGTTACGAGGTTAGGGTTGTTTGTTGTTACGGGGTTAGGTTAGTTTCTTGTTAGGGGTTTAGTGTTTTTTGTTGTTAGGGGGTTAGTGTTTGTTGTTAGGGGTTTAGGGTTGTTTCTTGTTGGGGTTTAGTAATTTTTGTTGTTAGGGTGTTAGTGTTGTTTGTGGTTAGGGGGTTCGTGTTGTTGTTTGTTAGGGAGTTAGGGTTTTTTTTTGTTAGGAGGTTAGGGTTGTTTGTTGTTACGGGGTTAGGTTAGTTTCTTGTTAGGGGTTTAGTGTTGTTTGTTCTTAGGGGGTTAGTGAGTGTTTGTTGTTAGGGGTTTAGGGTTGTTTCTTGTTGGGGTTTAGTAGTTTTTGTTGTTAGGGTGTTAGTGTTGTTTGTGGTTAGGGGGTGAGAGTTGTTGGTTGTTAGGGGGTTGGGATTGTTTGTTGTTAGGGGTTTAGGGTTGTTTGTTATTAGGGGGTTAAGGTGGTTTGTTGTTAGGAGGTTAGGGCTGTTTGTTGTTACAGGGTTAGGTTAGTTTCTTGTTAGGGGTTTAGTGTTGTTTGTTGTTAGGGGGTTAGTGTTTGTTGTTAGGGGTTTAGTGTTGTTTCTTGTTGGGGTTTAGTGGTTTTTGTTGTTAGGGTGTTAGTGTTGTTTGTTGTTGGGGGTTAGTGTTTGTTGTTAGGGGTTTAGTGTTGTTTCTTGTTGGGGTTTAGTGGTTTTTGTTGTTAGGGTGTTAGTGTTGTTTGTTGTTAGGGGTTTAGGGTTGTTTGTTGTTAGGGGTTTAAGGTTGTTTGCTGTTAGGAGGTTAGGGTTGTTTGTTGTTACGGGGTTAGGTAAGTTACTTGTTAGGGGTTTAGTGTTGTTTGTTGTTAGGGGGTTAGTGTTTGTTGTTAGGGGTTTAGGGTTGTTTCTTGTTGGGTTCAGTGGTTTTTGTTGTTAGGGTGTTAGTGTTGTTTGTTGTTAGGGGCTTAGTGTAGTTTGTTCTTACGGGGTTAGTGTTGTTTGTGGTTAGGGTGTTAGTGTTGTTTGTGGTTAGGGGGTGTGCGTTGTTGGTTGTTAGGGGGTTAGGTTAGTTTCTTGTTAGGGGTTTAGTGTTGTTTGCTGTTAGGAGGTTAGTGTTTGTTGTTAGGGGTTTAGGGTTGTTTCTTGTTTTGGTTTAGTAGTTTTTGTTGTTAGGGTGTTAGTGTTGTTTGTGGTTAGGGTGTTAGTGTTGTTTGTGGTTAGAGGGTTAGTGTTGTTGTTTGTTAGGGAGTTAGGGTTTTTTGTTGTTAGAAGGTTGTGGTTGTTTTTTGTTAGGGGTTTAGGGTTGTTTGTTGTTACGGGGTTAGGTTACTTTCTTGTTAGGGGTTTAGTGTTTTTTGTTGTTAGGGGGTTAGTGTTTGTTGTTAGGGGTTTAGGGTTGTTTCTTGTTGGGGTATAGTAGTTTTTGTTGTTAGGGTGTTAGTGTTGTTTGTTCTTACGGGGTTAGTGTTGTTTGTGGTTAGGGTGTTAGTGTGGTTTGTGGTTAGGGTTTGAGAGTTGTTGGTTGTTAGGGGGTTAGGATTGTTTGTTGTTAGGGGTTTAGGGTTGTTTGTTGTTAGGGGGTTAAGGTTGTTTGTTGTTAGGAGGTTAGGGCTGTTTGTTGTTACAGGGTACGGTTAGTTTCTTGTTAGGGGTTTAGTGTTGTTTGTTGTTAGGATGTTAGTGTTTGTTGTTAGGGGTTTAGTGTTGTTTCTTGTTGGGGTTTAGTAGTTTTTGTTGTTAGGGTGTTAGTGTTGTTTGTTGTTAGGGGTTTAGGGTTCTTTGTTGTTAGGGGTTTAAAGTTGTTTGTTGTTAGGAGGTTAGGGTTGTTTGTTGTTACGGGGTTAGGTTAGTTTCTTGTTAGGGGTTTAGTGTTGTTTGTTGTTAGTTAGTTAGTGTTTGTTGTTAGGGGTTTAGGGTTGTTTCTTTTTGGGGTTTAGTAGTTTTTGTTGCTAGGGTGTTAGTGTTGTTTGTGGTTAGGGAGTTAGTGTTGTTGTTTGTTAGGGTTTTAGGGTTGTTTTTTGTTAGGAGGTTAGGGTTGTTTGTTGTT
The DNA here is from genome assembly GCF_030014295.1 of Loxodonta africana. Lineage (NCBI taxonomy): Eukaryota > Metazoa > Chordata > Mammalia > Proboscidea > Elephantidae > Loxodonta > Loxodonta africana. Next base: position 501,877 of record NW_026974878.1, on the reverse strand, counting down.
ACAGGGTTAGGTTAGTTTCTTGTTAGGGGTTTAGTGTTGTTTGTTGTTAGGGGGTTAGTGTTTGTTGTTAGGGGTTTAGTGTTGTTTCTTGTTGGGGTTTAGTGGTTTTTGTTGTTAGGGTGTTAGTGTTGTTTGTTGTTAGGGTGTTAGTGTTGTTTGTTGTTAGGGGTTTAGGGTTGTTTGTTGTTAGGGGTTTAAGGTTGTTTGTTGTTAGGAGGTTAGGGTTGTTTGTTGTTATGGGGTTAGGTTAGTTTCTTGTTAGGGGTTTAGTGTTGTTTGTTGTTAGGGGGTTAGTGTTTGTTGTTAGGGGTTTAGGGTTGTTTCTTGTTGGGTTTAGTGGTTTTTGTTGTTAGCGTGTTAGTGTTCTTTGTTGTTAGGGGGTTAGTGTTGTTTGTTCTTACGGGGTTAGTGTTATTTGTGGTTAGGGTGTTAGTGTTGTTTGTGGTTAGGGGGTGTGCGTTGTTGGTTGTTAGGGGGTTAGGATTGTTTGTTGTTAGGGGTTTAGGGTTGTTTGTTGTTAGGGGGTTAAGGTTGTTTGTTGTTAGGAGGTTAGGGTTGTTTGTTGTTACAGGGTTAGGTTAGTTTCTTGTTAGGGGTTTAGTGTTGTTTGTTGTTAGGGGGTTAGTGTTTGTTGTTAGGGGTTTAGTGTTGTTTCTTGTTGGGGTTTAGTGGTTTTTGTTGTTAGGGTGTTAGTGTTTTTTGTTGTTAGGGGTTTAGGGTTGTTTGTTGTTAGGGGTTTAAGGTTGTTTGTTGTTAGGAGGTTAGGGTTGTTTGTTGTTACGGGTTTAGGTTAGTTTCTTGTTAGGGGTTTAGTGTTGTTTGTTGTTAGGGGGTTAGTGTTTGTTGTTAGGGGTTTAGGGTTGTTTCTTGTTGGGGTTTAGTAGTTCTTATTGTTAGGGTGTTAGTGTTGTTTGTTGTTAGGGGGTTAGTGTTGTTTGTGGATAGGGGGTGTGCGTTGTTGGTTGTTAGGGGGTTAGGATTGTTTGTTGTTAGGGTTTTAGGGTTGTTTGTTGTTAGGGGGTTAAGGTTGTTTTTTGTTAGGAGGTTAGGGTTGTTTGTTGTTACAGGGTTAGGTTAGTTTCTTGTTAGGGGTTTAGTGTTGTTTGTTGCTGGGGGTTAGTGTTTGTTGTTAGGGGTTTAGTGTTGTTTCTTGTTGGGGTTTAGTGTTTTTTGTTGTTAGGGTTTTAGTGTATTTTGTTGCTAGGGGTTTAGGGTTGTTTGTTGTTAGGGGTTTAAGGTTGTTTGTTGTTAGGAGGTTAGGGTTGTTTGTTGTTAAAGGGTTAGGTTAGTTTCTTGTTAGGGGTTTAGTGTTGTTTGTTGTTAGGGAGTTAGTGTTTGTTGTTAGGGGTTTAGGGTTGTTTCTTTTTGGAGTTTAGTAGTTTTTGTTGTTAGGGTGTTAGTGTTGTTTGTGGTTAGGGGGTTAGTGTTGTTTGTTCTTACGGGGTTAGTGTTGTTTGTTGTTAGGGTGTTAGTGTTGTTTGTGGTTAGGGGGTGAGAGTTGTTGGTTGTTAGGGGGTTAGGATTGTTTGTTGTTAGAGGTTTAGGGTTGTTTGTTGTTAGGGGTTTGAGGTTGTTTGCTGTTAGGAGGTTAGGGTTGTTTGTTGTTATGGGGTTAGGTTAGTTTCTTGTTAGGGGTTTAGTGTTGTTTGTTGTTAGGGGGTTAGTGTTTGTTGTTAGGGGTTTAGGGTTGTTTCTTGTTGGGTTTAGTGGTTTTTGTTGTTAGCGTGTTAGTGTTCTTTGTTGTTAGGGGGTTAGTGTTGTTTGTTCTTACGGGGTTAGTGTTGTTTGTGGTTAGGGTGTTAGTGTTGTTTGTAGTTAGGGGGTGAGAGTTGTTGGTTCTTAGGGGGTTAGGATTGTTTGTTGTTAGGGGTTTAGGGTTGTTTGTTGTTAGGGAGTTAAGGTTGTTTGTTGTTAGGAGGTTAGGGCTGTTTGTTGTTACAGGGTTAGGTTAGTTTCTTGTTAGGGGTTTAGTGTTGTTTGTTGTTAGGGGGTTAGTGTTTGTTGTTAGGGGTTTAGTGTTGTTTCTTGTTGGGGTTTAGTGGTTTTTGTTGTTAGGGTGTTAGTGTTGTTTGTTGTTAGGGGTTTAGGGTTGTTTGTTGTTAGGGGTTTAAGGTTGTTTGTTGTTAGGAGGTTAGGGTTGTTTGTTGTTACGGGTTTAGGTTAGTTTCTTGTTAGGGGTTTAGTGTTGTTTGTTGTTAGGGGGTTAGTGTTTGTTGTTAGGGGTTTAGGGTTGTTTCTTGTGGGGGTTTAGTAGTTTTTGTTGTTAGGGTGTTAGTGTTGTTTGTGGTTAGGAGGTTAGTGTTGTTTGTTCTTACGGGGTTAGTGTTGTTTGTGGTTAGGGTGTTAGTGTTCTTTGTGGTTAGGGGGTGAGAGTTGTTGGTTGTTAGGGGGTTAGGATTGTTTGTTCTTAGGGGTTTAGGGTTGTTTGTTGTTAGGGGGTTAAGGTTGTTTGTTGTTAGGAGGTTAGGGCTGTTTGTTGTTACAGGGTTAGGTTAGTTTCTTGTTAGGGGTTTAGTGTTGTTTGTTGTTAGGGGGTTAGTGTTTGTTGTTAGGGGTTTAGTGTTGTTTCTTGTTGGGGTTTAGTAGTTTTTGTTGTTAGGGTGTTAGTGTTGTTTGCTGTTAGGGGTTTAGGGTTGTTTGTAGTTAGGGGTTTAAGGTTGTTTGTTGTTAGGAGGTTAGGGTTGTTTGTTGTTACGGGTTTAGGTTAGTTTCTTCTTAGGGGTTTAGTGTTGTTTGTTGTTAGGGGGTTAGTGTTTGTTGTTAGGGGTTTAGGGTTGTTTCTTGATGGGGTTTAGTAGTTTTGGTTGTTAGGGTGTTAGTGTTGTTTGTTGTTAGGGGGTTAGTGTTGTTTGTTCTTACAGGGTTCGTGTTGTTTGTGGTTAGGGTGTTAGTGTTGTTTGTGGTTATGGGGTGAGCGTTGTTGGTTGTTAGGGGGATAGGATTGTTTGTTGTTAGGGGTTTAGGGTTGTTTGTTGTTAGGGGGTTAAGGTTGTTTGTTGTTAGGCGGTTAGGGTTGTTTGTTGTTACAGGGTTAGGTTAGTTTCTTGTTAGGGGTTTAGTGTTGTTTGTTGTTAGGGGGTTAGTGTTTGTTGTTAGGGGTTTAGTGTTGTTTCTTGTTGGGGTTTGGTGGTTTTTGTTGTTAGGGTGTTAGTGTTGTTTGTTGTTAGGGGTTTAGGGTTGTTTGTTGTTAGGGGTTTAAGGTTGTTTGTTGTTAGGAGGTTAGGGTTGTTTGTTGTTATGGGGTTAGGTTAGTTTCTTGTTAGGGGTTTAGTGTTGTTTGTTGTTAGGGGGTTAGTGTTTGTTGTTAGGGGTTTAGGGTTGTTTCTTGTTGGGGTTTAGTAGTTTTTGTTGTTAGGGTGTTAGCGTTGTTTGTTGTTAGGGGGCTAGTGTAGTTTGTTCTTACGGGGTTAGTGTTGTTTGTGGTTAGGGTGTTAGTGTTGTTTGTGGTTAGGGGGTGTGCGTTGTTGGTTGTTAGGGGGTTAGGATTGTTTGTTGTTAGGGGTTTAGCGTTGTTTGTTGTTAGGGGGTTAAGGATGTTTGTTGTTAGGATGATAGGGTTGTTTGTTGTTACACGGTTAGGTTAGTTTCTTGTTAGGGGTTTAGTGTTGTTTGTTGTTAGGGAGTTAGTGTTTGTTGTTACGGGTTTAGTGTTGTTTCTTGTTGGGGTTTAGTGGTTTTTGTTGTTAGCGTGTTAGTGTTGTTTGTTGTTAGGGGTTTAGGGTTGTTTGTTGTCAGGGGGTTGTGTTTGTTATTAGGGGTTTAGGGTTGTTTCTTGTTGGAGTTTAGTAGTTTTTGTTGTTAGGGTGTTAGTGTTGTTTGTGGTTAGGGGGTTAGTGTTGTTGTTTGTTAGGCGGTTAGGGTTGTTTGTTGTTAGAAGCTTAGGGTTGTTTGTTGTTAGGGGTTTAGGGTTGTTTGTTGTTAGGGGGTTAGGGTTGTTTGTTGTTACGGGGTTGGGTTAGTTTCTTGTTAGGGGTTTAGTGTTTTTTGTTGTTAGGGGGTTAGTGTTTGTTGTTAGGGGTTTAGGGTTGTTTCTTTTTGGGGTATAGTAGTTTTTGTTGTTAGGGTGTTAGTGTTGTTTGTGGTTAGGGGGTTAGTGTTGTTTGTTCTTACGGGGTTAGTGTTGTTTGTGTTTAGAGTGTTAGTGTTGTTTGTTGTTAGGGGGTTAGTGTTGTTTGTGGATAGGGGGTGTGCGTTGTTGGTTGTTAGGGGGTTAGGATTGTTTGTTGTTAGGGGTTTAGGGTTGTTTGTTGTTAGGGGGTTAAGGTTGTTTGTTGTTAGGAGGTTAGGGTTGTTTGTTGTTACAGGGTTAGGTTAGTTTCTTGTTAGGGGTTTAGTGTTGTTTGTTGTTAGGGGGTTAGTGTTTGTTGTTAGGGGTTTAGTGTTGTTTCTTGTTGGGGTTTAGTGTTTCTTGTTGTTAGGGTGTTAGTGTTTTTTTTTGCTAGGGGTTTAGGGTTGTTTGTTGTTAGGGGTTTAAGGTTGTTTGTTGTTAGGAGGTTCGGGTTGTTTGTTGTTAAAGGGATAGGTTAGTTTCTTGTTAGGGGTTTAGTGTTGTTTGTTGTTAGGGGGTTAGTGTTTGTTGTTAGGGGTTTAGGGTTGTTTCTTTTTGGAGTTTAGTAGTTTTTGTTGTTAGGGTGTTAGTGTTGTTTGTGGTTAGGGGGTTAGTGTTGTTTGTTCTTACGGGGTTAGTGTTGTTTGTTGTTAGGGTGTTAGTGTTGTTTGTGGTTAGGGGGTGAGAGTTGTTGGTTGTTAGGGGGTTGGGATTGTTTGTTGTTAGGAGTTTAGGGTTGTTTGTTGTTAGGGGGTTAAGGTGGTTTGTTGTTAGGAGGTTAGGGCTGTTTGTTGTTACAGGGTTAGGTTAGTTTCTTGTTAGGGGTTTAGTGTTGTTTGTTGTTAGGGGGTTAGTGTTTGTTGTTAGGGGTTTAGTGTTGTTTCTTGTTGGAGTTTAGTGGTTTTTGTTGTTAGGGTGTTAGTGTTGTTTGTTGTTAGGGGTTTAGCGTTGTTTGTTGTTAGGGGTTTAAGGTTGTTTGCTGTTAGGAGGTTAGGGTTGTTTGTTGTTACGGGGTTAGGTTAGTTTCTTGTTAGGGGTTTAGTGTTGTTTGTTGTTAGGGGGTTAGTGTTTGTTGTTAGGGGTTTAGGGTTGTTTCTTGTTGGGGTTTAGTAGTTTTTGTTGTTAGAGTGTAAGTGTTGTTTGTGGTTAGGGGATTAGTGTTGTTGTTTGTTAGGGGGTTAGGGTTGTTTGTTGTTAGGAGGTTAGGGTTGTTTGTTTTTACAGGGTTAGGTTAGTTTCTTGTTAGGGGTTTAGTGTTGTTTGTTGTTAGGGGGTTAGTGTTTGTTGTTAGGAGTTTAGTGTTGTTTCTTGTTGGGGTTTAGTGGTTTTTGTTGTTAGGGTGTTAGTGTTGTTTGTTGTTAGGGGTTTAGGTTTGTTTGTTGTTAGGGGATTAGTGTTTGTTGTTAGGGGTTTAGGGTTGTTTCTTGTTGGGGTTTAGTAGTTTTTGTTGTTAGGGTGTTAGTGTTGTTTGTGGTTAGGGTGTTAGTGTTGTTTGTGGTTAGGGTGTTAGTGTTGCTTGTGGTTAGGGGGTGAGCGTTGTTGGTTGTTAGGGGGTTAGGATTGTTTGTTGTTAGAGGTTTAGGGTTGTTTGTTGTTAGGGGGTTAAGGTCGTTTGTTGTTAGGAGGTTAGGGATATTTGTTGTTACAGGGTTAGGTTAGTTTCTTGTTAGGGGTTTAGTGTTGTTTGTTGTTAGGGGGTTAGTGTTTGTTGTTAGGGGTTTAGTGTTGTTTGTTGTTGGGGTTTAGTGGTTTTTGTTGTTAGGGTGTTAGTGTTGTTTGTTGTTAGGTGTTTAGGGTTGTTTGTTGTTAGGGGTTTAAGGTTGTTTGTTGTTACGAGGTTAGGGTTGTTTGTTGTTACGGGGTTAGGTTAGTTTCTTGTTAGGGGTTTAGTGTTTTTTGTTGTTAGGGGGTTAGTGTTTGTTGTTAGGGGTTTAGGGTTGTTTCTTGTTGGGGTTTAGTAATTTTTGTTGTTAGGGTGTTAGTGTTGTTTGTGGTTAGGGGGTTCGTGTTGTTGTTTGTTAGGGGGTTAGGGTTGTTTTTTGTTAGGAGGTTAGGGTTGTTTGTTGTTACGGGGTTAGGTTAGTTTCTTGTTAGGGGTTTAGTGTTGTTTTTTCTTAGGGGGTTAGTGAGTGTTTGTTGTTAGGGGTTTAGGGTTGTTTCTTGTTGGGGTTTAGTAGTTTTTGTTGTTAGTGTGTTAGTGTTGTTTGTGGTTAGGGGGTGAGAGTTGTTGGTTGTTAGGGGGTTGGGATTGTTTGTTGTTAGGGGTTTAGGGTTGTTTGTTATTTGGGGGTTAAGGTGGTTTGTTGTTAGGAGGTTAGGGCTGTTTGTTGTTACAGGGTTAGGTTAGTTTCTTGTTAGGGGTTTAGTGTTGTTTGTTGTTAGGGGGTTAGTGTTTGTTGTTAGGGGTTTAGTGTTGTTTCTTGTTGGGGTTTAGTGGTTTTTGTTGTTAGGGTGTTAGTGTTGTTTGTTGTTAGGGGGTTAGTGTTTGTTGTTAGGGGTTTAGTGTTGTTTCTTGTTGGGGTTTAGTGGTTTTTGTTGTTAGGGTGTTAGTGTTGTTTGTTGTTAGGGGTTTAGGGTTGTTTGTTGTTAGGGGTTTAAGGTTGTTTGCTGTTAGGAGGTTAGGGTTGTTTGTTGTTACGGGGTTAGGTTAGTTACTTGTTAGGGGTTTAGTGTTGTTTGTTGTTAGGGGGTTAGTGTTTGTTGTTAGGGGTTTAGGGTTGTTTCTTGTTGGGTTCAGTGGTTTTTGTTGTTAGGGTGTTAGTGTTGTTTGTTGTTAGGGGCTTAGTGTAGTTTGTTCTTACGGGGTTAGTGTTGTTTGTGGTTAGGGTGTTAGTGTTGTTTGTGGTTAGGGGGTGTGCGTTGTTGGTTGTTAGGGGGTTAGGTTAGTTTCTTGTTAGGGGTTTAGTGTTGTTTGCTGTTAGGGGGTTAGTGTTTGTTGTTAGGGGTTTAGGGTTGTTTCTTGTTTTGGTTTAGTAGTTTTTGTTGTTAGGGTGTTAGAGTTGTTTGTGGTTAGGGTGTTAGTGTTGTTTGTGGTTAGGGGGTTAGTGTTGTTGTTTGTTAGGGGGTTAGGGTTTTTTGTTGTTAGAAGGTTGTGGTTGTTTTTTGTTAGGGGTTTAGGGTTGTTTGTTGTTACGGGGTTAGGTTACTTTCTTGTTAGGGGTTTAGTGTTTTTTGTTGTTAGGGGGTTAGTGTTTGTTGTTAGGGGTTTAGGGTTGTTTCTTGTTGGGGTATAGTAGTTTTTGTTGTTAGGGTGTTAGTGTTGTTTGTGGTTAGGTGGTTAGTGTTGTTTGTTCTTACGGGGTTAGTGTTGTTTGTGGTTAGGGTGTTATTGTAGTTTGTGGTTAGGGTTTGAGAGTTGTTGGTTGTTAGGGGGTTAGGATTGTTTGTTGTTAGGGGTTTAGGGTTGTTTGTTGTTAGGGGGTTAAGGTTGTTTGTTGTTAGGAGGTTAGGGTTGTTTGTTGTTACAGGGTACGGTTAGTTTCTTGTTAGGGGTTTAGTGTTGTTTGTTGTTAGGATGTTAGTGTTTGTTGTTAGGGGTTTAGTGTTGTTTCTTGTTGGGGTTTAGTAGTTTTTGTTGTTAGGGTGTTAGTGTTGTTTGTTGTTAGGGGTTTAGGGTTGTTTGTTGTTAGGGGTTTAAAGTTGTTTGTTGTTAGGAGGTTAGGGTTGTTTGTTGTTACGGGGTTAGGTTAGTTTCTTGTTAGGGGTTTAGTGTTGTTTGTTGTTAGGGAGTTAGTGTTTGTTGTTAGGGGTTTAGGGTTGTTTCTTGTTGGGGTTTAGTAGTTTTTGTTGCTAGGGTGTTAGTGTTGTTTGTGGTTAGGGAGTTAGTGTTGTTGTTTGTTAGGGTTTTAGGGTTGTTTTTTGTTAGGAGGTTAGGGTTGTTTGTTGTTACAGGGTTAGGTTAGTTTCTTGTTAGGGGTTTAGTGTTGTTTGTTGTTAGGGGGTTAGTGTTTGTTGTTAGGGGTTTAGTGTTGTTTCTTGTTGGGGTTTAGTGGTTTTTGTTGTTAGGGTGTTAGTGTTGTTTGTTGTTAGGGTGTTAGTGTTGTTTGTTGTTAGGGGTTTAGGGTTGTTTGTTGTTAGGGGTTTAAGGTTGTTTGTTGTTAGGAGGTTAGGGTTGTTTGTTGTTATGGGGTTAGGTTAGTTTCTTGTTAGGGGTTTAGTGTTGTTTGTTGTTAGGGGGTTAGTGTTTGTTGTTAGGGGTTTAGGGTTGTTTCTTGTTGGGTTTAGTGGTTTTTGTTGTTAGCGTGTTAGTGTTCTTTGTTGTTAGGGGGTTAGTGTTGTTTGTTCTTACGGGGTTAGTGTTGTTTGTGGTTAGGGTGTTAGTGTTGTTTGTGGTTAGGGGGTGTGCGTTGTTGGTTGTTAGGGGGTTAGGATTGTTTGTTGTTAGGGGTTTCGGGTTGTTTGTTGTTAGGGGGTTAAGGTTGTTTGTTGTTAGGAGGTTAGGGTTGTTTGTTGTTACAGGGTTAGGTTAGTTTCTTGTTAGGGGTTTAGTGTTGTTTGTTGTTAGGGGGTTAGTGTTTGTTGTTAGGGGTTTAGTGTTGTTTCTTGTTGGGGTTTAGTGGTTTTTGTTGTTAGGGTGTTAGTGTTGTTTGTTGTTAGGGGTTTAGTGTTGTTTGTTGTTAGGGGTTTAAGGTTGTTTGTTGTTAGGAGGTTAGGGTTGTTTGTTGTTACGGGTTTAGGTTAGTTTCTTGTTAGGGGTTTAGTGTTGTTTGTTGTTAGGGGGTTAGTGTTTGTTGTTAGGGGTTTAGGGTTGTTTCTTGTTGGGGTTTAGTAGTTCTTATTGTTAGGGTGTTAGTGTTGTTTGTTGTTAGGGGGTTAGTGTTGTTTGTGGATAGGGGGTGTGCGTTGTTGGTTGTTAGGGGGTTAGGATTGTTTGTTGTTAGGGTTTTAGGGTTGTTTGTTGTTAGGGGGTTAAGGTTGTTTTTTGTTAGGAGGTTAGGGTTGTTTGTTGTTACAGGGTTAGGTTAGTTTCTTGTTAGGGGTTTAGTGTTGTTTGTTGCTGGGGGTTAGTGTTTGTTGTTAGGGGTTTAGTGTTGTTTCTTGTTGGGGTTTAGTGTTTTTTGTTGTTAGGGTGTTAGTGTATTTTGTTGCTAGGGGTTTAAGGTTGTTTGTTGTTAGGGGTTTAAGGTTGTTTGTTGTTAGGAAGTTAGGGTTGTTTGTTGTTAAAGGGTTAGGTTAGTTTCTTGTTAGGGGTTTAGTGTTGTTTGTTGTTAGGGGGTCAGTGTTTGTTGTTAGGGGTTTAGGGTTGTTTCTTTTTGGAGTTTAGTAGTTTTTGTTGTTAGGGTGTTAGTGTTGTTTGTTGTTAGGGGGTTAGTGTTGTTTGTTCTTACGGGGTTAGTGTTGTTTGTTGTTAGGGTGTTAGTGTTGTTTGTGGTTAGGGGGTGAGAGTTGTTGGTTGTTAGGGGGTTAGGATTGTTTGTTGTTAGGGGTTTAGGGTTGTTTGTTGTTAGGGGTTTGAGGTTGTTTGCTGTTAGGAGGTTAGGGTTGTTTGTTGTTACGGGGTTAGGTTAGTTTCTTGTTAGGGGTTTAGTGTTGTTTGTTGTTAGGGGGTTAGTGTTTGTTGTTAGGGGTTTAGGGTTGTTTCTTGTTGGGGTTTAGTGGTTTTTGTTCTTAGGGTGTTAGTGTTGTTTGTTGTTAGGGGTTTAGGGTTGTTTGTTGTTAGGGGTTTAAGGTTGTTTGTTGTTAGGAGGTTAGGGTTGTTTGTTGTTACGGGGTTAGGTAAGTTACTTGTTAGGGGTTTAGTGTTGTTTGTTGTTAGGGGGTTAGTGTTTGTTGTTAGGGGTTTAGGGTTGTTGCTTGTTGGGGTTTAGTAGTTTTTGTTCTTAGGGTGTTAGTGTTGTTTGTGGTTAGGGTGTTAGTGTTGTTTGTGGTTAGGGGGTTAGTGTTGTTTGTTAGGGGGTTAGGGTTGCTTGTTGTTAGAAGGTTATGGTTGTTTGTTGTTAGGGGTTTAGGGTTGTTTGTTGTTACGGGGTTAGGTTAGTTTCTTCTTAGGGGTTTAGTGTTTTTTGTTGTTAGGGGGTTAGTGTTTGTTGTTAGGGGTTTAGGGTTGTTTCTTGTTGGGGTTTAGTAGTTTTTGTTGTTAGGGTGTTAGTATTGTTTGTTGTTAGGGGGTTAGTGTTGTTTGTTCTTACGGGGTTAGTGTTTTTGTGGTTAGGGTGTTAGTGTTGTTTGTGGTTAGGGGGTGAGCGTTGTTGGTTGTTAGGGGGTTAGAATTGTTTGTTGTTAGGGGTTTATAGTTGTTTGTTATTAGGGGGTTAAGGTTGTTTGTTGTTAGGAGGTTAGGGTTGTTTGTTGTTACAGGGTTAGGTTAGTTTCTTGTTAGGGGTTTAGTGTTGTTTGTTGTTAGGGGGTTAGTGTTTGTTGTTAGGGGTTTAGTGTTGTTTCTTGTTGGGGTTTAGTGGTTTTTGTTGTTAGGGTGTTAGTGTTGTTTGTTGTTAGGTGTTTAGGGTTGTTTGTTGTTAGGGGTTTAAGGTTGTTTGTTGTTAGGAGGTTAGGGTTGTTTGTTGTTACGGGTTTAGGTTAGTTTCTTGTTAGGGGTTTAGTGTTGTTTGTTGTTAGGGGGTTAGTGTTTGTTGTTAGGCTTTTAGGGTTGTTTCTTGTTGGGGTTTAGTAGTTTTTGTTGTTAGGGTGTTAGTGTTGTTTGTTGTTAGGGGGTTAGTGTTGTTTGTTCTTACGGGGTTTGTCTTGTTTTTGCTTAGGGTGTTAGTGTTGTTTGTGGTTAGAGGATGAGCGTTGTTGGTTGTTAGGGGGTTAGGATTGTTTGTTGTTAGGGGTTTAGGGTTGTTTGTTGTGAGGGGGTTAAGGTTGTTTGTTGTTAGGGGGTTAAGGTTGTTTGTTGTTAGGAGGTTAGGGTTGTTTGTTGTTACAGGGTTAGGTTAGTTTCTTGTTAGGGGTTTAGTGTTGTTTGTTGTTAGGAGGTTAGTGTTTGTTGTTAGGGGTTTAGTGTTGTTTCTTGTTGGGGTTTAGTGGTTTTTGTTGTTAGGGTGTTAGTGTTGTTTGTTGTTAGGTGTTTAGGGTTGTTTGTTGTTAGGGGTTTAAGGTTGTTTGTTGTTAGGAGTTTAGGGTTGTTTGTTGTTACGGGGTTAGGTTAGTTTCTTGTTAGGGGTTTAGTGTTGTTTGTTGTTAGGGGGTTAGTGTTTGTTGTTAGGGGTTTAGGGTTGTTTCTTGTTGGGGTTTAGTAGTTTTAGTTGTTAGGGTGTTAGTGTTGTTTGTGGTTAGGGGCTTAGTGTTGTTGTTTGTTAGGGGGTTAGGGTTGTTTGTTGTTAGGAGGTTAGGGTTGTTTGTTGTTACAGGGTTAGGTTAGTTTATTGTTAGGGGTTTAGTGTTGTTTGTTGTTAGGGGGTTAGTGTTTGTTGTTAGGGGTTTAGGGTTGTTTCTTGTTGGGGTTTAGTAGTTCTTGTTGTTAGGGTGTTAGTGTTGTTTGTGGTTAGGGGGTTAGTGTTGTTTGTGGATAGGGGGTGTGCGTTGTTGGTTGTTAGGGGGTTAAGATTGTTTGTTGTTAGGGGTTTAGGGTTGCTTGTTGTTAGGGGGTTAAGGTTGTTTGTTGTTAGGAGGTTAGGGTTGTTTGTTGTTACAGGGTTAGGTTAGTTTCTTGTTAGAGGTTTAGTGTTGTTCGTTGTTACGGGGTTAGTGTTTGTTGTTAGGGGTTTAGTGTTGTTTCTTGTTGGGGTTTAGTGTTTTTTGTTGTTAGGGTGTTAGTGTTTTTTGTTGTTAGGGGTTTAGGGTTGTTTGTTGTTAGGGGTTTAAGGTTGTTTGTTGTTAGGAGGTTAGGGTTGTTTGTTGTTACAGGGTTAGGTTAGTTTCTTGTTAGGGGTTTAGTGTTGTTTGTTGTTAGTTCGTTAGTGTTTGTTGTTAGGGGTTTAGGGTTGTTTCTTTTTGGAGTTTAGTAGTTTTTGTTGTTAGGGTGTTAGTGTTGTTTGTGGTTAGGGGGTTAGTGTTGTTTGTTCTTACGGGGTTAGTGTTGTTTGTGGTTAGGGTGTTAGTGTTGTTTGTGGTTAGGGGGTGAGAGTTGTTGGTTGTTAGGGGGTTAGGATAGTTTGTTGTTAGGGGTTAGGGTTGTTTGTTGTTAGGGGTTTAAGGTGGTTTGTTGTTAGGAGGTTAGGGCTGTTTGTTGTTACAGGGTTAGGTTAGTTTCTTGTTAGGGGTTTAGTGTTGTTTGTTGTTAGGGGGTTAGTGTTTGTTGGTAGGGGTTTAGTGTTGTTTCTTGTTGGGGTTTAGTGGTTTTTGTTGTTAGGGTGTTAGTGCTGTTTGTTGTTAGGGGTTTAGGGTTGTTTGTTGTTAGGGGTTTAAGGTTGTTTGTTGTTAGGAGGTTAGGGTTGTTTGTTGTTACGGGGTTAGGTTAGTTTCTTGTTAGGGGTTTAGTTTTGTTTGTTGTTAGGGGTTTAGGTTTGCTTCTTGTTGGGGTTTAGTAGTTTTTGTTGTTAGGGTGTTAGTGTTGTTTGTGGTTAGGGGGTTAGTTTTGTTGTTTCTTGGGGGTTAGGTTTGTTTGTTGTTAGGAGGTTAGGGTTGTTTGTTGTTACAGGGTTAGGTTAGTTTCTTGTTAGGGGTTTAGTGTTGTTTGTTGTTAGAGGGTTAGTGTTTGTTGTTAGAGGTTTAGTGTTGTTTCTTGTTGGGGTTTAGTGGTTTTTGTTGTTAGGGTGTTAGTGTTGTTTGTTGTTAGGGGTTTAGTGTTGTTTGTTGTTAGGGGTTTAAGGTTGTTTGTTGTTAGGGGGTTAGTGTTGATTGTTCTTACGGGGTTAGTGTTTTTGTGGTTAGGGTGTTAGAGTTGTTTGTTGTTAGGGGGTGAGCGTTGTTGGTTGTTAGGAGGTTAGAATTGTTTGTTGTTAGGGGTTTATAGTTGTTTGTTATTAGGGGGTTAAGATTGTTTTTTGTTAGGAGGTTAGGGTTGTTTGTTGTTACAGGGTTAGGTTAGTTTCTTGTTAGGGGTTTAGTGTTGTTTGTTGTTAGGGGGTTAGTGTTTGTTGTTAGGGGTTTAGTGTTGTTTCTTGTTGGGGTTTAGTGGTTTTTGTTGTTAGGGTGTTAGTGTTGTTTGTTGTTAGGGGTTTTGGGTTGTTTGTTGTTAGGGGTTTAGTGTTGTTTGTTGTTAGGAGGTTAGGGTTGTTTGTTGTTACGGGGTTAGGTTAGTTTCTTGATAGAGGTTGAGTGTTGTTTGTTGTTAGGGGGTTAGTGTTTGTTGTTAGGGGTTGAGGGTTGTTTCTTGTTGGGGTTTAGTAGTTTTTGTTGTTAGGGTGTTAGTGTTGTTTGTTGTTAGGGGGTTAGTGTTGTTTGTTCTTACAGGGTTAGTGTTGTTTGTGGTTAGGGTGTTAGTGTTGTTTGTGGTTAGGGGGTGAGCGTTGTTGGTTGTTACGGGGTTAGGATTGTTTGTTGTTAGGGGTTTAGGGTTGTTTGTTGTTAGGGGGTTAAGGATGTTTGTTGTTAGAATGTTAGGGTTGTTTGTTGTTACAGGGTTAGGTTAGTTTCTTGTTAGGGGTTTAGTGTTGTTTGTTGTTAGGGGGTTAGTGTTTGTTGTTAGGGGTTTAGTGTTGTTTCTTGTTGGGGTTTAATGTTTTTTGTTGTTAGGGTGTTAGTGTTTTTTGTTGTTAGGGGTTTAGGGTTGTTTGTTGTTAGGGGTTTAAGGTTGTTTGTTGTTAGGAGGTTAGGGTTGTTTGTTGTTACGGGGTTAGGTTAGTTTCTTGTTAGGGGTTTAGTGTTGTTTATTGTTAGGGGGTTAGTGTTTGTTGTTAGGGGTTTAGGGTTGTTTCTTTTTGGGGTTTAGTAGTTTTTGTTGTTAGCGTGTTAGTGTTGTTTGTGGTTAGGGGGTTAGTGTTGTTTGTTCTTACAGGGTTAGTGTTGTTTGTGGTTAGGGTGTTAGTGTTGTTTGTGGTTAGGGGGTGAGAGTTGTTGGTTGTTAGGGGTTAGGATTGTTTGTTGTTAGGGATTAGGGTTGTTTGTTGTTAGGGGGTTAAGGTGATTTGTTGTTAGGAGGTTAGGGCTGTTTGTTGTTACAGGGTTAGGTTAGTTTCTTGTTAGGGGTTTAGTGTTGTTTGTTGTTAGGGGGTTAGTGTTTGTTGTTAGGGGTTTAGTGTTGTTTCTTGTTGGGGTTTCGTGGTTTTTGTTGTTAGGGTGTTAGTGTTGTTTGTTGTTAGGGGTTGAGGGTTGTTTGTTGTTAGGGATTTAAGGTTGTTTGCTGTTAGGAGGTTAGGGTTGTTTGTTGTTACGGGGTTAGGTTAGTTTCTTGTTAGGGGTTTAGTGTTGTTTGTTGTTAGGGGGTTAGTGTTTGTTGTTAGGGGTTTAGGGTTGTTTCTTGTTGGGGTTTAGTAGTTTTTGTTGTTAGAGTGTTAGTGTTGTTTGTGGTTAGGGGGTTAGTGTTGTTGTATTTTAGGGGGTAGGGTTGTTTGTTGTTAGGAGGTTAGGGTTGTTTGTTTTTACAGGGTTAGGTTAGTTTCTTGTTACGGGTTTAGTGTTGTTTGTTGTTAGGGGGTTAGTGTTTGTTGTTAGGGGTTTAGGGTTGTTTCTTGTTGGGTTTAGTAGTTTTTGTTGTTAGGGTGTTAGTATTGTTTGTTGTTAGGGGGTTAGTGTTGTTTGTTCTTACGGGGTTAGTGTTGTTTGTGGTTAGGGTGTTAGTGTTGTTTGTGGTTAGGGGGTGTGCGTTTTTGGTTGTTAGGGGGTTAGGATGGTTTGTTGTTAGGGGTTTAGGGTTGTTTGTTGTCAGGGGGTTAAGGTTGTTTGTTGTTAGGAGGTTAGGGATCTTTGTTGTTACAGGGTTAGGTTAGTTTCTTGTTAGGGGTTTAGTGTTGTTTGTTGTTAGGGGGTTAGTGTTTGTTGTTAGGGGTTTAGTGTTGTTTCTTGTTGGGGTTTAGTGGTTTTTGTTGTTAGGGTGTTAGTGTTGTTTGTTGTTAGGGGTTTAGGGTTGTTTGTTGTTAGGGGTTTAAGGTTGTTTGTTGTTAGGAGGTTAGGGTTGTTTGTTGTTACGGGGTTAGTTTAGTTTCTTGTTAGGGGTTTAGTGTTTTTTGTTGTTAGGGGGTTAGTGTTTGTTGTTAGGGGTTTAGGGCTGTTTCTTGTTGGGGTTTAGTAGTTTTTGTTGTTAGGGTGTTAGTGCTGTTTGTGGTGAGGGGGTTAGTGTTGTTGTTTGTTAGGGGGTTAAGGTTGTTTGTTGTTAGGAGGTTAGGGCTGTTTGTTGTTACAGGGTTAGGTTAGTTTCTTGTTAGGGGTTTAGTGTTGTTTGTTGTTAGGGGGTTAGTGTTTGTTGTTAGGGGTTTAGTGTTGTTTCTTGTTGGGGTTTAGTGGTTTTTGTTGTTATGGTGTTAGTGTTGTTTGTTGTTAGGGGTTTAGGGTTGTTTGTTGTTAGGGGTTTCAGGTTGTTGTTACGAGGTTAGGGTTGTTTGTTGTTACGGGGTTAGGTTAGTTTCTTGTTAGGGGTTTAGTGTTGTTTGCTGTTAGGGGGTTAGTGTTTGTTGTTAGAGGTTTAGGGTTGTTTCTTGTTGGGGTTTAGTCGTTTTTGTTGTTAGGGTGTTAGTGTTGTTTGTAGTTAGGGGATTAGTGTTGTTGTTTGTTAGGGGGTTAGGGTTGTTTGTTGTTAGGGGTTTAGGGTTGTTTGTTGTTAGGGGGTTAAGGTTGTTTGTTGTTAGGAGGTTAGGGATCTTTGTTGTTACAGGGTTAGGTTAGTTTCTTGTTAGGGGTTTAGTGTTGTTTGTTGTTAGGGGGTTAGTGTTTGTTGTTAGGGGTTTAGTGTAGTTTCTTCTTGGGGTTTAGTGGTTTTTGTTGTTAGGGTGTTAGTGTTGTTTGTTGTTAGGGGTTTTGGGTTGTTTGTTGTTAGGGGTTTAAGGTTGTTTGTTGTTAGGAGGTTAGGGTTGTTTGTTGTTACGGGGTTAGGTTAGTTTCTTGTTAGGGATTTAGTGTTTTTTGTTGTTAGGGGGTTAGTGTTTGTTGTTAGGGGTTTAGGGCTGTTTCTTGTTGGGGTTTAGTAGTTTTTGTTGTTAGGGTGTTAGTGTTGTTTGTGGTTAGGGGGTTAGTGTTGTTTGTTAGGGGGTTAAGGTTGTTTTTTGTTAGGAGGTTAGGGTTGTTTGTTGTTACAGGGTTAGGTTTGTTTCTTGTTAGGGGTTTAGTGTTGTTTGTTGTTAGGGGGTTAGTGTTTGTTGTTAGGGGTTTAGTGTTGTTTCTTGTTGGGGTTTAGTGGTTTTTGTTGTTAGGGTGTTAGTGTTGTTTGTTGTTAGGGGTTTTGGGTTGTTTGTTGTTAGGGGTTTAAGGTTGTTTGTTGTTAGGAGGTTAGGATTGTTTGTTGTTACGGGGTTAGGTTAGTTTCTTGTTAGGGGTTGAGTGTTGTTTGTTGTTAGGGGGTTAGTGTTTGTTGTTAGGGGTTGAGGGTTGTTTCTTGTTGGGGTTTAGTAGTTTTTGTTGTTAGGGTGTTAGTGTTGTTTGTTGTTAGGGGGTTAGTGTTGTTTGTTCTTACAGGGTTAGTGTTGTTTGTGGTTAGGGTGTTAGTGTTGTTTGTGGTCAGGGGGTGAGCGTTGTTGTTGTTACGGGGTTAGGATTGTTTGTTGTTAGGGGTTTAGGGTTGTTTGTTGTTAGGGGGTTAAGGATGTTTGTTGTTAGGAGGTTAGGGTTGTTTGTTTTTACAGGGTTAGGTTAGTTTCTTGTTAGGGGTTTAGTGTTGTTTGTTGT
Source organism: Loxodonta africana (assembly GCF_030014295.1). NCBI lineage: Eukaryota > Metazoa > Chordata > Mammalia > Proboscidea > Elephantidae > Loxodonta > Loxodonta africana. Next base: position 485,193 of record NW_026974878.1, on the reverse strand, counting down.
TAGGGGGTTAGTGTTTGTTGTTAGGGGTTTAGTGTTGTTTCTTGTTGGGGTTTAGTGTTTTTTGTTGTTAGGGTGTTAGTGTTTTTTGTTGTTAGGGGTTTAGGGTTGTTTGTTGTTAGGGGTTTAAGGTTGTTTGTTCTTAGGAGGTTAGGGTTGTTTGTTTTTACAGGTTTAGGTTAGTTTCTTGTTAGGGGTTTAGTGTTGTTTGTTGTTAGGGGGTTAGTGTTTGTTGTTAGGGGTTTAGGGTTGTTTCTTTTTGGGGTTTAGTAGTTTTTGTTGTTAGGGTATTAGTGTTGTTTGTGGTTAGGGGGTTAGTGTTGTTTGTTCTTACGGGGTTAGTGTTGTTTGTGGTTAGGGTGTTAGTGTTGTTTGTGGTTAGGGGGTGAGAGTTGTTGGCTGTTAGGGGGTTAGGATTGTTTGTTGTTAGGGATTAGGGTTGTTTGTTGTTAGGGGGTTAAGGTGGTTTCTTGTTAGGAGGTTAGGGCTGTTTGTTGTTACAGGGTTAGATTAGTTTCTTGTTAGGGGTTTAGTGTTGTTTGTTGTTAGGGGGTTAGTGTTTGTTGTTAGGGGTTTAGTGTTGTTTCTTGTTGGGGTTTAGTGGTTTTTGTTGTTAGGGTGTTAGTGTTGTTTGCTGTTAGGGGTTGAGGGTTGTTTGTTCTTAGGGGTTTAAGGTTGTTTGCTGTTAGGAGGTTAGGGTTGTTTGTTGTTACAGGGTTAGGTTAGTTTCTTGTTATGGGTTTAGTGTTGTTTGTTGTTAGGGGGTTAGTGTTTGTTGTTAGGGGTTTAGTGTTGTTTCTTGTTGGGGTTTGGTGGTTTTTGTTGTTAGGGTGTTAGTGTTGTTTGTTGTTAGGGGTTTAGGGTTGTTTGTTGTTAGGGGTTTAAGGTTGTTTGTTGTTAGGAGGTTAGGGTTGTTTGTTGTTACGGGGTTAGGTTAGTTTCTTGTTAGGGGTTTAGTGTTGTTTGTTGTTAGGGGGTTAGTGTTTGTTGTTAGGGGTTTAGGGTTGTTTCTTGTTGGGGTTTAGTAGTTTTTGTTGTTAGGGTGTTAGCGTTGTTTGTTGTTAGGGGGTTAGTGTAGTTTGTTCTTACGGGGTTAGTGTTGTTTGTGGTTAGGGTGTTAGTGTTGTTTGTGGTTAGGGGGTGTGCGTTGTTGGTTGTTAGGGTGTTAGGATTGTTTGTTGTTAGGGGTTTAGGGTTGTTTGTTGTTAGGGGGTTAAGGATGTTTGTTGTTAGGATGTTACGGTTGTTTGTTGTTACAGGGTTAGGTTAGTTTCTTGTTAGGGGTTTAGTGTTGTTTGTTGTTAGGGAGTTAGTGTTTGTTGTTACGGGTTTAGTTTTGTTTCTTGTTGGGGTTTAGTGGTTTTTGTTGTTAGCGTGTTAGTGTTGTTTGTTGTTAGGGGTTTAGGGTTGTTTGTTGTCAGGGGGTTGTGTTTGTTATTAGGGGTTTAGGGTTGTTTCTTGTTGGAGTTTAGTAGTTTTTGTTGTTAGGGTGTTAGTGTTTTTTGTGGTTAGGGGGTTAGTGTTGTTCTTACGGGGTTAGTGTTGTTTGTGTTTAGGGTGTTAGTGTTGTTTGTTGTTAGGGGGTTAGTGTTGTTTGTGGATAGGGGGTGTGCGTTGTTGGTTGTTAGGGGGTTAGGATTGTTTGTTGTTAGGGGTTTAGGGTTGTTTGTTGTTAGGGGGTTAAGGTTGTTTGTTGTTAGGAGGTTAGGGCTGTTTGTTGTTACAGGGTTAGGTTAGTTTCTTGTTAGGGGTTTAGTGTTGTTTGTTGTTAGGGGGTTAGTGTTTGTTGTTAGGGGTTTAGTGTTGTTTCTTGTTGGGGTTTAGTGGTTTTTGTTGTTAGGGTGTTAGTGTTGTTTGCTGTTAGGGGTTGAGGGTTGTTTGTTCTTAGGGGTTTAAGGTTGTTTGCTGTTAGGAGGTTAGGGTTGTTTGTTGTTACGGGGTTAGGTTAGTTTCTTGTTAGGGGTTTAGTGTTGTTTGTTGTTAGGGGGTTAGTGTTTGTTGTTAGGGGTTTAGGGTTGTTTCTTGTTGGGGTTTAGTAGTTTTTGGTGTTAGAGTGTTAGTGTTGTTTGTGGTTAGGGGGTTAGTGTTGTTGTTTTTTAGGGGGATAGGGTTGTTTGTTGTTAGGAGGTTAGGGTTGTTTGTTTTTACAGGGTTAGGTTAGTTTCTTGTTACGGGTTTAGTGTTGTTTGTTGTTAGGGGGTTAGTGTTTGTTGTTAGGGGTTTAGGGTTGTTTCTTGTTGGGGTTTAGTAGTTTTTGTTGTTAGGGTGTTAGTATTGTTTGTTGTTAGGGGGTTAGTGTTGTTTGTTCTTACGGGGTTAGTGTTGTTTGTGGTTAGGGTGTTAGTGTTGTTTGTGGTTAGGGGGTTAGTGTTGTTGTTTCTTAGGGGGTTAGGGTTGTTTGTTGTTAGGAGGTTAGGGTTGTTTGTTGTTACAGGGTTAGGTTAGTTTATTGTTAGGGGTTTAGTGTTGTTTGTTGTTAGGGGGTTAGTGTTTGTTGTTAGGGGTTTAGTGTTGTTTCTTGTTGGGGTTTAATGGTTTTTGTTGTTAGGGTGTTAGTGTTGTTTGTTGTTAGGGGTTTAGGGTTGTTTGTTGTTAGGGGTTTAAGGTTGTTTGTTGTTAGGAGGTTAGGGTTGTTTGTTGTTACGGGTTTAGGTTAGTTTCTTGTTAGGGGTTTAGTGTTGTTTGTTGTTAGGGGGTTAGTTTTTGTTGTTAGGGGTTTAGGGTTGTTTCTTGTTGGGGTTTAGTAGTTCTTGTTGTTAGGGTGTTAGTGTTGTTTGTGGTTAGGGGGTTAGTGTTGTTTGTGGTTGGGGGTGAGCGTTGTTGGTTGTTAGGGGGTTAGAATTGTTTGTTGTTAGCGGTTTATAGATGTTTGTTATTAGGGGGTTAAGGTTGTTTGTTGTTAGGAGGTTAGGGCTGTTTGTTGTTACAGGGTTAGGTTAGTTTCTTGTTAGGGGTTTAGTGTTGTTTGTTGTTAGGGGGTTAGTGTTTGTTGTTAGGGGTTTAGTGTTGTTTCTTGTTGGGGTTTAGTGGTTTTTGTTGTTAGGGTGTTAGTGTTGTTTGTTGTTAGGGGTTTAGGGTTGTTTGTTGTTAGGGGTTTAAGGTTGTTTGTTGTTAGGAGGTTAGGGTTGTTTGTTGTTACGGGTTTAGGTTAGTTTCTTGTTAGGGGTTTAGTGTTGTTTGTTGTTAGGGGGTTAGTGTTTGTTGTTAGGGGTTTAGGGTTGTTTCTTGTGGGGGTTTAGTAGTTTTTGTTGTTAGGGTGTTAGTGTTGTTTGTGGTTAGGGGGTTAGTGTTGTTTGTTCTTACGGGGTTAGTGTTGTTTGTGGTTAGGGTGTTAGTGTTGTTTGTGGTTAGGGGGTGAGAGTTGTTGGTTGTTAGGGGGTTAGGATTGTTTGTTCTTAGGGGTTTAGGGTTGTTTGTTGTTAGGGGGTTAAGGTTGTTTGTTGTTAGGAGGTTAGGGCTGTTTGTTGTTACAGGATTAGGTTCGTTTCTTGTTAGGGGTTTAGTGTTGTTTGTTGTTAGGGGGTTAGTGTTTGTTGTTAGGGGTTTAGTGTTGTTTCTTGTTGGGGTTTAGTAGTTTTTGTTGTTAGGGTGTTAGTGTTGTTTGCTGTTAGGGGTTTAGGGTTGTTTGTAGTTAGGGGTTTAAGGTTGTTTGTTGTTAGGAGGTTAGGGTTGTTTGTTGTTACGGGTTTAGGTTAGTTTCTTCTTAGGGGTTTAGTGTTCTTTGTTGTTAGGGGGTTAGTGTTTGTTGTTAGGGGTTTAGGGTTGTTTCTTGTTGGGGTTTAGTAGGTTTGGTTGTTAGGGTGTTAGTGTTGTTTGTTGTTAGGGGGTTAGTGTTGTTTGTTCTTACAGGGTTAGTGTTGTTTGTGGTTAGGGTGTTAGTGTTGTTTGTGGTTATGGGGTGAGCGTTGTTGGTTGTTAGGGGGTTAGGATTGTTTGTTTTTAGGGGTTTAGGGTTGTTTGTTGTTAGGGGGTTAAGGTTGTTTGTTGTTATGAGGTTAGGGTTGTTTGTTGTTACAGGGTTAGGTTAATTTCTTGTTAGGGGTTTAGTGTTGTTTGTTGTTAGGGGGTTAGTGTTTGTTGTTAGGGGTTTAGTGTTGTTTCTTGTTGGGGTTTGGTGGTTTTTGTTGTTAGGGTGTTAGTGTTGTTTGTTGTTAGGGGTTTAGGGTTGTTTGTTGTTAGGGGTTTAAGGTTGTTTGTTGTTAGGAGGTTATGGTTGTTTGTTGTTACGGGGTTAGGTTAGTTTCTTGTTAGGGGTTTAGTGTTGTTTGTTGTTAGGGGGTTAGTGTTTGTTGTTAGGGGTTTAGGGTTGTTTCTTGTTGGGGTTTAGTAGTTTTTGTTGTTAGGGTGTTAGCGTTGTTTGTTGTTAGGAGGTTAGTGTAGTTTGTTCTTACGGGGTTAGTGTTGTTTGTGGTTAGGGTGTTAGTGTTGTTTGTGGTTAGGGGGTGTGCGTTGTTGGTTGTTAGGGGGTTGGGATTGTTTGTTGTTAGGGGTTTAGGGTTGTTTGTTGTTAGGGGGTTAAGGATGTTTGTTGTTAGGATGTTAGGGTTGTTTGTTGTTACAGGGTTAGGTTAGTTTCTTGTTAGGGGTTTAGTGTTGTTTGTTGTTAGGGAGTTAGTGTTTGTTGTTACGGGTTTAGTTTTGTTTCTTGTTGGGGTTTAGTGGTTTTTGTTGTTAGCGTGTTAGTGTTGTTTGTTGTTAGGGGTTTAGGGTTGTTTGTTGTCAGGGGGTTGTGTTTGTGATTAGGGGTTTAGGGTTGTTTCTTGTTGGAGTTTAGTAGTTTTTGTTGTTAGGGTGTTAGTGTTGTTTGTGGTTAGGGGGTTAGTGTTGTTGTTTGTTAGGCGGTTAGGGTTGTTTGTTGTTAGAAGCTTAGGGTTGTTTGTTGTTAGGGGTTTAGGGTTGTTTGTTGTTAGGGGGTTAGGGTTGTTTGTTGTTACGGGGTTGGGTTAGTTTCTTGTTAGGGGTTTAGTGTTTTTTGTTGTTAGGGGGTTAGTGTTTGTTGTTAGGGGTTTAGGGTTGTTTCTTTTTGGGGTATAGTAGTTTTTGTTGTTAGGGTGTTAGTGTTGTTTGTGGTTAGGGGGTTAGTGTTGTTTGTTGTTAGGGGGTTAGTGTTGTTTGTGGATAGGGGGTGTGCGTTGTTGGTTGTTAGGGGGTTAGGATTGTTTGTTGTTAGGGGTTTAGGGTTGTTTGTTGTTAGGGGGTTAAGGTTGTTTGTTGTTAGGAGGTTAGGGTTGTTTGTTGTTACAGGGTTAGGTTAGTTTCTTGTTAGGGGTTTAGTGTTGTTTGTTGTTAGGGGGTTAGTGTTTGTTGTTAGGGGTTTAGTGTTTTTTCTTGTTGGGGTTTAGTGTTTTTTGTTGTTAGGGTGTTAGTGTTTTTTTTGCTAGGGGTTTAGGGTTGTTTGTTGTGAGGGGTTTAAGGTTGTTTGTTGTTAGGAGGTTAGGGTTGTTTGTTGTTAAAGGGATAGGTTAGTTTCTTGTTAGGGGTTTAGTGTTGTTTGTTGTTAGGGGGTTAGTGTTTGTTGTTAGGGGTTTAGGGTTGTTTCTTTTTGGAGTTTAGTAGTTTTTGTTGTTAGGGTGTTAGTGTTGTTTGTGGTTAGGGGGTTAGTGTTGTTTGTTCTTACGGGGTTAGTGTTGTTTGTTGTTAGGGTGTTAGTGTTGTTTGTGGTTAGGGGGTGAGAGTTGTTGGTTGTTAGGGGGTTGGGATTGTTTGTTGTTAGGGGTTTAGTGTTGTTTGTTGTTACGGGGTTAAGGTGGTTTGTTGTTAGGAGGTTAGGGCTGTTTGTTGTTACAGGGTTAGGTTAGTTTCTTGTTAGGGGTTTAGTGTTGTTTGTTGTTAGGGGGTTAGTGTTTGTTGTTAGGGGTTTAGTGTTGTTTCTTGTTGGGGTTTAGTGGTTTTTGTTGTTAGGGTGTTAGTGTTGTTTGTTGTTAGGGGTTTAGGGTTGTTTGTTGTTAGGGGTTTAAGGTTGTTTGCTGTTAGGAGGTTAGAGTTGTTTGTTGTTACGGGGTTAGGTTAGTTTCTTGTTAGGGGTTTAGTGTTGTTTGTTGTTAGGGGGTTAGTGTTTGTTGTTAGGGGTTTAGGGTTGTTTCTTGTTGGGGTTTAGTAGTTTTTGTTGTTAGAGTGTAAGTGTTGTTTGTGGTTAGGGGATTAGTGTTGTTGTTTGTTAGGGGGTTAGGGTTGTTTGTTGTTAGGAGGTTAGGGTTGTTTGTTTTTACAGGGTTAGGTTAGTTTCTTGTTAGGGGTTTAGTGTTGTTTGTTGTTAGGGGGTTAGTGTTTGTTGTTAGGGGTTTAGTGTTGTTTCTTGTTGGGGTTTAGTGGTTTTTGTTGTTAGGGTGTTAGTGTTGTTTGTTGTTAGGGGTTTAGGGTTGTTTGTTGTTAGGGGGTTAGTGTTTGTTGTTAGGGGTTTAGGGTTGTTTCTTGTTGGGGTTTAGTAGTTTTTGTTGTTAGGGTGTTAGTGTTGTTTGTGGTTAGGGTGTTAGTGTTGTTTGTGGTTAGGGTGTTAGTGTTGCTTGTGGTTAGGGGGTGAGCGTTGTTGGTTGTTAGGGGGTTAGGATTGTTTGTTGTTAGAGGTTTAGGGTTGTTTGTTGTTAGGGGGGTAAGGTCGTTTGTTGTTAGGAGGTTAGGGATATTTGTTCTTACAGGGTTAGGTTAGTTTCTTGTTAGGGGTTTAGTGTTGTTTGTTGTTAGGGGGTTAGTGTTTGTTGTTAGGGGTTTAGTTTTGTTTGTTGTTGGGGTTTAGTGGTTTTTGTTGTTAGGGTGTTAGTGTTGTTTGTTGTTAGGTGTTTAGGGTTGTTTGTTGTTAGGGGTTTAAGGTTGTTTGTTGTTACGAGGTTAGGGTTGTTTGTTGTTACGGGGTTAGGTTAGTTTCTTGTTAGGGGTTTAGTGTTTTTTGTTGTTAGGGGGTTAGTGTTTGTTGTTAGGGGTTTAGGGTTGTTTCTTGTTGGGGTTTAGTAATTTTTGTTGTTAGGGTGTTAGTGTTGTTTGTGGTTAGGGGGTTCGTGTTGTTGTTTGTTAGGGGGTTAGGGTTGTTTTTTGTTAGGAGGTTAGGGTTGTTTGTTGTTACGGGGTTAGGTTAGTTTCTTGTTAGGGGTTTAGTGTTGTTTGTTGTCAGGGGGTTAGTGTTTGTTGTTAGGGGTTTAGTGTTTTTTCTTTTTGGGGTTTAGTGGTTTTTGTTGTTAGGGTGTTAGTGTTGTTTGTGGTTAGGGGGTTAGTGTTGTTTGTTCTTACGGGGTTAGTGTTGTTTGTGGTTAGGGTGTTAGTGTTGTTTGTGGTTAGGGGGTGAGAGTTGTTGGTTGTTAGGGGGTTAGGATTGTTTGTTGTTAGGGGTTTAGGGTTGTTTGTTGTTAGGGGGTTAAGGTTGTTTGTTGTTAGGAGGTTAGGGTTGTTTGTTGTTACAGGGTACGGTTAGTTTCTTGTTAGGGGTTTAGTGTTGTTTGTTGTTAGGATGTTAGTGTTTGTTGTTAGGGGTTTAGTGTTGTTTCTTGTTGGGGTTTAGTAGTTTTTGTTGTTAGGGTGTTAGTGTTGTTTGTTGTTAGGGGTTTAGGGTTCTTTGTTGTTAGGGGTTTAAAGTTGTTTGTTGTTAGGAGGTTAGGGTTGTTTGTTGTTACAGGGTTAGGTTAGTTTCTTGTTAGGGGTTTAGTGTTGTTTGTTGTTAGGGGGTTAGTGTTTCTTGTTAGGGGTTTAGTGTTGTTTCTTGTTGGGGTTTAGTGGTTTTTGTTGTTAGGGTGTTAGTGTTGTTTGTTGTTAGGGTGTTAGTGTTGTTTGTTGTTAGGGGTTTAGGGTTGTTTGTTGTTAGGGGTTTAAGGTTGTTTGTTGTTAGGAGGTTAGGGTTGTTTGTTGTTATGGGGTTAGGTTAGTTTCTTGTTAGGGGTTTAGTGTTGTTTGTTGTTAGGGGGTTAGTGTTTGTTGTTAGGGGTTTAGGGTTGTTTCTTGTTGGGTTTAGTGGTTTTTGTTGTTAGCGTGTTAGTGTTCTTTGTTGTTATGGGGTTAGTGTTGTTTGTTCTTACGGGGTTAGTGTTGTTTGTGGTTAGGGTGTTAGTGTTGTTTGTGGTTAGGGGGTGTGCGTTGTTGGTTGTTAGGGGGTTAGGATTGTTTGTTGTTAGGGGTTTAGGGTTGTTTGTTGTTAGGGGGTTAAGGTTGTTTGTTGTTAGGAGGTTAGGGTTGTTTGTTGTTACAGGGTTAGGTTAGTTTCTTGTTAGGGGTTTAGTGTTGTTTGTTGTTAGGGGGTTAGTGTTTGTTTTTAGGGGTTTAGTGTTGTTTCTTGTTGGGGTTTAGTGGTTTTTGTTGTTAGGGTGTTAGTGTTGTTTGTTGTTAGGGGTTTAGGGTTGTTTGTTGTTAGGGGTTTAAGGTTGTTTGTTGTTAGGAGGTTAGGGTTGTTTGTTGTTACGGGTTTGGTTAGTTTCTTGTTAGGGGTTTAGTGTTGTTTGTTGTTAGGGGGTTAGTGTTTGTTGTTAGGGGTTTAGGGTTTTTTCTTGTTGGGGTTTAGTAGTTCTTGTTGTTAGGGTGTTAGTGTTGTTTGTTGTTAGGGGGTTAGTGTTGTTTGTGGATAGGGGGTGTGCGTTGTTGGTTGTTAGGGGTTTAGGATTGTTTGTTGTTAGGGTTTTAGGGTTGTTTGTTGTTAGGGGGTTAAGGTTGTTTGTTGTTAGGAGGTTAGGGTTGTTTGTTGTTAAAGGGTTAGGTTAGTTTCTTGATAGGGGTTTAGTGTTGTTTGTTGTTAGGGGGTTAGTGTTTGTTGTTAGGGGTTTAGGGTTGTTTCTTTTTGGAGTTTAGTAGTTTTTGTTGTTAGGGTTTTAGTGTTGTTTGTGGTTAGGGGGTTAGTGTTGTTTGTTCTTACGGGGTTAGTGTTGTTTGTTGTTAGGGTGTTAGTGTTCTTTGTGGTTAGGGGGTGAGAGTTGGTTGTTAGGGGTTTAGGATTGTTTGTTGTTAGGGGTTTAGGGTTGTTTGTTGTTAGGGGTTTGAGGTTGTTTGCTGTTAGGAGGTTAGGGTTGTTTGTTGTTACGGGGTTAGGTTAGTTTCTTGTTAGGGGTTTAGTGTTGTTTGTTGTTAGGGGGTTAGTGTTTGTTGTTAGGGTTTTAGGGTTGTTTCTTGTTGGGGTTTAGTGGTTTTTGTTCTTAGGGTGTTAGTGTTGTTTGTTGTTAGGGGTTTAGGGTTGTTTGTTGTTAGGGGTTTAAGGTTGTTTGTTGTTAGGAGGTTAGGGTTGTTTGTTGTTACGGGGATAGGTAAGTTACTTGTTAGGGGTTTAGTGTTGTTTGTTGTTAGGGGGTTAGTGTTTGTTGTTAGGGGTTTAGGGTTGTTTCTTGTTGGGGTTTAGTAGTTTTTGTTGTTAGGGTGTTAGTGTTTTTTGTGGTTAGGGTGTTAGTGTTGTTTGTGGTTAGGGGGTTAGTGTTGTTGTTTGTTAGGGGGTTAGGGTTGCTTGTTGTTAGAAGGTTATGGTTGTTTGTTGTTAGGGGTTTAGGGTTGTTTGTTGTTACGGGGTTAGTTTAGTTTCTTCTTAGGGGTTTAGTGTTTTTTGTTTTTAGGGGGTTAGTGTTTGTTGTTAGGAGTTTAGAGTTGTTTCTTGTTTGGGTTTAGTAGTTTTTGTTGTTAGGGTGTTAGTATTGTTTGTTGTTAGGGGGTTAGTGTTGTTTGTTGTTCCGGGGTTAGTTTTGTTTGTTATTAATGGTTTAGGGTTGTTTGTTGTTAGGGGGTTAGGGTTCTTGTTCTAAGGGGGTTACTGTTGTTTTTTGTTGCGGGTTAGTGTTGTTTGTTCTTAGGGTGTTAGTGTTCTTTGTTGTTATGATGTTAGGGTTGGTTGTGGTTAGGGTGTTAGTGTTGTTTGTTGTTAAGTGTTTAGTATTCTTTGTTTTTAGGCGTTTAGAGTTGTTTCTTGGGGTTTAGTGGAGTTTGTTGTTAGGGTTTTCGTGTTGTTTGTTGTTAGGGGGTTAGTGTTGGTTGTTGTTAGGGAGTTAGTGTTGCTTTTATTCAGGAGGTTAGTGTTTGTTGTTGTTAGAGGGTTAGTGTTGTTTGTTGTTAGGGGTTTAAAACACACTGCCTAGAGAAATCCTAGCAAAGCCCTATTTTTCCCCAAAGAAATGTATGTCCATTTCAGTTCTTCGCCAGCAACGGAGCAAAGAGGCAACGTCAGATTGTGTGTATCTCAGTGAGAGAAAGAACACTGTGACTTCCCCCGTTCCTCTGACGAAAGCGGTTAGAGAGAGAAAAGCGTCCTTTGCTTTCGCTTTCCCGCAATGAGCTCGGCAGATCTGCCCTTCGCGAAGGGCCGTTTTCCCCCGGAGAACTGCCTCGCGGTAGCCCTGTTCTGGAAGTGGAACGAGTATGCAGTGATAGCGTTCAGCTATTGTGAAGGCTCGCTTTGGCCCACGGCAAACGAAGCGCCCTGGGAAGTCTTAGCAGAAACCGGCGCCTTTCCACGGTTCAAAGCGTGGAACTGCAGACTCTTTTGCAAAGAAGAGAGCGCACAAGCAACAGGAGCCTGCACGTTTCTCCGTGAAAGGGAGAACTCCCTGACTTCTTCCAGTCCTCTGAGCAAAGCAGGCAGAAGGAGAGAAACTTTCTTTCCTTCCTCTTTCCTGCATCGAATTCCTCATTTGCTCTTGCAAACGCAAGGCTTCTTCTGAAAAACATCGTCACGCTGCAGGGACCCTTCCAGAGGAGCAACGACATAGTTTTAGCTGGAAGAGCTTGGGAAAGCAGCCGGGGAGAAAAGGCCTCTTGCTATTTTCTTTTCTTTCTGCCTGAATGCGGTCAACTGGCACCTGCCAAGGCAAGGTTTCCCAGCACAAACTACAAAGCAGCAGCTCTGTCATGAAGAGGAAATCCCATTCAGTGTTGTCCTTGCGAGATAGTGTTGCTACAGTGAGGCCCAGGGAAAACACACTGCCTAGAGAAATCCTAGCAAAGCCCTGTGTTTCCCCATAGGAATGTATGTCCGTTTCAGTTCTTTGCCAGCAACGGAGCTCAGAGGCAACGTCAGATTGTGTGTATCTCAGTGAGAGAAAGAACACTGTGACTTCCCCCGTTCCTCTGACGAAAGCAGTTAGAGGGAGAAAAGCGTCCTTTGCTTTCGCTTTTCCGAAATGAGCTCTACAGATCTGCCCTTCGCGAAGGGCCGTTTTTCCCCGGAGAAATGCCTCGCGGTAGCCCTGTTCTGGAAGTGGAACGAGTATGCAGTGTTAGCGTTCGGCTAATGTGAAGGCTCGCTTTGGCCCAGGGCAAACGAAGCGCCGGGGGAAATCTTAGCAGAGCCGGGCGCCTTTCCACGGTTCAAAGCGTGGAACTGCAGACTCTTTTGCAAAGAAGAGAGCGCACAGGCAACAGCAGCCGGCAATTTCTCAGTGAAAGGGAGAAGTCCCTGACTTCATCCAGTCCTCTGACCAAAGCAGGCAGAGGGAGAGAAACTTTCTTTCCTTCCTCTTTCCTGCAACGAATTGCTCCTTTGCTCTTGCAAACGCAGGGCTTCTTCTGAGAAACTACGTCGCGGTGCAGGGATCCCTCCAGAGGAGCAACGACATAGTTTCAGCTGGAAGGGCTTGGGAAAGCAGCCGGGGAGAAAAGGCCTCTTGCTATTCTCTTTTCTTTCTGCCTGAATGCGGTCAATTCGCACTTGCCAAAGCAAGGTTTCCCAGCACAAACTACAAAGCAGCAGCTCTCTCCTGGCAGAGGAAATCCCATGCAGTGTTGCCCTGGCGAGATAGTGTTGCTACAGTGAGGCCCAGGGAAAACACACTGCCTAGAGAAATCCTAGCAAAGCCCTGTGTTTCCCCACAGGAATGTATGTCAGTTTCAGTTCTTTGCCAGCAACGGAGCTCAGAGGCAATGTCAGATTGTGTGTATCTCAGTGAGAGAAAGAACACTGTGACTTCCCCCGTTCCTCTGACGAAAGCCGTTAGAGGGAGAAAAGCGTCCTTTGCTTTCGCTTTCCCGCAATGAGCTCCACAGATCTGCCCTTCGCGAAGGGCCGTTTTCCCCCGGAGAACTGCCTCGCGGTAGCCCTGTTCTGGAAGTGGAACGAGTATGCAGTGTTAGCGTTCAGCTAATGTGAAGGCTCGCTTTGGCCCAGGGCAAACGAAGCGCCGGGGGAAATCTTAGCAGAGCCCGGCGCCTTTCCACGGTTTAAAGTGTGGAACAGCAGACTCTTTTGCAAAGAAGAGACCGCACAGGCAACAGCAGCCCGCACGTTTCTCAGTGAAAGGGAGAACTCCCTGACTTCATCCAGTCCTCTGAGCAAAGCAGGCAGAAGGAGAGAAACTTTCTTTCCTTCCTCTTTCCTGCAACGAATTCCTCATTTGCTCTTGCAAACGCAGGGCTTCTTCTGAAAACCTGCGTCGCGGTGCAGGGATCCTTCCAGAGGAGCAACGACATAGTTTTAGCTGGAAGGGCTTGGCAGAACAGCCGGGGAGAAAAGGCCGCTTGCTGTTCTCTTTTCTTTCTGCCCGAATGCGGTCAATTGGCACTTGCCAAAGCAAGGTTTCCCAGCACAAACTAGAAAGCAGCAGCTCTCTCCTGGCAGAGGAAATCCCATGCAGTGTTGCCCTGGCGAGATAGTGTTGGTACAGTGAGGCCCAGGGAAAACACACTGCCTAGAGAAATCCTAGCAAAGCCCTGTGTTTCCCCACAGGAATGCATGTCAGTTTCCGTTCTTTGCCAGCAACGGAGCTCAGAGGCAACGTCAGATTGTGTGTATCTCAGTGAGAGAAAGAACACTGTGACTTCCCCCGTTCCTCTGACGAAAGCGGTTAGAGGGAGAAAAGCGTCCTTTGCTGTCGCTTTCCCGCAATGAGCTCCACAGATCTGCCCTTCGCGAAGGGCCGTTTTCCCCCGGAGAACTGCCTCGCAGTAGCCCTGTTCTGGAAGTGGAACGAGTATGCAGTGTTAGCGTTCGGCTAATGTGAAGGCTCGCTTTGGCCCAGGGCAAAGGAAGCGCCGGGGGAAATCTTAGCAGAGCCTGGCGCCTTTCCACGGTTCAAAGCGTGGAACTGCAGACTCTTTTGCAAAGAAGAGAGCGCACAGGCAACAGCAGCCCGCACGTTTCTCAGTGAAAGGGAGAACTCCCTGACTTCATCCAGTCCTCTGAGCAAAGCAGGCCGAAGGAGAGAAACTTTCTTTCCTTCCTCTTTCCTGCAACGAATTCCTCATTTGCTCTTGCAAACGCAGGGCTTCTTCTGAAAACCTACATCGCGGTGCAGGGATCCTTCCAGAGTAGCAACGACATAGTTTTAGCTGGAAGGGCTTGGGAAAGCAGCCGGGGAGTAAAGGCCTCTTGCTATTCTCTTTTCTTTCTGCCCGAATGCGGTCAATTGGCACTTGCCAAAGCCAGGTTTCCCAGCACAAACTAGAAAGCAGCAGCTCTCTCCTGGCAGAGGAAATCCCATGCAGTGTTGCCCTGGCGAGATAGTGTTGCTACAGTGAGGCCCAGGGAAAACACACTGCCTAGAGAAATCCTAGCAAAGCCCTGTGTTTCCCCACAGGAATGTATGTCAGTTTCAGTTCTTTGCCAGCAATGGAGCTCAGAGGCAACGTCAGATTGTGTGTATCTCAGTGAGAGAAAGAACACTGTGACTTCCCCCGTTCCTCTGACGAAAGCGGTTAGAGGGAGAAAAGCGTCCTTTGTTTTCGCTTTACCGCAATGAGCTCCGCAGATCTGCCCTTCGCGAAGGGCCGTTGTCCCCCGGAGAACTGCCTCGCGGTAGCCCTGTTCTGGAAGTGGAACGAGTATGCAGTGTTAGCGTTCAGCTAGGGTGAAGGCTCGCTTTGGACCAGGGCAAACGAAGCGCCGGGGGAAATCTTAGCAGAGCCCGGCGCCTTTCCACGGTTCAAAGCGTGGAACTGCAGACTCTTTTGCAAAGAAGAGAGCGCACAGGCAACAGCAGCCCGCACGTTTCTCAGTGAAAGGGAGAACTCCCTGACTTCATCCAGTCCTCTGAGCAAAGCATGCAGAAGGAGAGAAACTTTCTTTCCTTCCTCTTTCCTGCAACGAATTCCTCATTTGCTCTTGCAAACGCAAGGCTTCTTTGGAAAAACTACATCACGGTGCAGGGATCCTTCCAGAGGAGCAACGACATAGTTTTAGATGGAAGGGCTTCGCTGAGCAGCCGGGGAGAAAAGGCCTCTTGCTATTCTCTTTTCTTTCTGCCCGAATGCGGTTGATTGGCACCTGCGAAAGCAAGGTTTCCCAGCACAAACTATAAAGCAGCAGCTCTCTCCTGGCAGAGGAAATCCCACGCAGTGTTGCCCTGGCGAGATAGTGTTGCTACAGTGAGGCCCAGGGAAAACACACTGCCTAGAGAAATCCTAGCAAAGCCCTGTGTTTCCCCACAGGAATGTATGTCCGTTTCAGTTCTTTGCCAGCAACGGAGCTCAGAGGCAATGTCAGATTGTGTGTATCTCAGTGAGAGAAAGAACACTGTGACTTCCCCCGTTCCTCTGACGAAAGCGGTTAGAGGGTGAAAAGCGTCCTTTGCTTTCGCTTTCCCGCAATGAGCTCCACAGATCTGCCCTTCGCGAAGGGTCCTTTTCCCCCGGAGAACTGCCTCGCGGTAGCCCTGTTCTGGAAGTGGAACGAGTATGCAGTGTTGGCGTTCAGCTATTGTGAAGGCTAGCTTTGGCCCAGGGCAAAGGAAGCGCCGGGGGAAATCTTAGCAGAGCCCGGCGCCTTTCCACGGTTCACAGCGTGGAACTGCAGACTCTTTTGCAAAGAAGAGAGCGCACAGGCAACAGCAGCCCGCACCTTTCTCAGTGAAAGGGAGAACTCCCTGACTTCATCCAGTCCTCTGAGCAAAGCAGGCGGAGGGAGAGAAACTTTCTTTCCTTCCTCTTTCCTGCAACGAATTCCTCATTGCTCTTGCAAACGCAGGGCTTCTTCTGAGAAACTACGTCGCGGTGCAGGGATCCTTCCAGAGGAGCAACGACATAGTTTTAGCTGGAAGGGCTTGGGAAAGCACCGGGGAGGAAAGGCCTCTTGCTATTCTCTTTTCTTTCTGCCTGAATGCGGTCAAATGGCACTTGCCAAAGCAAGGATTCCCAGCACAAACTACAAAGCAGCAGCTCTCTCCTGGCAGAGGAAATCCCACGCAGTGTTGCCCTGGCGAGATAGTGTTGGTACAGTGAGGCCCAGGGAAAACACACTGCCTAGAGAAATCCTAGCAAAGCCCTGAGTTTCCCCACAGGAATGCATGTCAGTTTCCGTTCTTTGCCAGCAACGGAGTTCAGAGGCAACGTTAGATTGTGTGTATCTCAGTGAGAGAAAGAACACTGTGACTTCCCCCGCTCCTCTGACCAAAGCGGTTAGAGGGAGAAAAGCGTCCTTTGCTTTCGCTTTCCCGCAATGAGCTCGGCAGATCTGCCCTTCGCGAAGGGCCGTTTTCCCGCGGAGAACTGCTTCGTGGAAGTGGAACGAGTATGCAGTGTTGGCGTTCAGCTATTGTGAAGGCTAGCTTTTGACCACGGCAAACGAAGCGCCCGGGGAAGTCTTAGCAGAACCCGGAGCCTTTCCACGGTTCAAAGCGTGGAACTGCAGACTCTTTTGCAAAGAAGAGAGCGCACAGGCAACAGCAGCCCGCACCTTTCTCAGTGAAAGGGAGAACTCCCTGACTTCATCCAGTCCTCTGAGCAAAGCAGGCAGAAGGAGAGAAACTTTCTTTCCTTCCTCTTTCCTGCAACGAATTTCTCATTTGCTCTTGCAAACGCAAGGCTTCTTCTGAAAAACTACGTCACCGTGCAGGGATCTCTCCAGAGGAGCAACGACATAGTTTTAGCTGGAAGGGCTTGGGAAAGCAGCCGGGGAGAAAAGGCCTCTTGCTATTCTCTTTTCTTTCTGCCTGAATGCGGTCAATTCGCACTTGCCAAAGCAAGGTTTCCCAGCACAAACTACAAAGCAGCAGCTCTCTCCTGGCAGAGGAAATCCCATGCAGTGCTGCCCTTGCGAGATAGTGTTGATACAGTGAGACACAGGGAAAACACACTGCCTAGAGAAATCGTAGCAAAGCCCTGTGTTTCCCCACAGAAATGTATGTCAGTTTCCGTTCTTTGCCAGCAACGGAGCTCAGAGGCAACGTCAGATTGTGTGTATCTCAGTGAGAGAAAGAACACTGTGACTTCCCCCGTTCCTCTGACGAAAGCGGTTAGAGGGAGAAAAGCGTCCTTTGCTTTCGCTTTCCCGCAATGAGCTCCACAGATCTGCCCTTCGCGAAGGGCCATTTTCCCCCGGAGAACTGCCTCGCGGTAGCCCTGTTCTGGAAGTGGAAGGAGTATGCAGTGTTAGCGTTCAGCTAATGTGAAGGCTCGCTTTGGCCCAGGGCAAACGAAGCGCCGGGGGAAATCTTAGCAGAGCCGGGCGCCTTTCCCAGGTTCAAAGCGTGGAACTGCAGACTCTTTTGCAAAGAAGAGAGCACACAGGCAACAGCAGCCTGCACGTTTCTCAGTGAAAGGGAGAACTCCCTGACTTCATCCAGTCCTCTGAGCAAAGCAGGCAGAAGGAGAGAAACTTTCTTTCCTTCCTCTTTCTTGCAACGAATTCCTCATTTGCTCTTGCAAACGTAAGGATTCTTCTGAAAAACTACGTCACGGTGCAGGGATCCTTCCAGAGGAGCAACGACATAGTTTTAGCTGGAAGGGCTTGGCAGAACAGCCGGGGAGAAAAGGCCGCTTGCTGTTCTCTTTTCTTTCTGCCCGAATGCGGTCAATTGGCACTTGCCAAAGCAAGGTTTCCCAGCACAAACTAGAAAGCAGCAGCTCTCTCCTGGCAGAGGAAATCCCATGCAGTGTTGCCCTGGCGAGATAGTGTTGGTACAGTGAGGCCCAGGGAAAACACACTGCCTAGAGAAATCCTAGCAAAGCCCTGTGTTTCCCCACAGGAATGTATGTCCGTTTCAGTTCTTCGCCAGCAACGGAGCAAAGAGGCAACGTCAGATTGTGTGTATCTCAGTGAGAGAAAGAACACTGTGACTTCCCCCGTTCCTCTGACGAAAGCGGTTAGAGGGAGAAAAGCGTCCTTTGCTGTCGCTTTCCCGCAATGAGCTCCACAGATCTGCCCTTCGCGAAGGGCCGTTTTCCCCCGGAGAACTGCCTCACGGTAGCCCTGTTCTGGAAGTGGAACGAGTATGCAGTGTTAGAGTTCAGCTAATGTGAAGGCTCGCTTTGGCCCAGGGGAAACGAAGCGCCGGGGGAAGTTTTAACAGAGCCTGGCGCCTTTCCACGATTCAAAGCGTGGAACTGCAGACTCTTTTGCAAAGAGGAGAGCGCACAGGCAACAGCAGCCCGCACGTTTCTCAGTGAAAGGGAGAACTCCCTGACTTCATCCAGTCCTCTGAGCAAAGCAGGCAGAGGGAGAGAAACTTTCTTTCCTTCCTCTTTCCTGCAACGAATTCCTCATTTGCTCTTGCAAACGCAGGGCTTCTTCTGAAAACCGACTTCGCGGTGCAGGGATCCTTCCAGAGGAGCAACGACATAGTTTTAGATGGAAGGGCTTGGGAAAGCAGCCAGGGAGAAAAGGCCTCTTGCTATTCTCTTTTCTTTCTGCCTGAATGCGGTCAATTCGCACTTGCCAAAGCAAGGTTTCCCAGCACAAACTACAAAGCAGCAGCTCTCTCCTGGCAGAGGAAATCCCATGCAGTGCTGCCCTTGCGAGATAGTGTTGCTACAGTGAGGCCCAGGGAAAACACACTGCCTAGAGAAATCCTAGCAAAGCCCTGTGTTTCCCCACAGAAATGTATGTCCGTTTCAGTTCTTTGCCAGCAACGGAGCTCAGAGGCAATGTCAGATTGTGTGTATCTCAGTGAGAGAAAGAACACTGTGACTTCCCCCGTTCCTCTGACGAAAGCGGTTAGAGGGTGAAAAGCGTCCTTTGCTTTCGCTTTCCCGCAATGAGCTCCACAGATCTGCCCTTCGCGAAGGGTCCTTTTCCCCCGGAGAACTGCCTCGCGGTAGCCCTGTTCTGGAAGTGGAACGAGTATGCAGTGTTGGCGTTCAGCTATTGTGAAGGCTAGCTTTGGCCCAGGGCAAAGGAAGCGCCGGGGGAAATCTTAGCAGAGCCCGGCGCCTTTCCACGGTTCACAGCGTGGAACTGCAGACTCTTTTGCAAAGAAGAGAGCGCACAGGCAACAGCAGCCCGCACCTTTCTCAGTGAAAGGGAGAACTCCCTGACTTCATCCAGTCCTCTGAGCAAAGCAGGCAGAGGGAGAGAAACTTTCTTTCCTTCCTCTTTCCTGCAACGAATTCCTCATTGCTCTTGCAAACGCAGGGCTTCTTCTGAGAAACTACGTCGCGGTGCAGGGATCCTTCCAGAGGAGCAACGACATAGTTTTAGCTGGAAGGGCTTGGGAAAGCACCGGGGAGGAAAGGCCTCTTGCTATTCTCTTTTCTTTCTGCCTGAATGCGGTCAAATGGCACTTGCCAAAGCAAGGATTCCCAGCACAAACTACAAAGCAGCAGCTCTCTCCTGGCAGAGGAAATCCCACGCAGTGTTGCCCTGGCGAGATAGTGTTGGTACAGTGAGGCCCAGGGAAAACACACTGCCTAGAGAAATCCTAGCAAAGCCCTGAGTTTCCCCACAGGAATGCATGTCAGTTTCCGTTCTTTGCCAGCAACGGAGTTCAGAGGCAACGTTAGATTGTGTGTATCTCAGTGAGAGAAAGAACACTGTGACTTCCCCCGCTCCTCTGACCAAAGCGGTTAGAGGGAGAAAAGCGTCCTTTGCTTTCGCTTTCCCGCAATGAGCTCGGCAGATCTGCCCTTCGCGAAGGGCCGTTTTCCCGCGGAGAACTGCTTCGTGGTAGCCCTGTTCTGGAAGTGGAACGAGTATGCAGTGTTGGCGTTCAGCTAATGTGAAGGCTCGCTTTGGCCCACGGCAAACGAAGCGCCCGGGGAAGTCTTAGCAGAAACCGGCGCCTTTCCACGGTTCAAAGCGTGGAAGTGCAGACTCTTTTGCAAAGAAGAGAGCTCACAGGCAACAGCAGCCCGCACGTTTCTCAGTGAAAGGGAGAACTCCCTGACTTCATCCAGTCCTCTTAGCAAAG
Source organism: Loxodonta africana (assembly GCF_030014295.1). Classification (NCBI taxonomy): domain Eukaryota; kingdom Metazoa; phylum Chordata; class Mammalia; order Proboscidea; family Elephantidae; genus Loxodonta; species Loxodonta africana. The sequence goes on along the minus strand of NW_026974878.1, from coordinate 466,192 downwards.
CAGGCAGAAGGAGAGAAACTCTCTTTCCTTCCTCTTTCATGCAACGAATTTCTCGTTTGCTCTTGCAAACGCAAGGCTTCTTCTGAAAAACTACATCATGGTGCAGGGATCCTTCCAGAGGAGCAACGACATAGTTTTAGCTGGAAGGGCTTGGCTGAGCAGCCGGGGAGAAAAGACCTCTTGCTATTTTCTTTTCTTTCTGCCCGAATGCGGTCAATTGGCACTTGCCAAAGCAAGGTTTCCCAGCACAAACTAGAAAGCAGCAGCTCTCTCCTGGCAGAGGAAATCCCATGCAGTGTTGCCCTGGCGAGATAGTGTTGCTACAGTGAGGCCCAGGGAAAACACACTGCCTAGAGAAATCCTAGCAAAGCCCTGTGTTTCCCCACAGGAATGTATGTCCGTTTCAGTTCTTTGCCAGCAACGGAGCTCAGAGGCAACGTCAGATTGTGTGTATCTCAGTGAGAGAAAGAACACTGTGACTTCCCCCGTTCCTCTGACGAAAGCGGTTAGAGGGAGAAAAGCGTCCTTTGCTGTCCCTTTCCCGCAATGACCTCGGCAGATCTGCCCTTCGCGAAGGGCCGTTTTCCCCCGGAGAACTGCTTCGCGGTAGCCCTGTTCTGGAAGTGGAACGAGTATGCAGTGTTAGCGTTCAGCTATTGTGAAGGCTCGCTTTGGCCCACGGCAAACGAAGCGCCCGGGGAAGTCTTAGCAGAAACCGGCGCCTTTCCACGGTTCAAAGCGTGGAAGTGCAGACTCTTTTGCAAAGAAGAGAGCGCACAGGCAACAGCAGCCGGCAATTTCTCAGTGAAAGGGAGAAGTCCCTGACTTCATCCAGTCCTGTGAGCAAAGCAGGCAGAGGGAGAGAAACTTTCTTTCCTTCCTCTTTCCTGCAACGAATTGCTCCTTTGCTCTTGCAAACGCAGGGCTTCTTCTGAGAAACTACGTCGCGGTGCAGGGATCCCTCCAGAGGAGCAACGACATAGTTTTAGCTGGAAGGGCTTGGGAAAGCAGCCGGGGAGAAAAGGCCTCTTGCTATTCTCTTTTCTTTCTGCCTGAATGCAGTCAATTCGCACTTGCCAAAGCAAGGTTTCCCAGCACAAGCTACAAAGCAGCAGCTCTCTCCTGGCAGAGGAAATCCCATGCAGTGCTGCCCTTGCGAGATAGTGTTGATACAGTGAGACACAGGGAAAACACACTGCCTAGTGAAATCGTAGCAAAGCCCTGTGTTTCCCCACAGAAATGTATGTCAGTTTCAGTTCTTTGCCAGCAACGGAGCTCAGAGGCAACGTCAGATTGTGTGTATCTCAGTGAGAGAAAGAACACTGTGACTTCCCCCGTTCCTCTGACGAAAGCGGTTAGAGGGAGAAAAGCGTCCTTTGTTTTCGCTTTCCCGCAATGAGCTCGGCAGATCTGCCCTTCGCGAAGGGCCGTTTTCCCCCGGAGAACTGCCTCGCGGTAGCCCTGTTCTGGAAGTGGAAGGAGTATGCAGTGTTAGCGTTCAGCTAATGTGAAGGCTCGCTTTGGCCCAGGGCAAATGAAGCGCAGGGGGAAATCTTAGCAGAGCCGGGCGCCTTTCCCAGGTTCAAAGCGTGGAACAGCAGACTCTTTTGCAAAGAAGAGAGCGCACAGGCAACAGCAGCCCGCACGTTTCTCAGTGAAAGGGAGAACTCCCTGACTTCATCCAGTCCTCTGAGCAAAGCAGGCCGAAGGAGAGAAACTTTCTTTCCTTCCTCTTTCCTGCAACGAATTTCTCATTTGCTCTTGCAAACGCAAGGCTTCTTCTGAAAAACTACGTCACCGTGCAGGGATCCCTCCAGAGGAGCAACGACATAGTTTTAGCTGGAAGGGCTTGGGAAAGCAGCCGGGGAGAAAAGGCCTCTTGCTATTCTCTTTTCTTTCTGCCTGAATGCGGTCAATTCGCACTTGCCAAAGCAAGGTTTCCCAGCACAAACTACAAAGCAGCAGCTCTCTCCTGGCAGAGGAAATCCCATGCAGTGTTGCCCTGGCGAGATAGTGTTGCTACAGTGAGGCCCAGGGAAAACACACTGCCTAGAGAAATCCTAGCAAAGCCCTGTGTTTCCCCACAGGAATGTATGTCAGTTTCAGTTCTTTGCCAGCAACGGAGCTCAGAGGCAACGTCAGATTGTGTGTATCTCAGTGAGAGAAAGAACACTGTGACTTCCCCCGTTCCTCTGACGAAAGCCGTTAGAGGGAGAAAAGCGTCCTTTGCTTTCGCTTTCCCGCAATGAGCTCCACAGATCTGCCCTTCGCGAAGGGCCGTTTTCCCCCGGAGAACTGCCTCGCAGTAGCCCTGTTCTGGAAGTGGAACGAGTATGCAGTGTTAGCGTTCAGCTAATGTGAAGGCTCGCTTTGGCCCAGGGCAAACGAAGCGCCGGGGGAAATCTTAGCAGAGCCCGGCGCCTTTCCACGGTTTAAAGTGTGGAACAGCAGACTCTTTTGCAAAGAAGAGACCGCACAGGCAACAGCAGCCCGCACGTTTCTCAGTGAAAGGGAGAACTCCCTGACTTCATCCAGTCCTCTGAGCAAAGCAGGCAGAAGGAGAGAAACTTTCTTTCCTTCCTCTTTCCTGCAACGAATTCCTCATTTGCTCTTGCAAACGCAGGGCTTCTTCTGAAAACCTGCGTCGCGGTGCAGGGATCCTTCCAGAGGAGCAACGACATAGTTTTAGCTGGAAGGGCTTGGGAAAGCAGCCGGGGAGAAAAGGCCTCTTGCTATTTTCTTTTCTTTCTGCCCGAATGCGGTCAACTGGCACCTGCCAAGGCAAGGTTTCCCAGCACAAACTACAAAGCAGCAGCTCTCTCATGAAGAGGAAATCCCATTCAGTGTTGCCCTTGCGAGATAGTGTTGCTACAGTGAGGCCCAGGGAAAACACACTGCCTAGAGAAATCCTAGCAAAGCCCTGTGTTTCCCCATAGGAATGTATGTCCGTTTCAGTTCTTTGCCAGCAACGGAGCTCAGAGGCAACGTCAGATTGTGTGTATCTCAGTGAGAGAAAGAACACTGTGACTTCCCCCGTTCCTCTGACGAAAGCCGTTAGAGGGAGAAAAGCGTCCTTTGCTTTCGCTTTCCCGCAATGAGCTCCACAGATCTGCCCTTCGCGAAGGGCCGTTTTCCCCCGGAGAACTGCCTCGCGGTAGCCCTGTTCTGGAAGTGGAACGAGTATGCAGTGTTGGCGTTCAGCTATTGTGAAGGCTAGCTTTTGCCCACGGCAAACGAAGCGCCCGGGGAAGTCTTAGCAGAACCCGGAGCCTTTCCACGGTTCAAAGCGTGGAACTGCAGACTCTTTTGCAAAGAAGAGAGCGCACAGGCAACAGCAGCCCGCACCTTTCTCAGTGAAAGGGAGAACTCCCTGACTTCATCCAGTCCTCTGAGCAAAGCAGGCAGAAGGAGAGAAACTTTCTTTCCTTCCTCTTTCCTGCAACGAATTTCTCATTTGCTCTTGCAAACGCAAGGCTTCTTCTGAAAAACTACGTCACCGTGCAGGGATCCCTCCAGAGGAGCAACGACATAGTTTTAGCTGGAAGGGCTTGGGAAAGCAGCCGGGGAGAAAAGGCCTCTTGCTATTCTCTTTTCTTTCTGCCTGAATGCGGTCAATTCGCACTTGCCAAAGCAAGGTTTCCCAGCACAAACTACAAAGCAGCAGCTCTCTCCTGGCAGAGGAAATCCCATGCAGTGCTGCCCTTGCGAGATAGTGTTGATACAGTGAGACACAGGGAAAACACACTGCCTAGAGAAATCGTAGCAAAGCCCTGTGTTTCCCCACAGAAATGTATGTCAGTTTCCGTTCTTTGCCAGCAACGGAGCTCAGAGGCAACGTCAGATTGTGTGTATCTCAGTGAGAGAAAGAACACTGTGACTTCCCCCGTTCCTCTGACGAAAGCGGTTAGAGGGAGAAAAGCGTCCTTTGCTTTCGCTTTCCCGCAATGAGCTCCACAGATCTGCCCTTCGCGAAGGGCCGTTTTCCCCCGGAGAACTGCCTCGCGGTAGCCCTGTTCTGGAAGTGGAAGGAGTATGCAGTGTTAGCGTTCAGCTAATGTGAAGGCTCGCTTTGGCCCAGGGCAAACGAAGCGCCGGGGGAAATCTTAGCAGAGCCGGGCGCCTTTCCCAGGTTCAAAGCGTGGAACTGCAGACTCTTTTGCAAAGAAGAGAGCACACAGGCAACAGCAGCCTGCACGTTTCTCAGTGAAAGGGAGAACTCCCTGACTTCATCCAGTCCTCTGAGCAAAGCAGGCAGAAGGAGAGAAACTTTCTTTCCTTCCTCTTTCCTGCAACGAATTCCTCATTTGCTCTTGCAAACGTAAGGATTCTTCTGAAAAACTACGTCACGGTGCAGGGATCCTTCCAGAGGAGCAACGACATAGTTTTAGCTGGAAGGGCTTGGCAGAACAGCCGGGGAGAAAAGGCCGCTTGCTGTTCTCTTTTCTTTCTGCCCGAATGCGGTCAATTGGCACTTGCCAAAGCAAGGTTTCCCAGCACAAACTAGAAAGCAGCAGCTCTCTCCTGGCAGAGGAAATCCCATGCAGTGTTGCCCTGGCGAGATAGTGTTGGTACAGTGAGGCCCAGGGAAAACACACTGCCTAGAGAAATCCTAGCAAAGCCCTGTGTTTCCCCACAGGAATGTATGTCCGTTTCAGTTGTTCGCCAGCAACGGAGCAAAGAGGCAACGTCAGATTGTGTGTATCTCAGTGAGAGAAAGAACACTGTGACTTCCCCCGTTCCTCTGACGAAAGCGGTTAGAGGGAGAAAAGCGTCCTTTGCTGTCGCTTTCCCGCAATGAGCTCCACAGATCTGCCCTTCGCGAAGGGCCGTTTTCCCCCGGAGAACTGCCTCGCGGTAGCCCTGTTCTGGAAGTGGAACGAGTATGCAGTGTTAGAGTTCAGCTAATGTGAAGGCTCGCTTTGGCCCAGGGGAAACGAAGCGCCGGGGGAAGTTTTAACAGAGCCTGGCGCCTTTCCACGATTCAAAGCGTGGAACTGCAGACTCTTTTGCAAAGAGGAGAGCGCACAGGCAACAGCAGCCCGCACGTTTCTCAGTGAAAGGGAGAACTCCCTGACTTCATCCAGTCCTCTGAGCAAAGCAGGCAGAGGGAGAGAAACTTTCTTTCCTTCCTCTTTCCTGCAACGAATTCCTCATTTGCTCTTGCAAACGCAAGGCTTCTTTGGAAAAACTACGTCACGGTGCAGGGATCCTTCCAGAGGAGCAACGACATAGTTTTAGCTGGAAGGGCTTCGCTGAGCAGCCGGGGAGAAAAGGCCTCTTGCTATTCTCTTTTCTTTCTGCCCGAATGCGGTTGATTGGCACCTGCGAAAGCAAGGTTTCCCAGCACAAACTATAAAGCAGCAGCTCTCTCCTGGCAGAGGAAATCCCACGCAGTGTTGCCCTGGCGAGATAGTGTTGCTACAGTGAGGCCCAGGGAAAACACACTGCCTAGAGAAATCCTAGCAAAGCCCTGTGTTTCCCCACAGGAATGTATGTCCGTTTCAGTTCTTTGCCAGCAACGGAGCTCAGAGGCAATGTCAGATTGTGTGTATCTCAGTGAGAGAAAGAACACTGTGACTTCCCCCGTTCCTCTGACGAAAGCGGTTAGAGGGTGAAAAGCGTCCTTTGCTTTCGCTTTCCCGCAATGAGCTCCACAGATCTGCCCTTCGCGAAGGGTCCTTTTCCCCCGGAGAACTGCCTCGCCGTAGCCCTGTTCTGGAAGTGGAACGAGTATGCAGTGTTGGCGTTCAGCTATTGTGAAGGCTAGCTTTGGCCCAGGGCAAAGGAAGCGCCGGGGGAAATCTTAGCAGAGCCCGGCGCCTTTCCACGGTTCACAGCGTGGAACTGCAGACTCTTTTGCAAAGAAGAGAGCGCACAGGCAACAGCAGCCCGCACGTTTCTCAGTGAAAGGGAGAACTCCCTGACTTCATCCAGTCCTCTGAGCAAAGCAGGCAGAGGGAGAGAAACTTTCTTTCCTTCCTCTTTCCTGCAACGAATTCCTCATTGCTCTTGCAAACGCAGGGCTTCTTCTGAGAAACTACGTCGCGGTGCAGGGATCCTTCCAGAGGAGCAACGACATAGTTTTAGCTGGAAGGGCTTGGGAAAGCACCGGGGAGGAAAGGCCTCTTGCTATTCTCTTTTCTTTCTGCCTGAATGCGGTCAAATGGCACTTGCCAAAGCAAGGATTCCCAGCACAAACTACAAAGCAGCAGCTCTCTCCTGGCAGAGGAAATCCCATGCAGTGTTGCCCTGGCGAGATAGTGTTGCTACAGTGAGGCCCAGGGAAAACACACTGCCTAGAGAAATCCTAGCAAAGCCCTGTGTTTCCCCACAGGAATGCATGTCAGTTTCCGTTCTTTGCCAGCAACGGAGTTCAGAGGCAACGTTAGATTGTGTGTATCTCAGTGAGAGAAAGAACACTGTGACTTCCCCCGCTCCTCTGACCAAAGCGGTTAGAGGGAGAAAAGCGTCCTTTGCTTTCGCTTTCCCGCAATGAGCTCGGCAGATCTGCCCTTCGCGAAGGGCCGTTTTCCCCCGGAGAACTGCTTCGTGGTAGCCCTGTTCTGGAAGTGGAACGAGTATGCAGTGTTGGCGTTCAGCTATTGTGAAGGCTAGCTTTTGCCCACGGCAAACGACGCGCCCGGGGTAGTCTTAGCAGAAACCGGCGCCTTTCCAGGGTTGAAAGCGTGGAACTGCAGACTCTTTTGCAAAGAAGAGAGCGCACAGGCAACAGCAGCCTGCACGTTTCTCAGTGAAAGGGAGAACTCCCTGACTTCATCCAGTCCTCTGAGCAAAGCAGGCAGAGGGAGAGAAACTTTCTTTCCTTCCTCTTTCCTGCAACGAATTCCTCATTTGCTCTTGCAAGCGCAGGGCTTCTTCTGAAAACCTACGTCGCGGTGCAGGGATCCTTCCAGAGGAGCAAAGACATAGTTTTAGCTGGAAGGGCTTGGGAAAGCAGCCCGGGAGAAAAGGCCTCTTGCTATTCTCTTTTCTTTCTGCCTGAATGCAGTCAATTCGACCTTGCCAAAGCAAGGTTTCCCAGCACAAACTACAAAGCAGCAGCTCTCTCCTGGCAGAGGAAATCCCACGCAGTGTTGCGCTGGCGAGATAGTGTTGGTACAGTGAGGCCCAGTGAAAACACACTGCCTAGAGAAATCCTAGCAAAGCCCTGAGTTTCTCCCCGGGAATGTATGTCAGTTTCAGTTCTTTGCCAGCAACGGAGCTCAGAGGCAACGTCAGATTGTGTGTATCTCAGTGAGAGAAAGAACACTGTGACTTCCCCCGTTCCTCTAACAAAAGCGGTTAGAGGGTGAAAAGCGTCCTTTGCTTTCGCTTTCCCACAATGAGCTCGGCAGATCGGCCCTTCGCGAAGGGCCGTTATCCCCCGGAAAACTGCCTCGCGGAAGCCCTGTTCTGGAAGTGGAACGAGTATGCAGTGTTAGCGTTCAGCTAATGTGAAGGCTCGCTTTGGCCCACGGCAAACGAAGCGCCCGGGGAAGTCTTAGCAGAAACCGGCGCCTTTCCACGGTTCAAAGCGTGGAACTGCAGACTCTTTTGCAAAGAAGAGAGCTCACAGGCAACAGCAGCCCGCACGTTTCTCAGTGAAAGGGAGAACTCCCTGACTTCATCCAGTCCTCTTAGCAAAGCAGGCAGAAGGAGAGAAACTCTCTTTCCTTCCTCTTTCATGCAACGAATTTCTCGTTTGCTCTTGCAAACGCAAGGCTTCTTCTGAAAAACTACATCATGGTGCAGGGATCCTTCCAGAGGAGCAACGACATAGTTTTAGCTGGAAGGGCTTGGCTGAGCAGCCGGGGAGAAAAGACCTCTTGCTATTTTCTTTTCTTTCTGCCCGAATGCGGTCAATTGGCACTTGCCAAAGCAAGGTTTCCCAGCACAAACTAGAAAGCAGCAGCTCTCTCCTGGCAGAGGAAATCCCATGCAGTGTTGCCCTGGCGAGATAGTGTTGCTACAGTGAGGCCCAGTGAAAACACACTGCCTAGAGAAATCCTAGCAAAGCCCTGTGTTTCCCCACAGGAATGTATGTCCGTTTCAGTTCTTTGCCAGCAACGGAGCTCAGAGGCAACGTCAGATTGTGTGTATCTCAGTGAGAGAAAGAACACTGTGACTTCCCCCGTTCCTCTGACGAAAGCGGTTAGAGGGAGAAAAGCGTCCTTTGCTGTCCCTTTCCCGCAATGACCTCGGCAGATCTGCCCTTCGCGAAGGGCCGTTTTCCCCCGGAGAACTGCTTCGCGGTAGCCCTGTTCTGGAAGTGGAACGAGTATGCAGTGTTGGCGTTCAGCTATTGTGAAGGCTAGCTTTGGCCCAGGGCAAAGGAAGCGCCCGGGGAAATCTTAGCAGAGCCCGGCGCCTTTCCACGGTTCACAGCGTGGAACTGCAGACTCTTTTGCAAAGAAGAGAGCGCACAGGCAACAGCAGCCCGCACGTTTCTCAGTGAAAGGGAGAACTCCCTGACTTCATCCAGTCCTCTGAGCAAAGCAGGCAGAGGGAGAGAAACTTTCTTTCCTTCCTCTTTCCTGCAACGAATTCCTCATTGCTCTTGCAAACGCAGGGCTTCTTCTGAGAAACTACGTCGCGGTGCAGGGATCCTTCCAGAGGAGCAACGACATAGTTTTAGCTGGAAGGGCTTGGCTGAGCAGCCGGGGAGAAAAGACCTCTTGCTATTTTCTTTTCTTTCTGCCCGAATGCGGTCAATTGGCACTTGCCAAAGCAAGGTTTCCCAGCACAAACTAGAAAGCAGCAGCTCTCTCCTGGCAGAGGAAATCCCACGCAGTGTTGCCCTGGCGAGATAGTGTTGCTACAGTGAGGCCCAGTGAAAACACACTGCCTAGAGAAATCCTAGCAAAGCCCTGTGTTTCCCCACAGGAATGTATGTCCGTTTCAGTTCTTTGCCAGCAACGGAGCTCAGAGGCAACGTCAGATTGTGTGTATCTCAGTGAGAGAAAGAACACTGTGACTTCCCCCGTTCCTCTGACGAAAGCGGTTAGAGGGAGAAAAGCGTCCTTTGCTTTCGCTTTCCCGCAGTGAGCTCGGCAGATCTGCCCTTCGCGAAGGGCCGTTTTCCCCCTGAGAACTGCCTCGCGGTAGTCCTGTTCTGGAAGTGGAACGAGTATGCAGTGTTGGCGTTCAGCTATTGTGAAGGCTCGCTTTGGCCCACGGCAAACGAAGCGCTGGGGGAAGTCTTAGCAGAGCCCGGCGCCTTTCCACGGTTCAAAGCGTGGAACTGCAGACTCTTGTGCAAATAAGAGAGCGCACAGGCAACAGCAGCCCGCACGTTTCTCAGTGAAAGGGAGAACTCCCTGACTTCATCCAGTCCTCTGAGCAAAGCAGGCAGAGGGAGAGAAACTTTCTTTCCTTCCTCTTTCCTGCAACGAATTCCTCATTGCTCTTGCAAACGCAGGGCTTCTTCTGAGAAACTACGTCGCGGTGCAGGGATCCTTCCAGAGGAGCAACGACATAGTTTTAGCTGGAAGGGCTTGGGAAAGCACCGGGGAGGAAAGGCCTCTTGCTATTCTCTTTTCTTTCTGCCTGAATGCGGTCAAATGGCACTTGCCAAAGCAAGGATTCCCAGCACAAACTACAAAGCAGCAGCTCTCTCCTGGCAGAGGAAATCCCATGCAGTGTTGCCCTGGCGAGATAGTGTTGCTACAGTGAGGCCCAGGGAAAACACACTGCCTAGAGAAATCCTAGCAAAGCCCTGTGTTTCCCCACAGGAATGCATGTCAGTTTCCGTTCTTTGCCAGCAACGGAGTTCAGAGGCAACGTTAGATTGTGTGTATCTCAGTGAGAGAAAGAACACTGTGACTTCCCCCGCTCCTCTGACCAAAGCGGTTAGAGGGAGAAAAGCGTCCTTTGCTTTCGCTTTCCCGCAATGAGCTCGGCAGATCTGCCCTTCGCGAAGGGCCGTTTTCCCCCGGAGAACTGCTTCGTGGTAGCCCTGTTCTGGAAGTGGAACGAGTATGCAGTGTTGGCGTTCAGCTATTGTGAAGGCTAGCTTTTGCCCACGGCAAACGACGCGCCCGGGGTAGTCTTAGCAGAAACCGGCGCCTTTCCAGGGTTGAAAGCGTGGAACTGCAGACTCTTTTGCAAAGAAGAGAGCGCACAGGCAACAGCAGCCTGCACGTTTCTCAGTGAAAGGGAGAACTCCCTGACTTCATCCAGTCCTCTGAGCAAAGCAGGCAGAGGGAGAGAAACTTTCTTTCCTTCCTCTTTCCTGCAACGAATTCCTCATTTGCTCTTGCAAGCGCAGGGCTTCTTCTGAAAACCTACGTCGCGGTGCAGGGATCCTTCCAGAGGAGCAAAGACATAGTTTTAGCTGGAAGGGCTTGGGAAAGCAGCCCGGGAGAAAAGGCCTCTTGCTATTCTCTTTTCTTTCTGCCTGAATGCAGTCAATTCGACCTTGCCAAAGCAAGGTTTCCCAGCACAAACTACAAAGCAGCAGCTCTCTCCTGGCAGAGGAAATCCCACGCAGTGTTGCGCTGGCGAGATAGTGTTGGTACAGTGAGGCCCAGTGAAAACACACTGCCTAGAGAAATCCTAGCAAAGCCCTGAGTTTCTCCCCGGGAATGTATGTCAGTTTCAGTTCTTTGCCAGCAACGGAGCTCAGAGGCAACGTCAGATTGTGTGTATCTCAGTGAGAGAAAGAACACTGTGACTTCCCCCGTTCCTCTAACAAAAGCGGTTAGAGGGTGAAAAGCGTCCTTTGCTTTCGCTTTCCCACAATGAGCTCGGCAGATCGGCCCTTCGCGAAGGGCCGTTATCCCCCGGAAAACTGCCTCGCGGAAGCCCTGTTCTGGAAGTGCAACGAGTATGCAGTGTTAGCGTTCAGCTAATGTGAAGGCTCGCTTTGGCCCACGGCAAACGAAGCGCCCGGGGAAGTCTTAGCAGAAACCGGCGCCTTTCCACGGTTCAAAGCGTGGAACTGCAGACTCTTTTGCAAAGAAGAGAGCTCACAGGCAACAGCAGCCCGCACGTTTCTCAGTGAAAGGGAGAACTCCCTGACTTCATCCAGTCCTCTTAGCAAAGCAGGCAGAAGGAGAGAAACTCTCTTTCCTTCCTCTTTCATGCAACGAATTTCTCGTTTGCTCTTGCAAACGCAAGGCTTCTTCTGAAAAACTACATCATGGTGCAGGGATCCTTCCAGAGGAGCAACGACATAGTTTTAGCTGGAAGGGCTTGGCTGAGCAGCCGGGGAGAAAAGACCTCTTGCTATTTTCTTTTCTTTCTGCCCGAATGCGGTCAATTGGCACTTGCCAAAGCAAGGTTTCCCAGCACAAACTAGAAAGCAGCAGCTCTCTCCTGGCAGAGGAAATCCCACGCAGTGTTGCCCTGGCGAGATAGTGTTGCTACAGTGAGGCCCAGTGAAAACACACTGCCTAGAGAAATCCTAGCAAAGCCCTGTGTTTCCCCACAGGAATGTATGTCCGTTTCAGTTCTTTGCCAGCAACGGAGCTCAGAGGCAACGTCAGATTGTGTGTATCTCAGTGAGAGAAAGAACACTGTGACTTCCCCCGTTCCTCTGACGAAAGCGGTTAGAGGGAGAAAAGCGTCCTTTGCTTTCGCTTTCCCGCAGTGAGCTCGGCAGATCTGCCCTTCGCGAAGGGCCGTTTTCCCCCTGAGAACTGCCTCGCGGTAGTCCTGTTCTGGAAGTGGAACGAGTATGCAGTGTTGGCGTTCAGCTATTGTGAAGGCTCGCTTTGGCCCACGGCAAACGAAGCGCTGGGGGAAGTCTTAGCAGAGCCCGGCGCCTTTCCACGGTTCAAAGCGTGGAACTGCAGACTCTTGTGCAAATAAGAGAGCGCACAGGCAACAGCAGCCCGCACGTTTCTCAGTGAAAGGGAGAACTCCCTGACTTCATCCAGTCCTCTGAGCAAAGCAGGCAGAGGGAGAGAAACTTTCTTTCCTTCCTCTTTCCTGCAACGAATTCCTCATTTGCTCTTGCAAACGCAGGGCTTCTTCTGAGAAACTACGTCGCGGTGCAGGGATCCTTCCAGAAGAGCAACGACATAGTTTTAGCTGGAAGGGCTTGGGAAAGCAGCCGGGGAGAAAAGGCCTCTTGCTATTCTCTTTTCTTTCTGCCTGAATGCGGTCAATTGGCACTTGCCAAAGCAAGGATTCCCAGCACAAACTAGAAAGCAGCAGCTCTCTCCTGGCAGAGGAAATCCCACACAGTGCTGCCCTTGCGAGATAGTGTTGCTACAGTGAGACCTAGGGAAAACACACTGCCTAGAGAAATCCTAGCAAAGCCCTGTGTTTCCCCACAGGAATGTATGTCCGTTTCAGTTCTTTGCCAGCAACGGAGCTCAGAGGCAACGTCAGATTGTGTGTATCTCAGTGAGAGAAAGAACACTGTGACTTCCCCCGTTCCTCTGACGAAGGCGGTTAGAGGGAGAAAAGCGTCCTTTGCTTTCGCTTTTCCGCAATGAGCTCCACAGATCTGCCCTTCGCGAAGGGCCATTTTCCCCCGGAGAACTGCCTCGCGGTAGTCCTGTTCTGGAAGTGGAACGAGTATGCAGTGTTAGCGTTCAGCTATTGTGAAGGCTCGCTTTGGCCCAGGGCAAACGAAGCGCCGGGGGAAGTCTTAGCAGAGCCCAGCGCCTTTCCACGGTTCAAGGCGTGGAACTGCAGACCCTTTTGCAAAGAAGAGAGCGCACAGGCAACAGCAGCCCGCACGTTTCTCAGTGAAAGGGAGAACTCCCTGACTTCATCCAGTCCTCTGAGCAAAGCAGGCAGAGGGAGAGAAACTTTCTTTCCTTCCTCTTTCCTGCAACGAATTCCTCATTTGCTCTTGCAAACGCAGGGCTTCTTCTGAGAAACTACGTCGCGGTGCAGGGATCCTTCCAGAGGAGCAACGACATAGTTTTAGCTGGAAGGGCTTGGGAAAGCAGCCGGGGAGAAAAGGCCTCTTGCTATTCTCTTTTCTTTCTAACGCAAACCCTAATGCAAACCCTAACCCATAACACCAAAACCTAACCTAAACCTTAACACTATCCCTCACCCTAACTCTAACACTAACCCGAAACCTAATCATAAACCTAACCCTAACTCTGAACCAAACTTAACCATGACCAGAACCACAATGCCTAACCGAAACCCTCACCCAAACCCTAACCCTAAACTACACCTCTAAACCCTAACACCTTACCATAACCATAATCCTAACTCTACCCAACCCTAACCATAAACCTAACACTCACCCCAACCACAATGCCTAACACAAATCGTAACCCTAACTGTTACACTTAACCCTAACCTAAAATCTAACCCTAACCCTAAAACTAAACAGAACCCATAAACTTAACGCTAACCCTAAACATAAACTTAACACTAACCTGAAAACGAACTCAAACCTTAGCCATATCCCTAACCCTCACCCTACTTTACTTCACCCTATCCCTAACCTAAAGCTAACCCTAACTTTAACCCTAATCCAACCCCTAAACCTAACCCTAACCTTAACCTTGGCCCATCTGTAACCCTAAACCTAACCCTTATAATAACTCTGACACTAACCCTTGCCCGAAACCTAATTCTAATCCTAACCCTGACCCTAACCCTAACCTAACCTTAACCCTAACTTTAAGCCTACCATAAACTTAACCTAAACCTAACCCCTAACCCAACTCGAACCCTAAACCTAGCCCTAACCCTAACCGTAACAGTTACGCAAAACCCTCACCTTAACTGTAAACGTAAATCTAACTCTTACCGTAACCCTAAACTTAACCCTAATTATAACCCTATCCTAAACCTAACTGAAACACTAACCACTAACCCTAACTCTAACCCTAATGCTTAGCCTAAACCTAACCTTAACCCTAAACCTAACCTTAACCACTAACCCTAACTCTAATCCTAACCCGAAACCAAACCCTCACACTTAACCAAAATTTCAACCTAACCATAACCCTAAACCTACCCTAACTTCATTCAAACCCTAACCCTAAGCTAAACTAACACTAAACCTAACCCTAACCCTAAACCTAAATCTAACCCTAACCCTGAATCTAACCTGAACTCTAAACCAAAACCCTAAACCTGACCCTAACCTTAATCCAAACACCTACCCCAACCCTAACCCTCATCCTTAACCTAAATTCCACCCTAAACCTAAACCTAAAGCACTATCACCATACTCTAGCCCTAACTCTAAACCTAACCTAACTCTAACCCTAAACATTACTGTAACACCCAAAAACATCAGCTTAATGTAAACATAACACTAATCCTCACACGAAACCCTAACCCTTTCCCTAACCCTAACCCTATCCCTCATCCTAACCCTAAACCTGACATAAACCTAACTCTTACCCTAATCTTCAACTTAACCTTAACTCTACCCTAACCTTAACCGTAAACCTCACAATAACTCTAAACCTGACCTTAACCCTAACCCTAAACCCTAGCACTAACTCTAAACCTAACCCTAACCTAGCCTTACACTTTACCGTAAACCTAGTCTTAACCCTAACCTGACCGCTACCTTAACTCTAACCTAAACCTAACCCTAACACTAACCTTAACCCTAAATCTAACATTAACCCTGAACCCCACTATTAACTGAAACTTCACCATGACCCTAACTCTAACCCTAACCATAACAATTACCCTAAACCCTCACCTTAACTGTAAACCTAAACCTAACCCTCACCATATCCCCAACCCTCACCCTAACCCCTAACTATATTCCTAACCCTAAACCTAATGCTATCCCTAACCCTAACTGTAACCCTAACACGAACAGTAACCCTAATCTAACACTAACCCTAACATTAACCCTAAACTTAAACCTACTCTAACCATAAACCTAAAACTAGCAGCCTAAACCTAACGTCTAACACTAACCCTAATCCTAACCCTAACCCTAACCCTAACTCTCACCCTTAACCTAAACTTCACACTAACCCTAAACCTAAAACTAACCCTAACACTAAACATAACCCCTAACCCTAAACTGGACCCTAAATCTAACCATAACACTAACCTGAACACAAACCCAAACTCTAGCCCTAACCCTAAAAGTAACCCTCAGCCTATGCTAAACTTCAACCAAATCCTAACCCTAACCATAACCGTAAACGTAAACCTAGCCCAAACCCTAACCTTAAACCTAACTCTAACCGTAAAGCTAGTCCATCTGTAACCCTAAACCTAAGCCTTACAATAGCTCTGAACCTAACCCTAATCCTAAGCCCAACAATAGACCTAATCCTAAACCTAACCCGAACTCTAAACTTGACCCTAAAGAGAACACTAACTCTAACCCTAAACCAGGACTTAAACCTAAAACTTACCCTGCACCTAACCCTAAACCTAACCCTAACTCTAACTCTAACCCTAATCCTAACACTTGTCCTAAAACCTAACCTTAACTGCAATACTAACTGTAACCCTCACCTAACCCCTAACCGTACCCCCAAAAGCTAACCCTAATGCTATCCCTAACCCTAACCCTAACACTCACCTGAAAACCTAAGCCCTAACGATAACCCTAACCCTAACCCAAAACCTAACCCCTAGCACCAAAGCCTAACCCTAACTCTAACACTAACCCGAAACCTAATCATAAAACTAACCCTAACCCTAAACCAAACCTAACCATGACCAGAACCACAATGCCTAACCGGAACCCTCACCCAAGCCCGAACCCAAAACTACTCCTCTAATCCCTAACACCTTACCATAACCATAATCCTAACCCTACCCAACCCTAATCCTAAACCTAATCCTCACACCAACCACAATGCCTAACACAAACCGTAAACCTAACCCTAAACGGAACCCTCACTCTTAACCAAAATTCACCCTAACCATGACCCTAAACCTCCCCTAACTTCATCCAAACCCTAACCTTAACCAAAAATAAAACTAAACTTAAACCTAACCCTAAATGTAAACCTAACCCTAACCCGGACCATAACCTGAACCCTAACCCCTAACCCTAACCCTCACGCTTAACATAAACTTCACCCTAACTCTAACCCTAAAACTAAATATAACACTAAATCTCCGCCTAACCCTGACCCTAACCCTAATCCTAACCATCAACCTAACCCAAACCTGAACCTAACTCTAACCCTAACCCTAATCCTAACCCTAAAGCTTACCCTACACACTCAGCTTAAATGGAAACCTAGAACTAACCCTCACCCTAACATCTAAACCTAACCCCAACCCTTAACCTAACCCTATCTCTAACCTTAACCTAGCCCTAAACGTAACAATGACTTAACCCTAACATGTACTCTAAACCTAAGCATAAACCTAAACTTAACCCTAAACCTAATCCTAACCTTAACCCTAACCCTAACACCTAACGCTAACCTGAGCTCAACACTCGCCCTTAACTTTAAATGCACCCTAACACTAACCCTAAACTGAACCCTAACCCTAACCCTAAACCTAAGCCTAAACCTGACCCTAGCATTAACCCAAACACGTAAACCTGACCCTAATACTAACCCTAAATCTAACCCTAACCTTAACGCAAACACGTAACGCTAACACTAGTCCTAACCCTCATCCTTAAAGTATGCTTCACCCTAAACGTAAGCCTAAGCCTAACCTGAAACTAAACCTAACCCTAAACTATCCCCTCAGTCTAGCCCTAACCCTAAACCTAACCCTAACCCTAACTCTAACCATACCCCTAACCATAACACTCTAAAACATCAGCTAAACTGTAAACCTAACACTAACCATCACATGAATCGCTAACCCTTTCCCTAATCCTACCCCTATCCCTAATGCTAACCTTAACCTTGACCTAATCCTAACCCTTACCCTAACCCTAAACTTAACACTAACCTTAACTCGAACTTAACCCTAACCCTCACAATAACTCTAAACCTGACCCTAACCCTAAGCCTAAACCCTAGCACTAACTCTAACTCTAACCCTAACCCTAACCCTAACCTAGCCCTACCCTTTACCGTAAACCTAGCCTAAACCCTAACCTTACCCCTACCTTCAACCTAACCCTGACACTAACCTTAAGCATAACTCTAACCTTAACCCTAACCCTGACTATTAACTGAAACTTCACCCTAACCATAAGCCTAACTCTAACTCTAACCCTAACCATAACAATTACCCTAAACCTTCACCTTCAAAGTAAACCTAAACCTAACCCTTAACCGTATCCCCAACCCTAAACCTAATGCTATCTATCCCTCACATTATCCCTAACCCTAACCCGAAGACGAACAGTAACCCTAATCTAACGCTAACCCTAACGTTAACCCTAAACTTAACCCTTCCCTAACCATAAACCTAACCCTAACACCCTAAACCGAAACTCTAACCCTAACTAGAATCCAAACCCTAATGCAAACCCTTATCCTAACCCTCACCCTTAACCTAAACTTCACACTAACCCTAAACCTAAACCTAATCTGAACATAACCACTAACCCTAACCTGAACCCTAAACCTAACCTTAGCACTAACATGAACACAAACCCAAAGTCTAGCCCTAACCCTAAAAATAACCCTCACCCTATCCTAAACTTCATCCAAACCCTAACGCTAACCTTAGTCCTAAACCTAAACCTAAACCTAACCCAACCCCTAACATTAAATCTAACTCTAACCATAATGCTAGTCCACCTGTAACCCTAAACCTAACCCTTAAAATACCCCTCAACCTAACCCTAAACCTAATCCTAACCCTAGACCTAATCCTAACCCTAACCCGAACTCTAACCTTGACCCTAAATAGAACACTAACTCTACTCCTAAACCTGAAACTAAAGCTAAATCTTACCCTACACCTAACCCTAAACGTAAACCTACCCCTAACTCTATGTCTAACGATAATCGGGACACTTATCCTAAACCCTCGCCTTAAATGTAAAACTAACCGTAACACTCACTCTAACCCCTAACGGTATCCCACAACCCTTACCCTAATGCTATCCCTAACCCTAACACTAACCTGAACACCTAAGCCCTAATGATAACCCTAACCCTAACCCCAAACCTAACCCATAACACCAAAACCTAACCCTAACCTTAAAGGTAGCTCTCACCCTAACTCTAACTCTAACTCTAACACTAACCCGAAACCTAATCATAAACCTAACCCTAACCCTAAACCAATCCTAACCATGACCAGAACCACAATGCCTAACCGGAACCCTCACCCAAACCCTAACCCTAAACTACACCTCTAACACCTAACACCTTACCGTAACCATAATCCTAACCCTACCCAACCCTAACCCTAAACCTAAACCTCACCCCAACCACAACGCCTAACACAAAATGTAACCCTAACCCTAACTGTAACACTAAACTTAACCCTAACCTTAAACATAACCCTAACCCTAAAACTAAACAGAACCCGTAAACTTAACGCTAACCCTAAACATAAACTTAACACTAACCTGAAAACGAACTCAAACCTTAGCCATATCCCTAACCCTCACCCTACTTTACTTCACCCTATCCCTAACCTAAAGCTAACCCTAACTTTAACCCTAATCCAACCCCTAAACCTAACCCTAACCTTAACCTTGGCCCATCTGTAACCCTAAACCTAACCCTTATAATAACTCTGACACTAACCCTTGCCCGAAACCTAATTCTAATCCTAACCCTGACCCTAACCCTAACCTAACCTTAACCCTAACTTTAAGCCTACCATAAACTTAACCTAAACCTAACCCCTAACCCAACTCGAACCCTAAACCTAGCCCTAACCCTAACCGTAACAGTTACGCAAAACCCTCACCTTAACTGTAAACGTAAATCTAACTCTTACCGTAACCCTAAACTTAACCCTAATTATAACCCTATCCTAAACCTAACTGAAACACTAACCACTAACCCTAACTCTAACCCTAATGCTTAGCCTAAACCTAACCTTAACCCTAAACCTAACCTTAACCACTAACCCTAACTCTAATCCTAACCCGAAACCAAACCCTCACACTTAACCAAAATTTCAACCTAACCATAACCCTAAACCTACCCTAACTTCATTCAAACCCTAACCCTAAGCTAAACTAACACTAAACCTAACCCTAACCCTAAACCTAAATCTAACCCTAACCCTGAATCTAACCTGAACTCTAAACCAAAACCCTAAACCTGACCCTAACCTTAATCCAAACACCTACCCCAACCCTAACCCTCATCCTTAACCTAAATTCCACCCTAAACCTAAACCTAAAGCACTATCACCATACTCTAGCCCTAACTCTAAACCTAACCTAACTCTAACCCTAAACATTACTGTAACACCCAAAAACATCAGCTTAATGTAAACATAACACTAATCCTCACACGAAACCCTAACCCTTTCCCTAACCCTAACCCTATCCCTCATCCTAACCCTAAACCTGACATAAACCTAACTCTTACCCTAATCTTCAACTTAACCTTAACTCTACCCTAACCTTAACCGTAAACCTCACAATAACTCTAAACCTGACCTTAACCCTAACCCTAAACCCTAGCACTAACTCTAAACCTAACCCTAACCTAGCCTTACACTTTACCGTAAACCTAGTCTTAACCCTAACCTGACCGCTACCTTAACTCTAACCTAAACCTAACCCTAACACTAACCTTAACCCTAAATCTAACATTAACCCTGAACCCCACTATTAACTGAAACTTCACCATGACCCTAACTCTAACCCTAACCATAACAATTACCCTAAACCCTCACCTTAACTGTAAACCTAAACCTAACCCTCACCATATCCCCAACCCTCACCCTAACCCCTAACTATATTCCTAACCCTAAACCTAATGCTATCCCTAACCCTAACTGTAACCCTAACACGAACAGTAACCCTAATCTAACACTAACCCTAACATTAACCCTAAACTTAAACCTACTCTAACCATAAACCTAAAACTAGCAGCCTAAACCTAACGTCTAACACTAACCCTAATCCTAACCCTAACCCTAACCCTAACTCTCACCCTTAACCTAAACTTCACACTAACCCTAAACCTAAAACTAACCCTAACACTAAACATAACCCCTAACCCTAAACTGGACCCTAAATCTAACCATAACACTAACCTGAACACAAACCCAAACTCTAGCCCTAACCCTAAAAGTAACCCTCAGCCTATGCTAAACTTCAACCAAATCCTAACCCTAACCATAACCGTAAACGTAAACCTAGCCCAAACCCTAACCTTAAACCTAACTCTAACCGTAAAGCTAGTCCATCTGTAACCCTAAACCTAAGCCTTACAATAGCTCTGAACCTAACCCTAATCCTAAGCCCAACAATAGACCTAATCCTAAACCTAACCCGAACTCTAAACTTGACCCTAAAGAGAACACTAACTCTAACCCTAAACCAGGACTTAAACCTAAAACTTACCCTGCACCTAACCCTAAACCTAACCCTAACTCTAACTCTAACCCTAATCCTAACACTTGTCCTAAAACCTAACCTTAACTGCAATACTAACTGTAACCCTCACCTAACCCCTAACCGTACCCCCAAAAGCTAACCCTAATGCTATCCCTAACCCTAACCCTAACACTCACCTGAAAACCTAAGCCCTAACGATAACCCTAACCCTAACCCAAAACCTAACCCCTAGCACCAAAGCCTAACCCTAACTCTAACACTAACCCGAAACCTAATCATAAAACTAACCCTAACCCTAAACCAAACCTAACCATGACCAGAACCACAATGCCTAACCGGAACCCTCACCCAAGCCCGAACCCAAAACTACTCCTCTAATCCCTAACACCTTACCATAACCATAATCCTAACCCTACCCAACCCTAATCCTAAACCTAATCCTCACACCAACCACAATGCCTAACACAAACCGTAAACCTAACCCTAAACGGAACCCTCACTCTTAACCAAAATTCACCCTAACCATGACCCTAAACCTCCCCTAACTTCATCCAAACCCTAACCTTAACCAAAAATAAAACTAAACTTAAACCTAACCCTAAATGTAAACCTAACCCTAACCCGGACCATAACCTGAACCCTAACCCCTAACCCTAACCCTCACGCTTAACATAAACTTCACCCTAACTCTAACCCTAAAACTAAATATAACACTAAATCTCCGCCTAACCCTGACCCTAACCCTAATCCTAACCATCAACCTAACCCAAACCTGAACCTAACTCTAACCCTAACCCTAATCCTAACCCTAAAGCTTACCCTACACACTCAGCTTAAATGGAAACCTAGAACTAACCCTCACCCTAACATCTAAACCTAACCCCAACCCTTAACCTAACCCTATCTCTAACCTTAACCTAGCCCTAAACGTAACAATGACTTAACCCTAACATGTACTCTAAACCTAAGCATAAACCTAAACTTAACCCTAAACCTAATCCTAACCTTAACCCTAACCCTAACACCTAACGCTAACCTGAGCTCAACACTCGCCCTTAACTTTAAATGCACCCTAACACTAACCCTAAACTGAACCCTAACCCTAACCCTAAACCTAAGCCTAAACCTGACCCTAGCATTAACCCAAACACGTAAACCTGACCCTAATACTAACCCTAAATCTAACCCTAACCTTAACGCAAACACGTAACGCTAACACTAGTCCTAACCCTCATCCTTAAAGTATGCTTCACCCTAAACGTAAGCCTAAGCCTAACCTGAAACTAAACCTAACCCTAAACTATCCCCTCAGTCTAGCCCTAACCCTAAACCTAACCCTAACCCTAACTCTAACCATACCCCTAACCATAACACTCTAAAACATCAGCTAAACTGTAAACCTAACACTAACCATCACATGAATCGCTAACCCTTTCCCTAATCCTACCCCTATCCCTAATGCTAACCTTAACCTTGACCTAATCCTAACCCTTACCCTAACCCTAAACTTAACACTAACCTTAACTCGAACTTAACCCTAACCCTCACAATAACTCTAAACCTGACCCTAACCCTAAGCCTAAACCCTAGCACTAACTCTAACTCTAACCCTAACCCTAACCCTAACCTAGCCCTACCCTTTACCGTAAACCTAGCCTAAACCCTAACCTTACCCCTACCTTCAACCTAACCCTGACACTAACCTTAAGCATAACTCTAACCTTAACCCTAACCCTGACTATTAACTGAAACTTCACCCTAACCATAAGCCTAACTCTAACTCTAACCCTAACCATAACAATTACCCTAAACCTTCACCTTCAAAGTAAACCTAAACCTAACCCTTAACCGTATCCCCAACCCTAAACCTAATGCTATCTATCCCTCACATTATCCCTAACCCTAACCCGAAGACGAACAGTAACCCTAATCTAACGCTAACCCTAACGTTAACCCTAAACTTAACCCTTCCCTAACCATAAACCTAACCCTAACACCCTAAACCGAAACTCTAACCCTAACTAGAATCCAAACCCTAATGCAAACCCTTATCCTAACCCTCACCCTTAACCTAAACTTCACACTAACCCTAAACCTAAACCTAATCTGAACATAACCACTAACCCTAACCTGAACCCTAAACCTAACCTTAGCACTAACATGAACACAAACCCAAAGTCTAGCCCTAACCCTAAAAATAACCCTCACCCTATCCTAAACTTCATCCAAACCCTAACGCTAACCTTAGTCCTAAACCTAAACCTAAACCTAACCCAACCCCTAACATTAAATCTAACTCTAACCATAATGCTAGTCCACCTGTAACCCTAAACCTAACCCTTAAAATACCCCTCAACCTAACCCTAAACCTAATCCTAACCCTAGACCTAATCCTAACCCTAACCCGAACTCTAACCTTGACCCTAAATAGAACACTAACTCTACTCCTAAACCTGAAACTAAAGCTAAATCTTACCCTACACCTAACCCTAAACGTAAACCTACCCCTAACTCTATGTCTAACGATAATCGGGACACTTATCCTAAACCCTCGCCTTAAATGTAAAACTAACCGTAACACTCACTCTAACCCCTAACGGTATCCCACAACCCTTACCCTAATGCTATCCCTAACCCTAACACTAACCTGAACACCTAAGCCCTAATGATAACCCTAACCCTAACCCCAAACCTAACCCATAACACCAAAACCTAACCCTAACCTTAAAGGTAGCTCTCACCCTAACTCTAACTCTAACTCTAACACTAACCCGAAACCTAATCATAAACCTAACCCTAACCCTAAACCAATCCTAACCATGACCAGAACCACAATGCCTAACCGGAACCCTCACCCAAACCCTAACCCTAAACTACACCTCTAACACCTAACACCTTACCGTAACCATAATCCTAACCCTACCCAACCCTAACCCTAAACCTAAACCTCACCCCAACCACAACGCCTAACACAAAATGTAACCCTAACCCTAACTGTAACACTAAACTTAACCCTAACCTTAAACATAACCCTAACCCTAAAACTAAACAGAACCCGTAAACTTAACCCTAACACGAAACACAACCTTAACACGAACCTGAAAACTAACCCAAACCTTAGCCATAACCTTAACCCTAACCCTCACCCTAACTTAAACTTCACCCTATCCCTAACCTAAAGCTCACCCTAATTCTAATTCTGTTTAGTTTTAGGGCTAGGGTTAGGGTGAAGTTTATGTTAACCTAATTCTAAACCTATCCCTATCCCTACCCCTAAACCTAACCCTAACCTTAACCTTGGCCCACCTGTAACCCTAAAACTAACCCTTACAATAACTCGGACCCTAACCCTCACCCTAAACCTAATCCTAATCTTAACCCTGACCATAACCCTAACCTAACCTTAACCCTAACTTTAACCCTACGATAAACTCAAACCTAACCCTAACCCCGAACAATAACTCTAACCAAAATTTCACCCTACCCATAACCCTAAACCTACCCTAACTTCATTCAAATCCTAACCCTAACCAAAACTAAAGCTAACCCTAAACCTAACGCAAACCCTAACCCTGACCCTAACCTGAACCCTTACCCCTAACCCTAACCCTAACCCTCACGCTTAACATAAACTTCACCCTAACCCTAGCCCTAAAACTAAACATAATACTAAATCTCCCCAACCCTGACCCTAACCCTAATCCTAACCATATACCTAACCCTAACCTTAAACATAATCCTAACCCTGACCCTAAATCTATCTCTAACCCTAATCCTAACCCTAAAACTTACCCTACACACTCAGCTTAAATGGAAACCTAGCACTAACCCTCACACTAACATCTAAACCTAAACCCTACCCTTAACCTAATCTTATCTCTAACCTTTACCTAGCCCTAAACCTAACCATGACTTAACCGTAACACTTACCCTAACCCTAAAACTAATCTTAACCCTAATCCTAATCCTAACCTTAACCCTAACCCTAACCCCTAACACTAACCCTAAGCTCAACCCTCACACTTAACTTAAACTGCACCCTGACCCTAACCTTAAACTAAACCCTAACCCTAAAGCTAACCCTAACATTAACCCAAACACCAAAACCTAACCCTGACACTAACACTAACCCTAAACTTAACCCTAACCTGATCCTAACCTTAACCCAAACACCTAACTCTAATATTTACCCTAACGCTAATCTTAACTTTCACCCTATACATAAGCAGAACCCTAAAATTAAACCTAACCCTAAATATCCCCTCAGTCTAGCCCTAACCCTAACTCTAACTCTAACCCTGACCCTAACCGTAACACTGTAAAACATCAGCTTAACTGTAAATCTAACACTAACCCTCACACGAACCCTAACCCTTTCCCTAAACCTAACCCTATCCCTAACCCTAACCCTAACCCTGACCTAAACATAACCCTTACCCTAACCCTAAACTTAACCCTAACCTTAACTCTACCCTAACCCTAACACTAACAAAAACTCTAAACCTGACCCGAACCCTACCCCTAAACCCTAGCACTAACTCTAACTCTACACCTAATCCTAACCCTAACCTAGACGTACCCTTGACCGTAAACCTAGCCTTAACCCTAACCTTACCCCTATCCTATCCCTAACCCTAAACCTAACCCTAACACTAATCTTAATCCTAACTCTAACCTTAACCCTAACCCTTACCTAACCCTCACTATTAACTGAAAATTCACCCTAACCCTAACCCTAACTCTAACTCTAACCCTAACCATAACACTTACCCTAAACCCTCACCTTAACTGTAAACCTAACACTAAACCTCACCCGAACCCCTAACCGAATTCCCAACCCTAAACCTGCCGCTATCCCTAAACTTATCCCTAACCCTAACCCAAACACGAACAGTAACACTAATCTAATACTAACCGTTACATTAAACCTAAACTTAACCCTACCCTAACCATAAACCTAACCCTAACACCCTAAACGTAAACTCTAACACTAAGTATAATCCTCACCGTAATCCTAACCCTTACCTTGACCCTCACTATGAACCTAAACATCACTCTAACCCTGAACCTAAACCTAACACTAACCCTAAACGTAACTCCTAACACTAACCCGAACCCTAAAACTAACCTTAACACTAACCTGAACACAAAATCAAACTTCAGCCCTAATCATAAGAATAACCCTCACCCCGTCCTAAGGTTCATCCAACACTAACCCTAACCTTCACCCTAAACCTAAACCTAACCCAAACCCTAACCTTAAACCAAACTCTAACCATAACACTACTCCACCTGTAACCCTAAAACTAAGCCTTACATTAGCCCTGAACCTAACCCTAGACCTAACCCTAATCCTAACCCTAACCCTAACTCTAAGCTTGATCCTAAATAGAACACTAACTCTAATTCTAAACCTGAACCTAAACCGAAATCTTACCCTACACCTAACCCTAACCCTGAACCTAACCCTAACTCTAACCCTAAGAATAACACTTACCCTAAACCCTCACCTTAACTGTAAAACTAACCGCAACCCTCACCCTAACCCCTAACCGTATCCCCCAACCCTAACCCTAATGCTATTCCTAACCCTAACACTAACCTGAACCCCTAAGCCCTAACGATAACCCTAACCCCTAACCCAAACCCTAACCCCTAACACCAAAGCCTAACCCAAACCTTAACCCTAAGTCTCACCCTAACTCTAACTCTAACATTAACCTGAAACCTAATAATAAACCTAACCCTAACCCTAAACCAAACCTAACCATGACCAGAACCACAATGACTAACCGGAACCCTCACCCAAACCCTAACCCTAAACTAAAACTCTAACCCTTAACACCTTACCATAACCAGAATCCTAACCCTACCCAACCCGAACCCTAAACCTAACCCTCACCCAAACGACAAAGACTAACACAAACCGTGACCCTAATCCTAACCATAACACTAAACTTAACCCTAACCTAAAATTTAACCCTAACCCTAAAACTAAAAAGAACCCGTAAACTTAACCCTAACCCTAAACATAACCTTAACACTAACCTGAAACCAAACTCAAACCTTAACCATAACCCTAAAACTAACCCTCAGCCTATCTTAAACTTCACCCTATCCCTAAGCTAAAGCTCACCCTAACTTTAATCCTAACCCTACCCCTAAATCAAACCCTAAACTTAACCTTGGCCCACCTGTAGTACCCTAAACCTAACCCTTACAATAACTCTGACCCTAACCCTCACCCTTACCCTAACCCTAACTGTAACCCTCACCCTTAACCTAAACTTCACACTAACCCTAAATCTAAACATAACCCTACCCCCAAACATAACCCCTAACCCTAATCCAAACGCTAAACCTAACCTTAACACTAACCTGAACACGAACCCAAACTCTAGACCTAACCTTAAAAATAACACTCACCATATCGTAAACTTCATCCAAACCCTAACCCTAAATCTAAACCTAACCCAAACCCTAAACTTAAACTTTAATCATAACGCTAGTCCACCTGTAACCCTAAACCTAACCCTTACAATAGCCCTGAACCTAACAATAACCCTTACCCAAAACCCTAACCCAAATCCTAAACCGAAGCCTAACGTGAACCCAAACCCAGACCCTAAACACAAACCATATCACTAGCCCTAGCCCTAGGCCCTAGCCCAAGTCCTAGCCCTAGCCCTAGCCCTAACCCTAACACTAACTCGAACCCTAAAACCTAACCCTAAACATTAACCCTAACCCTGAACACTAACCCTAACACTAACCGCTAACCCTAAACCCAAACCCTAACCCTGAACACTAACCCTAACACTAACTGCTAACCCTAAACCCTAACCCTAACCCTAAACCCTAACACTAACCCTAACACTAACCATGAACCCTAACCCTAAACTCTAACCATCAGCCTAACCCAAAACCCTAACCCTAACCCTAAACTGTAGCCCTAAAACCCTAGCCCTAGACCTAGCCCTAACACCAAGCCCTAGCCCTAGCCCTAACCCTAACCCTAACCTCTAACCTCTAAAACTAACCCTAGCCCTAACCCTAAACCCTAAATCCTAACCCTAAACCCAAACCCTAAACCTAACCCTGACTCTAACCCCTAACCCTGACCCAGACCCTGACCCTAAACCGTGACAATGACCCTAAACCCTGACCATGACCCTAACCCTGACCGTGACCCTAACCCTGACCCTAAACTCTGACCCTGACACTAAACACTGACTCTGACCCTGACCCTAAACTCTATCACTAAACACTAAACCCTAACCCCTAGCCCTAACACATAGCCCTAACCTTACCCCAACCCTAATCCTAAACCCTAAACCCTAACCATAAAAACAAACCCTAAACCTAACCCTGACCCTAACCCCTAACCCTGACCCTGACCCTGACCCTGAACCCTGACCATAAACCCTGACCCTGACACTAAAAACTGACCCTGACCCTAAACTCAAACACTAAACCCTAAAACCTAACCTTAACCCCTAAACCCGATCCCGAACCATAACCCTAACACTAAACTAAACCCTAAACCCTAACCTGTGTAGGGAGTGAGGAGGTGGGAGGGACTAGGCTGGGCACTGTGAAGGGAGTCAGGAGGTGGGAGAGACCATGCAGGGCCCTGTATAGAGAGTGAGAGACCAGGCAGGGCACTGTATAGGGAGTAAGATGGTGGGACAAAAGAGACAGAAACCTGTGTAGGGAGTGAAGAGCTGAGAGACCAGACAGAGA
The DNA here is from genome assembly GCF_030014295.1 of Loxodonta africana. Classification (NCBI taxonomy): domain Eukaryota; kingdom Metazoa; phylum Chordata; class Mammalia; order Proboscidea; family Elephantidae; genus Loxodonta; species Loxodonta africana. The sequence goes on along the minus strand of NW_026974878.1, from coordinate 438,090 downwards.
CCTTTGTAGGGAGTGAGGAGGTGGGTGAGACCAGGCAGGGCCCTGAGTAGGGAGAGAGGAGATGGAAGAGACCAGGCAGGGACAGGTGTAGGAAGTGAGGAGGTGGGAGGGACCAGGAAGGGCCCTGTGTAAGGAGTGAGGATGTGGAAGAGAACAGGCAGAGAACTCTGTAGGGAGTAAGGAGGTGGGACAGACCAGGCAGAGACCTTTACAGGGACGGAGGAGGTGGGAGAGAAAAGGCGGGGCCCTGAGTAGGGAGTGAGGGGCTGGGAGCAACCAGGCACGGCCATGTCTAGGGAGTGAGGAGGTGGGAGAGGTCAGGCAGGGACCTGAGTAGGGAGTTAGGCCTTAGGAGAGACCAGGCAGAGACCTGCATAGGGAGTGAGGAGGTGAGAGAGACCAGGTAGGATGCTGTGTAAAGAGTGAGGATGTAGGAGAGACCAGGCAGGGCCCTGTGTAAGGAGTGATGAGGTGGGAGAGACGAAGCAGGGACCTGTGTAGGGAGTGAGGAGGTGGGAGAGAATAGGCAGAAACCTGTGTAGGGATTGAGAAGATGGTAGAGAGCAGGCAGGGCCCTGTGTAGGGAGTGAAGAGGTGGGAGAACCATTCAGAGACCTGCATAGGGAGTGAGGAGATGGGAGAGACCAGGAAGGGCCCTCTGTAGGGAGTGAGTTGGCCAGAGATCAGGCATGTCCCTGTATGGAGTAAGGATATGGGAGAGACCAGGCAGGGCCCTGTGCAGGGAGTTAGGAGGTGGGAGAGAACAGGCAGAGAAGAGTGTAGGGAGTGAGGAGGTGGGACAGACCAGGCAGGGCTCTGTGCATAGAGAAGATGGGAGACACCAGACAGGGCCCTGTGTAGGGAGTGAAGAAGAGGGAGACCCAGGCAGAGTCCTGCTTAGGGAGTGAGGAGATGGGAGAGACCAGGCAGAGCCAAGTATAGGGAGTGAGGAGATGGGAGAGACCAGGCAGGCCCTGTGTAAGGAGTGATGAGGTGGGAGAGACCAAGCAGGACCCTGTGCAGGGTGTGAGGGGGAGGGAGCATCCAGGCAGGGCCCTGTGGAGGGAGTGAGGTGTTGGGAGAGACCACACAGGTCCTGTGTAGGGAGTGAGAATGTGCCAGAGATCAGGCAGGGCCCTGTGTAGAGAGTGAGGAGGTGGCAGAGAAGAGACAGAGACATATGTAGGGAGTAAGCAGAAGGGAGACACCAGGCAGGGCCCTCTGTAGGGAGTGAGGAGGAGGGACATACCAGGCAGGGCCCTGTGTAAGGAGTGAGGAGGTGGGAGAATCCAGGCAGACACCTGTGTAGGGAGTGAGGAGCTGGAAGAGACCAGGCAGGGACCTGTGTAGGTCCTGAGGAGGTGGGAGAGGCCAGGCAGCGTCCTGTGTAGGGAGTGAGAAGGTGGGAGAGACCAGGCAGGGCCCTATGTTGGGAGTGAGGATGCAGGAGAGAAGAGGCAGAGATGTGGGAGAGACCAGGCAAAGACCTGTGAAGGGACTGAGGAGGTGGGAGAGACCTGGCAGGGCCCAGTGTACGGAGTGAGTATCTTGGAGAGAAGAGGCAGAGACCTGTGTAGGGATTGAGAAGAAGGAGAGACCAGGCCGGGCCCTGTGTAGGGAGTGAGGAGGTGGGAGAGGCCAGGCAGAGCCCTGTGTAGGGAGTGAGGAGGTGGGAGAGACCATCAGGGCCCTGTGTAGGGAGTGAGGAGGTGATAGAGAACAGGTAAGGCCCTGCATACACAGTGAGGAGTTGGGAGAGACCACCCAGATACCTGAGTAGGGAGTCAGGATGTGGGAGAGATCAGGCAGAGCCCTGTGTAGGAAGTGAGGTGTTAGGAGAGACCAGGCAGGGCCCTGTGTAGGGAGTGAGGAGGTGGGAGAGACCAGGTAGGACCCTGTGTACAGAGTGAGGATGTGGAAGAGACCAGGCAGGTCTGTGTGTAGGGAGTAAGGAGGTGGAGATGCCAGGCAGGGCCCTGTGTAGGGAGTGAGGATGTAGGAGAGATCATCAGGGCCCTGTGCAGGAAGTGAGCAGATGGGATACACCAGGCAGGGCCCTGTATAGGGAGTGAGGAGATGGGAGAGAACAAGCACAGCCCTGTGTAGGGAGTGAGAAGAAGGGAGATAACAGCCAGAAACACAGTGCAGGGACTGAGGAGGTGGGAGAGGTAAGGCAGGACCCTGTGTAGGGAGTCAGGGGGTGATAGAGACCAGGCAGAGCCCTGTGTAGGGAGTGAGGAGGTGGGAGAGGCCAGGCATGGCCCTGTGTAGGGAGTGAGGAGGTGGGAGAGACCAGGCAGGGCCCTGTGGAGGGAGTAAGGAGGTGGAGAGACCAGGCAGTGGCTTGTTTAGGGAGTGAGCAGGTGCGAGAGAACATCAGGGCCCTGTGTAGGGAGTGAGGAGGAGGGAGAAAACAGGCTAACACCTGTGTATGTAGTAAGGAGGTGGGAAAGACCACCCAGAGACCTGTGTAGGGATTGAGGAATGGGAGGGAACAGGCAGAGAACTGTGTAGGGAGTGAGGAGGTAGGAGAGACCAGGCAAGGCCCTGTGTAGGGAGCGAAGAGGTGGAGAACCAGGCAGAGTCCTGCGTAGGGAGTGAGAAGGCGAGAGAGGACAGGCAGAGCCCTGCGTAGGGAGTGAGGAGGTGGGATTGACTAGGCAGGACCCTGGGTAGGGTGTGAGGAGGTGGGAGATTCCAGGCAGGGCCCTTTGTAGGGAGTGAGGTGTTGGGAGAGACCAGGCAGAGTCCTGTGTAGGGAGTGAGGATTTGGGAGAGACCAGGCAGGGCCCTGTGTATGGCCTGAGGAGGTTAGAAATACCAGGCAGGGCCCTGAGTAGAGAGTGAGGAAGTGGGAGAGAAGAGGCAGGGCCCTGTCTAGGGATTGAAGAGGTGGGAGAGAACAGGCAGAGACCCTTGTAGGGAATGGGGAGGTGGGAGAACCATGCAGAGACCTGTGTAGGGATGGAGAAGGTGGGAGGGACCAGTTAGGGCCCTGTGTGTGCAGTCAGGATGTGAGAGAGAGGAGGCAGGGCCCTGTGTGAATTGAGGATGTGGGAGAGGCCAGGCAGGGCCCTGTTTAGGGAGTGAGGAGGTGGGAGAGATCATCAGGGCCCTGTAAAGGGAGTGAGGAGGTGAGAGAGGCCAGTCAGGGACCTGTGTAGGGAGTGAGGAGGTGGGAGAGACCAGGCAGAGACCTGCATAGGGAGTGAGGAGGTGAGAGAGACCAGGTAGGATGCTGTATAAAGAGTGAGGATGTAGGAGAGACTAGCCAGAGCCCTGTGCAGGGAGTAAGGAGGTGGAGAGACCAGGCAGGGTCCTGTTTAGGGAGTGAGGAGGTGGGAGAGATCATCAGGGCCCTGTAAAGGGAGTGAGGAGGTGGGAGAGACCACCCAGATACCTGTGTAGGGACTGAGGAGGTGGGAGAGAAAAGACAGAGCCCTGTGTAGGGAGTGAGGAGGTGGGAGATACCAGGCAGGGCCCTGTGTAGGGAGTGAGGAGGTGGCAGGGAGCAGTCAGAGACCTGTGTAGGGAGTGAGGAGGTGGCAGAGACCAGGCAGGGCCCTGTCTAGGGAGTGAGGAGTTGGAAGAGACCAGGCAGAGACCTGTGTACTGAGTCAGGAGGTGGGAAAGAACAGGCAGGACTGTGTTTAGCAAGTGAGGGGGTGAGAGAGAATAGGCAGAAACTTGTGTAGGGAGTGAGAAGATGGAAGACAGCAGGCAGGGCCCTGTGTAGGGAGTGAAGAGGTGGGAGAAACATTCAGAGACCTGAATAGGGAGTGAGGAGTTGGGAGAGACCAGGCAGGGCTCTGTGCAGGGAGTGAGGAGGCCAGAGATCAGGCAAGTCCCTTTGTATGGAGTAAGGATGTGGGAGAGACCAGGCAGGGCCCTGTGCAGGGAGTGAGGAGGTAGGAGAGATCAGGCAGGGACTGGTGTAGGGAGTGAGGAGGTGGGAGAGACCAGGCAGGGCTCCGTGTAGGAAGTGAGGAAGTGGGAAAGAACAGGCAGAAAGCTGTGTATGGAGTGAGAAGATGGGAGACACTAGCCAGGGCCCTGTGTAGGGAGTGAAGAGGTGGGAGAACAAGGCAGAGTCCTGCATAGAGAGTGAGGAGGTGGGAGAGGACAGGCAGAGCCCTGCTTAGGGAGTGAGGATGTGGGAGAGACAAAGCAGGGCTCTTTGTAAGGAGTGATGAGGTGGGAGAGACTAGGCAGGACCCTGCTAGGGGTTATTGATATTGTAAGGGTTAGGTTTAGGGTTAGGGTAGGGGTAAGGTTAGGGTTAAGGCTAGCTTTACTGTAAAGGGTGGGGCCAGGTTAGGGTTAGGGTTAGGTTTAGAGTTCGAGTTAGATCTAGGGTTTAGGGTTAGGGTTAGGGTCCGGTTTAGAGTTATTGTTAGGTTTAGGGTAGAGTTAAGGTTAGCGTTAAGTTTAGGGTTAGGGTAAGGATTAAGTTTAGGTCAGGGTTAGGGTTAGGATGAGTGATAGGGTTAGGGAAAGGGTTAGGGGTTTGTGTGAGGCTTAGTGTTACATTTACAGTTAAGCTGATGTTTTAGGGTGTTACTACCAGGGTTTACCAGGGTTAGGGTTAGAGTTAGGGTTAGGGCGAGAGTTAGAGGATAGTTTAGGGTTAGGTGTAATTTTAGGGTTAGGGTTAGGCTTAGGTTTAGGGTGAAGTTTAGGTTAAGGATGAGGGTTAGGATTAGGCTTTGGTGTTTAGGTTAAGGTTAGGGTTAGGCTTAGTGTTAGGTTTAGCGTTAAGTGTTTGGGTTAATGTTAGGGTCAGGTTTAAGGTTAGGTTTAGGGTTAGGGTTAGTGTTTGGTTTAGGGTTAGGGTTAGGGTGAAGTTTAAGTTAAGGGTGAGTGTTGAGCTTAGGGTTAGTGTTGGGGTTAGGGTTAGGGTTAAGGTTAGAATTAAGTTTAGGGTTAAGGTCAGGTTTAGAGTTAGGGTAAGTGTTAGGGTTAAGTCATAGTTAGGTTTAGGACTAGTTTTTAGTTAGAGATAGGGTTGGGTTCAGGGTTGGGGTTAGGTTTAGATGTTAGGGTGAGGGATAGTGCTAGGTTTCCATTCAAACTGAGTGTGTAGGGTAAGTTTTAGGGTTAAAGTTAGAGTTAGAGTTAGAGTCAGGGTTAGGTTTAAGTTTAGTGTTGGGATTATGTTTATGGTTAGGGTCAGGGTTGGGGAGATTTAGTGTTTAGGGTTACAGTGAATTTATGTTCTGCGAGAGGGTTAGGGTTAGGGGTTTGGGTTCAGGTTAGAGTCAGGGTTAGGGTTAGGTTTAGGGTTAGGGTTAGGTTTAGTGTTAGTGTTAGTTTTGCTTAGGGTTAGGGTTTGAATGAAGTTAGGGTAGGCTTAGTGTTATGCTTAGGGTGAAATTTTGGTTAAGGGTTCGGGTTCGGCTTAGGCTTAGGGTTAGAGTTAGGGTCAGTGGTTAGGGTTAGGTTTAGGGTTAAGGTTAGGTTTAGGCTAAGGATTAGCGTTAGAGTTACGGTTAAGGGTTAGCATTTCAGTTAGGTTTAGGTTAGGGTTATAATTAGGGCTAAGTTTAGGGTTAGGGTAAGAGTGAGAGTTACATTTACAGTTAAGATGAGGATTTTGGGAAAGTGTTACAGTTAAGATTAGGGTTAGGGCTAGGGTTAGGGTTAGAGTTAGGGTTAAGGGTTAGGGTTAGGTTTAAGATTATGGTAGGCTTAAAGATAGGGTTAAGGTTAGGTTAGGGTTAGGGTCAGGGTTAGGATTAGAATTAGGTTTAGGGCGAGGATTAGGGTCAGAGTTATTGTAAGGGTTAGGTTTAGGGTTACAGGTGGGCCAAGGTTAAGGTGAGGGTTAGGTTTAGGGGTAGGGTTAGGGTTAAAGTCAGGGTGAGTTTTAGGTTAGGGATAGGGTGAAGTTTAAGACAGGGTGAGGGTTAGGGTTATGGCTAAGGTTTGGGCTTGTTTTCAGGTTAGTGTTAAGGTTATGTTCAGGGTTAGGGTTAAGTTCATGGGTTGTGTTTAGTTTTAGGGTTAGGGTTAGATTTAAGGTTAGGGTTAAGTTTAGTGTTACGGTTAGGGTAAGGGTTATGGTTGTGTTAGGCGTTGTGGTTGGGGTGAGGGTTAGGTTTAGGGTTAGGGTTGGGTAGGGTTTGGATTATGGTTATGGTAAAGTGTTAGAGTTAGAGGTGTAGTTTAGGATTAGGTTTTGGGTGAGGGTTCCGGTTAGACCTTGTGTTTCTGGTCATGGTTAGGTTTGGTTTAGGGTTAGGGTTAGGTTCATGATTAGGTTTCGGGTTAGTGTTAGAGTTAGGGTGAGAGTTAGGGTTAAGGTTTTTGCTAGGCTTTCGCTTTGGTGTTAGGGTTTGGGTTAGGGTTAGGGTTATCATTAGGGCTCAGGGGTTTCAGGTTAGTGTTAGGGTTAGGGTTAGGGATAGCATTAGGGTTAGCGTTGTGGGATACGGTTAGGGGTTAGGGTGAGGGTTACGGTTAGTTTTACAGTTAAGGTGAGGGTTTAGGGTAAGTGGTATGATTAGGGTTAGAGTTAGAGTGAGGGTTAGGTTTAGGGTTAGGGTAGGGGTAAGTTAGCGTTAAGGCTAGCTTTACTGTAAAGGGTGGGGCCAGGTTAGGGTTAGGGTTAGGTTTAGAGTTCGAGTTAGATCTAGGGTTTAGGGTTAGGGTTAGGGTCCGGTTTAGAGTTATTGTTAGGTTTAGGGTTAGGGTTAGGGTAGAGTTAAGGTTAGGGTTAAGTTTAGGGTTAGGGTAAGGATTAAGTTTAGGTCAGGGTTAGGGTTAGGATGAGTGATAGGGTTAGGGAAAGGGTTAGGGGTTCGTGTGACGGTTAGTGTTACATTTACAGTTAAGCTGATGTTTTAGGGTGTTACTGCCAGGGTTAGGGTTAGAGTTAGGGTTAGGGTTAGGGCGAGAGTTAGAGGATAGTTTAGGGTTAGGTGTAATTTTAGGGTTAGGGTTAGGCTTAGGTTTAGGGTGAAGTTTAGGTTAAGGATAAGGGTTGAGATTAGGCTTTGGTGTTTAGGTTAAGGTTAGGGTTACATTTAGGGTTAGGCTTAGTGTTAGGTTTTGCGTTAAGTGTTTGGGTTAATGTTAGGGTCAGGTTTAAGGTTAGGTTTAGGGTTAGGGTTAGTGTTTGGTTTAGGGTTAGGGTTAGGGTGAAGTTTAAGTTAAGGGTGAGTGTTGAGCTTAGGGTTAGTGTTGGGGTTAGGGTTAGGGTTAAGGTTAGAATTAAGGTTAGGGTTAAGGTCAGGTTTAGAGTTAGGGTAAGTGTTAGGGTTAAGTCATAGTTAGGTTTAGGACTAGTTTTTAGTTAGAGATAGGGTTGGGTTCAGGGTTGGGGTTAGGTTTAGATGTTAGGGTGAGGGATAGTGCTAGGTTTCCATTCAAACTGAGTGTGTAGGGTAAGTTTTAGGGTTAAAGTTAGAGTTAGAGTTAGAGTCAGGGTTAGGTTTAAGTTTAGTGTTGGGATTATGTTTATGGTTAGGGTCAGGGTTGGGGAGATTTAGTGTTTAGGGTTACAGTGAATTTATGTTCTGCGAGAGGGTTAGGGTTAGGGGTTTGGGTTCAGGTTAGAGTCAGGGTTAGGGTTAGGTTTAGGGTTAGGGTTAGGTTTAGTGTTAGTGTTAGTTTTGCTTAGGGTTAGGGTTTGAATGAAGTTAGGGTAGGCTTAGTGTTATGCTTAGGGTGAAATTTTGGTTAAGGGTTCGGGTTCGGCTTAGGCTTAGGGTTAGAGTTAGGGTCAGTGGTTAGGGTTAGGTTTAGGGTTAAGGTTAGGTTTAGGCTAAGGATTAGCGTTAGAGTTACGGTTAAGGGTTAGCATTTCAGTTAGGTTTAGGTTAGGGTTATAATTAGGGCTAAGTTTAGGGTTAGGGTAAGAGTGAGAGTTACATTTACAGTTAAGATGAGGATTTTGGGAAAGTGTTACAGTTAAGATTAGGGTTAGGGCTAGGGTTAGGGTTAGAGTTAGGGTTAAGGGTTAGGGTTAGGTTTAAGATTATGGTAGGCTTAAAGATAGGGTTAAGGTTAGGTTAGGGTTAGGGTCAGGGTTAGGATTAGAATTAGGTTTAGGGCGAGGATTAGGGTCAGAGTTATTGTAAGGGTTAGGTTTAGGGTTACAGGTGGGCCAAGGTTAAGGTGAGGGTTAGGTTTAGGGGTAGGGTTAGGGTTAAAGTCAGGGTGAGTTTTAGGTTAGGGATAGGGTGAAGTTTAAGACAGGGTGAGGGTTAGGGTTATGGCTAAGGTTTGGGCTTGTTTTCAGGTTAGTGTTAAGGTTATGTTCAGGGTTAGGGTTAAGTTCATGGGTTGTGTTTAGTTTTAGGGTTAGGGTTAGATTTAAGGTTAGGGTTAAGTTTAGTGTTACGGTTAGGGTAAGGGTTATGGTTGTGTTAGGCGTTGTGGTTGGGGTGAGGGTTAGGTTTAGGGTTAGGGTTGGGTAGGGTTTGGATTATGGTTATGGTAAAGTGTTAGAGTTAGAGGTGTAGTTTAGGATTAGGTTTTGGGTGAGGGTTCCGGTTAGACCTTGTGTTTCTGGTCATGGTTAGGTTTGGTTTAGGGTTAGGGTTAGGTTCATGATTAGGTTTCGGGTTAGTGTTAGAGTTAGGGTGAGAGTTAGGGTTAAGGTTTTTGCTAGGCTTTCGCTTTGGTGTTAGGGTTTGGGTTAGGGTTAGGGTTATCATTAGGGCTCAGGGGTTTCAGGTTAGTGTTAGGGTTAGGGTTAGGGATAGCATTAGGGTTAGCGTTGTGGGATACGGTTAGGGGTTAGGGTGAGGGTTACGGTTAGTTTTACAGTTAAGGTGAGGGTTTAGGGTAAGTGGTATGATTAGGGTTAGAGTTAGAGTGAGGGTTAGGTTTAGGGTTAGGGTAGGGGTAAGTTAGCGTTAAGGCTAGCTTTACTGTAAAGGGTGGGGCCAGGTTAGGGTTAGGGTTAGGTTTAGAGTTCGAGTTAGATCTAGGGTTTAGGGTTAGGGTTAGGGTCCGGTTTAGAGTTATTGTTAGGTTTAGGGTTAGGGTTAGGGTAGAGTTAAGGTTAGGGTTAAGTTTAGGGTTAGGGTAAGGATTAAGTTTAGGTCAGGGTTAGGGTTAGGATGAGTGATAGGGTTAGGGAAAGGGTTAGGGGTTCGTGTGACGGTTAGTGTTACATTTACAGTTAAGCTGATGTTTTAGGGTGTTACTGCCAGGGTTAGGGTTAGAGTTAGGGTTAGGGTTAGGGCGAGAGTTAGAGGATAGTTTAGGGTTAGGTGTAATTTTAGGGTTAGGGTTAGGCTTAGGTTTAGGGTGAAGTTTAGGTTAAGGATAAGGGTTGAGATTAGGCTTTGGTGTTTAGGTTAAGGTTAGGGTTACATTTAGGGTTAGGCTTAGTGTTAGGTTTTGCGTTAAGTGTTTGGGTTAATGTTAGGGTCAGGTTTAAGGTTAGGTTTAGGGTTAGGGTTAGTGTTTGGTTTAGGGTTAGGGTTAGGGTGAAGTTTAAGTTAAGGGTGAGTGTTGAGCTTAGGGTTAGTGTTGGGGTTAGGGTTAGGGTTAAGGTTAGAATTAAGGTTAGGGTTAAGGTCAGGTTTAGAGTTAGGGTAAGTGTTAGGGTTAAGTCATAGTTAGGTTTAGGACTAGTTTTTAGTTAGAGATAGGGTTGGGTTCAGGGTTGGGGTTAGGTTTAGATGTTAGGGTGAGGGATAGTGCTAGGTTTCCATTCAAACTGAGTGTGTAGGGTAAGTTTTAGGGTTAAAGTTAGAGTTAGAGTTAGAGTCAGGGTTAGGTTTAAGTTTAGTGTTGGGATTATGTTTATGGTTAGGGTCAGGGTTGGGGAGATTTAGTGTTTAGGGTTACAGTGAATTTATGTTCTGCGAGAGGGTTAGGGTTAGGGGTTTGGGTTCAGGTTAGAGTCAGGGTTAGGGTTAGGTTTAGGGTTAGGGTTAGGTTTAGTGTTAGTGTTAGTTTTGCTTAGGGTTAGGGTTTGAATGAAGTTAGGGTAGGCTTAGTGTTATGCTTAGGGTGAAATTTTGGTTAAGGGTTCGGGTTCGGCTTAGGCTTAGGGTTAGAGTTAGGGTCAGTGGTTAGGGTTAGGTTTAGGGTTAAGGTTAGGTTTAGGCTAAGGATTAGCGTTAGAGTTACGGTTAAGGGTTAGCATTTCAGTTAGGTTTAGGTTAGGGTTATAATTAGGGCTAAGTTTAGGGTTAGGGTAAGAGTGAGAGTTACATTTACAGTTAAGATGAGGATTTTGGGAAAGTGTTACAGTTAAGATTAGGGTTAGGGCTAGGGTTAGGGTTAGAGTTAGGGTTAAGGGTTAGGGTTAGGTTTAAGATTATGGTAGGCTTAAAGATAGGGTTAAGGTTAGGTTAGGGTTAGGGTCAGGGTTAGGATTAGAATTAGGTTTAGGGCGAGGATTAGGGTCAGAGTTATTGTAAGGGTTAGGTTTAGGGTTACAGGTGGGCCAAGGTTAAGGTGAGGGTTAGGTTTAGGGGTAGGGTTAGGGTTAAAGTCAGGGTGAGTTTTAGGTTAGGGATAGGGTGAAGTTTAAGACAGGGTGAGGGTTAGGGTTATGGCTAAGGTTTGGGCTTGTTTTCAGGTTAGTGTTAAGGTTATGTTCAGGGTTAGGGTTAAGTTCATGGGTTGTGTTTAGTTTTAGGGTTAGGGTTAGATTTAAGGTTAGGGTTAAGTTTAGTGTTACGGTTAGGGTAAGGGTTATGGTTGTGTTAGGCGTTGTGGTTGGGGTGAGGGTTAGGTTTAGGGTTAGGGTTGGGTAGGGTTTGGATTATGGTTATGGTAAAGTGTTAGACTTAGAGGTGTAGTTTAGGATTAGGTTTTGGGTGAGGGTTCCGGTTAGACCTTGTGTTTCTGGTCATGGTTAGGTTTGGTTTAGGGTTAGGGTTAGGTTCATGATTAGGTTTCGGGTTAGTGTTAGAGTTAGGGTGAGAGTTAGGGTTAAGGTTTTTGCTAGGCTTTGGTGTTAGGGTTAGGGTTTGTGTTAGGGTTAGGTTTATCATTAGGGCTCAGGGGTTTCAGGTTAGTGTTAGGGTTAGGGTTAGGGATAGCATTAGGGTTAGCGTTGTGGGATACGGTTAGGGGTTAGGGTGAGGGTTACGGTTAGTTTTACAGTTAAGGTGAGGGTTTAGGGTAAGTGTTATGATTAGGGTTAGAGTTAGAGTGAGGGTTAGGTTTAGGGTTAGGGTTAAGTGTAGGGTAAGATTTAGGTTTAGGTCCAAGTTGAGGGTTAGACTTAGTGTTCTATTTAGGGTCAAGGTTAGAGTTAGGGTTAGGGTTAGGATTAGGTCTAGGTTTAGGATTAGGATTAAGTTTAGGGTTAGGTTCAGGGCTATTGTAAGTGTTCAGTTTAGGGTTACAGATGGACTAGCGTTATTCTTAGAGTTAGGTTTGAGGTTAGGGTTTGGGTTAGGTCTAGGTTTAGGGTTAAGGTTATGGTTAGTGTTTGGATGAAGTTCAGGATAGGGTGAGGGTTATTTTTCTGGTGAGGGCTAGGGTTTGGGTTTGTGTTCAGGTTAGTGTTAAGGATAGGTTTAGGGTTCGGTTAGGGTTAGGCGTTATGTCTAGGGTCAGCGTTAGGTTAGGTTTAGGGTTAGTGTGAAGTTTAGGTTAAGGGTGAGGGTTATGATAAGGGTTAGGATTATAGACGGTGTTAGACGTTAGGTTTAGGGTGTTAGGGTTAGGTTTATGGTTAGGGTAGATTTAAGTTTAGGTTTAATATTAGGGTTAGGGTTAGATTTGGGTTACTGTTCGTATTAGGGTTAGGGTTAGGGATAAGTTTGGGGATAGCGTCAGGTTTAGGGTTGGGGATACGGTTAAGGATTAGGGTGAGGGTTAGGGTTAGGTTTACAGTTAAGGCGAGGGTTTAGGGTAATTGTTATGGTTAGGGCTCGAGTTAGATTTAGGCGTAGGGTTAGGGTGATGTTTCAGTTAATAGTCACGTTAGAGTTAAAGTTAGAGTAGGGTCAAGTTTAGTGTTCGGGTTAGGTATGGAGTTAGGGTTCGGGTAGGGGTAAGGTTAGGGTTAAGGCTAGGTTTACGATAAAGGGCAGGGCTAAGTTAGTGTTAGGTTTAGAGTTAGAGTTAGTGCTAGGGTTTGGGGTTATGCTTATGGTCAGGTTTAAAGTTATTGTTAGGCTTTGTTAGGGGGTTAGGGTTGTGTTTGTTACGGGGTTACGATTGTATTTTTGGGGTTTAGAGTTGTGCTTGTTAGGGGCTTAGGGTTGTTTTCGTGAGGGGGTTAGGGTTGTTCGTTGTTTGGGGGTTAGGGTTGTTTGTTGTTTGGGGGTTAGGTTTGATTGTTGTTAGGGGGTTAAGGTTGTTTGTTGTTAGGGGTATAGTGTTGTTTGTTGTTAGGGGTTCAGGGTTGTTTGTTGTTAGGGGGTTAGTGTTGTTTGTTGTTAGGGTGTTAGGGTTGTTTGTTGTTAGTGGGTTAGGGTTGTTTGTTGTTAGGGAGTTAGGGTTGATTTTTGTTAGGGGGTTAGTGTTGTTTCTGGTCGGGGGTTAATGTTTGTTAGGGCGTTAGTTTTGTTTGTTGTTAGTGGGTTAGGGATGTTTGTTGTTAAGGGGTTAGTGTTGTTTGTTGTTAGGGGGTTAGGATTTTTTTTTGTAAGAGGGTTAGTGTTGTGTGTTGTTAGGGGGTTAGTGTTGTTTGTGGATGGGGGTTAGTGTTGTTGGTTGTTATGGGGTTAGGGTTGTTTGTTGATAGGTGGTTACTTTTGTTGTTAGGGGTTTTGGGTTGTTGGATTTTAGGGGTTGAAGGTTGTTTGTTGTTAGAGACTTAGGGTTGTTTGTTGTTAGGGGGTTAGTGTTGTTTGTTGTTAGTGGGTTAGTGTTGTTTGTTGTTAGGGGTTCAGAGTTTTTTGTTGTTAGGGGGTTAGAGTTGTTTGTTGTTAGAGGATTTGGGTTCTTTCTTGTTGGGGGTTAGTGTTGTTTGTTTTTAGGGGATAAGTGTTGGTTGTTGTTAGGGGGTTAGTATTTTTTTTTATTTTTACTGGGTTAGTGCTGTTGGTGGTTACGGGGTTAGTGTTGTTGGTTGTATAGGGGGTTAGGGTTGTTTGTTGTTAGGGGGTTAGGGTTGTTTCTTGTTGTACTTTAGTGGTTTTTGTTGTTAGGATGTTAGTGTTGTTTGTGGTTAGGGGTTTACTGTTGTTGGTTGTTAGGGGGTTAGGGTTGTTTGTTGTTAGGGGTTTAGGGTAGTTTGTTTTAAGGGGTTAGTGTTGTTTGTTGTTAGGTTGTTAGGATTGTTGTTAGGGTGTTAGTGGTGTTTGTTGTTAGGGGGTTAGTGTTTTTTGTTGTTAGGGGGTTAGTGTTGCTTCTTGTTAGAGAGTTAGTTTTCTTTGTTGTTAGGGGATTAGGGTTGTATGTAGTTAGTGGGTTAAAGTTGTTTGTTGTTGGGGGTTAGGGTTGTTTGTTGTTAGGGGGTTAGGGTTGTTGTTAGGGGGTTAGTGCTTTTTGTATTTAGGGGTTTCGGGTTGTTTCTTGTTGGGGTTTAGTGGTTTTTGTTGTTAGGGTGTTAGTGTTGTTTGTTGTTAGGGGGTTAGTGTTGTTTGTTCTTACGGGGTTAGTGTTGTTTGTGGTTAGGGTGTTAGTGTTGTTTGTGGTTAGGGGGTTAGTGTTGTTGGTTGTCAGGGGGTTAGGATTGTTTGTTGTTAGGCGTTTAGGGGTGTTTGTTGTTAGGGGGTTAAGGTTGTTTGTTGTTAGGAGGTCAGGGTTGTTTGTTGTTACGGGGTTAGGTTAGTTTCTTGTTAGGGGTTTAGTGTTGTTTGTTGTTAGGGGGTTAGTGTTTGTTTTTTGGGGGTTAGGGTTGTTTGTTGTTACGGGGTTAGTGTTGTTTGATGTTAGGGGTTAGGGTTTTTTGTTGTTAGGGGGTTAGTGTTGTTTGCTGTTAGGGTGTTAGGGTTGTTTGTTGTTAGTGGGTTAGGGTTGTTTGTTGTTAGTGGGTTAGTGTTTTTGGTTTTTAGGGTTTAGGGTTGTTTGTTGTTTGGGGGTTAGTGTTGTTTGTTGTTAGGGGGTTAGGGTCGTTTGTTGTTAGGGTGTTAGTGTTCTTTGATGTTAGGGGTTTAGGGTTGTTTGTTGTTGGGGGTTAGGGTTGTTTGTTGTTAGGGGTTAGGGTTTTTTGTTGTTACGGGGTTAGGGTTGGTTCTTGTTAGGGGGTTAGTGTTGTTTGTTGTTGGTGGGTTAGGGTTGTCTGTTGTTTGGTTAGGGTTGTGTGTTGTTAGGGGGTTAGTGTTGTTTGTTGTTAGGGGTTTAGGGTTGTTTCTTGTTGGGGTTTAGTGGTTTTTGTTGTTAGGGTGTTAGTGTTGTTTGTGGTTAGGGGGTTAGTGTTGTTGGTTGTTAGGGGGATAGGAATGTTTGTTGTTAGGGGGTTAGGGTTGTTTGTTGTTACTGGGTTAGTGTTGTTTGATGTTAGGGGTTAGGGTTGTTTGTTGTTAGGGGGTTAGTGTTGTTTGTTGTTAGGGTGTTAGGGTTGTTTGTTGTTAGTTGGTTAGTTTAGTTTGCTGTTAGTGGGTTAGTGTTTTTGGTTTTTAGGGGTTAGGGTTGTTTGTTGTTTGGGGGCTAGTGTTGTTTGTTGTTAGGGTGTTAGGGTTGTTTGTTGTTAGGGTGTTAGTGTTCTTTGATGGTAGGGGTTTAGGGTTCTTTGTTGTTAGGGGGTTAGGGTTGTTTGTTGTTTGGGGGTTAGGGTTGTTTGTTGTTACGGGGTTAGTGTTGTTTGATGATAGGAGTTAGGGTTGTTTGTTGTTAGGGGGTTAGTGTTGTTTGTTGTTAGGGTGTTAGGGTGGTTTGTTGTTAGTGGGTTAGGGTTCTTTGTTGTTAGTGGGTTAGTGTTTTTGGTTTTTAGGGGTTAGGGTTGATTGTTGTTTGGGGGTTAGTGTTGTTTGTTGTTAGGGGGTTAGGGTTGTTTGTTGTTAGGGGGTTAGTGTTGTTTGTTGTTAGGGGTTAGGGTTGTTTGTTGTTACGGGGTTAGGGTAGGTTCTTGTTAGGGGGTTAGTGTTGTTTGCTGTTGTTGGGTTAGGGTAGTTTGTTGTTTGGATAGGGTTGTGTGTTGTTAGGGGGTTAGTGTTGTTTGTTGTTAGGGGTTTAGGGTTGTTTCTTGTTGGGGTTTAGTGGTTTTTGTTGTTAGGGTGTTAGTGTTGTTTGTGGTTGGGGGTTAGTGTTGTTGGTTGTTAGGGGGAGAGGAATGTTTGTTGTTAGTGGGTTAGGGTTGTTTGTTGTTATGGGGTTAGTGTTGTTTGATGTTAGGGGTTTGGGTTGTTTGTTGTTTGGGGGTTAGGGTTGTTTCTTGTTGCAGGTTTAGTTTTGTTTGTTGTTACGGGGTTAGGGTAGTTTCTTGTTAGGGGTTTAGTGGTTTTTGTTGTTTGGGGGTTAGGGTTGTTTCTTGTTGCAGGTTTAGTTTTGTTTGTTGTTACGGGGTTAGGGTAGTTTCTTGTTGGGGTTTAGTGGTTTTTGTTGTTAGGGTATTATTGTTGTTTGTTGTTAGCGGTTCAGTGTTGTTTCTTGTTGGGGTTTAGATGTTTTTGTTGTTAGGGTGTTAGTGTTGTTTGTGGTTAGGGGGTTAGTGTTGTTGTTTGTTAGGGGGTTAGGGTTGTTTGTTGTTAGAAGGATAGGGTTGTTTGTTGTTATGGGTTTAGTGTTGTTTGTTGTTAGGGGTTTAAGGTTGTTTGTTGTTAGGGGTTTAGTGTAGTTTATTTTTAGGGGGTTAGTGTTGTTTGTTGTTAGGTTGTTAGGATTGTTGTTAGGGGGTTAGTGGTGTTTGTTGTTAGGGGGTTAGTGTTTTTTGTTGTTAGGGGGTTAGTGTTGTTTCTTGTTAGAGTGTTAGGGTTCTTTGTTGTTAGGGGCTTAGGGTTGTTTGTTGTTAGTGGGTTAGAGTAGTTTCTTGTTGGGGGTTAGGGATGTTTGTTGTTAGGGGGTTAGGGTTGTTGTTAGGTGGTTAGTGTTGTTTCTATTTAGGGGTTTGGGGTTGTTTCTTGTTGAGGTTTAGTGGTTTTTGTTGTTAGGCTGTTAGTGTTGTTTGTTGTTAGGGGGTTAGTGTTTGTTGTTAGGGGTTTAGGGTTGTTTCTTTTTGGGGTTTAGTAGTTTTTGTTGTTAGGGTGTTAGTGTTGTTTGTGGTTAGGGGGTTAGTGTTGTTGTTTGTTAGGGGGTTAGGGTTGTTTGTTGTTAGGAGGTTAGGGTTGTTTGTTCTTACAGGGTTAGGTTAGTTTCTTGTTAGGGGTTTAGTGTTGTTTGTTGTTAGGGGGTTAGTGTTTGTTGTTAGGGGTTTAGTGTTGTTTGTTCTTAGGGGGTTAGTGTTTGTTGTTAGGGGTTTAGTGTTGTTTCTTGTTGGGGTTTAGTGGTTTTTGTTGTTAGGGTGTTAGTGTTTGGTGTTAGGGGTTTAGGGTTGTTTGTTGTTAGGGGTTTAAGGTTGTTTGTTGTTAGGAGGTTAGGGTTGTTTGTTGTTACGGGGTTAGGTTAGTTTCTTGTTAGGGGTTTAGTGTTGTTTGTAGTTAGGGGGTTAGTGTTTGTTGTTAGGGGTTTAGGGTTGTTTCTTGTTGGGGTTTAGTAGTTTTTGTTGTTAGGGTTTTAGTGTTGTTTGTTGTTAGGGGGTTAGAGTTGTTTGTTCTTACGGGGTTAGTGTTGATTGTGGTTAGGGTGTTAGTGTTGTTTGTGGTTAGGGGGTGTGCGTTGTTGGTTGTTAGGGCGTTAGGATTGTTTGTTGTTAGGGGTTTAGTGTTGTTTGTTGTTAGGGGGTTAGTGTTTGTTGTTAGGGGTTTAGGGTTGTTTCTTGCTGGGGTTTAGTAGTTTTTGTTGTTAGGGTGTTAGTGTTGTTTGTGGTTAGGGGGTTAGTGTTGTTGTTTGTTAGGGGGTTAGGGTTGTTTGTTGTTAGGAGGTTAGGGTTGTTTGTTGTTACAGGGTTAGGTTAGTTTCTTGTTAGGGGTTTAGTGTTGTTTGTTGTTAGGGGGTTAGTGTTTGTTGTTAGGGGTTTAGTGTTGTTTGTTGTTAGGAGGTTAGTGTTTGTTGTTAGGGGTTTAGTGTTGTTTCTTGTTGGGGTTTAGTGGTTTTTGTTGTTAGGGTGTTAGTGTTTGTTGTTAGGGGTTTAGGATTGTTTCTTGTTGGGGTATAGTAGTTTTTGTTGTTAGGGTGTTAGTGTTGTTTGTGGTTAGGGGGTTAGTGTTGTTTGTTCTTACGGGGTTAGTGTTGTTTGTGGTTAGGGTGTTAGTGTTGTTTGTGCTTAGGGGGTGAGAGTTGTTGGTTGTTCAGGGGTTAGGATTGTTTGTTGTTAGGGGTTTAGTGTTTTTTCCTGTTGGGGTTTAGTGTTTTTTGTTGTTAGGGTGTTAGTGTTGTTTGTTCTTAGGTGTTTAGGGTTGTTTCGTATTAGGGGTTTAAGGTTGTTTGTTGTTAGGGGTTTAAGGTTGTTTGTTGTTAGGAGGTTAGGGTTGTTTGTTGTTACGGGGTTAGGTTAGTTTCTTGTTAGGGGTTTAGTGTTTTTTGTTGTTAGGGGGTTAGTGTTTGTTGTTAGGGGTTTAGGGCTGTTTCTTGTTGGGGTTTAGTAGTTTTTGTTGTTAGGGTGTTAGTGTTGTTTCTGGTTAGGGTGTTAGTGTTGTTGTTTGTTAGGGGGTTAAGGTTGTTTGTTGTTAGGAGGTTAGGGTTGTTTGTTGTTACAGGGTTAGGTTAGTTTCTTGTTAGGGGTTTAGTGTTGTTTGTTGTTAGGGGGTTAGTGTTTGTTGTTAGGGGTTTAGTGTTGTTTCTTGTTGGGGTTTAGTGGTTTTTGTTGTTAGGGTGTTAGTGTTGTTTGTTGTTAGGGGTTTAGGGTTGTTTGTTGTTAGGGGTTTAAGGTTGTTTGTTTTTAGGAGGTTAGGGTTGTTTGTTGTTACGGGGTTAGGTTAGTTTCTTGTTAGGGGTTTAGTGTTGTTTGCTGTTAGGGGGTTAGTGTTTGTTGTTAGGGGTTTAGGGTTGTTTCTTGTTGGGGTTTAGTAGTTTTTGTTGTTAGGGTGTTAGTGTTGTTTGTGGTTAGAGGGTTAGTGTTGTTTGTTCTTATGGGGTTAGTGTTGTTTGTGGTTAGGGTGTTAGTGTTGTTTGTGGTTAGGGGGTGTGCGTTGTTGGTTGTTAGGGGGTTAGGATTGTTTGTTGTTAGGGGTTTAGGGTTTTTTGTTGTTAGGGGGTTAAGGTTGTTTGTTGTTAGGAGGTTAGGCCTGTTTGTTGTTACAGGGTTAGGTTATTTTCTTGTTAGCGGTTTAGTGTTGTTTGTTGTTAGGGGGTTAGTGTTTGTTGTTAGGGGTTTAGGTTTGCTTCTTGTTGGGGTTTAGTAGTTTTTGTTGTTAGGGTGTTAGTGTTGTTTGTGGTTAGGGAGTTAGTGTTGTTGTTTGTTAGGGGGTTAGGGTTGTTTGTTGTTAGGAGGTTAGGGTTGTTTGTTGTTACAGGGTTAGGTTAGTTTCTTGTTAGGGGTTTAGTGTTGTTTGTTGTTAGGGGGTTAGTGTTTGTTGTTAGGGGTTTAGTGTTGTTTCTTGTTGGGGTTTAGTGGTTTTTGTTGTTAGGGTGTTAGTGTTGTTTGTTGTTAGGGGTTTAGGGTTGTTTGTTGTTAGGGGTTTAAGGTTGTTTGTTGTTAGGAGGGTAGGGTTGTTTGTTGTTATGGGGTTAGGTTAGTTTCTTGTTAGGGGTTTAGTGTTGTTTGTTGTTAGGGGGTTAGTGTTTGTTGTTAGGGGCTTAGGGTTGTTTCTTGTTGGGTTTAGTGGTTTTTGTTGTTAGGGTGTTAGTGTTGTTTGTTGTTAGGGGGTTAGTGTTGTTTGTTCTTACTGGGTTAGTGTTGTTTGTGGTTAGGGTGTTAGTGTTGTTTGTCGTTAGGGGGTGTGCGTTGTTGGTTGTTAGGGGGTTAGGATTGTTTGTTGTTAGGGGTTTAGGGTTGTTTGTTGTTATGGGGTTAAGGTTGTTTGTTGTTAGGAGGTTAGGGTTGTTTGTTGTTACAGGGTAAGGTTAGTTTCTTGTTAGGGGTTTAGTGTTGTCTGTTGTTATGGGGTTAGTGTTTGTTGTTAGGGGTTTAGTGTTGTTTCTTGTTGGGGTTTAGAGTTTTTTTTTGTTAGGGTGTTAGTGTTGTTTGTTGTTAGGGGTTTAGGGTTGTTTGTTGTTAGGGGTTTACGGTTGTTTGTTGTTAGGAGGTTAGGGTTGTTTGTTGTTACGGGGTTAGGTTAGTTTCTTGTTAGGGGTTTAGTGTTGTTTGTTGTTAGGGGGTTAGTGTTTGTTGTTAGGGGTTTAGGGTTGTTTCTTGTTCGGGTTTAGTGGTTTTTGTTGTTAGGGTGTTAGTGTTGTTTGTCGTTAGCGGTTTAGTGTTGTTTGTTCTTACAGGGTTAGTGTTGTTTGTGGTTAGGGTTTTAGTGTTGTTTGTGGTTAGGGGGTGAGCGTTGTTGGTTGTTAGGGGGTTAGGATTGTTTGTTGTTAGGGGTTTAGTGTTGTTTGTTGTTGGGGGTTAATTTTGTTTGTTGTTAGGAGGTTAGGGCTGTTTGTTGTTATAGGGTTAGGTTAGTTTTTTGTTAGGGGTTTAGTGTTGTTTGTTGTTAGGGGGTTAGTGTTTGTTGTTAGGGGTTTAGTGTTGTTTCTTGTTGGGGTTTAGTGGTTTTTGTTGTTAGGGTGTTAGTGCTGTTTGTTGTTAGGGGTTTAGGGTTGATTGTTGTTAGGGGTTTAAGGTTGTTTGTTGTTAGGAGGTTAGGGTTGTTTGTTGTTATGGGGTTAGGTTAGTTTCTTGTTAGGGGTTTAGTGTTGTTTGTTGTTAGGGGGTTAGTGTTTGTTGTTAGGGGTTTAGGTTTCTTCTTGTTGGGGTTTAGTAGTTTTTGTTGTTAGGGTGTGAGTGTTGTTTGTGGTTAGGGGCTTAGTGTTGTTGTTTGTTAGGGGGTTAGGGTTGCTTATTGTTAGGAGGTTAGGGTTGTTTGTTGTTACAGGGTTAGGTAAGTTTCTTGTTAGGGGTTTAGGGTTGTTTGTTGTTAGGGGTTAAGGTTGTTTGTTGTTAGGAGGTTTGGGTTGTTTGTTGTTACAGGGTTAGTTTAGTTTCTTGTTAGGGGTTTCGTGTTGTTTGTTGTTAGGGGGTTAGTGTTTGTTGTTAGGGGTTTAGTGTTGTTTCTTGTTGGGGTTTAGTGGTTTTTGTTGTTAGGGTGTTAGTGTTGTTTGTTGTTAGGGGTTTAGGGTTGTTTGTTGTTAGGGGTTTAAGGTTGTTTGTTGTTAGGAGGTTAGGCTTGTTTGTTGTTATGGGGTTAGGTTAGTTTCTTGTTAAGGGTTTAGTGTAGTTTGTTGTTAGGGGGTTAGTGTTTGTTGTTAGGGGTTCAGGGTTGTTTCTTGTTGGGGTTTAGTATTTTTTGTTGTTAGGGTGTTAGTGTTGTTTGTGGTTAGGGGGTTAGTGTTGTTGTTTGTTAGGGGGTTAGGGTTGTTTGTTGTTAGAAGCTTAGGGTTGTTTGTTGTTAGGGGTTTAGGGTTGTTTGTTGTTAGGGGGTTAGGGTTGTTTGTTGTTAGGGGTTCAGAGTAGTTTATTTTTAGGGGGTTAGTGTTGTTTGTTGTTAGGTTGTTAGGATTGTTGTTAGGGGGTTAGTGGTGTTTGTTGTTAGGGGGTTAGTGTTTTTTGTTGTTAGGGGGTTAGTGTTGTTTCTTGTTAGAGAGTTAGGGTTCCTTGTTGTTAGGGGCTTAGGGTTGTTTGTTGTTAGTGGGTTAGAGTAGTTTGTTGTTGGGGGTTAGGGTTGTTTGTTGTTAGGGGGTTAGGCTTGTTGTTAGGTGGTTAGTGTTGTTTCTATTTAGGGGTTTCGGGTTGTTTCTTGTTGAGGTTTAGTGGTTTTTGTTGTTAGGGTGTTAGTGTTCTTTGTGGTTAGGGGGTTAGTGTAGTTTGTATTTAGGGGTTTAGGGTTGTTTCTTGTTGGACTTTAGTGGTTTTTGTTGTTAGGGTGTTAGTGTTGTTTGTTGTTAGGGGGTTAGTGTTGTTTGTTCTTACGGGGTTAGTGTTGTTTGTGGTTAAGGTGTTAGTGTTGTTTGTTGTTAGGGGGTTAGTGTTGTTGTTTGTTAGGGGGTTACGGTTGTTTGTTGTTAGGAGGTTAGGGTTGTTGGTTGTTACAGGGTTAGGTTAGTTTCTTGTTAGGGGTTTAGTGTTGTTTGTTGTTAGGAGGTTAGTGTTTGTTGTTAGGGGTTCAGTGTTGTTTCTTGTTGGGGATTAGTGGTTTTTGCTGTTATGGTGTTAGTGTTGTTTGTTGTTAGGGTGTGAGAGTTGTTTGTTGTTTGGGGTTTCTGTTGTTCTTTAGGGGGTTAGTTTTGTTTGTTGTTAGTGGGTTAGTGTTGTTTGTAGTTAGGGGATTAGGGTTGTTGTTAGAGGGTTAGTGTTGTTTGTTGTTGGGGCTTAGTGTTGTTTGTTTTTAGTGGGTTAGGGATCTTTGTTGTTAGGGTGTTAGTGTTGTTTGTTGTTAGGTGTTTAGGGTTGTTTCTTGTTGGGGTTTAGTGGGTTTTGTTCTTACGGTGTTAGTGTTTTTACTTAGGGGGTTAGTGCTGTTGGTTGTTAGGGGGTAAGTGTTGTTTGTTGCTAGCGGTTTAGGGTTGTTTCTTGTTAGTGGGTTAGTGTTGCTTGTTGTTAGGGGTTCCGAGTTTATTGTTGTTAGGGGGTTAGTGTTTGTTGTTAGGGGTTTAGGGTTGTTTCTTGTTGGGGTTTAGTGGTTTTTGTTGTTAGGGTGTTAGTGTTGTTTGTTGTTAGGGATTTAGGGTTGTTTGTTGTTAGGGGTTTAAGGTTGTTATTAGGAGGTTAGGGTTGTTTGTTGTTACGGGGTTAGGTTAGTTTCTTGTTAGGGGTTTAGTGTTGTTTGTTGTTAGGGTGTTAGTGTTTGTTGTTAGGGGTTTAGTGTTGTTTCTTGTTGGGGTTTAATGGTTTTTGTTGTTAGGGTGTTAGTGTTGTTTGTTGTTAGGGGTTTAGGTTTGTTTGTTGTTAGGGGTTTAAGGTTGTTTGCTGTTAGGAGGTTAGGGTTGTTTGTTGTTACGGGGTTAGGTTAGTTTCTTGTTAGGGGTTTAGTGTTGTTTGTTGTTAGGGGGTTAGTGTTTGTTGTTAGGGGTTTAGGGTTGTTTCTTGTTGGGGTTTAGTAGTTTTTGTTGTTAGGGTGTTAGTGTTGTTTGTGGTTAGGGGGTTAGTGTTGTTTGTTGGGGGTTAGGGTTGTTTGTTGCTAGAACGTTAGGGTTGTTTGTTGTTAGGGGTTTAGGGTTGTTTGTTGTTAGGAGGTTAGGGTTGTTTGTTGTTTGGGGTTTAGAGTAGTTTATTTTTAGGGGGTTAGTGTTGTTTGTTGTTAGGTTGTTAGGATTGTTGTTAGGGGGTTATTGGTGTTTGTTGTTAGGGGGTTAGTGTTTTTTGTTGTTAGGGGGTTAGTGTCGTTTCTTGTTAGAGAGTTAGGGTTCTTTGTTGTTAGTGGCTTAGGGTTGTTTGTTGTTAGTGGGTTAGAGTAGTTTGTTGTTGGGGGTTAGGGTTGTTTGTTGTTAGGGGGTTAGGGTTGTTGTTAGGTGGTTAGTGTTGTTTCTATTTAGGGGTTTCGGGTTGTTTCTTTTTGAGGTTTAGTGGTTTTTGTTGTTAGGGTGTTAGTGTTGTTTGTGGTTAGGGGGTTAGTGTTGTTTGTATTTAGGGGTTTAGGGTTGTTTCTTGTTGGGCTTTAGTGGTTTTTGTTGTTAGGGTGTTAGTGTTGTTTGTTGTTAGGGGGTTAGTGTTGTTTGTTCTTTCTGGGTTAGTGTTGTTTGTGGTTAGGGTGTTAGTGTTTGTGGTCAGGGGGTGAGCGTTGTTGGTTGTTAGGGGGTTAGGATTGTTTGTTGTTAGGGGTTTAGGGTTGTTTGTTGTTAGGAGGTTAGGGTTGTTTGTTGTTACAGGGTTAGGTTAGTTTCTTGTTAGGGGTTTAGTGTTGTTTGTTGTTAGGGGGTTAGTGTTTGTTGTTAGGGGTTTAGTGTTGTTTCTTGTTGGGGTTTAGTGTTTTTTGTTGTTAGTGTGTTAGTGTTGTTTATTGTTAGGGGTTTAGGGTTGTTTGTTGTTAGGGGTTTAAGGTTGTTTGTTGTTAGGAGGTTAGGGTTGTTTGTTGTTACGGGGTTAGGTTAGTTTCTTGTTAGGGGTTTAGTGTTTGTTGTTAGCTGGTTAGTGTTTGTTGTTAGGGGTTTAGGGTTGTTTCTTGTTGGGGTTTAGTAGTTTTTCTTGTTAGGGTGTTAGTGTTGTTTGTTGTTAGGGGGTTAGTGTTGTTTGTTCTTACGGGGTTAGTGTTGTTTGTGGTTAGGGTGTTAGTGTTGTTTGTGGTTAGGGGATGAGCGTTGTTTTTTGTTAGGGGGTTAGGATTGTTTGTTGTTAGGGGTTTAGGGTTGTTTGTTGTTAGGGGGTTAAGGTTGTTTGTTGTTAGGAGGTTAGGGCTGTTTGTTGTTACAGGGTTAGGTTAGTTTCTTGTTAGGGGTTTAGTGTTGTTTGTTGTTAGGGGGTTAGTGTTTGTTGTTAGGGGTTTAGTGTTGTTTCTTGTTGGGGTTTAGTGTTTTTTGTTGTTAGGGTGTTAGTGTTGTTTGTTGTTAGGGGTTTAGGGTTGTTTGTTGTTAGGGGTTTAAGGTTGTTTGTTGTTAGGAGGTTAGGGTTGTTTGTTGTTACGGGGTTAGGTTAGTTTCTTGTTAGGGGTTTAGTGTTTGTTGTTAGCTGGTTAGTGTTTGTTGTTAGGGGTTTAGGGTTGTTTCTTGTTGGGGTTTAGTAGTTTTTGTTGTTAGGGTGTTAGTGTTGTTTGTTGTTAGGGGGTTAGTGTTGTTTGTGGTTAGGGTGTTAGTGTTGTTTGTGGTTAGGGGGTGAGAGTTGTTTTTTGTTAGGGGGTTAGGATTGTTTGTTGTTAGGGGTTTAGGGTTGTTTGTTGTTAGGGGGTTAAGGTTGTTTGTTGTTAGGAGGTTAGGGTTGTTTGTTGTTACAGGGTTAGGTTAGTTTCTTGTTAGGGCTTTAGTGTTGTTTGTTCTTAGGGGGTTAGTGTTTGTTGTTAGGGGTTTAGTGTTGTTTCTTGTTGGGGTTTAATGGTTTTTGTTGTTAGGGTGTTAGTGTTGTTTGTTGTTAGGGGTTTAGGGTTGTTTGTTGTTAGGGCTTTAAGGTTGTTTGTTGTTAGGAGGTTAGGGTTGTTTGTTGTTACGGGGTTAGGTTAGTTTCTTGTTGGGGTTTAGTGGTTTTTGTTGTTAGGGTGTTAGTGTTTGTTGTTAGGGGGTTAGTGTTGTTTGTTCTTACGGGGTTAGTGTTGATTGTGGTTAGGGTGTTAGTGTTGTTTGTTCTTACGGGGTTAGTGTTGATTGTGGTTAGGGTGTTAGTGTTGTTTGTGGTTAGGGGGTGAGCGTTGTTGGTTGTTAGGGGGTTAGGATTGTTTGTTGTTAGGGGTTTAGGGTTGTTTGTTGTTAGGTGGTTAAGGTGGTTTGTTGTTAGGAGGTTAGGGTTGTTTGTTGTTAGGGGTTTAGTGTTGTTTGTTGTTAGGGTGTGAGAGTTGTTTGTTGTTCGGGGTTTGTGTTGTTTTTTAGGGGGTTTGTTTTGTTTGTTGTTAGTGGGTTAGTGTTGTTTGTAGTTAGGGGATTAGGGTTGTTGTCAGACGGTTAGTGTTGTTTGTTGTTGGGGCTTAGTGTTCTTTGTTTTTAGGGGGTTAGGGATCTTTGTTGTTAGGATGTTAGTGTTGTTTGTTGTTAGGGGGTTAGTGTTGTTTGTTGTTAGGTGTTTAGGGTTGTTTCTTGGGGTTTAGTGGGTTTTGTTGTTAGGGTGTTAGTGTTTTTGCTTAGGGGTTAGCGCTGTTGGTTGTTAGGGGGTAAGGTTTGTTTGTTGTTAGGGGTTTAGGGTTGTTTGTTGTTAGGGGTTTAGGGTTGTCTGTTGTTAGGGGTTTAAGGTTGTTTGCTGTTAGGAGGTTAGGGTTGTTTGTTGTTACGGGGTTAGGTTAGTTTCTTGTTAGGGGTTTAGTGTTGTTTGTTGTTAGGGGGTTAGTGTTTGTTGTTAGGGGTTTAGGGTTGTTTCTTGTTGGGGTTTAGTAGTTTTTGTTGTTAGGGTGTTAGTGTTGTTTGTGGTTAGGGGGTTAGTGTTGTTGTTTGTTAGGGGGTTAGGGTTGTTTGTTGTTAGGAGGTTAGGGTTGTTTGTTATTACAGGGAAAGGTCAGTTTCTTGTTAGGGGTTTAGTGTTGTTTGTTGTTAGGGGGTTAGTGTTTGTTGTTAGGGGTTTATTGTTGTTTCTTGTTGGGGTTTAGTAGTTTTTGTTGTTAGGGTGTTAGTGCTGTTTGTTGTTAGGGGTTTAGGGTTGTTTGTTGTTAGGGGTTTAAGGTTGTTTGTTGTTAGGAGGTTAGGGTTGTTTGTTGTTACGGAGTTAGGTTAGTTTCTTGTTAGGGGTTTAGTGTTGTTTGTTGTTAGGGGGTTAGTGTTTATTGTTAGGGGTTTAGGGTTGTTTCTTGTTGGGGTTGAGTAGTTTTTGTTGTTAGGGTGTTAGTGTTGTTTGTTGTCAGGGGGTTAGTGTCGTTTGTTCTTACGGGGTTTGTGTTGTTTGTGGTTAGGGTGTTAGTGTTGTTTGTGTTTAGGGGATGAGCGTTGTTGGTTGTTAGGGGGTTAGGATTGTTTGTTGTTAGGGGTTTAGGGTTGTTTGTTGTTAGGGGGTTAAGGTTGTTTGTTGTTAGGAGGTTAGGGTTGTTTGTTGTTACAGGGTTAGGTTAGTTTTTTGTTATGGGTTTAGTGTTGTTTGTTGTTAGGGGGTTAGTGTTTGTTGTTAGGGGTTTAGGGTTGTTTCTTGCAGGGGTTTAGTAGTTTTTGTTGTTAGGGTGTTAGTGTTGTTTGTGGTTAGGGGGTTAGTGTTGTTGTTTGTTAGGGGGTTAGGGTTGTTTGTTGTTAGGAGGTTAGGGTTGTTTGTTGTTACAGGGTTAGGTTAGTTTCTTGTTAGGGGTTTAGTGTTGTTTGTTGTTAGGGGGTTAGTGTTTGTTGTTAGGGGTTTAGTGTTGTTTGTTGTTAGGGGGTTAGTGTTTGTTGTTAGGGGTTTAGTGTTGTTTCTTGTTGGGGTTTAGTGGTTTTTGTTGTTAGGGTGTTAGTGTTTGTTCTTAGGGGTTTAGGATTGTTTCTTGTTGGGGTATAGTAGTTTTTGTTGTTAGGGTGTTAGTGTTGTTTGTGGTTAGGGGGTTAGTGTTGTTTGTTCTTACGGGGTTAGTGTTGTTTGTGGTTAGGGTGTTAGTGTTGTTTGTGCTTAGGGGGTGAGAGTTGTTGGTTGTTCAGGGGTTAGGATTGTTTGTTGTTAGGGGTTTAGTGTTCTTTCCTGTTGGGGTTTAGTGTTTTTTGTTGTTAGGGTGTTAGTGTTGTTTGTTCTTAGGTGTTTAGGGTTGTTTGTTATTAGGGGTTTAAGGTTGTTTGTTGTTAGGAGATTAGGGTTGGTTGTTGTTACGGGGTTAGGTTAGTTTCTTGTTAGGGGTTTAGTGTTGTTTGCTGTTAGGTTGTTAGTGTTTGTTGTTAGGGGTTTAGGGTTGTTTCTTTTTGGGGTTTAGTAGTTTTTGTTGTTAGGGTGTTAGTGTTGTTTGTGGTTAGGGGCTTAGTGTTGTTGTTTGTTAGGGGGTTAGGGTTGTTTGTTGTTAGGAGGTTAGGGTTGTTTGTTGTTACAGGGTTAGGTTAGTTTTTTGTTAGAGGTTTAGTGTTGTTTGTTGTTAGGGGGTTAGTGTTTGTTGTTAGGGGTTTAGTGTTGTTTCTTGTTGGGGTTTAGTGGTTTTTGTTGTTAGGGTGTTAGTGTTGTTTGTTGTTAGGGGTTTAGGGTTGTTTGTTGTTAGGGGTTTAAGGTTGTTTGTTGTTAGGAGGTTAGGGTTGTTTGTTGTTACGGGGTTAGGTTAGTTTCTTGTTAGGGGTTTAGTGTTGTTTGTTGTTAGGGGGTTAGTGTTTGTTGTTAGGTGTTTAGGGTTGTTTCTTGTTGGGGTTTAGTAGTTTTTGTTGTTAGGGTGTTAGTGTTGTTTGTTGTTAGGGGGTTAGTGTTGTTTGTTCTTACGGGGTTAGTGTTGTTTGTGGTTAGGGTGTTAGTGTTTTTTGTGGTTAAGGGGTGTGCGTTGTTGGTTGTTAGGGGGTGAGGATTGTTTGTTGTTAGGGGTTTAGGGTTGTTTGTTGTTAGGGGGTTAAGGTTGTTTGTTGTTAGGAGGTTAGGGATCTTTGTTGTTACAGGGTTAGGTTAGTTTCTTGTTAGGGGTTTAGTGTTGTTTGTTGTTAGGGGGTTAGTGTTTGTTGTTAGGGGTTTAGTGTTGTTTCTTGTTGGGGTTTAGTGGTTTTTGTTGTTAATGTGTTAGTGTTGTTTGTTGTTAGGGGTTTAGGTTGTTTGTTGTTAGGGGTTTAAGGTTGTTTGTTGTTACGGGGTTAGGTTAGTTTCTTGTTAGGGGTTTAGTGTTTTTTGTTGTTAGGGGGTTAGTGTTTGTTGTTAGGGGTTTAGGGCTGTTTCTTGTTGGGGTTTAGTAGTTTTTGTTGTTAGGGTGTTAGTGTTGTTTCTGGTTAGGGTGTTAGTGTTGTTGTTTGTTAGGGGGTTAAGGTTGTTTTTTGTTAGGAGGTTAGGGTTGTTTGTTGTTACAGGGTTAGGTTAGTTTCTTGTTAGGGGTTTAGTGTTGTTTGTTGTTAGGGGGTTAGTGTTTGTTGTTAGGGGTTTAGTGTTGTTTCTTGTTGGGGTTTAGTGGTTTTTGTTGTTAGGGTGTTAGTGTTGTTTGTTGTTAGGGGTTTAGCGTTGTTTGTTGTTAGGGGTTTAAGGTTGTTTGTTTTTAGGAGTTTAGGGTTGTTTGTTGTTACGGGGTTAGGTTAGTTTCTTGTTAGGGGTTTAGTGTTGTTTGCTGTTAGGGGGTTAGTGTTTGTTGTTAGGGGTTTAGGGTTGTTTCTTGTTGGGGTTTAGTAGTTTTTGTTGTTAGTGTGTTAGTGTTGTTTGTGGTTAGGGGGTGAGAGTTGTTGGTTGTTAGGGGGTTAGGATTGTTTGTTGTTAGGGGTTTAGGGTTGTTTGTTGTTAGGGGGTTAAGGTTGTTTGTTGTTAGGAGGTTAGGGCTGTTTGTTGTTACAGGGTTAGGTTAGTTTCTTGTTAGCGGTTTAGTGTTGTTTGTTGTTAGGGGGTTAGTGTTTGTTGTTAGGGGTTTAGTGTTGTTTCTTGTTGGGTTTAGTGGTTTTTGTTGTTAGGGTGTTAGTGTTGTTTGTTGTTAGGGGTTTAGTGTTGTTTGTTGTTAGAAGGTTAGGGTTGTTTGTTGTTAGGGGTTTAAGGTTGTTTGCTCTTAGGAGGTTAGGGTTGTTTGTTGTTACGGGGTTAGGTTAGTTTCTTGTTAGGGGTTTAGTGTTGTTTGTTGTTAGGGGGTTAGTGTTTGTTGTTAGGGGTTTAGGTTTGCTTCTTGTTGGGGTTTAGTAGTTTTTGTTGTTAGGGTGTTAGTGTTGTTTGTGGTTAGGGAGTTAGTGTTGTTGTTTGTTAGGTGGTTAGGGTTGTTTGTTGTTAGGAGGTTAGGGTTGTTTGTTGTTACAGGGTTAGGTTAGTTTCTTGTTAGGGGTTTGGTGTTGTTTGTTGTTAGGGGGTTAGTGTTTGTTGTTAGGGGTTTAGTGTTGTTTCTTGTTGGGGTTTAGTGGTTTTTGTTGTTAGGGTGTTAGTGTTGTTTGTTGTTAGGGGTTTAGGGTTGTTTGTTGTTAGGGGTTTAAGGTTGTTTGTTGTTAGGAGGTTAGGGTTGTTTGTTGTTACGGGGTTAGGTTAGTTTCTTGTTAGGGGTTTAGTGTTGTTTGTTGTTAGGGGGTTAGTGTTTGTTGTTAGGGGTTTAGGGTTGTTTCTTGTTGGGGTTTATTAGTTTTTTTTGTTAGGGTGTTAGTGTTGTTTGTTTTTAGGGGGTTAGTGTTGTTGTTTGTTAGGGGGTTAGGATTGTTTGTTGTTAGGAGGTTAGGGTTGTTTGTTGTTACAGGGTTAGGTTAGTTTCTTGTTAGGGGTTTAGTGTTGTTTGTTGGTAGGGGGTTAGTGTTTGTTGTTAGGGGTTTAGTGTTGTTTCTTGTTGGGGTTTAGTGGTTTTTGTTGTTAGGGTGTTAGTGTTGTTTGTTGTTAGGGGTTTAGGGTTCTTTGTTGTTAGGGGTTTAAGGTTGTTTGTTGTTAGGAGGTTAGGGTTGTTTGTTGTTACGGGGTTAGGTTAGTTTCCTGTTAGGGGTTTAGTGTTGTTTGTTGTTAGGGGGTTAGTGTTTGTTGTTAGGGGTTTAGGGTTGTTTCTTGTTGGGGTTTAGTAGTTTTTGTTGTTAGGGTGTTAGTGTTGTTTGTTGTTAGGGGGTTAGTGTAGTTTGTTCTTACGGGGTTAGTGATGTTTGTGGTTAGGGTGTTAGTGTTGTTTGTGGTTAGGGGGTGTGCGTTGTTGGTTGTTAGGGGGTTAGGATTTTTTGTTGTTAGGGGTTTAGGGTTGTTTGTTGTTAGGGGGTTAAGGATGTTTGTTGTTAGGATGTTAGGGTTGTTTGTTGTTACAGGGTTAGGTTAGTTTCTTGTTAGGGGTTTAGTGTTGTTTGTTGTTAGGGGGTTAGTGTTTGTTGTTAGGGGTTTAGTGTTGTTTCTTGTTCGGGTTTAGTGGTTTTTGTTGTTAGGGTGTTAGTGTTGTTTGTTGTTAGGGGTTTAGGGTTGTTTGTTGTTAGGGGGTTAGTGTTTGTTGTTAGGGGTTTAGGGTTGTTTCGTGTTGGAGTTTAGTAGTTTTTGTTGTTAGGGTGTTAGTGTTGTTTGTGGTTAGGGGGTTAGTGTTGTTTGTTAGGGGGCTAGGGTTGTTTGTTGTCAGAAGGTTAGGGTTGTTTGTTGTTAGGGGTTTAGGGTTGTTTGTTGTTAGGGGTTTAGTGTTGTTTGTTGTTACGGGGTTAGGTTAGTTTCTTGTTAGGGGTTTAGTGTTGTTTGTTGTTAGGGGGTTAGTGTTTGTTGTTAGGGGTTTAGGATTGTTTCTTGTTGGGGTTTAGTAGTTTTTGTTGTTAGGGTGTTAGTGTTGTTTGTTGTTAGGGGGTTAGTGTTGTTTGTTCTTACGGGGTTTGTGTTGTTTGTGGTTAGGGTGTTAGTGTTGTTTGTGGTTAGAGGATGAGCGTTGTTGGTTGTTAGGGGGTTAGGATTGTTTGTTGTTAGGAGTTTAGGGTTGTTTGTTGTTGGGGGTTAAGGTTGTTTGTTGTTAGGAGGTTAGGGTTGTTTGTTGTTACAGGGTTAGGTTAGTTTCTTGTTAGGGGTTTAGTGTTGTTTGTTGTTAGGGGGTTAGTGTTTGTTGTTAGGGGTTTAGTGTTGTTTCTTGTTGGGGTTTAGTGGTTTTTGTTGTTAGGGTGTTAGTGTTGTTTGTTGATAGCGGTTAAGGGTTGTTTGTTGTTAGGGGTTTAAGTTTGTTTGTTGTTAGGAGGTTAGGGTTGTTTGTTGTTACGGGGTTAGGTTAGTTTCTTGTTAGGGGTTTAGTGTTGTTTGTTGTTAGGGGGATAGTGTTTGTTGTTAGGGGTTTAGGGTTGTTTCTTGTTGGGGTTTAGTAGTTTTTGTTGTTCGGGTGCTAGTGTTGTTTGTGGTTAGGGGGTTAGTGTTGTTGTTTCCTGGGGGTTAGGGTTGTTTGTTGTTAGGAGATTAGGGTTGTTTATTGTTACAGGGTTAGGTTAGTTTCTTGTTAGGGGTTTAGTGTTTTTTGTTGTTAGGGGGTTAGTGTTTGTTGTTAGGGGTTTAGTGTTGTTTGTTGTTAGGGTGTTAGTGTTTGTTGTTAGGGGTTTAGGGTTGTTTCTTGTTGGGGTTTAGTAGTTTTTTTGTTTGGGTGTTAGTGTTGTTTGTTGTTAGGGGTTAGTGTTGTTTGTGGATAGGGGGTGTGCGTTGTTGGTTGTTAGGGGTTTAGGGTTGTTTGTTGTTAGGGGGTTAAGGTTGTTTGTTGTTAGGAGGTTAGGGATCTTTGTTGTTACAGGGTTAGGTTAGTTTCTTTTTAGGGGTTTAGTGTTGTTTGTTGTTAGGGGGTTAGTGTTTGTTGTTAGGGGTTTAGTGTTGTTTGTTGTTGGTGTTTAGTGGTTTTTGTTGTTAGCGTGTTAGTGTTGTTTGTTGTTAGGGGTTTAGGGTTGTTTGTTGTTAGGGGTTTAAGGTTGTTTGTTGTTAGGAGGTTAGGGTTGTTTGTTGTTACGGGGTTAGGTTAGTTTCTTGTTAGGGGTTTAGTGTTGTTTGTTGTTAGGGGGTTAGTGTTTGTTGTTAGGGGTTTAGTGTTGTTTCTTGTTGGGGTTTAGTGGTTTTTGTTGTTAGGGTGTTAGTGTTGTTTGTTGTTAGGGGTTTAGGGTTGTTTGTTGTCAGGGGGTTGTGTTTGTTGTTAGGGGTTTATTGTTGTTTCTTGTTGGGGTTTAGTAGTTTTTGTTGTTAGGGGGTTAGTGTTGTTTGTGGTTGGGGGTTAGTGTTGTCGTTTGTTAGGGGGTTAGGGTTGTTTGTTGTTAGGAGGTTAGGGTTGTTTGTTGTTACAGGGTTAGGTTAGTTTCTTGTTAGGGGTTCAGTGTTGTTTGTTGTTAGGGGGTTAGTGTTTGTTGTTAGGGGTTTAGTGTTGTTTCTTGTTGGGGTTTAGTTTTTTTTGTTGTTAGTGTGTTAGTGTTGTTTGTTGTTAGGGGTTTAGGGTTGTTTGTTGTTAGGGGTTTAAGGTTGTTTGTTGTTAGGAGGTTAGGGTTGTTTGTTGTTACGGGGTTAGGTTAGTTTCTTGTTAGGGGTTTAGTGTTGTTTGTTGTTAGGGGGTTAGTGTTTGTTGTTAGGGGTTTAGGGTTGTTTCTTGTTGGGGTTTAGTAGTTTTTGTTGTTAGGGTGTTAGTGTTTTTGTTGTTAGGGGGTTAGTGTTGTTTGTTCTTACGGGGTTAGTGTAGTTTGTGGTTAGGGTGTTAGTGTTGTTTGTGGTTAGGGGGTGTGCATTGTTGGTTGTTAGGGGGTTAGGATGGTTTGTTGTTAGGGGTTTAGGGTTGTTTGTTGTTAGGGGTTAAGGTTGTTTGTTGTTAGGAGGTTAGGGATATTTGTTGTTACAGGGTTAGGTTAGTTTCTTGTTAGGGGTTTAGTGTTTGTTGTTAGGGGGTTAGTGTTTGTTGTTAGGGGTTTAGTGTTGTTTGTTGTTGGGGTTTAGTGGTTTTTGTTGTTAGGGTGTTAGTGTTGTTTGTTGTTAGGGGTTTAGGGTTGTTTGTTGTTAGGGGTTTAAGGTTGTTTGTTGTTAGGAGGTTAGGTTTGTTTGTTGTTACGGGGTTAGGTTAGTTTCTTGTTAGGGGTTTAGTGTTTTTTGTTGTTAGGGGGTTAGTGTTTGTTGTTAGGGGTTTAGGGCTGTTACTTGTTGGGGTTTAGTAGTTTTTGTTGTTAGGGTGTTAGTGTTGTTTGTGGTTAGGGGGTTAGTGTTGTTGTTTGTTAGGGGGTTAGGGTTGTTTTTTGTTAGGAGGTTAGGGCTGTTTGTTGTTACAGGGTTAGGTTAGTTTCTTGTTAGGGGTTCAGTGTTGTTTGTTGTTAGGGGGTTAGTGTTTGTTGTTAGGGGTTTAGTGTTGTTTCTAGTTGGGGTTTAGTGGTTTTTGTTGTTAGGGTGTTAGTGTTGTTTGTTGTCAGGGGTTTAAGGTTGTTTGTTGTTAGGGGTTTAAGGTTGTTTGTTGTTAGGAGGTTAGGGATGTTTGTTGTTACGGGGTTAGGTTAGTTTCTTGTTAGGGGTTTAGTGTTGTTTGTTGTTAGGGGGTTAGTGTTTGTTGTTAGGGGTTTAGTGTTGTTTCTTGTTGGGGTTTAGTGTTTTTTGTTGTTAGGGTGTTAGTGTTGTTTGTTGTTAGGGGTTTAGGGTTGTTTGTTGTTAGGGGTTTAAGGTTGTTTGTTGTTAGGAGGTTAGGGTTGTTTGTTGTTACGGGGTTAGGTTAGTTTCTTGTTAGGGGTTTAGTGTTGTTTGTTGTTAGGGGGTTAGTGTTTGTTGTTAGGGGTTTAGGGTTGTTTCTTGTTGGGGTTTAATAGTTTTTGTTGTTAGGGTGTTAGTGTTGTTTGTTGTTACGGGGTTAGTGTAGTTTGTTCTTACGGGGTTAGTGTTGTTTGTGGTTAGGGTGTTAGTGTTGTTTGTGGTTAGGGGGTGTGCGTTGTTGGTTGTTAGGGGGTTAGGATTGTTTGTTGTTAGGTGTTTACGGTTGTTTGTTGTTAGGGGGTTAAGGATGTTTGTTGTTAGGATGTTAGTGTTGTTTGTTGTTACAGGGTTAGGTTAGTTTCTTGTTAGGGGTTTAGTGTTGTTTGTTGTTAGGGAGTTAGTGTTTGTTGTTACGGGTTTAGTGTTGTTTCTTGTTGGGGTTTAGTGGTTTTTGTTGTTAGGGTGTTAGTGTTGTTTGTTGTTAGGGGTTTAGGGTTGTTTGTTGTCAGGGGGTTGTGTTTGTTATTAGGGGTTTAGGGTTGTTTCTTGTTGGAGTTTTGTAGTTTTTGTTGTTAGGGTGTAAGTGTTGTTTGTGGTTAGGGGGTTAGTGTTGTTGTTTGTTAGGGGGTTAGGGTTGTTTGTTGTTAGAAGGTTAGGGTTGTTTGTTGTTAGGGGTTTAGGGTTGTTTGTTGTTAGGGGGTTAGGGTTGTTTGTTGTTACGGGGTTAGGTTAGTTTCTTGTTAGGGGTTTAGTGTTTTTTGTTGTTAGGGGGTTAGTGTTTGTTGTTAGGGGTTTAGGGTTGTTTCTTGTTGGGGTATAGTAGTTTTTGTTGTTAGGGTGTTAGTGTCGTTTTTGGTTAGGGGGTTAGTGTTGTTTGTTCTTACGGGGTTAGTGTTGTTTGTGGTTAGGGTGTTAGTGTTGTTTGTGGTTAGGGGGTGTGCGTTGTTGGTTGTTAGGGGGTTAGGATTGTTTGTTGTTAGGGGTTTAGGGTTGTTTGTTGTTAGGGGGTTAAGGTGGATTGTTGTTAGGAAGTTAGGGCTGTTTGTTGTTACAGGGTTAGGTTAGTTTCTTGTTAGGGGTTTAGTGTTGTTTGTTGTTAGGGGGTTAGTGTTTGTTGTTAGGGGTTTAGTGTTGTTTCCTGTTGGGGTTTAGTGGTTTTTGTTGTTAGGGTGTTAGTGTTGTTTGTTGTTAGGGGTTTAGGGTTGTTTGTTGTTAGGGGTTTAAGGTTGTTTGTTGTTAGGAGGTTAGGGTTGTTTGTTGTTACGGTGTTAGGTTAGTTTCTTGTTAGGGGTTTAGTGTTGTTTGCTGTTAAGGGGTTAGTGTTTGTTGTTAGGGGTTTAGGGTTGTTTCTTGTTGGGGTTTAGTAGTTTTTGTTGTTAGGGTGTTAGTGTTGTTTGTGGTTAGGGGGTTAGTGTTGTTGTTTGTTAGGGGGTTAGGGTTGTTTGTTGTTAGGAGGTTAGAGTTGTTTGTTGTTACGGGGTTAGGTTAGTTTCTTGTTAGGGGTTTAGTGTTGTTTGTTGTTAGGGGTTTAGTGTTGTTTGTTCTTACGGGGTTAGTGTTGTTTGTGGTTAGGGTGTTAGTGTTGTTTGTGGTTAGGGGGTGAGAGTTGTTGGTTGTTAGGGGGTTAGGATTGTTTGTTCTTAGGGGTTTAGGGTTGTTTGTTGTTAGAGGGTTAAGGTTGTTTGTTGTTAGGAGGTTAGGGCTGTTTGTTGTTACAGGGTTAGGTTAGTTTATTGTTAGGGGTTTAGTGTTGTTTGTTGTTAGGGGGTTAGTGCTTCTTGTTAGGGGTTTAGTGTTGTTTCTTGTTGGGGTTTAGTAGTTTTTGTTGTTAGGATGTTAGTGTTGTTTGTTGTTAGGGGTTTAGGGTTGTTTGTAGTTAGGGGTTTAAGGTTGTTTGTTGTTAGGAGGTTAGGGTTGTTTGTTGTTACGGGTTTAGGTTAGTTTCTTGTTAGGGGTTTAGTGTTGTTTGTTGTTAGGGGGTTAGTGTTTGTTGTTAGGGGTTTAGGGTTGTTTCTTGTTGGGGTTTAGTAGTTTTTGTTGTTAGGGTGTTAGTGTTGTTTGTTGTTAGGGGGTTAGTGTTGTTTGTTCTTACAGGGTTAGTGTTGTTTGTGGTTAGGGTGTTAGTGTTGTTTGTGGTTATGGGGTGAGCGTTGTTGGTTGTTAGGGGGTTAGGATTGTTTGTTGTTAGGGGTTTAGGGTTGTTTGTTGTTAGGGGGTTAAGGTTGTTTGTTGTTAGGAGGTTAGGGTTGTTTGTTGTTACAGGGCTAGGTTAGTTTCTTGTTAGGGGTTTAGTGTTGTTTGTTGTTAGGGGGTTAGTGTTTGCTGTTAGGGGTTTAGTGTTGTTTCTTGTTGGGGTTTGGTGGTTTTTGTTGTTAGGGTGTTAGTGTTGTTTGTTGTTAGGGGTTTAGGGTTGTTTGTTGTTAGGGGTTTAAGGTTGTTTGTTGTTAGGTGGTTAGAATTGTTTGTTGTTACGGGTTTAGGTTAGTTTCTTCTTAGGGGTTTAGTGTTGTTTGTTGTTAGGGAGTTAGTGTTTGTTGTTACGGGTTTAGTGTTGTTTCTTGTTGGGGTTTAGTGGTTTTTGTTGTTAGGGTGTTAGTGTTGTTTGTTGTTCGGGGTTTAGGGTTGTTTGTTGTCAGGGGGTTGTGTTTGTTATTAGGGGTTTAGGGTTGTTTCTTGTTGGAGTTTTGTAGTTTTTGTTGTTAGGGTGTAAGTGTTGTTTGTGGTTAGGGGGTTAGTGTTGTTGTTTGTTAGGGGGTTAGGGTTGTTTGTTGTTAGAAGGTTAGGGTTGTTTGTTGTTAGGGGTTTAGGGTTGTTTGTTGTTAGGGGGTTAGGGTTGTTTGTTGTTACGGGGTTAGGTTAGTTTCTTGTTAGGGGTTTAGTGTTTTTTGTTGTTAGGGGGTTAGTGTTTGTTGTTAGGGGTTTAGGGTTGTTTCTTGTTGGGGTTAAGTAGTTTTTGTGGTTAGGGTGTTAGTGTCGTTTTTGGTTAGGGGGTTAGTGTTGTTTGTTCTTACGGGGTTAGTGTTGTTTGTGGTTAGGGTGTTAGTGTTGTTTGTGCTTAGGGGGTGAGAGTTGTTGGTTGTTAAGGGGTTAGGATTGTTTGTTGTTAGTCGTTTAGGGTTGTTTGTTTTTAGGGGGTTAAGGTGGATTGTTGTTAGGAAGTTAGGGCTGTTTGTTGTTACAGGGTTAGGTTAGTTTCTTGTTAGGGGTTTAGTGTTGTTTGTTGTTAGGGGGTTAGTGTTTGTTGTTAGGGGTTTAGTGTTGTTTCCTGTTGGGGTTTAGTGTTTTTTGTTGTTAGGGTGTTAGTGTTGTTTGTTGTTAGGGGTTTAGGGTTGTTTGTTGTTAGGGGTTTAAGGTTGTTTGTTGTTAGGAGGTTAGGGTTGTTTGTTGTTACGGGGTTAGGTTAGTTTCTTGTTAGGGGTTTAGTGTTGTTTGCTGTTAAGGGGTTAGTGTTTGTTGTTAGGGGTTTAGGGTTGTTTCTTGTTGGGGTTTAGTAGTTTTTGTTGTTAGGGTGTTAGTGTTGTTTGTGGTTAGGGGGTTAGTGTTGTTGTTTGTTAGGGGGTTAGGGTTGTTTGTTGTTAGGAGGTTAGAGTTGTTTGTTGTTACGGGGTTAGGTTAGTTTCTTGTTAGGGGTTTAGTGTTGTTTGTTGTTAGGGGGTTAGTGTTTGTTGTTAGGGGTTTAGTGTTGTTCCCTGTTGGGATTTAGTGGTTTTTGTTCTTAGGGTGTTAGTGTTGTTTGTTGTTAGGGGTTTAGGGTTGTTTGTTGTTAGGGGTTTAAGGTTGTTTGTTGTTAGGAGGTTAGGGTTGTTTGTTGTTACAGGGTTAGGTTAGTTTCTTGTTAGGGGTTTAGTGTTGTTTGTTGTTAGGGGGTTAGTGTTTGTTGTTAGGGGTTTAGGGTTGTTTCTTGTTGGGGTTTAGTAGTTTTTGTTGTTAGGGTGTTAGTGTTGTTTGTTGTTAGGGGGTTAGTGTTGTTTGTTCTTACGGGGTTAGTGTTGTTTGTGGTTAGGGTGTTAGTGTTGTTTGTGGTTAGGGGGTGTGCGTTGTTGGTTGTTAGGGGGTTAGGATGGTTTGTTGTTAGGGGTTTAGGGTTGTTTGTTGTTAGGGGGTTAAGGTTGTTTGTTGTTAGGAGGTTAGGGATCTTTGTTGTTACAGGGTTAGGTTAGTTTCTTGTTAGGGGTTTAGTGTTGTTTGTTGTTAGGGGGTTAGTGTTTGTTGTTAGGGGTTTAGTGTTGTTTCTTCTTGGAGTTTAGTGGTTTTTGTTGTTAGGGTGTTAGTGTTGTTGGTTGTTAGGGGTTTAGGGTTGTTTGTTGTTAGGGGTTTAAGGTTGTTTGTTGTTAGGAGGTTAGGGTTTTTTGTTGTTACGGGGTTAGGTTAGTTTCTTGTTAGGGGTTTAGTGTTTTTTGTTGTTAGGGGGTTAGTGTTTGTTGTTAGGGGTTTAGGGCTGTTTCTTGTTGGGGTTTAGTAGTTTTTGTTCTTAGGGTGTTAGTGTTGTTTGTGGTTAGGGGGTTAGTGTTGTTGTTTGTTAGGGGGTTAAGGTTGTTTTTTGTTAGGAGGTTAAGGTTGTTTGTTGTTACAGGGTTAGGTTAGTTTCTTCTTAGGGGTTTAGTGTTGTTTGTTTTTAGGGCGTTAGTGATTGTTGTTAGGGGTTTAGTGTTGTTTCTTGTTGGGGTTTAGTGGTTTTTGTTGTTAGGGTGTTAGTGTTGCTTGTTGTTAAGGGTTTAGGGTTGTTTGT
Source organism: Loxodonta africana (assembly GCF_030014295.1). Lineage (NCBI taxonomy): Eukaryota > Metazoa > Chordata > Mammalia > Proboscidea > Elephantidae > Loxodonta > Loxodonta africana. Next base: position 400,660 of record NW_026974878.1, on the reverse strand, counting down.
TGTTAGGGGTTTAAGGTTGTTTGTTGTTAGGAGGTTAGGGTTGTTTGTTGTTACGGGGTTAGGTTAGTTTCTTGTTAGGGGTTTAGTGTTGTTTGCTGTTAGGGGGTTAGTGTTTGTTGTTAGGGGTTTAGGGTTGTTTCTTGTGGGGGTTTAGTAGTTTTTGTTGTTAGGGTGTTAGTGTTGTTTGTGGTTAGGGGGTTAGTGTTGTTTGTTCTTACGGGGTTAGTGTTGTTTGTGGTTAGGGTGTTAGTGTTGTTTGTGGTTAGGGGGTGAGAGTTGTTGGTTGTTAGGGGGTTAGGATTGTTTGTTCTTAGGGGTTTAGGGTTGTTTGTTGTTAGGGGGTTAAGGTTGTTTGTTGTTAGGAGGTTAGGGCTGTTTGTTGTTACAGGGTTAGGTTAGTTTATTGTTAGGGGTTTAGTGTTGTTTGTTGTTAGGGGGTTAGTGTTTGTTGTTAGGGGTTTAGTGTTGTTTCTTGTTGGGGTTTAGTAGTTTTTGTTGTTAGGGTGTTAGTGTTGTTTGTTGTTAGGGGTTTAGGGTTGTTTGTAGTTAGGGGTTTAAGGTTGTTTGTTGTTAGGAGGTTAGGGTTGTTTGTTGTTACGGGTTTAGGTTAATTTCTTGTTAGGGGTTTAGTGTTGTTTGTTGTTAGGGGGTTAGTGTTTGTTGTTAGGGGTTTAGGGTTGTTTCTTGTAGGGGTTTAGTAGTTTTGGTTGTTAGGGTGTTAGTGTTGTTTGTTGTTAGGGGGTTAGTGTTGTTTGTTCTTACAGGGTTAGTGTTGTTTGTGGTTAGGGTGTTAGTGTTGTTTGTGGTTATGGGGTGAGCGTTGTTGGTTGTTAGGGGGTTAGGATTGTTTGTTGTTAGGGGTTTAGGGTTGTTTGTTGTTAGGGGGTTAAGGTTGTTTGTTGTTAGGAGGTTAGGGTTGTTTGTTGTTACAGGGTTAGGTTAGTTTCTTGTTAGCGGTTTAGTGTTGTTTGTTGTTAGGGGGTTAGTGTTTGTTGTTAGGGGTTTAGTGTTGTTTCTTGTTGGGGTTTGGTGGTTTTTGTTGTTAGGGTGTTAGTGTTGTTTGTTGTTAGGGGTTTAGGGTTGTTTGTTGTTAGGGGTTTAAGGTTGTTTGTTGTTAGGTGGTTAGAATTGTTTGTTTTTACGGGTTTAGGTTAGTTTCTTGTTAGGGGTTTAGTGTTGTTTGTTGTTAGGGGGTTAGTGTTTGTTGTTAGGGGTTTAGGGTTGTTTCTTGTTGGGTTATAGTAGTTTTTGTTGTTAGGGTGTTAGTGTCGTTTTTGGTTAGGGGGTTAGTGTTGTTTGTTCTTACGGGGTTAGTGTTGTTTGTGGTTAGGGTGTTAGTGTTGTTTGTGCTTAGGGGGTGAGAGTTGTTGGTTGTTAAGGGGTTAGGATTGTTTGTTGTTAGTCGTTTAGGGTTGTTTGTTTTTAGGGGGTTAAGGTGGATTGTTGTTAGGAAGTTAGGGCTGTTTGTTGTTACAGGGTTAGGTTAGTTTCTTGTTAGGGGTTTAGTGTTGTTTGTTGTTAGGGGGTTAGTGTTTGTTGTTAGGGGTTTAGTGTTGTTTCCTGTTGGGGTTTAGTGTTTTTTGTTGTTAGGGTGTTAGTGTTGTTTGTTGTTAGGGGTTTAGGGTTGTTTGTTGTTAGGGGTTTAAGGTTGTTTGTTGTTAGGAGGTTAGGGTTGTTTGTTGTTACGGGGTTAGGTTAGTTTCTTGTTAGGGGTTTAGTGTTGTTTGCTGTTAAGGGGTTAGTGTTTGTTGTTAGGGGTTTAGGGTTGTTTCTTGTTGGGGTTTAGTAGTTTTTGTTATTAGGGTGTTAGTGTTGTTTGTGGTTAGGGGATTAGTGTTGTTGTTTGTTAGGCGGTTAGGGTTGTTTGTTGTTAGAAGCTTAGGGTTGTTTGTTGTCAGGGGGTTGTGTTTGTTATTAGGGGTTTAGGGTTGTTTCTTGTTGGAGTTTAGTAGTTTTTTGTTGTTAGGGTGTTAGTGTTGTTTGTGGTTAGGGGATTAGTGTTGTTGTTTGTTAGGCGGTTAGGGTTGTTTGTTGTTAGAAGCTTAGGGTTGTTTGTTGTTAGGGGTTTAGGGTTGTTTGTTGTTAGGGGGTTAGGGTTGTTTGTTGTTACGGGGTTGGGTTAGTTTCTTGTTAGGGGTTTAGTGTTTTTTGTTGTTAGGGGGTTAGTGTTTGTTGTTAGGGGTTTAGGGTTGTTTCTTTTTGGGGTATAGTAGTTTTTGTTGTTAGGGTGTTAGTGTTGTTTGTGGTTAGGGGGTTAGTGTTGTTTGTTCTTACGGGGTTAGTGTTGTTTGTGTTTAGGGTGTTAGTGTTGTTTGTTGTTAGGGGGTTAGTGTTGTTTGTGGATAGGGGGTGTGCGTTGTTGGTTGTTAGGGGGTTAGGATAGTTTGTTGTTAGGGGTTTAGGGTTGTTTGTTGTTAGGGGGTTAAGTTTGTTTGTTGTTAGGAGGTTAGGGTTGTTTGTTGTTACAGGGTTAGGTTAGTTTCTTGTTAGGGGTTTAGTGTTGTTTGTTGTTAGGGGGTTAGTGTTTGTTGTTAGGGGTTTAGTGTTGTTTCTTGTTGGGGTTTAGTGTTTTTTGTTGTTAGGGTGTTAGTGTTTTTTGTTGCTAGGGGTTTATGGTTGCTTGTTGTTAGGGGTTTAAGGTTGTTTGTTGTTAGGGGGTTAGGGTTGTTTGTTGTTAAAGGGATAGGTTAGTTTCTTGTTAGGGGTTTAGTGTTGTTTGTTGTTAGGGGGTTAGTGTTTGTTGTTAGGGGTTTAGGGTTGTTTCTTTTTGGAGTTTAGTAGTTTTTGTTGTTAGGGTGTTAGTGTTGTTTGTGGTTAGGGGGTTAGTGTTGTTTGTTCTTACGGGGTTAGTGTTGTTTGTTGTTAGGGTGTTAGTGTTGTTTGTGTTTAGGGGGTGAGAGTTGTTGGTTGTTAGGGGGTTGGGATTGTTTGTTGTTAGGGGTTTAGGGTTGTTTGTTGTTAGGGGGTTAAGGTGGTTTGTTGTTAGGAGTTTAGGGCTGTTTGTTGTTACGGGGTTAGGTTAGTTTCTTGTTAGGGGTTTAGTGTTGTTTGTTGTTAGAGGGTTAGTGTTTGTTGTTAGGGGTTTAGTGTTGTTTCTTGTTGGAGTTTAGTAGTTTTTGTTGTTAGGGTGTTAGTGTTGTTTGTGGTTAGGGGGTTAGTGTTGTTGTTTGTTAGGCGGTTAGGGTTGTTTGTTGTTAGAAGCTTAGGGTTGTTTGTTGTTAGGGTTTTAGGGTTGTTTGTTGTTAGGGGGTTAGGGTTGTTTGTTGTTACGGGGTTGGGTTAGTGTCTTGTTAAGGGTTTAGTGTTTTTTGTTGTTAGGGGGTTAGTGTTTGTTGTTAGGGGTTTAGGGTTGTTTCTTTTTGGGGTATAGTAGTTTTTGTTGTTAGGGTGTTAGTGTTGTTTGTGGTTAGGGGGTTAGTGTTGTTTGTTCTTACGGGGTTAGTGTTGTTTGTGTTTAGGGTGTTAGTGTTGTTTGTTGTTAGGGGGTTAGTGTTGTTTGTGGATAGGGGGTGTGCGTTGTTGGTTGTTAGGGGGTTAGGATTGTTTGTTGTTAGGGGTTTAGGGTTGTTTGTTGTTACAGGGTTAGGTTAGTTTCTTGTTAGGGGTTTAGTGTTGTTTGTTGTTAGGGGGTTAGTGTTTGTTGTTAGGGGTTTAGTGTTGTTTCTTGTTGGGGTTTAGTGTTTTTTGTTGTTAGGGTGTTAGTGTTTTTTTTGCTAGGGGTTTAGGGTTGTTTGTTGTTAGGGGTTTAAGGTTGTTTGTTGTTAGGAGGTTAGGGTTGTTTGTTGTTAAAGGGATAGGTTAGTTTCTTGTTAGGGGTTTAGTGTTGTTTGTTGTTAGGGGGTTAGTGTTTGTTGTTAGGGGTTTAGGGTTGTTTCTTTTTGGAGTTTAGTAGTTTTTGTTGTTAGGGTGTTAGTGTTGTTTGTGGTTAGGGGGTTAGTGTTGTTTGTTCTTACGGGGTTAGTGTTGTTTGTTGTTAGGGTGTTAGTGTTGTTTGTGGTTAGTGGGTGAGAGTTGTTGGTTATTAGGGGGTTGGGATTGTTTGTTGTTAGGGGTTTAGGGTTGTTTGTTGTTAGGGGGTTAAGGTGGTTTGTTGTTAGGAGATTAGGGCTGTTTGTTGTTACAGGGTTAGGTTAGTTTCTTGTTAGGGGTTTAGTGTTGTTTGTTGTTAGGGGGTTAGTGTTTGTTGTTAGGGGTTTAGTGTTGTTTCTTGTGGGAGTTTAGTGGTTTTTGTTGTTAGGGTGTTAGTGTTGTTTGTTGTTAGGGGTTTAGGGTTGTTTGTTGTTAGGGGTTTAAGGTTGTTTGCTGTTAGGAGGTTAGGGTTGTTTGTTGTTACGGGGTTAGGTTAGTTTCTTGTTAGGGGTTTAGTGTTGTTTGTTGTTAGGGGTTAGTGTTTGTTGTTAGGGGTTTAGGGTTGTTTCTTGTTGGGGTTTAGTAGTTTTTGTTGTTAGAGTGTAAGTGTTGTTTGTGGTTAGGGGATTAGTGTTGTTGTTTGTTAGGGGGTTAGGGTTGTTTGTTGTTAGGAGGTTAGGGTTGTTTGTTTTTACAGGGTTAGGTTAGTTTCTTGTTAGGGGTTTAGTGTTGTTTGTTGTTAGGGGGTTAGTGTTTGTTGTTAGGAGTTTAGTGTTGTTTCTTGTTGGGGTTTAGTGGTTTTTGTTGTTAGGGTGTTAGTGTTGTTTGTTGTTAGGGGTTTAGGTTTGTTTGTTGTTAGGGGGTTAAGGTCGTTTGTTGTTAGGAGGTTAGGGATATTTGTTGTTACAGGGTTAGGTTAGTTTCTTGTTAGGGGTTTAGTGTTGTTTGTTGTTAGGGGGTTAGTGTTTGTTGTTAGGGGTTTAGTGTTGTTTGTTGTTGGGGTTTAGTGGTTTTTGTTGTTAGGGTGTTAGTGTTGTTTGTTGTTAGGTGTTTAGGGTTGTTTGTTGTTAGGGGTTTAAGGTTGTTTGTTGTTACGAGGTTAGGGTTGTTTGTTGTTACGGGGTTAGGTTAGTTTCTTGTTAGGGGTTTAGTGTTTTTTGTTGTTAGGGGGTTAGTGTTTGTTGTTAGGGGTTTAGGGTTGTTTCTTGTTGGGGTTTAGTAATTTTTGTTGTTAGGGTGTTAGTGTTGTTTGTGGTTAGGGGGTTCGTGTTGTTGTTTGTTAGGGGGTTAGGGTTGTTTTTTGTTAGGAGGTTAGGGTTGTTTGTTGTTACGGGGTTAGGTTAGTTTCTTGTTAGGGGTTTAGTGTTGTTTGTTCTTAGGGGGTTAGTGAGTGTTTGTTGGTAGGGGTTTAGGGTTGTTTCTTGTTGGGGTTTAGTACTTTTTGTTGTTAGGGTGTTAGTGTTGTTTGTGGTTAGGGGGTGAGAGTTGTTGGTTGTTAGGGGGTTGGGATTGTTTGTTGTTAGGGGTTTAGGGTTGTTTGTTGTTAGGGGGTTAAGGTGGTTTGTTTTTAGGAGGTTAGGGCTGTTTGTTGTTACAGGGTTAGGTTAGTTTCTTGTTAGGGGTTTAGTGTTGTTTGTTGTTAGGGGGTTAGTGTTTGTTGTTAGGGGTTTAGTGTTGTTTCTTGTGGGAGTTTAGTGGTTTTTGTTGTTAGGGTGTTAGTGTTGTTTGTTGTTAGGGGTTTAGGGTTGTTTGTTGTTAGGGGTTTAAGGTTGTTTGCTGTTAGGAGGTTAGGGTTGTTTGTTGTTACGGGGTTAGGTTAGTTTCTTGTTAGGGGTTTAGTGTTGTTTGTTGTTAGGGGGTTAGTGTTTGTTGTTAGGGGTTTAGTGTTGTTTCTTGTTGGGGTTTAGCGGTTTTTGTTGTTAGGGTGTTAGTGTTGTTTGTTGTTAGGGGTTTAGGGTTGTTTGTTGTTAGGGGTTTAAGGTTGTTTGTTGTTAGGAGGTTAGGGTTGTTTGTTGTTACGGGGTTAGGTAAGTTACTTGTTAGGGGTTTAGTGTTGCTTGTTGTTAGGGGGTTAGTGTTTATTGTTAGGGGTTTAGGGTTGTTTCTTGTTGGGTTCAGTGGTTTTTGTTGTTAGGGTGTTAGTGTTGTTTGTTGTTAGGGGCTTAGTGTAGTTTGTTCTTACGGGGTTAGTGTTGTTTGTGGTTAGGGTGTTAGTGTTGTTTGTGGTTAGGGGGTGTGCGTTGTTGGTTGTTAGGGGGTTAGGTTAGTTTCTTGTTAGGGGTTTAGTGTTGTTTGCTGTTAGGGGGTTAGTGTTTGTTGTTAGGGGTTTAGGGTTGTTTCTTGTTTTGGTTTAGTAGTTTTTGTTGTTAGGGTGTTAGTGTTGTTTGTGGTTAGGGTGTTAGTGTTGTTTGTGGTTAGGGGGTTAGTGTTGTTGTTTGTTAGGGGGTTAGGGTTTTTTGTTGTTAGAAGGTTGTGGTTGTTTTTTGTTAGGGGTTTAGGGTTGTTTGTTGTTACGGGGTTAGGTTACTTTCTTGTTAGGGGTTTAGTGTTTTTTGATGTTAGGGGGTTAGTGTTTGTTGTTAGGGGTTTAGGGTTGTTTCTTGTTGGGGTATAGTAGTTTTTGTTGTTAGGGTGTTAGTGTTGTTTGTGGTTAGGGGGTTAGTGTTGTTTGTTCTTACGGGGTTAGTGTTGTTTGTGGTTAGGGTGTTAGTGTTTGTTGTTAGGGGTTTAGGGTTGTTTGTTGTTAGGATGTTAGTGTTTGTTGTTAGGGGTTTAGTGTTGTTTCTTGTTGGGGTTTAGTAGTTTTTGTTGTTAGGGTGTTAGTGTTGTTTGTTGTTAGCGGTTTAGGGTTCTTTGTTGTTAGGGGTTTAAAGTTGTTTGTTGTTAGGAGGTTAGGGTTGTTTGTTGTTACGGGGTTAGGTTAGTTTCTTGTTAGGGGTTTAGTGTTGTTTGTTGTTAGGGAGTTAGTGTTTGTTGTTAGGGGTTTAGGGTTGTTTCTTGTTGGGGTTTAGTAGTTTTTGTTGCTAGGGTGTTAGTGTTGTTTGTGGTTAGGGAGTTAGTGTTGTTGTTTGTTAGGGTTTTAGGGTTGTTTTTTGTTAGGAGGTTAGGGTTGTTTGTTGTTACAGGGTTAGGTTAGTTTCTTGTTAGGGGTTTAGTGTTGTTTGTTGTTAGGGGGTTAGTGTTTGTTGTTAGGGGTTTAGTGTTGTTTCTTGTTGGGGTTTAGTGGTTTTTGTTGTTAGGGTGTTAGTGTTGTTTGTTGTTAGGGTGTTAGTGTTGTTTGTTGTTAGGGGTTTAGGGTTGTTTGTTGTTAGGGGTTTAAGGTTGTTTGTTGTTAGGAGGTTAGGGTTGTTTGTTGTTATGGGGTTAGGTTAGTTTCTTGTTAGGGGTTTAGTGTTGTTTGTTGTTAGGGGGTTAGTGTTTGTTGTTAGGGGTTTAGGGTTGTTTCTTGTTGGGTTTAGTGGTTTTTGTTGTTAGCGTGTTAGTGTTCTTTGTTGTTAGGGGGTTAGTGTTGTTTGTTCTTACGGGGTTAGTGTTGTTTGTGGTTAGGGTGTTAGTGTTGTTTGTGGTTAGGGGGTGAGAGTTGTTGGTTGTTAGGGGGTTAGGATTGTTTGTTGTTAGGGGTTTAGGGTTGTTTGTTGTTAGGGGGTTAAGGTTGTTTGTTGTTAGGAGGTTAGGGCTGTTTGTTGTTACAGGGTTAGGTTAGTTTCTTGTTAGGGGTTTACTGTTGTTTGTTGTTAGGGGGTTAGTGTTTGTTGTTAGGGGTTTAGTGTTGTTTCTTGTTGGGGTTTAGTGGTTTTTGTTGTTAGGGTGTTAGTGTTGTTTGTTGTTAGGGGTTTAGGGTTGTTTGTTGTTAGGGGTTTAAGGTTGTTTGTTGTTAGGAGGTTAGGGTTGTTTGTTGTTACGGGTTTAGGTTAGTTTCTTGTTAGGGGTTTAGTGTTGTTTGTTGTTAGGGGGTTAGTGTTTGTTGTTAGGGGTTTAGGGTTGTTTCTTGTTGGGGTTTAGTAGTTTTTGTTGTTAGGGTGTTAGCGTTGTTTGTTGTTAGGGGGTTAGTGTAGTTTGTTCTTACGGGGTTAGTGTTGTTTGTGGTTAGGGTGTTAGTGTTGTTTGTGGTTAGGGGGTGTGCGTTGTTGGTTGTTAGGGGGTTAGGATTGTTTGTTGTTAGGGGTTTAGGGTTGTTTGTTGTTAGGGGGTTAAGGATGTTTGTTGTTAGGATGTTAGGGTTGTTTGTTGTTACACGGCTAGGTTAGTTTCTTGTTAGGGGTTTAGTGTTGTTTGTTGTTAGGGAGTTAGTGTTTGTTGTTACGGGTTTAGTGTTGTTTCTTGTTGGGGTTTAGTGGTTTTTGTTCTTAGCGTGTTAGTGTTGTTTGTTGTTAGGGGTTTAGGGTTGTTTGTTGTCAGGGGGTTGTGTTTGTTATTAGGGGTTTAGGGTTGTTTCTTGTTGGAGTTTAGTAGTTTTTGTTGTTAGGGTGTTAGTGTTGTTTGTGGTTAGGGGGTTAGTGTTGTTGTTTGTTAGGCGGTTAGGGTTGTTTGTTGTTAGAAGCTTAGGGTTGTTTGTTGTTAGGGGTTTAGGGTTGTTTGTTGTTAGGGGGTTAGGGTTGTTTGTTGTTACGGGGTTGGGTTAGTTTCTTGTTAGGGGTTTAGTGTTTTTTGTTGTTAGGGGGTTAGTGTTTGTTGTTAGGGGTTTAGGGTTGTTTCTTTTTGGGGTATAGTAGTTTTTGTTGTTAGGGTGTTAGTGTTGTTTGTGGTTAGGGGGTTAGTGTTGTTTGTTCTTACGGGGTTAGTGTTGTTTGTGTTTAGGGTGTTAGTGTTGTTTGTTGTTAGGGGGTTAGTGTTGTTTGTGGATAGGGGGTGTGCGTTGTTGGTTGTTAGGGGGTTAGGATTGTTTGTTGTTAGGGGTTTAGGGTTGTTTGTTGTTACAGGGTTGGGTTAGTTTCTTGTTAGGGGTTTAGTGTTGTTTGTTGTTAGGGGGTTAGTGTTTGTTGTTAGGGGTTTAGTGTTGTTTCTTGTTGGGGTTTAGTGTTTTTTGTTGTTAGGGTGTTAGTGTTTTTTTTGCTAGGGGTTTAGGGTTGTTTGTTGTTAGGGGTTTAAGGTTGTTTGTTGTTAGGAGGTTAGGGTTGTTTGTTGTTAAAGGGATAGGTTAGTTTCTTGTTAGGGGTTTAGTGTTGTTTGTTGTTAGGGGGTTAGTGTTTGTTGTTAGGGGTTTAGGGTTGTTTCTTTTTGGAGTTTAGTACTTTTTGTTGTTAGGGTGTTAGTGTTGTTTGTGGTTAGGGGGTTAGTGTTGTTTGTTCTTACGGGGTTAGTGTTGTTTGTTGTTAGGGTGTTAGTGTTGTTTGTGGTTAGTGGGTGAGAGTTGTTGGTTATTAGGGGGTTGGGATTGTTTGTTGTTAGGGGTTTAGGGTTGTTTGTTGTTAGGGGGTTAAGGTGGTTTGTTGTTAGGAGATTAGGGCTGTTTGTTGTTACAGGGTTAGGTTAGTTTCTTGTTAGGGGTTTAGTGTTGTTTGTTGTTAGGGGGTTAGTGTTTGTTGTTAGGGGTTTAGTGTTGTTTCTTGTGGGAGTTTAGTGGTTTTTGTTGTTAGGGTGTTAGTGTTGTTTGTTGTTAGGGGTTTAGGGTTGTTTGTTGTTAGGGGTTTAAGGTTGTTTGCTGTTAGGAGGTTAGGGTTGTTTGTTGTTACGGGGTTAGGTTAGTTTCTTGTTAGGGGTTTAGTGTTGTTTGTTGTTAGGGGTTAGTGTTTGTTGTTAGGGGTTTAGGGTTGTTTCTTGTTGGGGTTTAGTAGTTTTTGTTGTTAGAGTGTAAGTGTTGTTTGTGGTTAGGGGATTAGTGTTGTTGTTTGTTAGGGGGTTAGGGTTGTTTGTTGTTAGGAGGTTAGGGTTGTTTGTTTTTACAGGGTTAGGTTAGTTTCTTGTTAGGGGTTTAGTGTTGTTTGTTGTTAGGGGGTTAGTGTTTGTTGTTAGGAGTTTAGTGTTGTTTCTTGTTGGGGTTTAGTGGTTTTTGTTGTTAGGGTGTTAGTGTTGTTTGTTGTTAGGGGTTTAGGTTTGTTTGTTGTTAGGGGGTTAGTGTTTGTTGTTAGGGTTTTAGGGTTGTTTCTTGTTGGAGTTTAGTAGTTTTTGTTGTTAGGGTGTTAGTGTTGTTTGTGGTTAGGGTGTTAGTGTTGTTTGTGGTTAGGGTGTTAGTGTTGCTTGTGGTTAGGGAGTGAGCGTTGTTGGTTGTTAGGGGGTTAGGATTGTTTGTTGTTAGAGGTTTAGGGTTGTTTGTTGTTAGGGGGTTAAGGTCGTTTGTTGTTAGGAGGTTAGGGATATTTGTTGTTACAGGGTTAGGTTAGTTTCTTGTTAGGGGTTTAGTGTTGTTTGTTGTTAGGGGGTTAGTGTTTGTTGTTAGGGGTTTAGTGTTGTTTGTTGTTGGGGTTTAGTGGTTTTTGTTGTTAGGGTGTTAGTGTTGTTTGTTGTTAGGTGTTTAGGGTTGTTTGTTGTTAGGGGTTTAAGGTTGTTTGTTGTTACGAGGTTAGGGTTGTTTGTTGTTACGGGGTTAGGTTAGTTTCTTGTTAGGGGTTTAGTGTTTTTTGTTGTTAGGGGGTTAGTGTTTGTTGTTAGGGGTTTAGGGTTGTTTCTTGTTGGGGTTTAGTAATTTTTGTTGTTAGGGTGTTAGTGTTGTTTGTGGTTAGGGGGTTCGTGTTGTTGTTTGTTAGGGGGTTAGGGTTGTTTTTTGTTAGGAGGTTAGGGTTGTTTGTTGTTACGGGGTTAGGTTAGTTTCTTGTTAGGGGTTTAGTGTTGTTTGTTCTTAGGGGGTTAGTGAGTGTTTGTTGGTAGGGGTTTAGGGTTGTTTCTTGTTGGGGTTTAGTAGTTTTTGTTGTTAGGGTGTTAGTGTTGTTTGTGGTTAGGGGGTGAGAGTTGTTGGTTGTTAGGGGGTTGGGATTGTTTGTTGTTAGGGGTTTAGGGTTGTTTGTTGTTAGGGGGTTAAGGTGGTTTGTTTTTAGGAGGTTAGGGCTGTTTGTTGTTACAGGGTTAGGTTAGTTTCTTGTTAGGGGTTTAGTGTTGTTTGTTGTTAGGGGGCTAGTGTTTGTTGTTAGGGGTTTAGTGTTGTTTCTTGTGGGAGTTTAGTGGTTTTTGTTGTTAGGGTGTTAGTGTTGTTTGTTGTTAGGGGTTTAGGGTTGTTTGTTGTTAGGGGTTTAAGATTGTTTGCTGTTAGGAGGTTAGGGTTGTTTGTTGTTACGGGGTTAGGTTAGTTTCTTGTTAGGGGTTTAGTGTTGTTTGTTGTTAGGGGGTTAGTGTTTGTTGTTAGGGGTTTAGTGTTGTTTCTTGTTGGGGTTTAGCGGTTTTTGTTGTTAGGGTGTTAGTGTTGTTTGTTGTTAGGGGTTTAGGGTTGTTTGTTGTTAGGGGTTTAAGGTTGTTTGTTGTTAGGAGGTTAGGGTTGTTTGTTGTTACGGGGTTAGGTAAGTTACTTGTTAGGGGTTTAGTGTTGCTTGTTGTTAGGGGGTTAGTGTTTATTGTTAGGGGTTTAGGGTTGTTTCTTGTTGGGTTCAGTGGTTTTTGTTGTTAGGGTGTTAGTGTTGTTTGTTGTTAGGGGCTTAGTGTAGTTTGTTCTTACGGGGTTAGTGTTGTTTGTGGTTAGGGTATTAGTGTTGTTTGTGGTTAGGGGGTGTGCGTTGTTGGTTGTTAGGGGGTTAGGTTAGTTTCTTGTTAGGGGTTTAGTGTTGTTTGCTGTTAGGGGGTTAGTGTTTGTTGTTAGGGGTTTAGGGTTGTTTCTTGTTTTGGTTTAGTAGTTTTTGTTGTTAGGGTGTTAGTGTTGTTTGTGGTTAGGGTGTTAGTGTTGTTTGTGGTTAGGGGGTTAGTGTTGTTGTTTGTTAGGGGGTTAGGGTTTTTTGTTGTTAGAAGGTTGTGGTTGTTTTTTGTTAGGGGTTTAGGGTTGTTTGTTGTTACGGGGTTAGGTTACTTTCTTGTTAGGGGTTTAGTGTTTTTTGTTGTTAGGGGGTTAGTGTTTGTTGTTAGGGGTTTAGGGTTGTTTCTTGTTGGGGTATAGTAGTTTTTGTTGTTAGGGTGTTAGTGTTGTTTGTGGTTAGGGGGTTAGTGTTGTTTGTTCTTACGGGGTTAGTGTTGTTTGTGGTTAGGGTGTTAGTGTTTGTTGTTAGGGGTTTAGGGTTGTTTGTTGTTAGGATGTTAGTGTTTGTTGTTAGGGGTTTAGTGTTGTTTCTTGTTGGGGTTTAGTAGTTTTTGTTGTTAGGGTGTTAGTGTTGTTTGTTGTTAGCGGTTTAGGGTTCTTTGTTGTTAGGGGTTTAAAGTTGTTTGTTGTTAGGAGGTTAGGGTTGTTTGTTGTTACGGGGTTAGGTTAGTTTCTTGTTAGGGGTTTAGTGTTGTTTGTTGTTAGGGAGTTAGTGTTTGTTGTTAGGGGTTTAGGGTTGTTTCTTGTTGGGGTTTAGTAGTTTTTGTTGCTAGGGTGTTAGTGTTGTTTGTGGTTAGGGAGTTAGTGTTGTTGTTTGTTAGGGTTTTAGGGTTGTTTTTTGTTAGGAGGTTAGGGTTGTTTGTTGTTACAGGGTTAGGTTAGTTTCTTGTTAGGGGTTTAGTGTTGTTTGTTGTTAGGGGGTTAGTGTTTGTTGTTAGGGGTTTAGTGTTGTTTCTTGTTGGGGTTTAGTGGTTTTTGTTGTTAGGGTGTTAGTGTTGTTTGTTGTTAGGGTGTTAGTGTTGTTTGTTGTTAGGGGTTTAGGGTTGTTTGTTGTTAGGGGTTTAAGGTTGTTTGTTGTTAGGAGGTTAGGGTTGTTTGTTGTTATGGGGTTAGGTTAGTTTCTTGTTAGGGGTTTAGTGTTGTTTGTTGTTAGGGGGTTAGTGTTTGTTGTTAGGGGTTTAGGGTTGTTTCTTGTTGGGTTTAGTGGTTTTTGTTGTTAGCGTGTTAGTGTTCTTTGTTGTTAGGGGGTTAGTGTTGTTTGTTCTTACGGGGTTAGTGTTGTTTGTGGTTAGGGTGTTAGTGTTGTTTGTGGTTAGGGGGTGAGAGTTGTTGGTTGTTAGGGGGTTAGGATTGTTTGTTGTTAGGGGTTTAGGGTTGTTTGTTGTTAGGGGGTTAAGGTTGTTTGTTGTTAGGAGGTTAGGGCTGTTTGTTGTTACAGGGTTAGGTTAGTTTCTTGTTAGGGGTTTACTGTTGTTTGTTGTTAGGGGGTTAGTGTTTGTTGTTAGGGGTTTAGTGTTGTTTCTTGTTGGGGTTTAGTGGTTTTTGTTGTTAGGGTGTTAGTGTTGTTTGTTGTTAGGGGTTTAGGGTTGTTTGTTGTTAGGGGTTTAAGGTTGTTTGTTGTTAGGAGGTTAGGGTTGTTTGTTGTTACGGGTTTAGGTTAGTTTCTTGTTAGGGGTTTAGTGTTGTTTGTTGTTAGGGGGTTAGTGTTTGTTGTTAGGGGTTTAGGGTTGTTTCTTGTGGGGGTTTAGTAGTTTTTGTTGTTAGGGTGTTAGTGTTGTTTGTGGTTAGGAGGTTAGTGTTGTTTGTTCTTACGGGGTTAGTGTTGTTTGTGGTTAGGGTGTTAGTGTTCTTTGTGGTTGGGGGTGAGAGTTGTTGGTTGTTACGGGGTTAGGATTGTTTGTTCTTAGGGGTTTAGGGTTGTTTGTTGTTAGGGGGTTAAGGTTGTTTGTTGTTAGGAGGTTAGGGCTGTTTGTTGTTACAGGGTTAGGTTAGTTTCTTGTTAGGGGTTTAGTGTTGTTTGTTGTTAGGGGGTTAGTGTTTGTTGTTAGGGGTTTAGTGTTGTTTCTTGTTGGGGTTTAGTAGTTTTTGTTGTTAGGGTGTTAGTGTTGTTTGCTGTTAGGGGTTTAGGGTTGTTTGTAGTTAGGGGTTTAAGGTTGTTTGTTGTTAGGAGGTTAGGGTTGTTTGTTGTTACGGGGTTAGGTTAGTTTCTTGTTAGGGGTTTAGTGTTGTTTGTTGTTAGGGGGTTAGTGTTTGTTGTTAGGGGTTTAGGGTTGTTTCTTGTTGGGGTTTAGTAGTTTTTGTTGTTAGGGTGTTAGCGTTGTTTGTTGTTAGGGGGTTAGTGTAGTTTGTTCTTACGGGGTTAGTGTTGTTTGTGGTTAGGGTGTTAGTGTTGTTTGTGGTTAGGGGGTGTGCGTTGTTGGTTGTTAGGGGGTTAGGATTGTTTGTTGTTAGGGGTTTAGGGTTGTTTGTTGTTAGGGGGTTAAGGATGTTTGTTGTTAGGATGTTAGGGTTGTTTGTTGTTACACGGTTAGGTTAGTTTCTTGTTAGGGGTTTAGTGTTGTTTGTTGTTAGGGAGTTAGTGTTTGTTGTTACGGGTTTAGTGTTGTTTCTTGTTGGGGTTTAGTGGTTTTTGTTGTTAGCGTGTTAGTGTTGTTTGTTGTTAGGGGTTTAGGGTTGTTTGTTGTCAGGGGGTTGTGTTTGTTATTAGGGGTTTAGGGTTGTTTCTTGTTGGAGTTTAGTAGTTTTTGTTGTTAGGGTGTTAGTGTTGTTTGTGGTTAGGGGGTTAGTGTTGTTGTTTGTTAGGCGGTTAGGGTTGTTTGTTGTTAGAAGCTTAGGGTTGTTTGTTGTTAGGGGTTTAGGGTTGTTTGTTGTTAGGGGGTTAGGGTTGTTTGTTGTTACGGGGTTGGGTTAGTTTCTTGTTAGGGGTTTAGTGTTTTTTGTTTTTAGGGGGTTAGTGTTTGTTGTTAGGGGTTTAGGGTTGTTTCTTTTTGGGGTATAGTAGTTTTTGTTGTTAGGGTGTTAGTGTTGTTTGTGGTTAGGGGGTTAGTGTTGTTTGTTCTTACGGGGTTAGTGTTGTTTGTGTTTAGAGTGTTAGTGTTGTTTGTTGTTAGGGGGTTAGTGTTGTTTGTGGATAGGGGGTGTGCGTTGTTGGTTGTTAGGGGGTTAGGATTGTTTGTTGTTAGGGGTTTAGGGTTGTTTGTTGTTAGGGGGTTAAGGTTGTTTGTTGTTAGGAGGTTAGGGTTGTTTGTTGTTACAGGGTTAGGTTAGTTTCTTGTTAGGGGTTTAGTGTTGTTTGTTGTTAGGGGGTTAGTGTTTGTTGTTAGGGGTTTAGTGTTGTTTCTTGTTGGGGTTTAGTGTTTCTTGTTGTTAGGGTGTTAGTGTTTTTTTTGCTAGGGGTTTAGGGTTGTTTGTTGTTTGGGGTTTAAGGTTGTTTGTTGTTAGGAGGTTCGGGTTGTTTGTTGTTAAAGGGATAGGTTAGTTTCTTGTTAGGGGTTTAGTGTTGTTTGTTGTTAGGGGGTTAGTGTTTGTTGTTAGGGGTTTAGGGTTGTTTCTTTTTGGAGTTTAGTAGTTTTTGTTGTTAGGGTGTTAGTGTTGTTTGTGGTTAGGGGGTTAGTGTTGTTTGTTCTTACGGGGTTAGTGTTGTTTGTTGTTAGGGTGTTAGTGTTGTTTGTGGTTAGGGGGTGAGAGTTGTTGGTTGTTAGGGGGTTGGGATTGTTTGTTGTTAGGGGTTTAGGGTTGTTTGTTGTTAGGGGGTTAAGGTGGTTTGTTGTTAGGAGGTTAGGGCTGTTTGTTGTTACAGGGTTAGGTTAGTTTCTTGTTAGGGGTTTAGTGTTGTTTGTTGTTAGGGGGTTAGTGTTTGTTGTTAGGGGTTTAGTGTTGTTTCTTGTTGGAGTTTAGTGGTTTTTGTTGTTAGGGTGTTAGTGTTGTTTGTTGTTAGGGGTTTAGGGTTGTTTGTTGTTAGGGGTTTAAGGTTGTTTGCTGTTAGGAGGTTAGGGTTGTTTGTTGTTACGGGGTTAAGGTTGTTTTTTGTTAGGAGGTTAGGGTTGTTTGTTGTTACAGGGTTAGGTTAGTTTCTTGTTAGGGGTTTAGTGTTGTTTGTTGCTGGGGGTTAGTGTTTGTTGTTAGGGGTTTAGTGTTGTTTCTTGTTGGGGTTTAGTGTTTTTTGTTGTTAGGGTGTTAGTGTATTTTGTTGCTAGGGGTTTAGGGTTGTTTGTTGTTAGGGGTTTAAGGTTGTTTGTGGTTAGGAGGTTAGGGTTGTTTGTTGTTAAAGGGTTAGGTTAGTTTCTTGTTAGGGGTTTAGTGTTGTTTGTTGTTAGGGGGTTAGTGTTTGTTGTTAGGGGTTTAGGGTTGTTTCTTTTTGGAGTTTAGTAGTTTTTGTTGTTAGGGTGTTAGTGTTGTTTGTGGTTAGGGGGTTAGTGTTGTTTGTTCTTACGGGGTTAGTGTTGTTTGTTGTTAGGGTGTTAGTGTTGTTTGTGGTTAGGGGGTGAGAGTTGTTGGTTGTTAGGGGGTTAGGATTGTTTGTTGTTAGGGGTTTAGGGTTGTTTGTTGTTAGGGGTTTGAGGTTGTTTGCTCTTAGGAGGTTAGGGTTGTTTGTTGTTACGGGGTTAGGTTAGTTTCTTGTTAGGGGTTTAGTGTTGTTTGTTGTTAGGGGGTTACTGTTTGTTGTTAGGGGTTTAGGGTTGTTTCTTGTTGGGGTTTAGTGGTTTTTGTTCTTAGGGTGTTAGTGTTGTTTGTTGTTAGGGGTTTAGGGTTGTTTGTTGTTAGGGGTTTAAGGTTGTTTGTTGTTAGGAGGTTAGGGTTGTTTGTTGTTACGGGGTTAGGTAAGTTACTTGTTAGGGGTTTAGTGTTGTTTGTTGTTAGGGGGTTAGTGTTTGTTGTTAGGGGTTTAGGGTTGTTGCTTGTTGGGGTTTAGTAGTTTTTGTTGTTAGGGTGTTAGTGTTGTTTGTGGTTAGGGTGTTAGTGTTGTTTGTGGTTAGGGGGTTAGTGTTGTTTGTTAGGGGGTTAGGGTTGCTTGTTGTTAGAAGGTTATGGTTGTTTGTTGTTAGGGATTTAGGGTTGTTTGTTGTTACGGGTTTAGGTTAGTTTCTTCTTAGGGGTTTAGTGTTTTTTGTTGTTAGGGGGTTAGTGTTTGTTGTTAGGGGTTTAGGGTTGTTTCTTGTTGGGGTTTAGTAGTTTTTGTTGTTAGGGTGTTAGTATTGTTTGTTGTTAGGGGGTTAGTGTTGTTTGTTCTTACGGGGTTAGTGTTTTTGTGGTTAGGGTGTTAGTGTTGTTTGTGGTTAGGGGGTGAGCGTTGTTGGTTGTTAGGGGGTTAGAATTGTTTGTTGTTAGGGGTTTATAGTTGTTTGTTATTAGGGGGTTAAGGTTGTTTGTTGTTAGGAGGTTAGGGTTGTTTGTTGTTACAGGGTTAGGTTAGTTTCTTGTTAGGGGTTTAGTGTTGTTTGTTGTTAGGGGGTTAGTGTTTGTTGTTAGGGGTTTAGTGTTGTTTCTTGTTGCGGTTTAGTGGTTTTTGTTGTTAGGGTGTTAGTGTTGTTTGTTGTTAGGTGTTTAGGGTTGTTTGTTATTAGGGGTTTAAGGTTGTTTGTTGTTAGGAGGTTAGGGTTGTTTGTTGTTACGGGGTTTGGTTAGTTTCTTGTTAGGGGTTTAGTGTTGTTTGTTGTTAGGGGGTTAGTGTTTGTTGTTAGGGGTTTAGGGTTGTTTGTTGTTGGGGTTTAATAGTTTTAGTTGTTAGGGTGTTAGTGTTGCTTGTGGTTAGGGGCTTAGTGTTGTTGTTTGTTAGGGGGTTAGGGTTGTTTGTTGTTAGGAGGTTTGGGTTCTTTGTTGTTACAGGGTTATTTTCGTTTCTTGTTAGGGGTTTAGTGTTGTTTGTTGTTAGGGGGTTAGTGTTTGTTGTTAGGGGTTTAGTGTTGTTTCTTGTTGGGGTTTAGTGGTTTTTGTTGTTAGGGTGTTAGTGTTGTTTGTTGTTAGGGGTTTAGGGTTGTTTGTTGTTAGGGGTTTAAGGTTGTTTGTTGTTAGGAGGTTAGGGTTGTTTGTTGTTACGGGTTTAGGTTAGTTTCTTGTTAGGGGTTTAGTGTTGTTTGTTGTTAGGGGGTTAGTGTTTGTTGTTAGGGGTTTAGGGTTGTTTCTTGTTGGGGTTTAGTAGTTTTTGTTGTTAGGGTGTTAGTGTTGTTTGTTGTTAGGGGGTTAGTGTTGTTTGTTCTTACGGGGTTTGTCTTGTTTTTGCTTAGGGTGTTAGTGTTGTTTGTGGTTAGAGGATGAGCGTTGTTGGTTGTTAGGGGGTTAGGATTGTTTGTTGTTAGGGGTTTAGGGTTGTTTGTTGTTAGGGGGTTAAGGTTGTTTGTTGTTAGGAGGTTAGGGTTGTTTGTTGTTACAGGGTTAGGTTAGTTTCTTGTTAGGGGTTTAGTGTTGTTTGTTGTTAGGAGGTTAGTGTTTGTTGTTAGGGGTTTAGTGTTGTTTCTTGTTGGGGTTTAGTGGTTTTTGTTGTTAGGGTGTTAGTGTTGTTTGTTGTTAGGTGTTTAGGGTTGTTTGTTGTTAGGGGTTTAAGGTTGTTTGTTGTTAGGAGGTTAGGGTTGTTTGTTGTTACGGGGTTAGGTTAGTTTCTTGTTAGGGGTTTAGTGTTGTTTGTTGTTAGGGGGTTAGTGTTTGTTGTTAGGGGTTTAGGGTTGTTTCTTGTTGGGGTTTAGTAGTTTTAGTTGTTAGGGTGTTAGTGTTGTTTGTGGTTAGGGGCTTAGTGTTGTTGTTTGTTAGGGGGTTAGGGTTGTTTGTTGTTAGGAGGTTAGGGTTGTTTGTTGTTACAGGGTTAGGTTAGTTTATTGTTAGGGGTTTAGTGTTGTTTGTTGTTAGGGGGTTAGTGTTTGTTGTTAGGGGTTTAGTGTTGTTTCTTGTTGGGGTTTAATGGTTTTTGTTGTTAGGGTGTTAGTGTTGTTTGTTGTTAGGGGTTTAGGGTTGTTTGTTGTTAGGGGTTTAAGGTTGTTTGTTGTTAGGAGGTTAGGGTTGTTTGTTGTTACGGGTTTAGGTTAGTTTCTTGTTAGGGGTTTAGTGTTGTTTGTTGTTAGGGGGTTGGTGTTTGTTGTTAGGGGTTTAGGGTTGTTTCTTATTGGGGTTTAGTAGTTCTTGTTGTTAGGGTGTTAGTGTTGTTTGTGGTTAGGGGGTTAGTGTTGTTTGTGGATAGGGGGTGTGCGTTGTTGGTTGTTAGGGGGTTAGGATTGTTTGTTGTTAGGGGTTTAGGGTTGTTTGCTGTTAGGGGGTTAGTGTTTCTTGTTAGTGGTTTAGGGTTGTTTCTTGTTTTGGTTTAGTAGTTTTTGTTGTTAGGGTGTTAGTGTTGTTTGTGGTTAAGGTGTTAGTGTTGTTTGTGGTTAGGGGGTTAGTGTTGTTGTTTGTTAGGGGGTTAGGGTTTTTTGTTGTTAGAAGGTTGTGGTTGTTTTTTGTTAGAGGTTTAGGGTTGTTTGTTGTTACGGGGTTAGGTTACTTTCTTGTTAGGGGTTTAGTGTTTTTTGTTGTTAGGGGGTTAGTGTTTGTTGTTAGGGGTTTAGGGTTGTTTCTTGTTGGGGTATAGTAGTTTTTGTTGTTAGGGTGTTAGTGTTGTTCGTGGTTAGGGGGTTAGTGTTGTTTGTTCTTACGGGGTTAGTGTTGTTTGTGGTTAGGGTGTTAGTGTAGTTTGTGGTTAGGGTTTGAGAGTTGTTGGTTGTTAGGGGGTTATGATTGTTTGTTGTTAGGGGTTTAGGGTTGTTTGTTGTTAGGGGGTTAAGGTTGTTTGTTGTTAGGAGGTTAGGGTTGTTTGTTGGTACAGGGTACGGTTAGTTTCTTGTTAGGGGTTTAGTGTTGTTTGTTGTTAGGATGTTAGTGTTTGTTGTTAGGGGTTTAGTGTTGTTTCTTGTTGGGGTTTAGTAGTTTTTGTTGTTAGGGTGTTAGTGTTGTTTGTTGTTAGGGGTTTAGGGTTCTTTGTTGTTAGGGGTTTAAAGTTGTTTGTTGTTAGGAGGTTAGGGTTGTTTGTTGTTACGGGGTTAGGTTAGTTTCTTGTTAGGGGTTTAGTGTTGTTTGTTGTTAGGGAGTTAGTGTTTGTTGTTAGGGGTTTAGGGTTGTTTCTTGTTGGGGTTTAGTAGTTTTTGTTGCTAGGGTGTTAGTGTTGTTTGTGGTTAGGGAGTTAGTGTTGTTGTTTGTTAGGGTTTTAGGGTTGTTTTTTGTTAGGAGGTTAGGGTTGTTTGTTGTTACAGGGTTAGGTTAGTTTCTTGTTAGGGGTTTAGTGTTGTTTGTTGTTAGGGGGTTAGTGTTTGTTGTTAGGGGTTTAGTGTTGTTTCTTGTTGGGGTTTAGTGGTTTTTGTTGTTAGGGTGTTAGTGTTGTTTGTTGTTAGGGGTTTAGGGTTGTTTGTTGTTAGGGGTTTAAGGTTGTTTGTTGTTAGGAGGTTAGGGTTGTTTGTTGTTACGGGTTTAGGTTAGTTTCTTGTTAGGGGTTTAGTGTTGTTTGTTGTTAGGGGGTTAGTGTTTGTTGTTAGGGGTTTAGGGTTGTTTCTTGTTGGGGTTTAGTAGTTCTTATTGTTAGGGTGTTAGTGTTGTTTGTTGTTAGGGGGTTAGTGTTGTTTGTGGATAGGGGGTGTGCGTTGTTGGTTGTTAGGGGGTTAGGATTGTTTGTTGTTAGGGTTTTAGGGTTGTTTGTTGTTAGGGGGTTAAGGTTGTTTTTTGTTAGGAGGTTAGGGTTGTTTGTTGTTACAGGGTTAGGTTAGTTTCTTGTTAGGGGTTTAGTGTTGTTTGTTGCTGGGGGTTAGTGTTTGTTGTTAGGGGTTTAGTGTTGTTTCTTGTTGGGGTTTAGTGTTTTTTGTTGTTAGGGTGTTAGTGTATTTTGTTGCTAGGGGTTTAGGGTTGTTTGTTGTTAGGGGTTTAAGGTTGTTTGTGGTTAGGAGGTTAGGGTTGTTTGTTGTTAAAGGGTTAGGTTAGTTTCTTGTTAGGGGTTTAGTGTTGTTTGTTGTTAGGGGGTTAGTGTTTGTTGTTAGGGGTTTAGGGTTGTTTCTTTTTGGAGTTTAGTAGTTTTTGTTGTTAGGGTGTTAGTGTTGTTTGTGGTTAGGGGGTTAGTGTTGTTTGTTCTTACGGGGTTAGTGTTGTTTGTTGTTAGGGTGTTAGTGTTGTTTGTGGTTAGGGGGTGAGAGTTGTTGGTTGTTAGGGGGTTAGGATTGTTTGTTGTTAGGGGTTTAGGGTTGTTTGTTGTTAGGGGTTTGAGGTTGTTTGCTCTTAGGAGGTTAGGGTTGTTTGTTGTTACGGGGTTAGGTTAGTTTCTTGTTAGGGGTTTAGTGTTGTTTGTTGTTAGGGGGTTACTGTTTGTTGTTAGGGGTTTAGGGTTGTTTCTTGTTGGGGTTTAGTGGTTTTTGTTCTTAGGGTGTTAGTGTTGTTTGTTGTTAGGGGTTTAGGGTTGTTTGTTGTTACGGGTTTAAGGTTGTTTGTTGTTAGGAGGTTAGGGTTGTTTGTTGTTACGGGGTTAGGTAAGTTACTTGTTAGGGGTTTAGTGTTGTTTGTTGTTAGGGGGTTAGTGTTTGTTGTTAGGGGTTTAGGGTTGTTGCTTGTTGGGGTTTAGTAGTTTTTGTTGTTAGGGTGTTAGTGTTGTTTGTGGTTAGGGTGTTAGTGTTGTTTGTGGTTAGGGGGTTAGTGTTGTTTGTTAGGGGGTTAGGGTTGCTTGTTGTTAGAAGGTTATGGTTGTTTGTTGTTAGGGATTTAGGGTTGTTTGTTGTTACGGGTTTAGGTTAGTTTCTTCTTAGGGGTTTAGTGTTTTTTGTTGTTAGGGGGTTAGTGTTTGTTGTTAGGGGTTTAGGGTTGTTTCTTGTTGGGGTTTAGTAGTTTTTGTTGTTAGGGTGTTAGTATTGTTTGTTGTTAGGGGGTTAGTGTTGTTTGTTCTTACGGGGTTAGTGTTTTTGTGGTTAGGGTGTTAGTGTTGTTTGTGGTTAGGGGGTGAGCGTTGTTGGTTGTTAGGGGGTTAGAATTGTTTGTTGTTAGGGGTTTATAGTTGTTTGTTATTAGGGGGTTAAGGTTGTTTGTTGTTAGGAGGTTAGGGTTGTTTGTTGTTACAGGGTTAGGTTAGTTTCTTGTTAGGGGTTTAGTGTTGTTTGTTGTTAGGTGGTTAGTGTTTGTTGTTAGGGGTTTAGTGTTGTTTCTTGTTGCGGTTTAGTGGTTTTTGTTGTTAGGGTGTTAGTGTTGTTTGTTGTTAGGTGTTTAGGGTTGTTTGTTATTAGGGGTTTAAGGTTGTTTGTTGTTAGGAGGTTAGGGTTGTTTGTTGTTACGGGGTTTGGTTAGTTTCTTGTTAGGGGTTTAGTGTTGTTTGTTGTTAGGGGGTTAGTGTTTGTTGTTAGGGGTTTAGGGTTGTTTGTTGTTGGGGTTTAATAGTTTTAGTTGTTAGGGTGTTAGTGTTGCTTGTGGTTAGGGGCTTAGTGTTGTTGTTTGTTAGGGGGTTAGGGTTGTTTGTTGTTAGGAGGTTTGGGTTCTTTGTTGTTACAGGGTTATTTTCGTTTCTTGTTAGGGGTTTAGTGTTGTTTGTTGTTAGGGGGTTAGTGTTTGTTGTTAGGGGTTTAGTGTTGTTTCTTGTTGGGGTTTAGTGGTTTTTGTTGTTAGGGTGTTAGTGTTGTTTGTTGTTAGGGGTTTAGGGTTGTTTGTTGTTAGGGGTTTAAGGTTGTTTGTTGTTAGGAGGTTAGGGTTGTTTGTTGTTACGGGTTTAGGTTAGTTTCTTGTTAGGGGTTTAGTGTTGTTTGTTGTTAGGGGGTTAGTGTTTGTTGTTAGGGGTTTAGGGTTGTTTCTTGTTGGGGTTTAGTAGTTTTTGTTGTTAGGGTGTTAGTGTTGTTTGTTGTTAGGGGGTTAGTGTTGTTTGTTCTTACGGGGTTTGTCTTGTTTTTGCTTAGGGTGTTAGTGTTGTTTGTGGTTAGAGGATGAGCGTTGTTGGTTGTTAGGGGGTTAGGATTGTTTGTTGTTAGGGGTTTAGGGTTGTTTGTTGTTAGGGGGTTAAGGTTGTTTGTTGTTAGGAGGTTAGGGTTGTTTGTTGTTACAGGGTTAGGTTAGTTTCTTGTTAGGGGTTTAGTGTTGTTTGTTGTTAGGAGGTTAGTGTTTGTTGTTAGGGGTTTAGTGTTGTTTCTTGTTGGGGTTTAGTGGTTTTTGTTGTTAGGGTGTTAGTGTTGTTTGTTGTTAGGTGTTTAGGGTTGTTTGTTGTTAGGGGTTTAAGGTTGTTTGTTGTTAGGAGGTTAGGGTTGTTTGTTGTTACGGGGTTAGGTTAGTTTCTTGTTAGGGGTTTAGTGTTGTTTGTTGTTAGGGGGTTAGTGTTTGTTGTTAGGGGTTTAGGGTTGTTTCTTGTTGGGGTTTAGTAGTTTTAGTTGTTAGGGTGTTAGTGTTGTTTGTGGTTAGGGGCTTAGTGTTGTTGTTTGTTAGGGGGTTAGGGTTGTTTGTTGTTAGGAGGTTAGGGTTGTTTGTTGTTACAGGGTTAGGTTAGTTTATTGTTAGGGGTTTAGTGTTGTTTGTTGTTAGGGGGTTAGTGTTTGTTGTTAGGGGTTTAGTGTTGTTTCTTGTTGGGGTTTAATGGTTTTTGTTGTTAGGGTGTTAGTGTTGTTTGTTGTTAGGGGTTTAGGGTTGTTTGTTGTTAGGGGTTTAAGGTTGTTTGTTGTTAGGAGGTTAGGGTTGTTTGTTGTTACGGGTTTAGGTTAGTTTCTTGTTAGGGGTTTAGTGTTGTTTGTTGTTAGGGGGTTGGTGTTTGTTGTTAGGGGTTTAGGGTTGTTTCTTGTTGGGGTTTAGTAGTTCTTGTTGTTAGGGTGTTAGTGTTGTTTGTGGTTAGGGGGTTAGTGTTGTTTGTGGATAGGGGGTGTGCGTTGTTGGTTGTTAGGGGGTTAGGATTGTTTGTTGTTAGGGGTTTAGGGTTGCTTGTTGTTAGGGGGTTAAGGTTGTTTGTTGTTAGGAGGTTAGGGTTGTTTGTTGTTACAGGGTTAGGTTAGTTTCTTGTTAGAGGTTTAGTGTTGTTCGTTGTTACGGGGTTAGTGTTTGTTGTTAGGGGTTTAGTGTTGTTTCTTGTTGGGGTTTAGTGTTTTTTGTTGTTAGGGTGTTAGTGTTTTTTGTTGTTAGGGGTTTAGGGTTGTTTGTTGTTAGGGGTTTAAGGTTGTTTGTTGTTAGGAGGTTAGGGTTGTTTGTTGTTACAGGGTTAGGTTAGTTTCTTGTTAGGGGTTTAGTGTTGTTTGTTGTTAGTTCGTTAGTGTTTGTTGTTAGGGGTTTAGGGTTGTTTCTTTTTGGAGTTTAGTAGTTTTTGTTGTTAGGGTGTTAGTGTTGTTTGTGGTTAGGGGGTTAGTGTTGTTTGTTCTTACGGGGTTAGTGTTGTTTGTGGTTAGGGTGTTAGTGTTGTTTGTGGTTAGGGGGTGAGAGATGTTGGTTGTTAGGGGGTTAGGATAGTTTGTTGTTAGGGGTTAGGGTTGTTTGTTGTTAGGGGTTTAAGGTGGTTTGTTGTTAGGAGGTTAGGGCTGTTTGTTGTTACAGGGTTAGGTTAGTTTCTTGTTAGGGGTTTAGTGTTGTTTGTTGTTAGGGGGTTAGTGTTTGTTGCTAGGGGTTTAGTGTTGTTTCTTGTTGGGGTTTAGTGGTTTTTGTTGTTAGGGTGTTAGTGCTGTTTGTTGTTAGGGGTTTAGGGTTGTTTGTTGTTAGGGGTTTAAGGTTGTTTGTTGTTAGGAGGTTAGGGTTGTTTGTTGTTACGGGGTTAGGTTAGTTTCTTGTTAGGGGTTTAGTTTTGTTTGTTGTTAGGGGTTTAGGTTTGCTTCTTGTTGGGGTTTAGTAGTTTTTGTTGTTAGGGTGTTAGTGTTGTTTGTGGTTAGGGGGTTAGTGTTGTTGTTTGTTGGGGGTTAGGTTTGTTTGTTGTTAGGAGGTTAGGGTTGTTTGTTGTTACAGGGTTAGGTTAGTTTCTTGTTAGGGGTTTAGTGTTGTTTGTTGTTAGAGGGTTAGTGTTTGTTGTTAGAGGTTTAGTGTTGTTTCTTGTTGGGGTT
The DNA here is from genome assembly GCF_030014295.1 of Loxodonta africana. Classification (NCBI taxonomy): domain Eukaryota; kingdom Metazoa; phylum Chordata; class Mammalia; order Proboscidea; family Elephantidae; genus Loxodonta; species Loxodonta africana. The sequence continues at coordinate 376,180 of NW_026974878.1, read as the reverse complement.
TAGTGGTTTTTGTTGTTAGGGTGTTAGTGTTGTTTGTTGTTAGGGGTTTAGTGTTGTTTGTTGTTAGGGGTTTAAGGTTGTTTGTTGTTAGGGGGTTAGTGTTGATTGTTCTTACGGGGTTAGTGTTTTTGTGGTTAGGGTGTTAGAGTTGTTTGTTGTTAGGGGGTGAGCGTTGTTGGTTGTTAGGGGGTTAGAATTGTTTGTTGTTAGGGGTTTATAGTTGTTTGTTATTAGGGGGTTAAAATTGTTTTTTGTTAGGAGGTTAGGGTTGTTTTTGTTACAGGATTAGGTTAGTTTCTTGTTAGGGGTTTAGTGTTGTTTGTTGTTAGGGGGTTAGTGTTTGTTGTTAGGGGTTTAGTGTTGTTTCTTGTTGGGGTTTAGTGGTTTTTGTTGTTAGGGTGTTAGTGTTGTTTGTTGTTAGGTGTTTTGGGTTGTTTGTTGTTAGGGGTTTAAGGTTGTTTGTTGTTAGGAGGTTAGGGTTGTTTGTTGTTACGGGGTTAGGTTAGTTTCTTGATAGAGGTTGAGTGTTGTTTGTTGTTAGGGGGTTAGTGTTTGTTGTTAGGGGTTGAGGGTTGTTTCTTGTTGGGGTTTAGTAGTTTTTGTTGTTAGGGTGTTAGTGTTGTTTGTGGTTAGGGGGTTAGTGTTGTTTGTGGTTAGGGGGTGAGCGTTGTTGGTTGTTACGGGGTTAGGATTGTTTGTTGTTAGGGGTTTAGGGTTGTTTGTTGTTAGGGGGTTAAGGATGTTTGTTGTTAGGATGTTAGGGTTGTTTGTTGTTACAGGGTTAGGTTAGTTTCTTGTTAGGGGTTTAGTGTTGTTTGTTGTTAGGGGTTAGTGTTTCTTGTTAGGGGTTTAGTGTTGTTTCTTGTTGGGGTTTAGTGTTTTTTGTTGTTAGGGTGTTAGTGTTTTTTGTTGTTAGGGGTTTAGGGTTGTTTGTTGTTAGGGGTTTAAGGTTGTTTGTTGTTAGGAGGTTAGGGTTGTTTGTTGTTACGGGGTTAGGTTAGTTTCTTGTTAGGGGTTTAGTGTTGTTTGTTGTTAGGGGGTTAGTGTTTGTTGTTAGGGGTTTAGGGTTGTTTCTTTTTGGGGTTTAGTAGTTTTTGTTGTTAGGGTGTTAGTGTTGTTTGTGTTTAGGGGGTTAGTGTTGTTTGTTCTTACGGGGTTAGTGTTGTTTGTGGTTAGGGTGTTAGTGTTGTTGGTGGTTAGGGGGTGAGAGTTGTTGGTTGTTAGGGGGTTAGGATTGTTTGTTGTTAGGAATTAGGGTTGTTTGTTGTTAGGGGGTTAAGGTGATTTGTTGTTAGGAGGTTAGGGCTGTTTGTTGTTACAGGGTTAGGTTAGTTTCTTGTTAGGGGTTTAGTGTTGTTTGTTGTTAGGGGGTTAGTGTTTGTTGTTAGGGGTTTAGTGTTGTTTCTTGTTGGGGTTTAGTGGTTTTTGTTGTTAAGGTGTTAGTGTTGTTTGTTGTTAGGGGTTGAGGGTTGTTTGTTGTTAGGGGTTTAAGGTTGTTTGCTGTTAGGAGGTTAGGGTTGTTTGTTGTTCCGGGGTTAGGTTAGTTTCTTGTTAGGGGTTTAGTGTTGTTTGTTGTTAGGGGGTTAGTGTTTGTTGTTAGGGGTTTAGGGTTGTTTCTTGTTGGGGTTTAGTAGTTTTTGTTGTTAGAGTGTTAGTGTTGTTTGTGGTTAGGGGGTTAGTGTTGTTGTTTTTTAGGGGGATAGGGTTGTTTGTTGTTAGGAGGTTAGGGTTGTTTGTTTTTACAGGGTTAGGTTAGTTTCTTGTTACGGGTTTAGTGTTGTTTGTTGTTAGGGGGTTAGTGTTTGTTGTTAGGGGTTTAGGGTTGTTTCTTGTTGGGTTTAGTAGTTTTTGTTGTTAGGGTGTTAGTATTGTTTGTTGTTAGGGGGTTAGTGTTGTTTGTTCTTACGGGGTTAGTGTTGTTTGTGGTTACGGTGTTAGTGTTGTTTGTCGTTAGGGGGTGTGCGTTGTTGGTTGTTAGGGGGTTAGGATGGTTTGTTGTTAGGGGTTTAGGGTTGTTTGTTGTTAGGGGGTTAAGGTTGTTTGTTGTTAGGAGGTTAGGGTTGTTTGTTGTTACGGGGTTAGTTTAGTTTCTTGTTAGGGGTTTAGTGTTTTTTGTTGTTAGGGGGTTAGTGTTTGTTGTTAGGGGTTTAGGGCTGTTTCTTGTTGGGGTTTAGTAGTTTTTGTTGTTAGGGTGTTAGTGTTGTTTGTGGTTAGGGGGTTAGTGTTGTTGTTTGCTAGGGGGTTAAGGTTGTTTGTTGTTAGGAGGTTAGGGCTGTTTGTTGTTACAGGGTTAGGTTAGTTTCTTGTTAGGGGTTTAGTGTTGTTTGTTGTTAGGGGGTTAGTGTTTGTTGTTAGGGGTTTAGTGTTGTTTCTTGTTGGGGTTTAGTGGTTTTTGTTGTTAGGGTGTTAGTGTTGTTTGTTGTTAGGGGTTTAGGGTTGTTTGTTGTTAGGGGTTTAAGGTTGTTGTTACGAGGTTAGGGTTGTTTGTTGTTACGGGGTTAGGTTAGTTTCTTGTTAGGGGTTTAGTGTTGTTTGCTGTTAGGGGGTTAGTGTTTGTTGTTAGGGGTTTAGTGTTGTTTCTTGTTGGGGTTTAGTGGTTTTTGTTGTTAGGGTGTTAGTGTTGTTTGTTGTTAGGGTGTTAGTGTTGTTTGTTGTTAGGGGTTTAGGGTTGTTTGTTGTTAGGGGTTTAAGGTTGTTTGTTGTTAGGAGGTTAGGGTTGTTTGTTGTTATGGGGTTAGGTTAGTTTCTTGTTAGGGGTTTAGTGTTGTTTGTTGTTAGGGGGTTAGTGTTTGTTGTTAGGGGTTTAGGGTTGTTTCTTGTTGGGTTTAGTGGTTTTTGTTGTTAGCGTGTTAGTGTTCTTTGTTGTTAGGGGGTTAGTGTTGTTTGTTCTTACGGGGTTAGTGTTGTTTGTGGTTAGGGTGTTAGTGTTGTTTGTGGTTAGGGGGTGTGCGTTGTTGGTTGTTAGGGGGTTAGGATTGTTTGTTGTTAGGGGTTTAGGGTTGTTTGTTGTTAGGGGGTTAAGGTTGTTTGTTGTTAGGAGGTTAGGGTTGTTTGTTGTTACAGGGTTAGGTTAGTTTCTTGTTAGGGGTTTAGTGTTGTTTGTTGTTAGGGGGTTAGTGTTTGTTGTTAGGGGTTTAGTGTTGTTTCTTGTTGGGGTTTAGTGGTTTTTGTTGTTAGGGTGTTAGTGTTGTTTGTTGTTAGGGGTTTAGGGTTGTTTGTTGTTAGGGGTTTAAGGTTGTTTGTTGTTAGGAGGTTAGGGTTGTTTGTTGTTACGGGTTTAGGTTAGTTTTTTGTTATGGGTTTAGTGTTGTTTGTTGTTAGGGGGTTAGTGTTTGTTGTTAGGGGTTTAGGGTTGTTTCTTGTTGGGGTTTAGTAGTTCTTGTTGTTAGGGTGTTAGTGTTGTTTGTTGTTAGGGGGTTAGTGTTGTTTGTGGATAGGGGGTGTGCGTTGTTGGTTGTTAGGGGGTTAGGATTGTTTGTTGTTAGGGTTTTAGGGTTGTTTGTTGTTAGGGGGTTAAGGTTGTTTGTTGTTAGGAGGTTAGGGTTGTTTGTTGTTACAGGGTTAGGTTAGTTTCTTGTTAGGGGTTTAGTGTTGTTTGTTGCTGGGGGTTAGTGTTTGTTGTTAGGGGTTTAGTGTTGTTTCTTGTTGGGGTTTAGTGTTTTTTGTTGTTAGGGTGTTAGTGTATTTTGTTGCTAGGGGTTTAGGGTTGTTTGTTGTTAGGGGTTTAAGGTTGTTTGTTGTTAGGAGGTTAGGGTTGTTTGTTGTTAAAGGGTTAGGTTAGTTTCTTTTTAGGGGTTTAGTGTTGTTTGTTGTTAGGGGGTTAGTGTTTGTTGTTAGGGGTTTAGTGTTGTTTGTTGTTAGGGGTTTAAGGTTGTTTGTTGTTAGGGGGTTAGTGTTGATTGTTCTTACGGGGTTAGTGTTTTTGTGGTTAGGGTGTTAGAGTTGTTTGTTGTTAGGGGGTGAGCGTTGTTGGTTGTTAGGGGGTTAGAATTGTTTGTTGTTAGGGGTTTATAGTTGTTTGTTATTAGGGGGTTAAGATTGTTTTTTGTTAGGAGGTTAGGGTTGTTTGTTGTTACAGGGTTAGGTTAGTTTCTTGTTAGGGGTTTAGTGTTGTTTGTTGTTAGGGGGTTAGTGTTTGTTGTTAGCGGTTTAGCGTTGTTTCTTGTTGGGGTTTAGTGGTTTTTGTTGTTAGGGTGTTAGTGTTGTTTGTTGTTAGGTGTTTTGGGTTGTTTGTTGTTAGTGGTTTAAGGTTGTTTGTTGTTAGGAGGTTAGGGTTGTTTGTTGTTACGGGGTTAGGTTAGTTTCTTGATAGGGGTTGAGTGATGTTTGTTGTTAGGGGGTTAGTGTTTGTTGTTAGGGGTTGAGGGTTGTTTCTTGTTGGGGTTTAGTAGTTTTTGTTGTTAGGGTGTTAGTGTTGTTTGTTGTTAGGGGGTTAGTGTTGTTTGTTCTTACAGGGTTAGTGTTGTTTGTGGTTAGGGTGTTAGTGTTGTTTGTGGTTAGGGGGTGAGCGTTGTTGGTTGTTACGGGGTTAGGATTGTTTGTTGTTAGGGGTTTAGGGTTGTTTGTTGTTAGGGGGCTAAGGATGTTTGTTGTTAGGATGTTAGGGTTGTTTGTTGTTACAGGGTTAGGTTAGTTTCTTGTTAGGGGTTTAGTGTTGTTTGTTGTTAGGGGGTTAGTGTTTGTTGTTAGGGGTTTAGTGGTGTTTCTTGTTGGGGTTTAGTGTTTTTTGTTGTTAGGGTGTTAGTGTTTTTTGTTGTTAGGGGTTTAGGGTTGTTTGTTGTTAGGGGTTTAAGGTTGTTTGTTGTTAGGAGGTTAGGGTTGTTTGTTGTTACGGGGTTAGGTTAGTTTCTTGTTAGGGGTTTAGTGTTGTTTGTTGTTAGGGGGTTAGTGTTTGTTGTTAGGGGTTTAGGGTTGTTTCTTTTTGGGGTTTAGTAGTTTTTGTTGTTAGGGTGTTAGTGTTGTTTGTGGTTAGGGGGTTAGTGTTGTTTGTTCTTACGGGGTTAGTGTTGTTTGTGGTTAGGGTGTTAGTGTTGTTTGTGGTTAGGGGGTGAGAGTTGTTGGTTGTTAGGGGGTTAGGATTGTTTGTTGTTAGGAATTAGGGTTGTTTGTTGTTAGGGGGTTAAGGTGATTTGTTGTTAGGAGGTTAGGGCTGTTTGTTGTTACAGGGTTAGGTTAGTTTCTTGTTAGGGGTTTAGTGTTGTTTGTTGTTAGGGGGTTAGTGTTTGTTGTTAGGGGTTTAGTGTTCTTTCTTGTTGGGGTTTAGTGGTTTTTGTTGTTAAGGTGTTAGTGTTGTTTGTTGTTAGGGGTTGAGGGTTGTTTGTTGTTAGGGGTTTAAGGTTGTTTGCTGTTAGGAGGTTAGGGTTGTTTGTTGTTCCGGGGTTAGGTTAGTTTCTTGTTAGGGGTTTAGTGTTGTTTGTTGTTAGTGGGTTAGTGTTTGTTGTTAGGGGTTTAGGGTTGTTTCTTGTTGGGGTTTAGTAGTTTTTGTTGTTAGAGTGTTAGTGTTGTTTGTGGTTAGGGGGTTAGTGTTGTTGTTTTTTAGGGGGATAGGGTTGTTTGTTGTTAGGAGGTTAGGGTTGTTTGTTTTTACAGGGTTAGGTTAGTTTCTTGTTACGGGTTTAGTGTTGTTTGTTGTTAGGGGGTTAGTGTTTGTTGTTAGGGGTTTAGGGTTGTTTCTTGTTGGGTTTAGTAGTTTTTGTTGTTAGGGTGTTAGTATTGTTTGTTGTTAGGGGGTTAGTGTTGTTTGTTCTTACGGGGTTAGTGTTGTTTGTGGTTAGGGTGTTAGTGTTGTTTGTGGTTAGGGGGTGTGCGTTGTTGGTTGTTAGGGGGTTAGGATGGTTTGTTGTTAGGGGTTTAGGGTTGTTTGTTGTCAGGGGGTTAAGGTTGTTTGTTGTTAGGAGGTTAGGGATCTTTGTTGTTACAGGGTTAGGTTAGTTTCTTGTTAGGGGTTTAGTGTTGTTTGTTGTTAGGGGGTTAGTGTTTGTTGTTAGGGGTTTAGTGTTGTTTCTTGTTGGGGTTTAGTGGTTTTTGTTGTTAGGGTGTTAGTGTTGTTTGTTGTTAGGGGTTTAGGGTTGTTTGTTGTTAGGGGTTTAAGGTTGTTTGTTGTTAGGAGGTTAGGGTTGTTTGTTGTTACGGGGTTAGTTTAGTTTCTTGTTAGGGGTTTAGTGTTTTTTGTTGTTAGGGGGTTAGTGTTTGTTGTTAGGGGTTTAGGGCTGTTTCTTGTTGGGGTTTAGTAGTTTTTGTTGTTAGGGTGTTAGTGTTGTTTGTGGTTAGGGGGTTAGTGTTGTTGTTTGTTAGGGGGTTAAGGTTGTTTGTTGTTAGGAGGTTAGGGCTGTTTGTTGTTACAGGGTTAGGTTAGTTTCTTGTTAGGGGTTTAGTGTTGTTTGTTGTTAGGGGGTTAGTGTTTGTTGTTAGGGGTTTAGTGTTGTATCTTGTTGGGGTTTAGTGGTTTTTGTTGTTAGGGTGTTAGTGTTGTTTGTTGTTAGGGGTTTAGGGTTGTTTGTTGTTAGGGGTTTAAGGTTGTTGTTACGAGGTTAGGGTTGTTTGTTGTTACGGGGTTAGGTTAGTTTCTTGTTAGTGGTTTAGTGTTGTTTGTTGTTAGGGGGTTAGTGTTTGTTGTTAGGGGTTTAGGGTGGTTTCTTTTTGGAGTTTAGTAGTTTTTGTTGTTAGGGTGTTAGTGTTGTTTGTGGTTAGGGGGTTAGTGTTGTTTGTTCTTATGGGGTTAGTGTTGTTTGTGGTTAGGGTGTTAGTGTTGTTTGTGGTTAGGGGGTGAGAGTTGTTGGTTGTTAGGGGGTTAGGATAGTTTGTTGTTAGGGGTTAGGGTTGTTTGTTGTTAGGGGGATAGGGTTGTTTGTTGTTACGGGGTTGGGTTAGTTTCTTGTTAGGGGTTTAGTGTTTTTTGTTGTTAGGGGGTTAGTGTTTGTTGTTAGGGGTTTAGGGTTGTTTCTTTTTGGGGTATAGTAGTTTTTGTTGTTAGGGTGTTAGTGTTGTTTGTGGTTAGGGGGTTAGTGTTGTTTGTTCTTACGGGGTTAGTGTTGTTTGTGTTTAGGGTGTTAGTGTTGTTTGTTGTTAGGGGGTTAGTGTTGTTTGTGGATAGGGGGTGTGCGTTGTTGGTTGTTAGGGGGTTAGGATTGTTTGTTGTTAGGGGTTTAGGGTTGTTTGTTGTTAGGGGGTTAAGGTTGTTTGTTGTTAGGAGGTTAGGGTTGTTTGTTGTTACACGGTTAGGTTAGTTTCTTGTTAGGGGTTTAGTGTTGTTTGTTGTTAGGGGGTTAGTGTTTGTTGTTAGGGGTTTAGTGTTGTTTCTTGTTGGGGTTTAGTGTTTTTTGTTGTTAGGGTGTTAGTGTTTTTTTTGCTAGGGTTTTAGGGTTGTTTGTTGTTAGGGGTTTAAGGTTGTTTGTTGTTAGGAGGTTAGGGTTGTTTGTTGTTAAAGGGATAGGTTAGTTTCTTGTTAGGGGTTTAGTGTTGTTTGTTGTTAGGGGGTTAGTGTTTGTTGTTAGGGGTTTAGGGTTGTTTCTTTTTGGAGTTTAGTAGTTTTTGTTGTTAGGGTGTTAGTGTTGTTTGTGGTTAGGGGGTTAGTGTTGTTTGTTCTTACGGGGTTAGTGTTGTTTGTTGTTAGGGTGTTAGTGTTGTTTGTGGTTAGGGGGTGAGAGTTGTTGGTTGTTTGGGGGTTGGGATTGTTTGTTGTTAGGGGTTTAGGGTTGTTTGTTGTTAGGGGGTTAAGGTGGTTTGTTGTTAGGAGGTTAGGGCTGTTTGTTGTTACAGGGTTAGGTTAGTTTCTTGTTAGGGGTTTAGTGTTGTTTGTTGTTAGGGGGTTAGTGTTTGTTGTTAGGGGTTTAGTGTTGTTTCTTGTTGGAGTTTAGTGGTTTTTGTTGTTAGGGTGTTAGTGTTGTTTGTTGTTAGGGGTTTAGGGTTGTTTGTTGTTAGGGGTTTAAGGTTGTTTGCTGTTAGGAGGTTAGGGTTGTTTGTTGTTACGGGGTTAGGTTAGTTTCTTGTTAGGGGTTTAGTGTTGTTTGTTGTTAGGGTGTTAGTGTTTGTTGTTAGGGGTTTAGGGTTGTTTCTTGTTGGGGTTTAGTAGTTTTTGTTGTTAGAGTGTAAGTGTTGTTTGTGGTTAGGGGATTAGTGTTGTTGTTTGTTAGGGGGTTAGGGTTGTTTGTTGTTAGGAGGTTAGGGTTGTTTGATTTTACAGGGTTAGGTTAGTTTCTTGTTAGGGGTTTAGTGTTGTTTGTTGTTAGGGGGTTAGTGTTTGTTGTTAGGGGTTTAGGGTTGTTTCTTTTTGGGGTTTAGTAGTTTTTGTTGTTAGGGTGTTAGTGTTGTTTGTGGTTGGGGGGTTAGTGTTGTTTGTTCTTACGGGGTTAGTGTTGTTTGTGGTTAGGGTGTTAGTGTTGTTTGTGGTTAGGGCGTGTGCGTTGTTGGTTGTTAGGGGGTTAGGATTGTTTGTTGTTAGGGGTTTAGGGTTGTTTGTTGTTAGGGGGTTAAGGATGTTTGTTGTTAGGATGTTAGGGTTGTTTGTTGTTACAGGGTTAGGTTAGTTTCTTGTTAGGGGTTTAGTGTTGTTTGTTGTTAGGGGGTTAGTGTTTGTTGTTAGGGGTTTAGTGTTGTTTCTTGTTGGGGTTTAGTGTTTTTTGTTGTTAGGGTGTTAGTGTTTTTTGTTGTTAGGGGTTTAGGGTTGTTTGTTGTTAGGGGTTTAAGGTTGTTTGTTCTTAGGAGGTTAGGGTTGTTTGTTGTTACAGGTTTAGTTTAGTTTCTTGTTAGGGGTTTAGTGTTGTTTGTTGTTAGGGGGTTAGTGTTTGTTGTTAGGGGTTTAGGGTTCTTTCTTTTTGGGGTTTAGTAGTTTTTGTTGTTAGGGTGTTAGTGTTGTTTGTGGTTAGGGGGTTAGTGTTGTTTGTTCTTACGGGGTTAGTGTTGTTTGTGGTTAGGGTGTTAGTGTTGTTTGTGGTTAGGGGGTGAGAGTTGTTGGTTGTTAGGGGGTTAGGATTGTTTGTTGTTAGGGGTTTAGGGTTGTTTGTTGTTAGGGGGTTAAGGTGGTTTGTTGTTAGGAGGTTAGGGCTGTTTGTTGTTACAGGGTTAGGTTAGTATCTTGTTAGGGGTTTAGTGTTGTTTGTTGTTAGGGGGTTAGTGTTTGTTGTTAGGGGTTTAGTGTTGTTTCTTGTTGGGGTTTAGTAGTTTTTGTTGCTAGGGTGTTAGTGTTGTTTGTGGTTAGGGAGTTAGTGTTGTTGTTTGTTAGGGTTTTAGGGTTGTTTTTTGTTAGGTTATGGTTGTTTGTTGTTACACGGTTAGGTTAGTTTCTTGTTAAGGGTTTAGTGTTGTTTGTTGTTAGGGGGTTAGTGTTTGTTGTTAGGGATTTAGTGTTGTTTCTTGTTGGGGTTTAGTGGTTTTTGTTGTTAGGGTGTTAGTGTTGTTTGTTGTTAGGGGTTTAGGGTTGTTTGTTGTTAGGGGTTTAAGGTTGTTTGTTGTTAGGAGGTTAGGGTTGTTTGTTGTTATGGGGTTAGGTTAGTTTCTTGTTAGGGGTTTAGTGTTGTTTGTTGTTAGTGGTTTAGTGTTTGTTGTTAGGGGTTTAGGGTTGTTTCTTGTTGGGTTTAGTGGTTTTTGTTGTTAGGGTGTTAGTGTTCTTTGTTGTTAGGGGGTTAGTGTTGTTTGTTCTTACGGGGTTAGTGTTGTTTGTGGTTAGGGTGTTAGTGTTGTTTGTGGTTAGGGGGTGTGCGTTGTTGGTTGTTAGGGGGTTAGGATTGTTTGTTGTTAGGGGTTTAGGGTTGTTTGTTGTTAGGGGGTTAAGGTTCTTTGTTGTTAGGAGGTTAGGGTTGTTTGTTGTTACAGGGTTAGGTTAGTTTCTTGTTAGGGGTTTAGTGTTGTTTGTTGTTAGGGGATTAGTGTTTGTTGTTAGGGGTTTAGGTTTGCTTCTTGTTGGGGTTTAGTAGTTTTTGTTGTTAGGGTGTTAGTGTTGTTTGTGGTTAGGGGGTTAGTGTTGTTGTTTGTTGGGGGTTAGGTTTGTTTGTTGTTAGGAGGTTAGGGTTGTTTGTTGTTACAGGTTTAGGTTAGTTTCTTGTTAGGGGTTTAGTGTTGTTTGTTGTTAGAGGGTTAGTGTTTGTTGTTAGGGGTTTAGTGTTGTTTCTTGTTGGGGTTTAGTGGTTTTTGTTGTTAGGGTGTTAGTGTTGTTCGTTGTTAGGGGTTTAGTGTTGTTTGTTGTTAGGGGTTTAAGGTTGTTTGTTGTTAGGGGGTTAGTGTTTTTTGTTCTTACGGGGTTAGTGTTTTTGTGGTTAGGGTGTTAGTGTTGTTTGTGGTTGGGGGTGAGCGTTGTTGGTTGTTAGGGGGTTAGAATTGTTTGTTGTTAGGGGTTTATAGATGTTTGTTATTAGGGGGTTAAGGTTGTTTGTTGTTAGGAGGTTAGGGCTGTTTGTTGTTACAGGGTTAGGTTAGTTTCTTGTTAGGGGTTTAGTGTTGTTTGTTGTTAGGGGGTTAGTGTTTGTTGTTAGGGGTTTAGTGTTGTTTCTTGTTGGGGTTTAGTGGTTTTTGTTGTTAGGGTGTTAGTGTTGTTTGTTGTTAGGGGTTTAGGGTTGTTTGTTGTTAGGGGTTTAAGGTTGTTTGTTGTTAGGAGGTTAGGGTTGTTTGTTGTTACGGGTTTAGGTTAGTTTCTTGTTAGGGGTTTAGTGTTGTTTGTTGTTAGGGGGTTAGTGTTTTTTGTTAGGGGTTTAGGGTTGTTTCTTGTGGGGGTTTAGTAGTTTTTGTTGTTAGGGTGTTAGTGTTGTTTGTGGTTAGGGGGTTAGTGTTGTTTGTTCTTACGGGGTTAGTGTTGTTTGTGGTTAGGGTGTTAGTGTTGTTTGTGGTTAGGGGGTGAGAGTTGTTCGTTGTTAGGGGGTTAGGATTGTTTGTTGTTAGGGGTTTAGGGTTGTTTGTTGTTAGGGGGTTAAGGTTGTTTGTTGTTAGGAGGTTAGGGCTGTTTGTTGTTACAGGGTTAGGTTCGTTTCTTGTTAGGGGTTTAGTGTTGTTTGTTGTTAGGGGGTTAGTGTTTGTTGTTAGGGGTTTAGTGTTGTTTCTTGTTGGGGTTTAGTAGTTTTTGTTGTTAGGGTGTTAGTGTTGTTTGCTGTTAGGGGTTTAGGGTTGTTTGTAGTTAGGGGTTTAAGGTTGTTTGTTGTTAGGAGGTTAGGGTTGTTTGTTGTTACGGGTTTAGGTTAGTTTCTTCTTAGGGGTTTAGTGTTTTTTGTTGTTAGGGGGTTAGTGTTTGTTGTTAGGGGTTTAGGGTTGTTTCTTGTTGGGGTTTAGTAGTTTTGGTTGTTAGGGTGTTAGTGTTGTTTGTTGTTAGGGGGTTAGTGTTGTTTGTTCTTACAGGGTTAGTGTTGTTTGTGGTTAGGGTGTTAGTGTTGTTTGTGGTTATGGGGTGAGCGTTGTTGGTTGTTAGGGGGTTAGGATTGTTTGTTGTTAGGGGTTTAGGGTTGTTTGTTGTTAGGGGGTTAAGGTTGTTTGTTGTTATGAAGTTAGGGTTGTTTGTTGTTACAGGGTTAGGTTAGTTTCTTGTTAGGGGTTTAGAGTTGTTTGTTGTTAGGAGGTTAGTGTTTGTTGTTAGGGGTTTAGTGTTGTTTCTTGTTGGGGTTTGGTGGTTTTTGTTGTTAGGGTGTTAGTGTTGTTTGTTGTTAGGGGTTTAGGGTTGTTTGTTGTTAGGGGTTTAAGGTTGTTTGTTGTTAGGAGGTTAGGGTTGTTTGTTGTTACGGGGTTAGGTTAGTTTCTTGTTAGGGGTTTAGTGTTGTTTGTTGTTAGGGGGTTAGTGTTTGTTGTTAGGGGTTTAGGGTTGTTTCTTGTTGGGGTTTAGTAGTTTTTGTTGTTAGGGTGTTAGCGTTGTTTGTTGTTAGGGGGTTAGTGTAGTTTGTTGTTACGGGGTTAGTGTTGTTTGTGGTTAGGGTGTTAGTGTTGTTTGTGGTTAGGGGGTGTGCGTTGTTGGTTGTTAGGGGGTTAGGATTGTTTGTTGTTAGGGGTTTAGGGTTGTTTGTTGTTAGGGGGTTAAGGATGTTTGTTGTTAGGATGTTAGGGTTGTTTGTTGTTACAGGGTTAGGTTAGTTTCTTGTTAGGGGTTTAGGGTTGTTTGTTGTTAGGGAGTTAGTGTTTGTTGTTACGGGTTTAGTTTTGTTTCTTGTTGGGGTTTAGTGGTTTTTGTTGTTAGCGTGTTAGTGTTGTTTGTTGTTAGGGGTTTAGGGTTGTTTGTTGTCAGGGGGTTGTGTTTGTGATTAGGGGTTTAGGGTTGTTTCTTGTTGGAGTTTAGTAGTTTTTGTTGTTAGGGTGTTAGTGTTGTTTGTGGTTAGGGGGTTAGTGTTGTTGTTTGTTAGGCGGTTAGGGTTGTTTGTTGTTAGAAGCTTAGGGTTGTTTGTTGTTAGGGGTTTAGGGTTGTTTGTTGTTAGGGGGTTAGGGTTGTTTGTTGTTACGGGGTTGGGTTAGTTTCTTGTTAGGGGTTTAGTGTTTTTTGTTGTTAGGGGGTTAGTGTTTGTTGTTAGGGGTTTAGGGTTGTTTGTTTTTGGGGTATAGTAGTTTTTGTTGTTAGGGTGTTAGTGTTGTTTGTGGTTAGGGGGTTAGTGTTGTTTGTTCTTACGGGGTTAGTGTTGTTTGTGTTTAGGGTGTTAGTGTTGTTTGTTGTTAGGGGTTAGTGTTGTTTGTGGATAGGGGGTGTGCGTTGTTGGTTGTTAGGGGGTTAGGATTGTTTGTTGTTAGGGGTTTAGGGTTGTTTGTTGTTAGGGGGTTAAGGTTGTTTGTTGTTAGGAAGTTAGGGTTGTTTGTTGTTACAGGGTTAGGTTAGTTTCTTGTTAGGGGTTTAGTGTTGTTTGTTGTTAGGGGGTTAGTGTTTGTTGTTAGGGGTTTAGTGTTGTTTCTTGTTGGGGTTTAGTGTTTTTTGTTGTTAGGGTGTTAGTGTTTTTTTTGCTAGGGTTTTAGGGTTGTTTGTTGTTAGGGGTTTAAGGTTGTTTGTTGTTAGGAGGTTAGGGTTGTTTGTTGTTAAAGGGATAGATTAGTTTCTTGTTAGGGGTTTAGTGTTGTTTGTTGTTAGGGGGTTAGTGTTTGTTGTTAGGGGTTTAGGGTTGTTTCTTTTTGGAGTTTAGTAGTTTTTGTTGTTAGGGTGTTAGTGTTGTTTGTGGTTAGGGGGTTAGTGTTGTTTGTTCTTACGGGATTAGTGTTGTTTGTTGTTAGGGTGTTAGTGTTGTTTGTGGTTAGGGGGTGAGCGTTGTTGGTTATTAGGGGTTTAGGGTTGTTTGTTGTTAGGGGTTTGAGGTTGTTTGCTGTTAGGAGGTTAGGGTTGTTTGTTGTTACGGGGTTACGATAGTTTCTTGTTAGGGGTTTAGTGTTGTTTGTTGTTAGGGGGTTAGTGTTTGTTGTTAGGGTTTTAGGGTTGTTTCTTGTTGGGGTTTAGTGGTTTTTGTTCTTAGGGTGTTAGTGTTGTTTGTTGTTAGGGGTTTAGGGTTGTTTGTTGTTAGGGGTTTAAGGTTGTTTGTTGTTAGGAGGTTAGGGTTGTTTGTTGTTACGGGGATAGGTAAGTTACTTGTTAGGGGTTTAGTGTTGTTTGTTGTTAGGGGGTTAGTGTTTTTTGTTAGGGGTTTAGGGTTGTTTCTTGTTGGGGTTTAGTAGTTTTTGTTGTTAGGGTGTTAGTGTTGTTTGTGGTTAGGGTGTTAGTGTTGTTTGTGGTTAGGGGGTTAGTGTTGTTGTTTGTTAGGGGGTTAGGGTTGCTTGTTGTTAGAAGGTTATGGTTGTTTGTTGTTAGGGGTTTAGGGTTGTTTGTTGTTACGGGGTTAGGTTAGTTTCTTCTTAGGGGTTTAGTGTTTTTTGTTGTTAGGGGGTTAGTGTTTGTTGTTAGGAGTTTAGAGTTGTTTCTTGTTGGGGTTTAGTAGTTTTTGTTGTTAGGGTGTTAGTATTGTTTGTTGTTAGGGGGTTAGTGTTGTTTGTTCTTACGGGGTTAGTGTTTTTGTGGTTAGGGTGTTAGTGTTGTTTGTGGTTAGGGGGTGAGCGTTGTTGGTTGTTAGGGGGTTAGAATTGTTTGTTGTTAGGGGTTTATAGTTGTTTGTTATTAGGGGGTTAAGGTTGTTTGTTGTTAGGAGGTTAGGGCTGTTTGTTGTTACAGGGTTAGGTTAGTTTCTTGTTAGGGGTTTAGTGTTGTTTCTTGTTAGGGGGTTAGTGTTTGTTGTTAGGGGTTTAGTGTTGTTTCTTGTTGGGGTTTAGTGGTTTTTGTTGTTAGGGTGTTAGTGTTGTTTGTTGTTAGGTGTTTAGGGTTGTTTGTTGTTAGGGGTTTAAGGTTGTTTGTTGTTAGGAGGTTAGGGTTGTTTGTTGTTACGGGGTTTGGTTAGTTTCTTGTTAGGGGTTTAGTGTTGTTTGTTGTTAGGGGGTTAGTGTTTGTTGTTAGGGGTTTAGGGTTGTTTCTTGTTGGGGTTTAGTAGTTTTAGTTGTTAGGGTGTTAGTGTTGCTTGTGGTTAGGGGCTTAGTGTTGTTGTTTGTTAGGGGGTTAGGGTTGTTTGTTGTTAGGAGGTTTGGGTTCTTTGTTGTTACAGGGTTATTTTAGTTTCTTGTTAGGGGTTTAGTGTTGTTTGTTGTTAGGGGGTTAGTGTTTGTTGTTAGGGGGTTAGTGTTGTTTCTTGTTGGGGTTTAGTGGTTTTTGTTGTTAGGGTGTTAGTGTTGTTTGTTGTTAGGGGTTTAGGGTTGTTTGTTGTTAGGGGTTTAAGGTTGTTTGTTGTTAGGAGGTGAGGGTTGTTTGTTGTTACGGGTTTAGGTTAGTTTCTTGTTAGGGGTTTAGTGTTGTTTGTTGTTAGGGGGTTAGTGTTTGTTGTTAGGGGTTTAGGGTTGTTTCTTGTTGGGGTTTAGTAGTTTTTGTTGTTAGGGTGTTAGTGTTGTTTGTTGTTAGGGGGTTAGTGTTGTTTGTTCTTACGGGGTTTGTCTTGTTTTTGCTTAGGGTGTTAGTGTTGTTTGTGGTTAGAGGATGAGCGTTGTTGGTTGTTAGGGGGTTAGGATTGTTTGTTGTTAGGGGTTTAGGGTTGTTTGTTGTTAGGGGGTTAAGGTTGTTTGTTGTTAGGAGGTTAGGGTTGTTTGTTGTTACAGGGTTAGGTTAGTTTCTTGTTATGGGTTTAGTGTTGTTTGTTGTTAGGGGGTTAGTGTTTGTTGTTAGGGGTTTAGTGTTTCTTGTTGGGGTTTAGTGGTTTTTGTTGTTAGGGTGTTAGTGTTTGTTGTTAGGGGTTTAGGGTTGTTTGTTGTTAGGGGTTTAAGGTTGTTTGTTGTTAGGAGGTTAGGGTTGTTTGTTGTTACGGGGTTAGGTTAGTTTCTTGTTAGGGGTTTAGTGTTGTTTGTTGTTAGGGGTTTAGGTTTGCTTCTTGTTGGGGTTTAGTAGTTTTTGTTGTTAGGGTGTTAGTGTTGTTTGTGGTTAGGGGGTTAGTGTTGTTGTTTGTTGGGGGTTAGGTTTGTTTGTTGTTAATAGGTTAGGGTTGTTTGTTGTTACAGGGTTAGGTTAGTTTCTTGTTAGGGGTTTAGTGTTGTTTGTTGTTAGAGGGTTAGTGTTTGTTGTTAGAGGTTTAGTGTTGTTTCTTGTTGGGGTTTAGTGGTTTTTGTTGTTAGGGTGTTAGTGTTGTTTGTTGTTAGGGGTTTAGTGTTGTTTGTTGTTAGGGGTTTAAGGTTGTTTGTTGTTAGGGGGTTAGTGTTGATTGTTCTTACGGGGTTAGTGTTTTTGTGGTTAGGGTGTTAGAGTTGTTTGTTGTTAGGGGGTGAGCGTTGTTGGTTGTTAGGGGGTTAGAATTGTTTGTTGTTAGGGGTTTATAGTTGTTTGTTATTAGGGGGTTAAGATTGTTTTTTGTTAGGAGGTTAGGGTTGTTTGTTGTTACAGGGTTAGGTTAGTTTCTTGTTAGGGGTTTAGTGTTGTTTGTTGTTAGGGGGTTAGTGTTTGTTGTTAGGGGTTTAGTGTTGTTTCTTGTTGGGGTTTAGTGGTTTTTGTTGTTAGGGTGTTAGTGTTGTTTGTTGTTAGGGGTTTAGTGTTGTTTGTTGTTAGGGGTTTAAGGTTGTTTGTTGTTAGGAGGTTAGGGTTGTTTGTTGTTACGGGGTTAGGTTAGTTTCTTGTTAGGGGTTTAGTGTTGTTTGTTGTTAGGGGGTTAGTGTTTGTTGTTAGGGGTTTAGGGTTGTTTCTTGTTGGGGTTTAGTAGTTTTTGTTGTTAGGGTGTTAGTGTTGTTTGTTGTTAGCGGGTTAGTGTAGTTTGTTCTTACGGGGTTAGTGTTGTTTGTGGTTAGGGTGTTAGTGTTGTTTGTGGTTAGGGGGTGTGCGTTGTTGGTTGTTAGGGGGTTAGGATTGTTTGTTGTTAGGGGTTTAGGGTTGTTTGTTGTTAGGGGGTTAAGGATGTTTGTTGTTAGGATGTTAGTGTTGTTTGTTGTTACGGGGTTAGGTTAGTTTCTTGTTAGTTGTTTACTGTTGTTTGTTGTTAGGGGGTTAGTGTTTGTTGTTAGGGATTTAGGGTTGTTTCTTGTTGGGGTTTAGTAGTTTTTGTTGTTAGGGTGTTAGTGTTGTTTGTTGTTAGCGGGTTAGTGTAGTTTGTTCTTACGGGGTTAGTGTTGTTTGTGGTTAGGGTGTTAGTGGTTTTTGTTGTTAGGGTGTTAGTGTTGTTTGTTGTTAGGGTGTTAGTGTTGTTTGTTGTTAGGGGTTTAGGGTTGTTTGTTGTTAGGGGTTTAAGGTTGTTTGTTGTTAGGAGGTTAGTGTTGTTTGTTGTTATGGGGTTAGGTTAGTTTCTTGTTAGGGGTTTAGTGTTGTTTGTTGTTAGGGGTTTAGTGTTTGTTGTTAGGGGTTTAGGGTTGTTTCTTGTTGGGTTTAGTGGTTTTTGTTGTTAGGGTGTTAGTGTTCTTTGTTGTTAGGGGGTTAGTGTTGTTTGTTCTTACGGGGTTAGTGTTGTTTGTGGTTAGGGTGTTAGTGTTGTTTGTGGTTAGGGGGTGTGCGTTTTTGGTTGTTAGGGGGTTAGGATTGTTTGTTGTTAGGGGTTTAGGGTTGTTTGTTGTTAGGGGGTTAAGGTTGTTTGTTGTTAGGAGGTTAGGGTTGTTTGTTGTTACAGGGTTAGGTTAGTTTCTTGTTAGGGGTTTAGTGTTGTTTGTTGTTAGGGGGTTAGTGTTTGTTGTTAGGGGTTTAGGTTTGCTTCTTGTTGGGGTTTAGTAGTTTTTGTTGTTAGGGTGTTAGTGTTGTTTGTGGTTAGGGGGTTAGTGTTGTTGTTTGTTGGGGGTTAGGTTTGTTTGTTGTTAGGAGGTTAGGGTTGTTTCTTGTTGGGGTTTAGTAGTTTTGGTTGTTAGGGTGTTAGTGTTGTTTGTTGTTAGGGGGTTAGTGTTGTTTGTTCTTACAGGGTTAGTGTTGTTTGTGGTTAGGGTGTTAGTGTTGTTTGTGGTAATGGGGTGAGCGTTGTTGGTTGTTAGGGGGTTAGGATTGTTTGTTGTTAGGGGTTTAGGGTTGTTTGTTGTTAGGGGGTTAAGGTTGTTTGTTGTTAGGAGGTTAGGGTTGTTTGTTGTTACAGGGTTAGGTTAGTTTCTTGTTAGGGGTTTAGTGTTGTTTGTTGTTAGGGAGTTAGTGTTTGTTGTTAGGGGTTTAGTGTTGTTTCTTGTTGGGGTTTGGTGGTTTTTGTTGTTAGGGTGTTAGTGTTGTTTGTTGTTAGGGGTTTAGGGTTGTTTGTTGTTAGGGGTTTAAGGTTGTTTGTTGTTAGGAGGTTAGGGTTGTTTGTTGTTACGGGGTTAGGTTAGTTTCTTGTTAGGGGTTTAGTGTTGTTTGTTGTTAGGGGGTTAGTGTTTGTTGTTAGGGGTTTAGGGTTGTTTCTTGTTGGGGTTTAGTAGTTTTTGTTGTTAGGGTGTTAGCGTTGTTTGTTGTTAGGGGGTTAGTGTAGTTTGTTCTTACGGGGTTAGTGTTGTTTGTGGTTAGGGTGTTAGTGTTGTTTGTGGTTAGGGGGTGTGCGTTGTTGGTTGTTAGGGGGTTAGGATTGTTTGTTGTTAGGGGTTTAGGGTTGTTTGTTGTTAGGGGGTTAAGGATGTTTGTTGTTAGGATGTTAGGGTTGTTTGTTGTTACAGGGTTAGGTTGGTTTCTTGTTAGGGGTTTAGTGTTGTTTGTTGTTAGGGAGTTAGTGTTTGTTGTTACGGGTTTAGTGTTGTTTCTTGTTGGGGTTTAGTGGTTTTTGTTGTTAGCGTGTTAGTGTTGTTTGTTGTTAGGGGTTTAGGGTTGTTTGTTGTCAGGGGGTTGTGTTTGTTATTAGGGGTTTAGGGTTGTTTCTTGTTGGAGTTTAGTAGTTTTTGTTGTTAGGGTGTTAGTGTTGTTTGTGGTTAGGGGGTTCGTGTTGTTGTTTGTTTGGCGGTTAGGGTTGTTTGTTGTTAGAAGCTTAGGGTTGTTTGTTGTTAGGGGTTTAGGGTTGTTTGTTGTTAGGAGGTTAGGGTTGTTTGTTGTTACAGGGTTAGGTTAGTTTCTTGTTAGGGGTTTAGTGTTGTTTGTTGTTAGGGGGTTAGTGTTTGTTGTTAGGGGTTTAGGGTTGTTTCTTGTTGGGGTTTAGTAGTTCTTGTTGTTAGGGTGTTAGTGTTGTTTGTTGTTAGGGGGTTAGTGTTGTTTCTTGTTGGGGTTTAGTGTTTTTTGTTGTTAGAGTAGTGTTTTTTGTTGTTAGGGGTTTAGGGTTGTTTGTTGTTAGGGGTTTAAGGTTGTTTGTTGTTAGGAGGTTAGGGTTGTTTGTTGTTACAGGGTTAGGTTAGTTTCTTGTTAGGGGTTTAGTGTTGTTTGTTGTTAGGGTGTTAGTGTTTGTTGTTAGGGGTTTAGGGTTGTTTCTTTTTGGAGTTTAGTAGTTTTTGTTGTTAGGGTGTTAGTGTTGTTTGTGGTTAGGGGGTTAGTGTTGTTTGTTCTTACGGGGTTAGTGTTGTTTGTGGTTAGGGTGTTAGTGTTGTTTGTGGTTAGGGGGTGAGAGTTGTTGGTTGTTAGGGGGTTAGGATAGTTTGTTGTTAGGGGTTTAGCGTTGTTTGTTGTTAGGGGGTTAAGGTGGTTTGTTGTTAGGAGGTTAGGGCTGTTTGTTGTTACAGGGTTAGGTTAGTTTCTTGTTAGGGGTTTAGTGTTGTTTGTTGTTAGGGGGTTAGTGTTTGTTGGTAGGGGTTTAGTGTTGTTTCTTGTTGGGGTTTAGTGGTTTTTGTTGTTAGGGTGTTAGTGCTGTTTGTTGTTAGGGGTTTAGGGTTGTTTGTTGTTAGGGGTTTAAGGTTGTTTGTTGTTAGGAGGTTAGGGTTGTTTGTTGTTACGGGGTTAGGTTAGTTTCTTGTTAGGGGTTTAGTGTTGTTTGTTGTTAGGGGTTTAGGTTTGCTTCTTGTTGGGGTTTAGTAGTTTTTGTTGTTAGGGTGTTAGTGTTGTTTGTGGTTAGGGGGTTAGTGTTGTTGTTTGTTGGGGGTTAGGTTTGTTTGTTGTTAGGAGGTTAGGGTTGTTTGTTGTTACAGGGTTAGGTTAGTTTCTTGTTAGGGGTTTAGTGTTGTTTGTTGTTAGAGGGTTAGTGTTTGTTGTTAGGGGTTTAGTGTTGTTTCTTGTTGGGGTTTAGTGGTTTTTGTTGTTAGGGTGTTAGTGTTGTTTGTTGTTAGGGGTTTAGTGTTGTTTGTTGTTAGGGGTTTAAGGTTGTTTGTTGTTAGGGGGTTAGTGTTGATTGTTCTTACGGGGTTAGTGTTTTTGTGGTTAGGGTGTTAGTGTTGTTTGTGGTTAGGGGGTGAGCGTTGTTGGTTGTTAGGGGGTTAGAATTGTTTGTTGTTAGGGGTTTATAGTTGTTTGTTATTAGGGGGTTAAGGTTGTTTGTTGTTAGGAGGTTAGGGATATTTGTTGTTACAGGGTTAGGTTAGTTTCTTGTTAGGGGTTTAGTGTTGTTTGTTGTTAGGGGGTTAGTGTTTGTTGTTAGGGGTTTAGTGTTGTTTGTTGTTGGGGTTTAGTGGTTTTTGTTGTTAGGGTGTTAGTGTTGTTTGTTGTTAGGTGTTTAGGGTTGTTTGTTGTTAGGGGTTTAAGGTTGTTTGTTGTTACGAGGTTAGGGTTGTTTGTTGTTACGGGGTTAGGTTCGTTTCTTGTTAGGGGTTTAGTGTTTTTTGTTGTTAGGGGGTTAGTGTTTGTTGTTAGGGGTTTAGGGTTGTTTCTTGTTGGGGTTTAGTAATTTTTGTTGTTAGGGTGTTAGTGTTGTTTGTGGTTAGGGGGTTCGTGTTGTTGTTTGTTAGGGGGTTAGGGTTGTTTTTTGTTAGGAGGTTAGGGTTGTTTGTTGTTACGGGGTTAGGTTAGTTTCTTGTTAGGGGTTTAGTGTTGTTTTTTCTTAGGGGGTTAGTGAGTGTTTGTTGTTAGGGGTTTAGGGTTGTTTCTTGTTGGGGTTTAGTAGTTTTTGTTGTTAGGGTGTTAGTGTTGTTTGTGGTTAGGGGGTTAGTGTTGTTTGTTCTTACGGGGTTAGTGTTGTTTGTGGTTAGGGTGTTAGTGTTGTTTGTGGTTAGGGGGTGAGCGTTGTTGGTTGTTAGGGGGTTAGGATTGTTTGTTGTTAGGGGTTTAGGGTTGTTTGTTGTTAGGGGGTTAAGGTTGTTTGTTGTTAGGAGGTTAGGGTTGTTTGTTGTTACAGGGTTAGGTTAGTTTCTTGTTAGGGGTTTAGTGTTGTTTGTTGTTAGGGGGTTAGTGTTTGTTGTTAGGGGTTTAGTGTTGTTTCTTGTTGGGGTTTAGTGGTTTTTGTTGTTAGGTTGTTAGTGTTGCTTGTTGTTAGGGGTTTAGGGTTGTTTGTTGTTAGGGGTTTAAGGTTGTGTGTTGTTAGGTGGTTAGGATTGTTTGTTGTTACGGGTTTAGGTTAGTTTCTTGTTAGGGGTTTAGTGTTGTTTGTTGTTAGGGGGTTAGTGTTTGTTGTTAGGGGTTGAGGGTTGTTTCTTGTTGGGGTTTAGTAGTTTTTGTTGTTAGGGTGTTAGTGTTGTTTGTTGTTAGGGGGTTAGTGTTGTTTGTTCTTACGGGGTTTGTGTTGTTTGTGGTTAGGGTGTTAGTGTTGTTTGTGGTTAGAGGATGAGCGTTGTTGGTTGTTAGGGGGTTAGGATTGTTTGTTGTTAGGGGTTTAGGGTTGTTTGTTGTTAGGGGGTTAAGGTTGTTTGTTGTTAGGAGGTTAGGGTTGTTTGTTGTTACAGGGTTAGGTTAGTTTCTTGTTATGGGTTTAGTATTGTTTGTTGTTAGGGGGTTAGTGTTTGTTGTTAGGGGTTTAGTGTTGTTTCTTGTTGGTGTTTAGTGGTTTTTGTTGTTAGGGTGTTAGTGTTGTTTGTTGTTATGGGTTTAGGGTTGTTTGTTGTTAGGGGTTTAAGGTTGTTTGCTGTTAGGAGGTTAGGGTTGTTTGTTGTTACGGGGTTAGGTTAGTTTCTTGTTAGGGGTTTAGTGTTGTTTGTTGTTAGGGGGTTAGTGTTTGTTGTTAGGGGTTTAGGGTTGTTTGTTGTTGGGGTTTAGTAGTTTTTGTTGTTAGGGTGTTAGTGTTGTTTGCGGTTAGGTTGTTAGTGTTGTTTGTTCTTACGGGGTTAGTGTTGTTTGTTGTTAGGGTGTTAGTGTTGTTTGTCGTTAGGGGGTGAGAGTTGTTGGTTGTTAGGGGGTTGGGATTGTTTGTTGTTAGGGGTTTAGGGTTGTTTGTTGTTAGGGGGTTAAGGTGGTTTGTTGTTAGGAGGTTAGGGCTGTTTGTTGTTACAGGGTTAGGTTAGTTTCTTGTTAGGGGTTTAGTGTTGTTTGTTGTTAGGGGGTTAGTGTTTGTTGTTAGGGGTTTAGTGTTGTTTCTTGTTGGAGTTTAGTGGTTTTTGTTGTTAGGGTGTTAGTGTTGTTTGTTGTCAGGGGTTTAGGGTTGTTTGTTGTTAGGGGTTTAAGGTTGTTTGCTGTTAGGAGGTTAGGGTTGTTTGTTGTTACGGGGTTAGGTTAGTTTCTTGTTAGGGGTTTAGTGTTGTTTGTTTTTAGGGGGTTAGTGTTTGTTGTTAGGGGTTTAGGGTTGTTTCTTGTTGGGGTTTAGTAGTTTTTGTTGTTAGGGTGTAAGTGTTGTTTGTGGTTAGGGGTTTAGTGTTGTTGTTTGTTAGGGGGTTAGGGTTGTTTGTTGTTAGGAGGTTAGGGTTGTTTGTTTTTACAGGGTTAGGTTAGTTTCTTGTTAGGGGTTTAGTGTTGTTTGTTGTTAGGGGGTTAGTGTTTGTTGTTAGGGGTTTAGTGTTGTTTCTTGTTGGGGTTTAGTGGTTTTTGTTGTTAGGGTGTTAGTGTTGTTTGTTGTTAGGGGTTTAGGGTTGTTTGTTGTTAGGGGTTTAAGGTTGTTTGTTGTTAGGAGGTTAGGGTTGTTTGTTGTTACGGGTTTAGGTTAGTTTCTTGTTAGGGGTTTAGTGTTGTTTGTTGTTAGGGGGTTAGTGTTTGTTGTTAGGGGTTTAGGGTTGTTTCTTGTTGGGGTTTAGTAGTTCTTGTTGTTAGGGTGTTAGTGTTGTTTGTTGTTAGGGGGTTAGTGTTGTTTCTTGTTGGGGTTTAGTGTTTTTTGTTGTTAGGGTGTTAGTGTTTTTTGTTGTTAGGGGTTTAGGGTTGTTTGTTGTTAGGGGTTTAAGGTTGTTTGTTGTTAGGAGGTTAGGGTTGTTTGTTGTTACAGGGTTAGGTTAGTTTCTTGTTAGGGGTTTAGTGTTGTTTGTTGTTAGGGTGTTAGTGTTTGTTGTTAGGGGTTTAGGGTTGTTTCTTTTTGGAGTTTAGTAGTTTTTGTTGTTAGGGTGTTAGTGTTGTTTGTGGTTAGGGGGTTAGTGTTGTTTGTTCTTACGGGGTTAGTGTTGTTTGTGGTTAGGGTGTTAGTGTTGTTTGTGGTTAGGGGGTGAGAGTTGTTGGTTGTTAGGGGGTTAGGATAGTTTGTTGTTAGGGGTTTAGCGTTGTTTGTTGTTAGGGGGTTAAGGTGGTTTGTTGTTAGGAGGTTAGGGCTGTTTGTTGTTACAGGGTTAGGTTAG
This sequence comes from Loxodonta africana, assembly GCF_030014295.1. Lineage (NCBI taxonomy): Eukaryota > Metazoa > Chordata > Mammalia > Proboscidea > Elephantidae > Loxodonta > Loxodonta africana. Next base: position 353,275 of record NW_026974878.1, on the reverse strand, counting down.
TTTCTTGTTAGGGGTTTAGTGTTGTTTGTTGTTAGGGGGTTAGTGTTTGTTGGTAGGGGTTTAGTGTTGTTTCTTGTTGGGGTTTAGTGGTTTTTGTTGTTAGGGTGTTAGTGCTGTTTGTTGTTAGGGGTTTAGGGTTGTTTGTTGTTAGGGGTTTAAGGTTGTTTGTTGTTAGGAGGTTAGGGTTGTTTGTTGTTACGGGGTTAGGTTAGTTTCTTGTTAGGGGTTTAGTGTTGTTTGTTGTTAGGGGTTTAGGTTTGCTTCTTGTTGGGGTTTAGTAGTTTTTGTTGTTAGGGTGTTAGTGTTGTTTGTGGTTAGGGGGTTAGTGTTGTTGTTTGTTGGGGGTTAGGTTTGTTTGTTGTTAGGAGGTTAGGGTTGTTTGTTGTTACAGGGTTAGGTTAGTTTCTTGTTAGGGGTTTAGTGTTGTTTGTTGTTAGAGGGTTAGTGTTTGTTGTTAGGGGTTTAGTGTTGTTTCTTGTTGGGGTTTAGTGGTTTTTGTTGTTAGGGTGTTAGTGTTGTTTGTTGTTAGGGGTTTAGTGTTGTTTGTTGTTAGGGGTTTAAGGTTGTTTGTTGTTAGGGGGTTAGTGTTGATTGTTCTTACGGGGTTAGTGTTTTTGTGGTTAGGGTGTTAGTGCTGTTTGTGGTTAGGGGGTGAGCGTTGTTGGTTGTTAGGGGGTTAGAATTGTTTGTTGTTAGGGGTTTATAGTTGTTTGTTATTAGGGGGTTAAGATTGTTTTTTGTTAGGAGGTTAGGGTTGTTTGCTGTTACATGGTTAGGTTAGTTTCTTGTTAGGGGTTTAGTGTTGTTTGTTGTTAGGGGGTTAGTGTTTGTTGTTAGGGGTTTAGTGTTGTTTCTTGTTGGGGTTTAGTGGTTTTTGTTGTTAGGGTGTTAGTGTTGTTTGTTGTTAGGGGTTTTGGGTTGTTTGTTGTTAGGGGTTTAAGGTTGTTTGTTGTTAGGAGGTTAGGGTTGTTTGTTGTTACGGGGTTAGGTTAGTTTCTTGTTAGGGGTTGAGTGTTGTTTGTTGTTAGGGGGTTAGTGTTTGTTGTTAGGGGTTGAGGGTTGTTTCTTGTTGGGGTTTAGTAGTTTTTGTTGTTAGGGTTTTAGTGTTCTTTGTTGTTAGGGGGTTAGTGTTGTTTGTTCTTACAGGGTTAGTGTTGTTTGTGGTTAGGGTGTTAGTGTTGTTTGTGGTTAGGGGGTGAGCGTTGTTGGTTGTTAGGGGGTTAGGATTGTTTGTTGTTAGGGGTTTAGGGTTGTTTGTTGTTAGGGGGTTAAGGATGTTTGTTGTTAGGAGGTTAGGGTTGTTTGTTGTTACAGGGTTAGGTTACTTTCTTGTTAGGGGTTTAGTGTTGTTTGTTGTTAGGGGGTTAGTGTTTGTTGTTAGGGGTTTAGTGTTGTTTCTTGTTGGGGTTTAGTGGTTTTTGTTGTTAGGGTGTTAGTGTTGTTTGTTGTTAGGGGTTTTGTGTTGTTTGTTGCTAGGGGTTTAAGGTTGTTTGTTGTTAGGAGGTTAGGGTTGTTTGTTGTTACGGGGTTAGGTTAGTTTCTTGTTAGGGGTTGAGTGTTGTTTGTTGTTAGGGGGTTAGTGTTTGTTGTTAGGGGTTGAGGGTTGTTTCTTGTTGGGGTTTAGTAGTTTTTGTTGTTAGGGTGTTAGTGTTGTTTGTTGTTAGGGGGTTAGTGTTGTTTGTTCTTACAGGGTTAGTGTTGTTTGTGGTTAGGGTGTTAGTGTTGTTTGTGGTTAGGGGGTGAGCGTTGTTGTTGTTACGGGGTTAGGATTGTTTGTTGTTAGGGGTTTAGGGTTGTTTGTTGTTAGGGGGTTAAGGATGTTTGTTGTTAGGATGTTAGGGTTGTTTGTTGTTACAGGGTTAGGTTAGTTTCTTGTTATGGGTTTAGTGTTGTTTGTTGTTAGGGGGTTAGTGTTTGTTGTTAGGGGTTTAGTGTTGTTTCTTGTTGGGGTTTAGTGTTTTTTGTTGTTAGGGTGTTAGTGTTTTTTGTTGTTAGGGGTTTAGGGTTGTTTGTTGTTAGGGGTTTAAGGTTGTTTGTTGTTAGGAGGTTAGGGTTGTTTGTTGTTACAGGGTTAGGTTAGTTTCTTGTTAGGGGTTTAGTGTTGTTTGTTGTTAGGGGGTTAGTGTTTGTTGTTAGGGGTTTAGGGTTGTTTCTTTTTGGGGTTTAGTAGTTTTTGTTGTTAGGGTGTTAGTGTTGTTTGTGGTTAGGGGGTTAGTGTTGTTTGTTCTTAAGGGGTTAGTGTTGTTTGTGGTTAGGGTGTTAGTGTTGTTTGTGGTTAGGGGGTGAGAGTTGTTGGTTGTTAGGGGGTTAGGATTGTTTGTTAGGGATTAGGGTTGTTTGTTGTTAGGGGGTTAAGGTGGTTTGTTGTTAGGAGGTTAGGGCTGTTTGTTGTTACAGGGTTAGGTTAGTTTCTTGTTAGGGGTTTAGTGTTGTTTGTTGTTAGGGGGTTAGTGTTTGTTGTTAGGGGTTTAGTGTTGTTTCTTGTTGGGGTTTAGTGGTTTTTGTTGTTAGGGTGTTAGTGTTGTTTGTTGTTAGGGGTTGAGGGTTGTTTGTTCTTAGGGGTTTAAGGTTGTTTGCTGTTAGGAGGTTAGGGTTGTTTGTTGTTACGGGGTTAGGTTAGTTTCTTGTTAGGGGTTTAGTGTTGTTTGTTGTTAGGGGGTTAGTGTTTGTTGTTAGGGGTTTAGGGTTGTTTCTTGTTGGGGTTTAGTAGTTTTTGTTGTTAGAGTGTTAGTGTTGTTTGTGGTTAGGGGGTAAGTGTTGTTGTTTTCTGGGGGATAGGGTTGTTTGTTGTTAGGAGGTTAGGGTTGTTTGTTTTTACAGGGTTAGGTTAGTTTCTTGTTACGGGTTTAGTGTTGTTTGTTGTTAGGGGGTTAGTGTTTGTTGTTAGGGGTTTAGGGTTGTTTCTTGTTGGGGTTTAGTAGTTTTTGTTGTTAGGGTGTTAGTATTGTTTGTTGTTAGGGGGTTAGTGTTGTTTGTTCTTACGGGGTTAGTGTTGTTTGTGGTTAGGGTGTTAGTGTTGTTTGTGGTTAGGGGGTGTGCGTTGTTGGTTGTTAGGAGGTTAGGATGGTTTGTTGTTAGGGGTTTAGGGTTGTTTGTTGTCAGGGGGTTAAGGTTGTTTGTTGTTAGGAGGTTAGGGTTGTTTGTTGTTACGGGGTTAGGTTAGTTTCTTGTTAGGGGTTTAGTGTTTTTAGTTGTTAGGGGGTTAGTGTTTGTTGTTAGGGGTTTAGGGCTGTTTCTTGTTGGGGTTTAGTAGTTTTTGTTGTTAGGGTGTTAGTGTTGTTTGTGGTTAGGGGGTTAGTGTTGTTGTTTGTTAGGGGGTTAAGGTTGTTTGTTGTTTGGAGGTTAGGGCTGTTTGTTGTTACAGGGTTAGGTTAGTTTCTTGCTAGGGGTTTAGTGTTGTTTGTTGTTAGGGGGTTAGTGCTTGTTGTTAGGGGTTTAGTGTTGTTTCTTTTTGGGGTTTAGTGGTTTTTGTTGTTAGGGTGTTAGTGTTGTTTCTTGTTAGGGGTTTAGGGTTGTTTGTTCTTAGGGGTTTAAGGTTGTTTGTTGTTAGGAGGTTAGGGTTGTTTGTTGTTACGGGGTTAGGTTAGTTTCTTGTTAGGGGTTTAGTGTTGTTTGTTGTTAGGGGTTAGCGTTTGTTGTTAGTGGTTTAGGGTTGTTTCTTGTTGGGGTTTAGTGTTTTTTGTTGTTAGGGTGTTAGTGTTGTTTGTGGTTAGGGGGTTAGTGTTGTTTGTTCTTACGGGGTTAGTGTTGTTTGTGGTTAGGGTGTTAGTGTTGTTTGTGGTTAGGGGGTCGGCGTTGTTGGTTGTTAAGGGGTTAGGATTGTTTGTTGTTAGGGGTTTAGGGTTGTTTCTTCTTAGGGGGCTAAGGTTGTTTGTTGTTAGTATGTTAGGGTTGTTTGTTGTTACAGGGTTAGGTTAGTTTCTTGTTAGGGGTTTGGTGTTGTTTGTTGTTAGGGTGTTAGTGTTTGTTGTTAGGGGTTTAGTGTTGTTTCTTGTTGTGGTTTAGTGGTTTTTGTTGTTAGGGTGTTAGTGTTGTTTGTTGTTAGGGGTTTAGGGTTGTTTGTTGTTAGGGGTTTAAGGTTGTTTGTTGTTAGGAGGTTAGGGTTGTTTTTTGTTACTGGGTTAGGTTAGTTTCTTGTTGGGGTTTAGTGGTTTTTGTTGTTAGGGTGTTAGTGTTTGTTGTTAGGGGGTTAGTGTTGTTTGTTCTTACGGGGTTAGTGTTGATTGTGGTTAGGGTGTTAGTGTTGTTTGTGGTTAGGGGGTGAGCGTTGTTGGTTGTTAGGGGGTTAGGATTGTTTGTTGTTAGGGGTTTAGGGTTGTTTGTTGTTAGGTGGTTAAGGTGGTTTGTTGTTAGGAGGTTAGGGTTGTTTGTTGTTAGGGGTTTAGTGTTGTTTGTTGTTAGGGTGTGAGAGTTGTTTGTTGTTTGGGGTTTGTGTTGTTTTTTAGGGGGTTTGTTTTGTTTGTTGTTAGTGGGTTAGTGTTGTTTGTAGTTAGGGGATTAGGGTTGTTGTCAGACGGTTAGTGTTGTTTGTTGTTGGGGCTTAGTGTTCTTTGTTTTTAGGGGGTTAGGGATCTTTGTTGTTAGGGTGTTAGTGTTGTTTGTTGTTAGGGGGTTAGTGTTGTTTGTTGTTAGGTGTTTAGGGTTGTTTCTTGGGGTTTAGTGGGTTTTATTGTTAGGGTGTTAGTGTTTTTGCTTAGGGGTTAGCGCTGTTGGTTGTTAGGGGGTAAGGTTTGTTTGTTGTTAGGGGTTTAGGGTTGTTTGTTGTTAGGGGTTTAGGGTTGTCTGTTGTTAGGGGTTTAAGGTTGTTTGCTGTTAGGAGGTTAGGGTTGTTTGTTGTTACGGGGTTAGGTTAGTTTCTTGTTAGGGGTTTAGTGTTGTTTGTTGTTAGGGGGTTAGTGTTTGTTGTTAGGGGTTTAGGGTTGTTTCTTGTTGGGGTTTAGTAGTTTTTGTTGTTAGGGTGTTAGTGTTGTTTGTGGTTAGGGGGTTAGTGTTGTTGTTTGTTAGGGGGTTAGGGTTGTTTGTTGTTAGGAGGTTAGGGTTGTTTGTTTTTACAGGGAAAGGTCAGTTTCTTGTTAGGGGTTTAGTGTTGTTTGTTGTTAGGGGGTTAGTGTTTGTTGTTAGGGGTTTATTGTTGTTTCTTGTTGGGGTTTAGTAGTTTTTGTTGTTAGGGTGTTAGTGTTGTTTGTTGTTAGGGGTTTAGGGTTGTTTGTTGTTAGGGGTTTAAGGTTGTTTGTTGTTAGGAGGTTAGGGTTGTTTGTTGTTACGGAGTTAGGTTAGTTTCTTGTTAGGGGTTTAGTGTTGTTTGTTGTTAGGGGGTTAGTGTTTATTGTTAGGGGTTTAGGGTTGTTTCTTGTTGGGGTTGAGTAGTTTTTGTTGTTAGGGTGTTAGTGTTGTTTGTTGTCAGGGGGTTAGTGTCGATTGTTCTTACGGGGTTTGTGTTGTTTGTGGTTAGGGTGTTAGTGTTGTTTGTGTTTAGGGGATGAGCGTTGTTGGTTGTTAGGGGGTTAGGATTGTTTGTTGTTAGGGGTTTAGGGTTGTTTGTTGTTAGGGGGTTAAGGTTGTTTGTTGTTAGGAGGTTAGGGTTGTTTGTTGTTACAGGGTTAGGTTAGTTTTTTGTTATGGGTTTAGTGTTGTTTGTTGTTAGGGGGTTAGTGTTTGTTGTTAGGGGTTTAGGGTTGTTTCTTGCTGGGGTTTAGTAGTTTTTGTTGTTAGGGTGTTAGTGTTGTTTGTGGTTAGGGGGTTAGTGTTGTTGTTTGTTAGGGGGTTAGGGTTGTTTGTTGTTAGGAGGTTAGGGTTGTTTGTTGTTACAGGGTTAGGTTAGTTTCTTGTTAGGGGTTTAGTGTTGTTTGCTGTTAGGGGGTTAGTGTTTGTTGTTAGGGGTTTAGTGTTGTTTGTTGTTAGGGGGTTAGTGTTTGTTTTTAGGGGTTTAGTGTTGTTTCTTGTTGGGGTTTAGTGGTTTTTGTTGTTAGGGTGTTAGTGTTTGTTGTTAGGGGTTTAGGATTGTTTCTTGTTGGGGTATAGTAGTTTTTGTTGTTAGGGTGTTAGTGTTGTTTGTGGTTAGGGGGTTAGTGTTGTTTGTTCTTACGGGGTTAGTGTTGTTTGTGGTTAGGGTGTTAGTGTTGTTTGTGCTTAGGGGGTGAGAGTTGTTGGTTGTTCAGGGGTTAGGATTGTTTGTTGTTAGGGGTTTAGTGTTCTTTCCTGTTGGGGTTTAGTGTTTTTTGTTGTTAGGGTGTTAGTGTTGTTTGTTCTTAGGTGTTTAGGGTTGTTTGTTATTAGGGGTTTAAGGTTGTTTGTTGTTAGGAGGTTAGGGTTGTTTGTTGTTACGGGGTTAGGTTAGTTTCTTCTTAGGGGTTGAGTGTTGTTTGCTGTTAGGTGGTTAGTGTTTGTTGTTAGGGGTTTAGGGTTGTTTCTTGTTGGGGTTTAGTAGTTTTTGTTGTTAGGGTGTTAGTGTTGTTTGTGGTTAGGGGGTTAGTGTTGTTGTTTGTTAGGGGGTTAGGGTTGTTTGTTGTTAGGAGGTTAGGGTTGTTTGTTGTTACAGGGTTAGGTTAGTTTTTTGTTAGGGGTTTAGTGTTGTTTGTTGTTAAGGGGTTAGTGTTTGTTGTTAGGGGTTTAGTGTTGTTTCTTGTTGGGGTTTAGTGGTTTTTGTTGTTAGGGTGTTAGTGTTGTTTGTTGTTAGGGGTTTAGGGTTGTTTGTTGTTAGGGGTTTAAGGTTGTTTGTTGTTAGGAGGTTAGGGTTGTTTGTTGTTACGGGGTTAGGTTAGTTTCTTGTTAGGGGTTTAGTGTTGTTTGTTGTTAGGGGGTTAGTGTTTGTTGTTAGGTGTTTAGGGTTGTTTCTTGTTGGGGTTTAGTAGTTTTTGTTGTTAGGGTGTTGGTGTTGTTTGTTGTTAGGGGGTTAGTGTTGTTTGTTCTTACGGGGTTAGTGTTGTTTGCGGTTAGGGTGTTAGTGTTTTTTGTGGTTAGGGGGTGTGCGTTGTTGGTTGTTAGGGGGTGAGGATTGTTTGTTGTTAGGGGTTTAGGGTTGTTTGTTGTTAGGGGGTTAAGGATGTTTGTTGTTAGGATGTTAGGGTTGTTTGTTGTTACAGGGTTAGGTTAGTTTCTTGTTAGGGGTTTAGTGTTGTTTGTTGTTAGGGGGTTAGTGTTTGTTGTTAGGGGTTTAGTGTTGTTTCTTGTTCGGGTTTAGTGGTTTTTGTTGTTAGGGTGTTAGTGTTGTTTGTTGTTAGGGGTTTAGGGTTGTTTGTTGTTAGGGGGTTAGTGTTTGTTGTTAGGGGTTTAGGGTTGTTTCGTGTTGGAGTTTAGTAGTTTTTGTTGTTAGGCTGTTAGTGTTGTTTGTGGTTAGGGGGTTAGTGTTGTTTGTTAGGGGGCTAGGGTTGTTTGTTGTTAGAAGGTTAGGGTTGTTTGTTGTTAGGGGTTTAGGGTTGTTTGTTGTTAGGGGTTTAGTGTTGTTTGTTGTTACGGGGTTAGGTTAGTTTCTTGTTAGGGGTTTAGTGTTTTTTGTCGTTAGTGGGTTAGTGTTTGTTGTTAGGGGTTTAGGATTGTTTCTTGTTGGGGTACAGTAGTTTTTGTTGTTAGGGTGTTAGTGTTGTTTGTTGTTACGGGGTTAGTGTTGTTTGTTGTTACGGGGTTAGTGTTGTTTGGGGTTAGGGTGTTAGTGTTGTTTGTGGTTAGGGGGTGAGTGTTGTTGGTTGTTAGGGGGTTAGGATTGTTTGTTGTTAAGGGTTTAGGGTTGTTTGTTGTTAGGGGTTTCAGGTTGTTTGTTGTTAGGGTGTTAGGGTTGTTTGTTCTTAGTGGGTTAGGGTTGTTTGTTGTTAGTGGGTTAGTGTTTCTGGTTTTTAGGGTTTAGAGTTGTTTTCTGTTCGGGGGTTAGTGTTGTTTGTTGTTAGGGCGTTAGGGTTATTTGTTGTTAGGGTGTTAGTGTTCTTTGATGTTAGGGGTTTAGGGTTGTTTGTTGTTGGGGGTTAGTGTTGTTTGTTGTTAGGTTGTTAGAGTTGTTCCTAGTTGAGGTTTACTAGTGTTTGTTGTTAGGGTGTTAGTGTTGTGCGTTTTTCGGGGTTAGTGTTGTTGTTGTTAGGGTGTGAGAGTTGTTTGTTGCTTGGGGTTTGTGTTGTTTTTTAGGGGGTAGTTTTGTTTGTTGTTAGTGGGTTAGTGTTGTTTGTAGTTTGAGGATAAGGTTTGTTGTTAGAGAGTTAGTGTTGTTTGTTGTTGGGGCTTAGTGTTGTTTGTTTTTAGGGGGTTAGGGATCTTTGTTGTTAGGGTGTTAGTGTTGTTTGTTGTTAGGGGGTTAGTGTTTGTTGTTAGGGGTTTATTGTTGTTTCTTGTTGGGGTTTAGTGGTTTTTGTTGTTAGGGTGTTAGTGTTGTTTGTTGTTAGGGGTTTAGGGTTGTTTGTTGTTAGGGGTTTAAGGTTGTTTGTTGTTACGAGGTTGGGGTTGTTTGTTGTTACGGGTTTAGGTTAGTTTCTTGTTAGGGGTTTAGTGTTGTTTGTTGTTAGGGGGTTAGTGTTTGTTGTTAGGGGTTTAGGGTTGTTTCTTTTTGGGGTTTAGTAGTTTTTGTTGTTAGGGTGTTAGTGTTGTTTGTTGTTAGGGGGTTAGTGTTGTTTGTTCTTAGGTGGTTAGTGTTGTTTGTGGTTAGGGTGTTAGTGTTGTTTGTGGATAGGGGGTGTGCGTTGTTGGTTGTTAGGGGGTTAGGATTGTTTGTTGTTAGGGGTTTAGGGTTGTTTGTTGTTAGGGGGTTAAGGTTGTTTGTTGTTAGGAGGTTGGGGTTGTTTGTTGTTACGGGTTTAGGTTAGTTTCTTGTTAGGGGTTTAGTGTTGTTTGTTGTTAGGGGGTTAGTGTTTGTTGTTAGGGGTTTAGTGTTGTTTCTTGTTGGGGTTTAGTGGTTTTTGTTGTTAGGGTGTTAGTGTTGTTTGTTGATAGGGGTTAAGGGTTGTTTGTTGTTAGGGGTTTAAGGTTGTTTGTTGTTAGGAGGTTAGGGTTGTTTGTTGTTACGGGGTTAGGTTAGTTTCTTGTTAGGGGTTTAGTGTTGTTTGTTGTTAGGGGGTTAGTGTTTGTTGTTAGGGGTTTAGGGTTGTTTCTTGTTGGGGTTTAGTAGTTTTTGTTGTTAGGGTGCTAGTGTTGTTTGTGGTTAGGGGGTTAGTGTTGTTGTTTGCTGGGGGTTAGGGTTGTTTGTTGTTAGGAGGTTAGGGTTGTTTGTTGTTACAGGGTTAGGTTAGTTTCTTGTTAGGGGTTTAGTGTTTTTTGTTGTTAGGGGGTTAGTGTTTGTTGTTAGGGGTTTAGTGTTGTTTGTTGTTAGGGTGTTAGTGTTTGTTGTTAGGGGTTTAGTGTTGTTTCTTGTTGGGGTTTAGTAGTTTTTGTTGTTTGGGTGTTAGTGTTGTTTGTTGTTAGGGGTTAGTGTTGTTTGTGGATAGGGGGTGTGCGTTGTTGGTTGTTAGGGGTTTAGGGTTGTTTGTTGTTAGGGGGTTAAGGTTGTTTGTTGTTAGGAGGTTAGGGATCTTTGTTGTTACAGGGTTAGGTTAGTTTCTTGTTAGGGGTTTAGTGTTGTTTGTTGTTAGGGGGTTAGTGTTTGTTGTTAGGGGTTTAGTGTTGTTTGTTGTTGGGGTTTAGTGGTTTTTGTTGTTAGGGTGTTAGTGTTGTTTGTTGTTAGGGGTTTAGGGTTGTTTGTTGTTAGGGGTTTAAGGTTGTTTGTTGTTAGGAGGTTAGGGTTGTTTGTTGTTACGGGGTTAGGTTAGTTTCTTGTTAGGGGTTTAGTGTTGTTTGTTGTTAGGGGGTTAGTGTTTGTTGTTAGGGGTTTAGGGCTGTTTCTTGTTGGGGTTTAGTAGTTTTAGTTGTGAGGGTGTTAGTGTTGTTTGTGGTTAGGGGCTTAGTGTTGTTGTTTGTCAGGGGGTCAGGGTTTGTTGTTAGGGGTTTAGGGTTGTTTCTTGTTGGGGTTTATTAGTTTTTGTTGTTAGGGTGTTAGTGTTGTTTGTTGTTAGGGGGTTAGTGTTGTTTGTTCTTAGGGGGTTAGTGTTGTTTGTGGTTAGGGTGTTAGTGTTGTTTGTGGATAGGGGGTGTGCGTTGTTGGTTGTTAGGGGGTTAGGATGGTTTGTTGTTAGGGGTTTAGGGTTGTTTGTTGTTAGGGGTTAAGGTTGTTTGTTGTTAGGAGGTTAGGGATATTTGTTGTTACAGGGTTAGGTTAGTTTCTTGTTAATGGTTTAGTGTTTGTTGTTAGGGGGTTAGTGTTTGTTGTTAGGGGTTTAGTGTTGTTTGTTGTTGGGGTTTAGTGGTTTTTGTTGTTAGGGTGTTAGTGTTGTTTGTTGTTAGGGGTTTAGGGTTGTTTGTTGTTAGGGGTTTAAGGTTGTTTGTTGTTAGGAGGTTAGGGTTGTTTGTTGTTACGGGGTTAGGTTAGTTTCTTGTTAGGGGTTTAGTGTTTTTTGTTGTTAGCGGGTTAGTGTTTGTTGTTAGGGGTTTAGGGCTGTTACTTGTTGGGGTTTAGTAGTTTTTGTTGTTAGGGTGTTAGTGTTGTTTGTGGTTAGGGGGTTAGTGTTGTTGTTTGTTAGGGGGTTAGGGTTGTTTTTTGTTAGGAGGTTAGGGCTGTTTGTTGTTACAGGGTTAGGTTAGTTTCTTGTTAGGGGTTCAGTGTTGTTTGTTCTTAGGGGGTTAGTGTTTGTTGTTAGGGGTTTAGTGTTGTTTCTTGTTGGGGTTTAGTGGTTTTTGTTGTTAGGGTGTTAGTGTTGTTTGTTGTCAGGGGTTTAAGGTTGTTTGTTGTTAGGGGTTTAAGGTTGTTTGTTGTTAGGAGGTTAGGGATGTTTGTTGTTACGGGGTTAGGTTAGTTTCTTCTTAGGGGTTTAGTGTTGTTTGTTGTTAGGGGGTTAGTGTTTGTTGTTAGGGGTTTAGTGTTGTTTCTTGTTGGGGTTTAGTGTTTTTTGTTGTTAGGGTGTTAGTGTTGTTTGTTGTTAGGGGTTTAGGGTTGTTTGTTGTTAGGGGTTTAAGGTTGTTTGTTGTTAGGAGGTTAGGGTTGTTTGTTGTCACGGGGTTAGGTTAGTTTCTTGTTAGGGGTTTAGTGTTGTTTGTTGTTAGGGGGTTAGTGTTTGTTGTTAGGGGTTTAGGGTTGTTTCTTGTTGGGGTTTAGTAGTTTTTGTTGTTAGGGTGTTAGTGTTGTTTGTTGTTACGGGGTTAGTGTAGTTTGTTCTTACGGGGTTAGTGTTGTTTGTGGTTAGGGCGTTAGTGTTGTTTGTGGTTAGGTGGTTAGTGTTGTTGTTAGTTAGCGGGTTAGGGTTGTTTGTTGTTAGGAGGTTAGGGTTGTTTGTTGTTACAGGGTTAGGTTAGTTTCTTGTTAGGGGTTTAGTGTTTTTTTTTGTTAGGGGGTTAGTGTTTGTTGTTACGGTTTTAGGGTTATTTCTTGTTGGAGTTTAGTAGTTTTTGTTGTTAGGGTGTTAGTGTTGTTTGTTGTTAGGGGGTTAGTGTTGTTTGTTCTTACGGGGTTAGTGTTGTTTGTTGTTAGGGGGTTAGTGTTTGTTCTTACGGGGTTAGTGTTGTTTGTTGTTACGGCGTTAGTGTTGTTTGTGGTTAGGGTGTTAGTGTTGTTTGTGGTTAGGGGGTGAGCGTTGTTGGTTGTTAGGAGGTTAGGATTGTTTGTTGTTAGGGGTTTACGGTTGTTTGTTCTTAGGGGGTTAACGTTGTTTGTTGTTAGGAGGTTAGGGCTGTTTGTTGTTACAGGGTTAGGTCAGCTTCTTGTTAGGGGTTTAGTGTTGTTTGTTGTTAGGGTGTTAGTGTTTGTTGTTAGGGGTTTAGTGTTGTTTCTTTTTGGGGTTTAGTGGTTTTTGTTGTTAGGGTGTTAGTGTTGTTTTTTCTTAGGGGTTTATGGTTGTTTGTTGTTAGGGGTTTAAGGTTGTTTGTTGTTAGGGGGTTAGTGTTGTTTCTTCTTACGGGGTTGGTGTTTTTGTGGTTAGGGTGTTAGTGTTGTTTGTGGTTAGGGGGTGAGCGTTGTTGGTTGTTAGGGGGTTAGAATTGTTTGTTGTTAGGGGTTTAGAGTTGTTTGTTATTAGGGTGTTAAGGTTGTCTGTTGTTAGGAGGTTAGGGTTGTTTGTTCTTACGGGGTTAGGTTAGTTTCTTGTTATGGGTTTAGTGTTGTTTTTTGTTAGGGGGTTAGTGTTTGTTGTTAGGGGTTTAGTGTTGTTTCTTGTTGGGGTTTAGTGGTTTTTGTTGTTAGGGTGTTCGTGTTGTTTGTTGTTAGTGGTTTAGGGTTGTTTATTGTTAGGAGTTTAAGGTTGTTTGTTGTTAGGAGGTTAGGGTTGTTTGTTGTTACGGGGTTAGGTTAGTTTCTTTTTAGGGGTTTAGTGTTGTTTCTTGTTGGGGTTTAGTGTTTTTTGTTGTTAGGGTGTTAGTGTTGTTTGTTGTTAGGGGGTTAGTGTTGTTTGTTCTTACGGGGTTAGTGTTGTTTGTGGTTAGGGTGTTAGTGCTGTTTGTGGTTAGGGGGTGTGCGTTGTTGGTTGTTAGGGGGTTAGGATTGTTTGTGGTTAGGGGTTTAAGGTTGTTTGTTGTTAGGGGGTTAAGGTTGTTTGTTGTTAGGAGGTTAGGGTTGTTTGTTGTTACAGGGTTAGGTTAGTTTCTTGTTAGGGGTTTAGTGTTTGTTGTTAGGGGGTTAGTGTTTGTTGTTAGGGGTTTAAGGTTGTTTGTTGTTAGGAGGTTAGGGTTGTTTGTTGTTACGGGGTTAGGTTAGTTTCTTGTTAGGAGTTTAGTGTTGTTTGTTGTTAGGGGGTTAGTGTTTGTTGTTAGGGGTTTAGGGTTGTTTCTTGTTGGGGTTTAGTAGTTTTTGTTGTTAGGGTGTTAGTGTTGTTTGTGGTGAGGGGGTTAGTGTTGTTGTTTGTTAGGGGGTTAGGGTTGTTTGTTGTTAGGAGGTTAGGGGTGTTTGTTGTTAGGGGTTAGGTTAGTTTCTTCTTAGGGGTTTAGTGTTGTTTGTTGTTAGAGGGTTAGTGTTTGTTGTTAGGGGTTTAGGGTTGTTTCTTGTTGGGGTTTAGTAGTTTTGTTGTTAGAGTGTTAGTGTTGTTTGTTGTTAGGGGGTTAGTGTTGTTTGTTCTTACGGGGTTAGTGTTGTTTGTGGTTAGGGTGTTAGTGCTGTTTGTGGTTAGGGGGTGAGCGTTGTTGGTTGTTAGAGGGTTAGGATTGTTTGTTGTTAGGGGTTTAGGGTTGTTTGCTGTTAGGGGGTTAAGGTTGTTTGTTGTTAGGAGATTAGGGTTGTTTGTTGTTACAGGGTTAGGTTAGTTTCTTGTTAGGGGTTTAGTGTTGTTTGTTGTTAGGGGGTTAGTGTTTGTTGTTAGGGGTTTAGTGTTGTTTCTTGTTGGGGTTTAGTGTTTTTTGTTGTTAGGGTGTTAGTGTTGTCTGTTGTTAGGGGTTTAGGGTTGTTTGTTGTTAGGGGTTTAATGTTGTTTGTTGTTAGGAGGTTAGGGTTATTTGTTGTTACGGGGTTAGGTTAGTTTCTTCTTAGGGGTTGAGTGTTGTTTTTTGTTAGGGGGTTAGTGTTTGTTGTTAGGGGTTTAGGGTTGTTTCTTGTGGGGGTTTAGTAGTTTTTGTTGTTAGGGTGTTGGTGTTGTTTGCTGTTAGGGGGTTAGTGTTGTTTGTATTTAGGGGTTTCGGGTTGTTTCTTGTTGGGCTTTAGTGGTTTTTGTTGTTAGGGTGTTAGTGTTGTTTGTTGTTACGGGGTTAGTGTTGTTTGTTCTTACGGGGTTAGTGTTGTTTGTGGTTAGGGTGTTAGTGTTGTTTGTGGTTAGGGGGTGAGTGTTGTTGGTGGTTAGGGGGCTAGGATTGTTTGTTGTTAAGGGTTTAGGGTTGTTTGTTGTTAGGGGTTTAAGGTTGTTTGTTGTTAGGGTGTTAGAGTTGTTTGTTCTTAGTGGGTTAGGGTTGTTTGTTGTTAGTGGGTTAGTGTTTCTGGTTTTTAGGGTTTAGGGTTGTTTGCTGTTCGGGGGTTAGTGTTGTTTGTTGTTAGGGCGTTAGGGTTGTTTGTTGTTAGGGTGTTAGTGTTCTTTGATGTTAGGGGTTTAGGGTTGTTTGTTGTTAGGAGGTTAGTGTTGTTTGTTGTTAGGGGGTTAGGGTTGTTCCTAGTTGGGGTTTAGTAGTGTTTGTTGTTAGGGTGTTAGTGTTTTCCGTTTTTCGGGGTTAGTGTTGTTGTTGTTAGGGGGATAGTGTTGTTTGTTGTTAGGGTGTGAGAGTTGTTTGTTGTTTGGGGTTTGTGTTGTTTTTTAGGGGGTAGTTTTGTTTGTTGTTAGTGGGTTAGTGTTGTTTGTAGTTAGGGGATTAGGGTTGTTGTTAGAGGGTTAGTGTTGTTTGTTGTTGGGGCTTAGTGTTGTTTGTTTTTAGGGGGTTAGGGATCTTTGTTGTTAGGGTGTTAGTGTTGTTTGTTGTTAGGGGGTTAGTGTTGTTTGCTGTTAGGTGTTTAGGGTTGTTTCTTGTTGGGGTTTAATGGGTTTTGTTGTTAGGGTGTTAGTGTTTTTCCTTAGGGGGTTAGTGCTGTTGGTTGTTAGGGGGTAAGGGTTGTTTGTTGTTAGGGGTTTAGGGTTGTTTGTTGTTAGTGGGTTAGTGTTGCTTGTTGTTAGGGGTTCCGAGTTTTTTGTTGTTGGGGGTTAGAGTTGTTTGTTCTTAGAGGATTTGGGTTCTTTCTTGTTGGGGGTTAGTGTTGTTTGTTTTTAGGGGATAAGTGTTGATTGTTGTTAGGGGGTTAGTTTTTTTTGGTTTTACTGGGTTAGTGCTGTTGGTGGTTAGGGGGTTATTGTTGTTGGTTGTTTAGGGGGTTAAGGTTGTTTGTTGTTAGGAGGTTAGGGTTGTTTGTTGTTACAGTGTTAGGTTAGTTTCTTGTTAGGGGTTTAGTGTTGTTTATTGTTAGGGGGTTAGTGTTTGTTGTTAGGGGTTTAGTGTTGTTTCCTGCTGGGGTTTAGTGGTTTTTGTTGTTAGGGTGTTATTGTTGTTTCTTATTAGGGGTTTAGTGTTGTTTGTTGTTAGGGGTTTAAGGTTGTTTGTTGTTAGGAGGTTAGGGTTGTTTGTTGTTACGGGGTTAGGTTAGTTTCTTCTTAGGGGTTTAGTATTTTTTGTTGTTAGGGGGTTAGTGTTTGTTGTTAGGGGTTTAGGGTTGTTCCTTGTTGGGGTTTAGTAGTTTTTGTTGTTAGGGTGTTAGTGTTGTTTGTGGTTAGGGGGTTACTGTTGTTGTTTGTTAGGGGGTTATAGTTGTTTGTTGTTAGGGGTTTAGGGTTGTTTGTTGTTAGGGGGTTAGGGTTGTTTGTTGTTAGGGGTTTAGGGTTGTTTGTTGTTAGGGGGTTAGTGTTTGTTGTTAGGGGTTTAGGGTTGTTTCTTGTTGGGGTTTAGTAGTTTTTGTTGTTAGGGTGTTAGTGTTGTTTGTGGTTAGGGGGTTAGTGTTTGTTGTTAGGGGTTTAGGGTTGTTTCTTGTTGGGGTTTAGTAGTTTTTGTTGTTAGGATGTTAGTGTTGTTTGTTTTTAGGGGGTTAGTGTTGTTTGTTCTTACGGGGTTAGTGTTGTTTGTGGTTAGGGTGTTAGTGTTGTTTGTGGTTAGGGTGTTAGTGGTGTTTGTGGTTGGGGGTTAGGGTTGTTTGTTTTTTGGGGGTTAGGGTAGTTTGTTGTTATTTTGTTAGGGTTGTTTGTTGTTAGGTGGTTAGGTTTGTTGTTACGGGGTTAGGGCTGTTTGTTGTTAGGGTGTTAGTGTTGTTTGTTGTTAGGGGTTTAGGTTTGTTGTTCTTAGGGGGTTAGTGTTGCTTTTTGTTAGGCTGTAAGGATTGTTTGTTAGTGTCTTAGAGTTTTTTGTTGTTCGGGGCTTAGGGTTGTTTTATGTTAGGGAGTTAGTGTTGTTTGTTGTTGGAGGTTAGTGTTGTTTGTTAGGGGATCAATTTTGTTTGTTTTTAGTGGGTTAGGGTTGTTTGTTGTTAGGGGGTTAGTATTGTTCGTTGTCAGGGGTTCAGTGTTGTTTGTTTTTAGCTGTTTAGGGTTGTTTGTTTTTAGGGTATTAGTGTTTTTTGTTGTTAGGGGGTTAGGATGGTGTGTTTTTAGGGGGTTATTGTTGTTTGTTTTTGGGGGTTAGTGTTGTTTGTTGTTAGGGGTTGAGTGTTGCTTGTTGTTAGGGGGTTAGGGTTGTTTGTTGTTAGGGGTTAGGGTTGTTTGTTATTAGGGGTTAATTTGGTTTTTTGTTAGGGGTTCAGTGTTGTTTGTTGTTAGGGGGTGAGTGTTGTTTGTTGTCAGGGCGTTAGGGTTGTTTCTTGTTAGGAGATTAGGGTCGATGGTTGTTAGGTGTTTATTGTTGTTTGTTGTTAGGTGTTAGTGTTGCTTGTCATTAGGGCGTTAGTGTTTTTTGTTGTTAGTGGGTTAGCGCTGTGTGTTGTTAGTGGCTTAGTGTTGTTTGTTTTTAGGGGTTCAGTGTTGTTTGTTTTTAGGGTTTTAGGGTTGTTTGGTTTTATTGGGTTTGCATTGTTTGTTTTTAGGGTGTTAGGAGTGTTTGTTGTTAGGGGGTAAGTGTTGTTTGTTGTTAGGGGGTTAGTGTTGTTGGTGTTAAGGGGGTTAGGGTTGTTTGTTGTTTGGGGGTTAAGGTTGTTTGTTGTTAGTGGGTTAGGGTTGTTTGTTGTTAGGAGATTAGTGTTGTTGTTGTTAGGGGGTTAGTGCTTTTTTTTGTTGGGGGTTAATGTTTCTTGTTAGGGGGTCAGCGTTTGTTATTAGGGGTTTTGGGTTTGTTGTTGTTAGGGTGTTAGTGTTGTTTGTTGTTAGGAGGTTGGTGTTGTTTGTTCTTAGGGGGTTAGTGTTTTTTGTGGTTAGAGTGTTAGTGTTGTTTGTTGTTACGGGGTTAATGTTGTTTCTTCTTAGGGGTTTAGGGTTGTTTCTTGTTGGGGGATAGTGGTGTTTGCTGTTGGGGGTTTAGGGATGGTTGTTGTTAGGGTGTTAGTGATGGTTGTTGTTAGGAGGTTAGTATTGTTTATTGTTAGCTGTTTAGGGTTGTTTCTTGTTGGGGTTTTGTGGTTTTTGTTCTTAGGGTGTTAGTGTTTGTGGTTAGGGTGTTAGTGTTGCTGGTTGTTAAGGGGTTAGGATTCTTTGTTGTTAGGGGGTTAGGGTTGTTTGTTGTTAGTGGGTTAGTGTTGTTTGTTGTTAGGGGTTCAGAGTTTTTTGCTGTTAGGGGGTTAGAGTTGTTTGCTGTTAGAGGATTTGGGTTCTTTCTTGTTGGGGGTTAGTGTTGTTTGTTTTTAGGGGATAAGTGTTGGTTGTTGCTAGGGGGTTAGTTTTTTTGTTTTTACTGGCTTAGTGGTGTAGGTGGTTAGGGGGTTAGTGTTGCTGGTTGTTTAGGGGGTTAGGGTTGTTTGTTGTTAGGGAGTTAGTGTTGTTTGTTTTTAGGGGGAAAGTGTTGGTTGTTATTAGGCGGTTAGGGTTATTGGTTGTTAGGGGGTTAGGGTTGTTTGCTGTTAGGGGGTTAGGGTTGTTTGTTGTTACGGGGTTAGTGTTCTTTGTTATGACGGGGATAGGATTTTTTGTTGTTACGGGGTTAGTGTAGTTTCTTGTTATAGAGTTAGTGTTGTTTGTTGTTAGTGGGTTAGGGTTCTTTGTTGTTTGGTTATGGTTGTTTGTTGTTAGGGGGTTAGGGTTGTTTGTTGTTAGGGGGTTAGTGTTGTTTGTTCTTAGGGCGTTAGTGTTGGTTGTTGTTAGTAGGTTAGTGTTTTCTGTTCTTAGTGGGTTAGTGCTGTTTGGGGTTAGGGGGTTAGTGTTGTTGGTTGTTAGGGGGTTAGTGTTGTTTGTTGTTAGGGGTTTAGGTTTGTTTCTTGTTGGGGTTTAGTGTTGTTTGTTGTTAGGGTGTTAGTGTAGTTTGTGGTTAGGGGGTTAGTGTTGTTGGTTGTTAGGGGGTTAGTGTTGTTTGTGGTTAGGGGTTTAGTGTTGATTGTTGTTCGGTGTTTAGAGTTTTTTGTTCTTAGGGGCTTAGGGTTGTTTGTTGTTAGGGGATTAGGGTTGTTTCTTGTTAGGGGGTTAGTGTTGTTTGTTTTTAGGGGGTAAGTGTTGGTTGCTGTTAGGGGGTTAGTGTTCTTTGTTGTTACTGGGTTATTGCTGTTTGTGGTTAGGTGGTTAGTGTAGTTGGTTGTTAGGGAGTTAGGGTTGTTTGTTGTTAGGGGGTTAGTGTTTGTTGCTACAGTGTTAGTGTTGGTAGTTGTTAGGCGGTTAGTTTTGTTTGGTTTTAGAGGTTTAGGGTTGTTGGTTGTTAGTGTGTTAGTGTTGTTTGTTGTTAGGGGCTTAGGGGTGTTTGTTGTTACGGGGTTAGGGTATTTTTGGTTACGAGGTTAGGGTAGTTTCCTGTTAGGGGGTTAGTGTTGTTTGTTTTTAGTGGCTTAGCGTTGTTTTTTGTTAGGGGGTTAGGTTAGTTTGATGTTGGGGGTTAGTGTTGTTTGTTGTTAGGGGTTTAGTCTTGTTTGTTGTTAGGGGCTTAGGGTGGTTTGTTGTTAGGGGATTAAGGTTCTTTCTTGTTATGGGGTTAGTGTTGGTTCTTGCTAGGGGGTTAGTGTTGTTTGTTGTTACGGGGAAAGTGTTGGTTGTTGTTAGGGGGTTAGTGTTTTTTGTTTTGATTGGGTTAGTGCTGTTTGTGGTTAGGGGGTTAGTGTTGTTGGTTTTTAGCGTGTTAGGGTTGTTTGTTGTTAGTGTGTTAGGGTTTTTTGTTGTTAGTGGTTAGTGTTGTTTGTTGTTAGGGATTTAGGGTTATTGGTTGTTAGGGGGTTAGGGTTGTTTGCTGTTAGGGGGTTAGGGTTGTTTGTTGTTACGGGGTTAGGGTAGTTTGTTGTTACGGGGTTAGTGTTTGTTGTTAGTCGGTTAGTGTTGTTTTCTGTTTGGTTAGGTTGTTTGTTGTTAGGGGGTGAGGGATGTTTCTTGTTCGGGGTTAGGGTTGTTTGTTGTTAAGGGCTTAGTGTTGTTTGTTGCTAGGGGGTTAGTGTTGTTTGTTGTTCGGGGGTTAGTTTTGTTTGTTATTAGTGGTTTAGGGTTGTTTGTTGTTAGGGGGTTAGGGTTCTTGTTCTAAGGGGGTTACTGTTGTTTTTTGCTGCCGGTTAGTGTTGTTTTTTCTTAGGGTGTTAGTGTTGTTTGTTGTTATGGTGTTAGGGTTGGT
Organism: Loxodonta africana; assembly: GCF_030014295.1. Lineage (NCBI taxonomy): Eukaryota > Metazoa > Chordata > Mammalia > Proboscidea > Elephantidae > Loxodonta > Loxodonta africana. The sequence continues at coordinate 334,183 of NW_026974878.1, read as the reverse complement.
TGTGGTTAGGGTGTTAGTGTTGTTTGTTGTTAGGTGTTCAGTATTCTTTGTTTTTAGGGGTTTAGAGTTGTTTCTTGGGGTTTAGTGGTGTTTGTTGTTAGGGTTTTCGTGTTGTTTGTTGTTAGGGGGTTAGTGTTTGTTGTTGTTAGGGGGTTAGTGTTGTTTTTTTTCAGGAGGTTAGTGTTGGTTGTTGTTAGAGGGTTAGTGTTGTTTGTTGTTAGGGGTTTAAAACACACTGCCTAGAGAAATCCTAGCAAAGCCCTGTGTTTCCCCAGAGGAATGTATGTCCATTTCATTTCTTCGCCAGCAACGAAGCAAAGAGGCAACGTCAGATTGTGTGTATCTCAGTGAGAGAAAGAACACTGTGACTTCCCCCGTTCCTCTGACGAAAGCAGTTAGAGGGAGAAAATCGTCCATTGCTTTCGCTTTCCCGCAATGAGCTCCACAGATCGGCCCTTCGCGAAGGGCCGTTTTCCCCCGGAGAACTGCCTCGGGGTAACCCTGTTCTGGAAGTGGAACGAGTATGCAGTGTTAGTGTTCAGCTAATGTGAAGGCTCGCTTTGGCCCAGGGCAAACGAAGCGCCGGGGGAAATCTTAGCAGAGCCCGGCGCCTTTCCACGGTTCAAAGCGTGGAACTGCAGACTCTTTTGCAAAGAAGAGAGCGCACAGGCAACAGGAGCCTGCACGTTTCTCAGTGAAAGGGAGAACTCCCTGACTTCATCCAGTCCTCTGAGCAAAGCAGGCAGAAGGAGAGAAACTTTCTTTCCTTCCTCTTTCCTGCAACGAATTCCTCATTTGCTCTTGCAAACGCAAGGCTTCTTCTGAAAAACTACGTAACGGTGCAGGGATCCTTCCAGAGGAGCAACGACATAGTTTTAGCTGGAAGGGCTTGGCAGAGCAGCCGGGGAGAAAAGGCCTCTTGCTATTTTCTTTTCTTTCTGCCCGAATGTGGTCAATTGGCACCTGCCAAGGCAAGGTTTCCCAGCACAAACTACAAAGCAGCAGCTCTCTCCTGGCAGAGGAAATCCCATTCAGTGTTGCCCTGGCGAGATAGTGTTGCTACAGTGAGGCCCAGGGAAAACACACTGCCTAGAGAAATCCTAGCAAAGCCCTGTGTTTCTCCACAGGAATGTATGTCCGTTTCAGTTCTTTGCCAGCAACGGATCTCAGAGGCAACGTCAGATTGTGTGTATCTCAGTGAGAGAAAGAACACTGTGACTTCCCCCGTTCCTCTGACGAAAGCAGTTAGAGGGAGAAAAGCGTTCTTTGCTTTTGCTTTCCCGCAATGAGCTCCACAGATCTGCCCTTCGCGAAGGGCCGTTTTCCCCCGGAGAACTGCCTCGCGGTAGCCCTGTTCTGGAAGTGGAACGAGTATGCAGTGTTAGCGTTCGGCTAATGTGAAGGCTCGCTTTGGCCCATGCAAACGAAGCGCCAGGGGAAATCTTAGCAGAGCCCGGCGCCTTTCCACGGTTCAAAGCGTGGAACTGCAGACTCTTTTGCAAAGAAGAGAGCGCACAGGCAACAGGAGCCCGCACGTTTCTCAGTGAAAGGGAGAACTCCCTGACTTCATCCAGTCCTCTGAGCAAAGCAGGCAGAAGGAGAGAAACTTTCTTTCCTTCCTCTTTCCTGCAACGAATTCCTCATTTGCTGTTGCAAACGTAAGGTTTCTTCTAAAAAACTACGTCACGGTGCAGAGATCCTTCCAGAGGAGCAACGACATAGTTTTAGCTGGAAGGGCTTGGCAGAGCAGCCGGGGAGAAAAGGCCGCTTGCTGTTCTCTTTTCTTTCTGCCCGAATGCGGTCAATTGGCACCTGCCAAGGCAAGGTTTCCCAGCACAAACTACAAAGCAGCAGCTCTCTCATGAAGAGGAAATCCCATTCAGTGTTGCCCTTGCGAGATAGTGTTGCTACAGTGAGGCCCAGGGAAAACACACTGCCTAGAGAAATCCTAGCAAAGCCCTGTGTTTCCCCACAGGAATGTATGTCCGTTTCAGTTCTTTGCCAGCAACGGAGCTCAGAGGCAACGTCAGATTGTGTGTATCTCAGTGAGAGAAAGAACACTGTGACTTCCCCCGTTCCTCTGACGAAAGCAGTTAGAGGGAGAAAAGCGTGCTTTGCTTTCGCTTTCCCGCAATGAGCTCCACAGATCTGCCCTTCGCGAAGGGCCGTTTTCCCCCGGAGAACTGCCTCGCGGTAGCCCTGTTCTGGAAGTGGAACGAGTATGCAGTGTTAGCGTTCAGCTAATGTGAAGGCTCGCTTTGGCCCAGGGCAAACGAAGCGCCGGGGGAAGTCTTAGCAGAGCCCGGCGCCTTTCCACGGTTCAAAGCGTGGAACTGCAGACTCTAGTGCAAAGAGGAGAGCGCACAGGCAACAGCAGCCCGCACGTTTCTCAGTGAAAGGGAGAACTCCCTGACTTCATCCAGTCCTCTGAGCAAAGCAGGCAGAGGGAGAGAAACTTTCTTTCCTTCCTCTTTCCTGCAACGAATTCCTCATTTGCTCTTGCAAACGCAGGGCTTCTTCTGAGAAACTACTTCGCGGTGCAGGGATCCTTCCAGAGGAGCAACGACATAGTTTTAGCTGGAAGGGCTTGGGAAAGCAGCCGGGGAGGAAAGGTCTCTTGCTATTCTCTTTTCTTTCTGCCTGAATGCGGTCAAATGGCACTTGCCACAGCAAGGATTCCCAGCACAAACTACAAAGCAGCAGCTCTCTCCTGGCAGAGGAAATCCCATGCAGTGTTGCCCTGGCGAGATAGTGTTGCTACAGTGAGGCCCAGGGAAAACACACTGCCTAGAGAAATCCTAGCAAAGCCCTGTGTTTCCCCACAGGAATGCATGTCAGTTTCCGTTCTTTGCCAGCAACGGAGCTCAGAGGCAACGTCAGATTGTGTGTATCTCAGTGAGAGAAAGAACACTGTGACTTCCCCCGTTCCTCTGACGAAAGCGGTTAGAGGGAGAAAAGCGTCCTTTGCTGTCGCTTTCCCGCAATGAGCTCGGCAGATCGGCCCTTCGCGAAGGGCCGTTATCCCCCGGAAAACTGCCTCGCGGAAGCCCTGTTCTGGAAGTGGAACGAGTATGCAGTGTTGGCGTTCAGCTATTGTGAAGGCTAGCTTTTGCCCACGGCAAACGAAGCGCCCGGGGAAGTCTTAGCAGAAACCGGCGCCTTTCCACGGTTCAAAGCGTGGAACTGCAGACTCTTTTGCAAAGAAGAGAGCGCACAGGCAACAGCACCCGGCAATTTCTCAGTGAAAGGGAGAACTCCCTGACTTCATCCAGTCCTCTGAGCAAAGCAGGCAGAGGGAGAGAAACTTTCTTTCCTTCCTCTTTCCTGCAAAGAATTCCTCATTTGCTCTCGCAAACGCAGGGCTTCTTCTGAAAACCTACGTCGCGGTGCAGGGATCCTTCCAGAAGAGCAACGACATAGTTTTAGCTGGAAGGGCTTGGGAAAGCAGCCGGGGAGAAAAGGCCTCTTGCTATTCTCTTTTCTTTCTGCCTGAATGCAGTCAATTCGCACTTGCCAAAGAGAGGTTTCCCAGCACAAACTACAAAGCAGCAGCTCTCTCCTGGCAGAGGAAATCCCATGCAGTGTTGCCCTGGCGAGACAGTGTTGGTACAGTGAGGCCCAGGGAAAACACACTGCCTAGAGAAATCCTAGCAAAGCCCTGTGTTTCCCCACAGGAATGTATGTCCGTTTCAGTTCTTTGCCAGCAACGGAGCTCAGAGGCAACGTCAGATTGTGTGTATCTCAGTGAGAGAAAGAACACTGTGACTTCCCCCGTTCCTCTGACGAAAGCAGTTAGAGGGAGAAAAGCGTCCTTTGCTTTCGCTTTCCCGCAATGAGCTCCACAGATCTGCCCTTCGCGAAGGGCCGTTTTCCCCCGGAGAACTGCCTCGCGGTAGCCCTGTTCTGGAAGTGGAACGAGTATGCAGTGTTAGCGTTCAGCTAATGTGAAGGCTCGCTTTGGCCCAGGGCAAACGAAGGGCCCGGGGAAGTCTTAGCAGAGCCCGGCGCCTTTCCACGGTTCAAAGCGTGGAACTGCAGACTCTTTTGCAAAGAAGAGAGCGCACAGGCAACAGCAGCCCGCACGTTTCTCAGTGAAAGGGAGAACTCCCTGACTTCATCCAGTCCTCTGAGCAAAGCAGGCAGAAGGAGAGAAACTTTCTTTCCTTCCTCTTTCCTGCAACGAATTCCTCATTTGCTGTTGCAAACGTAAGGTTTCTTCTAAAAAACTACGTCACGGTGCAGAGATCCTTCCAGAGGAGCAACGACATAGTTTTAGCTGGAAGGGCTTGGCAGAGCAGCCGGGGAGAAAAGGCCGCTTGCTGTTCTCTTTTCTTTCTGCCCGAATGCGGTCAATTGGCACCTGCCAAGGCAAGGTTTCCCAGCACAAACTACAAAGCAGCAGCTCTCTCATGAAGAGGAAATCCCATTCAGTGTTGCCCTTGCGAGATAGTGTTGCTACAGTGAGGCCCAGGGAAAACACACTGCCTAGAGAAATCCTAGCAAAGCCCTGTGTTTCCCCACAGGAATGTATGTCCGTTTCAGTTCTTTGCCAGCAACGGAGCTCAGAGGCAACGTCAGATTGTGTGTATCTCAGTGAGAGAAAGAACACTGTGACTTCCCCCGTTCCTCTGACGAAAGCAGTTAGAGGGAGAAAAGCGTGCTTTGCTTTCGCTTTCCCGCAATGAGCTCCACAGATCTGCCCTTCGCGAAGGGCCGTTTTCCCCCGGAGAACTGCCTCGCGGTAGCCCTGTTCTGGAAGTGGAACGAGTATGCAGTGTTAGCGTTCAGCTAATGTGAAGGCTCGCTTTGGCCCAGGGCAAACGAAGCGCCGGGGGAAGTCTTAGCAGAGCCCGGCGCCTTTCCACGGTTCAAAGCGTGGAACTGCAGACTCTAGTGCAAAGAGGAGAGCGCACAGGCAACAGCAGCCCGCACGTTTCTCAGTGAAAGGGAGAACTCCCTGACTTCATCCAGTCCTCTGAGCAAAGCAGGCAGAGGGAGAGAAACTTTCTTTCCTTCCTCTTTCCTGCAACGAATTCCTCATTTGCTCTTGCAAACGCAGGGCTTCTTCTGAGAAACTACTTCGCGGTGCAGGGATCCTTCCAGAGGAGCAACGACATAGTTTTAGCTGGAAGGGCTTGGGAAAGCAGCCGGGGAGGAAAGGTCTCTTGCTATTCTCTTTTCTTTCTGCCTGAATGCGGTCAAATGGCACTTGCCACAGCAAGGATTCCCAGCACAAACTACAAAGCAGCAGCTCTCTCCTGGCAGAGGAAATCCCATGCAGTGTTGCCCTGGCGAGATAGTGTTGCTACAGTGAGGCCCAGGGAAAACACACTGCCTAGAGAAATCCTAGCAAAGCCCTGTGTTTCCCCACAGGAATGCATGTCAGTTTCCGTTCTTTGCCAGCAACGGAGCTCAGAGGCAACGTCAGATTGTGTGTATCTCAGTGAGAGAAAGAACACTGTGACTTCCCCCGTTCCTCTGACGAAAGCGGTTAGAGGGAGAAAAGCGTCCTTTGCTGTCGCTTTCCCGCAATGAGCTCGGCAGATCGGCCCTTCGCGAAGGGCCGTTATCCCCCGGAAAACTGCCTCGCGGAAGCCCTGTTCTGGAAGTGGAACGAGTATGCAGTGTTGGCGTTCAGCTATTGTGAAGGCTAGCTTTTGCCCACGGCAAACGAAGCGCCCGGGGAAGTCTTAGCAGAAACCGGCGCCTTTCCACGGTTCAAAGCGTGGAACTGCAGACTCTTTTGCAAAGAAGAGAGCGCACAGGCAACAGCACCCGGCAATTTCTCAGTGAAAGGGAGAACTCCCTGACTTCATCCAGTCCTCTGAGCAAAGCAGGCAGAGGGAGAGAAACTTTCTTTCCTTCCTCTTTCCTGCAAAGAATTCCTCATTTGCTCTCGCAAACGCAGGGCTTCTTCTGAAAACCTACGTCGCGGTGCAGGGATCCTTCCAGAAGAGCAACGACATAGTTTTAGCTGGAAGGGCTTGGGAAAGCAGCCGGGGAGAAAAGGCCTCTTGCTATTCTCTTTTCTTTCTGCCTGAATGCAGTCAATTCGCACTTGCCAAAGAGAGGTTTCCCAGCACAAACTACAAAGCAGCAGCTCTCTCCTGGCAGAGGAAATCCCATGCAGTGTTGCCCTGGCGAGACAGTGTTGGTACAGTGAGGCCCAGGGAAAACACACTGCCTAGAGAAATCCTAGCAAAGCCCTGTGTTTCCCCACAGGAATGTATGTCCGTTTCAGTTCTTTGCCAGCAACGGAGCTCAGAGGCAACGTCAGATTGTGTGTATCTCAGTGAGAGAAAGAACACTGTGACTTCCCCCGTTCCTCTGACGAAAGCAGTTAGAGGGAGAAAAGCGTCCTTTGCTTTCGCTTTCCCGCAATGAGCTCCACAGATCTGCCCTTCGCGAAGGGCCGTTTTCCCCCGGAGAACTGCCTCGCGGTAGCCCTGTTCTGGAAGTGGAACGAGTATGCAGTGTTAGCGTTCAGGTAATGTGAAGGCTCGCTTTGGCCCAGGGCAAACGAAGGGCCCGGGGAAGTCTTAGCAGAGCCCGGCGCCTTTCCACGGTTCAAAGCGTGGAACTGCAGACTCTTTTGCAAAGAAGAGAGCGCACAGGCAACAGCAGCCCGCACGTTTCTCAGTGAAAGGGAGAACTCCCTGACTTCATCCAGTCCTCTGAGCAAAGCAGGCAGAAGGAGAGAAACTTTCTTTCCTTCCTCTTTCCTGCAACGAATTCCTCATTTGCTGTTGCAAACGTAAGGTTTCTTCTAAAAAACTACGTCACGGTGCAGAGATCCTTCCAGAGGAGCAACGACATAGTTTTAGCTGGAAGGGCTTGGCAGAGCAGCCGGGGAGAAAAGGCCGCTTGCTGTTCTCTTTTCTTTCTGCCCGAATGCGGTCAATTGGCACCTGCCAAGGCAAGGTTTCCCAGCACAAACTACAAAGCAGCAGCTCTCTCATGAAGAGGAAATCCCATTCAGTGTTGCCCTTGCGAGATAGTGTTGCTACAGTGAGGCCCAGGGAAAACACACTGCCTAGAGAAATCCTAGCAAAGCCCTGTGTTTCCCCACAGGAATGTATGTCCGTTTCAGTTCTTTGCCAGCAACGGAGCTCAGAGGCAACGTCAGATTGTGTGTATCTCAGTGAGAGAAAGAACACTGTGACTTCCCCCGTTCCTCTGACGAAAGCAGTTAGAGGGAGAAAAGCGTGCTTTGCTTTCGCTTTCCCGCAATGAGCTCCACAGATCTGCCCTTCGCGAAGGGCCGTTTTCCCCCGGAGAACTGCCTCGCGGTAGCCCTGTTCTGGAAGTGGAACGAGTATGCAGTGTTAGCGTTCAGCTAATGTGAAGGCTCGCTTTGGCCCAGGGCAAACGAAGCGCCGGGGGAAGTCTTAGCAGAGCCCGGCGCCTTTCCACGGTTCAAAGCGTGGAACTGCAGACTCTAGTGCAAAGAGGAGAGCGCACAGGCAACAGCAGCCCGCACGTTTCTCAGTGAAAGGGAGAACTCCCTGACTTCATCCAGTCCTCTGAGCAAAGCAGGCAGAGGGAGAGAAACTTTCTTTCCTTCCTCTTTCCTGCAACGAATTCCTCATTTGCTCTTGCAAACGCAGGGCTTCTTCTGAGAAACTACGTCACCGTGCAGGGATCCTTCCAGAGGAGCAACGGCATAGTTTTAGCTGGAAGGGCTTGGGAAAGCAGCCGGGGAGAAAAGGCCTCTTGCTATTCTCTTTTCTTTCTGCCCGAATGCGGTCAATTGGCACTTGCCAAAGCAAGGTTTCCCAGCACAAACTAGAAAGCAGCAGCTCTCTCCTGGCAGAGGAAATCCCATGCAGTGTTGCCCTGGCGAGATAGTGTTGGTACAGTGAGGCCCTGGGAAAACACACTGCCTAGAGAAATCCTAGCAAAGCCCTGTGTTTCCCCACAGGAATGTATGTCAGTTTCAGTTCTTTGCCAGCAACGGAGCTCAGAGGCAACGTCAGATTGTGTGTATCTCAGTGAGAGAAAGAACACTGTCACTTCCCCCGTTCCTCTGACGAAAGCGGTTAGAGGGAGAAAAGCGTCCTTTGCTTTCCCTTTCCCGCAGTGAGCTCGGCAGATCTGCCCTTCGCGAAGGGCCTTTTTCCCCCGGAGAACTGCCTCGCGGTAGCCCTGTTCTGGAAGTGGAACGAGTATGCAGTGTTAGCGTTCAGCTATTGTGAAGGCTCGCTTTGGCCCAGGGCAAACGAAGCGCCGGGGGAAATCTTAGCAGAGCCCGGCGCCTTTCCACGGTTCAAAGCGTGGAAGAGCAGACTCTTTTGCAAAGAAGAGAGCGCACAGGCAACAGCAGCCCGCACGTTTCTCAGTGAAAGGGAGAACTCCCTGACTTCATCCAGTCCTCTGAGCAAAGCAGGCAGAGGGAGAGAAACTTTCTTTCCTTCCTCTTTCCTGCAACAAATTCCTCCTTTGCTCTTGCAAACGCAAGGCTTCTTCTGAAAAACTACGTCGCGGTGCAGGGATCCTTCCAGAGGAGCAACGGCATAGTTTTAGCTGGAAGGGCTTGGCAGAGCAGCCAGGGAGAAAAGGCCTCCTGCGATTCTCTTTTCTTTCCGCCTGAATGCGGTCAATTGGCACTTGCCAAAGCAAGGTTTCCCAGCACAAACTAGAAAGCAGCAGCTCTCTCCTGGCAGAGGAAATCCCATGCAGTGTTGCCCTGGCGAGATAGTGTTGCTACAGCGAGGCCCAGGGAAAACAGACTGCCTAGAGAAATCCTAGCAAAGCCCTGTGTTTCCCCACAGGAATGTATGTCAGTTTCAGTTCTTTGCCAGCAACGGAGCTCAGAGGCAACGTCAGATTGTGTGTATCTCAGTGAGAGAAAGAACACTGTGACTTCCCCCGTTCCTCTGACGAAAGCGGTTAGAGGGAGAAAAGCGTCCTTTGCTTTCGCTTTCCCGCAGTGAGCTCGGCAGATCTGCCCTTCGCGAAGGGCCGTTTTCCCCCGGAGAACTGCCTCGCGGTAGCCCTGTTCTGGAAGTGGAACGAGTATGCAGTGTTAGCGTTCAGCTATTGTGAAGGCTCGCTTTGGCCCAGGGCAAACGAAGCGCCGGGGGAAATCTTAGCAGAGCCCGGCGCCTTTCCACGGTTCAAAGCGTGGAACAGCAGACTCTTTTGCAAAGAAGAGAGCGCACAGGCAACAGCAGCCCGCACGTTTCTCAGTGAAAGGGAGAACTCCCTGACTTCATCCAGTCCTCTGAGCAAAGCAGGCAGAGGGAGAGAAACTTTCTTTCCTTCCTCTTTCCTGCAACGAATTCCTCCTTTGCTCTTGCAAACGCAAGGCTTCTTCTGAAAAACTACGTCGCGGTGCAGGGATCCTTCCAGAGGAGCAACGGCATAGTTTTAGCTGGAAGGGCTTGGCAGAGCAGCCGGGGAGAAAAGGCCTCTTGCGATTCTCTTTTCTTTCTGCCTGAATGCGGTCAATTGGCACTTGCCAAAGCAAGGTTTCCCAGCACAAACTACAAAGCAGCAGCTCTCTCCTGGCAGAGGAAATCCCATGCAGTGTTGCCCTGGCGAGATAGTGTTGCTACAGTGAGGCCCAGGGAAAACAGACTGCCTGGAGAAATCCTAGCAAAGCCCTGTGTTTCCCCACAGGAATGTATGTCAGTTTCAGTTCTTTGCCAGCAACGGAGCTCACAGGCAACGTCAGATTGTGTGTATCTCAGTGAGAGAAAGAACACTGTCACTTCCCCCGTTCCTCTGACGAAAGCGGTTAGAGGGAGAAAAGCGTCCTTTGCTTTCCCTTTCCCGCAGTGAGCTCGGCAGATCTGCCCTTCGCGAAGGGCCGTTTTCCCCCAGAGAACTGCCTCGCGGTAGCCCTGTTCTGGAAGTGGAACGAGTATGCAGTGTTAGCGTTCAGCTATTGTGAAGGCTCGCTTTGGCCCAGGGCAAACGAAGCGCCGGGGGAAATCTTAGCAGAGCCCGGCGCCTTTCCACGGTTCAAAGCGTGGAACAGCACACTCTTTTGCAAAGAAGAGAGCGCACAGGCAACAGCAGCCCGCACGTTTCTCAGTGAAAGGGAGAACTCCCTGACTTCATCCAGTCCTCTGAGCAAAGCAGGCAGAAGGAGAGAAACTTTCTTTCCTTCCTCTTTCCTGCAACGAATTCCTCCTTTGCTCTTGCAAACGCAAGGCTTCTTCTGAAAAACTACGTCGCGGTGCAGGGATCCTTCCAGAGGAGCTACGACATAGTTTTAGCTGGAAGGGCTTGGGAAAGCAGCCGGGGAGAAAAGGCCTCTTGCTATTTTCTTTTCTTTCTAACGCAAACCCTAACGCAAACCCTAAAACATAACACGAAAACCTAACCTAAACCTTAACACTATCCCTCACCCTAACTCTAACACTAACCCGAAACCTAATCATAAACCTAACCCTAACTCTGAACCAAACTTAACCATGACCAGAACCACAATGCCTAACCGAAACCCTCACCCAAACCCTAACCCTAAACTACAGCTCTAAACCCTAACACCTTACCATAACCATAATCCTAACTCTACCCCACCCTAACCATAAACCTAACACTCACCCCAACCACAGTGCCTAACAGAAATCGTAACCCTAACTGTTACACTTAACTTAACCCTAACCTGAAATCTAACCCTAACCCTAAAACTAAACAGAACCCATAAACTTAACGCTAACCCTAAACATAAACTTAACACTAACCTGAAAACGAACCCAAACCTTAGCCATATCCCTAACCCTCACCCTACTTTACTTCACCCTATCCCTAACCTAAAGCTAACCCTAACTTTAACCCTAATCCTACCCCTAAACCTAACCCTAACCTTAACCTTGGCCCATCTGTAACCCTAAACCTAACCCTTATAATAACTCTGACACTAACCCTCGCCCGAAACCTAATTCTAATCCTAACCCTGACCCTAACCCTAACCTAACCTTAACCCTAACTTTAAGCCTACCATAAACTTAACCTAAACCTAACCCCTAACCCAACTCTAACCCTAAACCTAGCCCTAACCCTAACCATAACAGTTACGCAAAACTCTCACCTTAACTGTAAACGCAAATCTAACTCTTACCGTAACCCTAAACTTAACCCTAATTATAACCCTATCCTAAATCTAACTGAAACACTAACCACTAACCCTAACTCTAACCCTAATGCTTAGCCTAAACCTAACCTTAACCCTAAACCTAACCTTAACCACTAACCCTAACTCTAACCCTAACCCGAAACCAAACCCTCACACTTAACCAAAATTTCAACCTAACCATAACCCTAAACCTACCCTAACTTCATTCAAACCCTAACCCTAAGCTAAACTAACACTAAACCTAACCCTAACCCTAAACCTAAATCTAACCCTAACCCTGAATCTAACCTGAACTCTAAACCAAAACCCTAAACCTGACCCTAACATTAATCCAAACACCTACCCCAACCCTAACCCTCATCCTTAACCTAAATTCCACCCTAAACCTAAACCTAAAGCACTATCACCATACTCTAGCCCTAACTCTAAACCTAACCTAACTCTAACCCTAAACCTTACTGTAACACCCAAAAACATCAGCTTAATGTAAACATAACACTAATCCTCACACGAAACCCTAACCCTTTCCCTAACCCTAACCCTATCCCTCATCCTAACCCTAAACCTGACATAAACCTAACTCTTACCCTAACCTTCAACTTAACCTTAACTCTACCCTAACCTTAACCGTAAACCTCACAATAACTCTAAACCTGACCTTAACCCTAACCCTAAAGCCTAGCACTAACTCTAAACCTAACCCTAACCTAGCCTTACACTTTACCGTAAACCTAGTCTTAACCCTAACCTGACCGCTACCTTAACCCTAACCTAAACCTAACCCTAACACTAACCTTAACCCTAAATCTAACATTAACCCTGAACCCCACTATTAACTGAAACTTCACCATGACCCTAACTCTAACCCTATCCATAACAATTACCCTAAACCCTCACCTTAACTGTAAACCTAAACCTAACCCTCACCATATCCCCAACCCTCACCCTAACCCCTAACTATATTCCTAACCCTAAACCTAATGCTATCCCTAACCCTAACTGTAACCCTAACACGAACAGTAACCCTAATCTAACACTAACCCTAACATTCACCCTAAACTTAAACCTACCCTAACCATAAACCTAAAACTAGCAGCCTAAACCTAACGTCTAACACTAACCCTAATCCTAACCCTAAGCCTAACTCTCACCCTTAACCTAAACTTCACACTAACCCTAAACCTAAAACTAACCCTAACACTAAACCTAACCCCTAACCCTAAACTGGACCCTAAATCTAACCATAACACTAACCTGAACACAAACCCAAACTCTAGCCCTAACCCTAAAAGTAACCCTCAGCCTATGCTAAACTTCAACCAAATCCTAACCCTAATCATAACCGTAAACGTAAACCTAGCCCAAACCCTAACCTTAAACCTAACTCTAACCGTAAAGTTAGTCCATCTGTAACCCTAAACCTAAGCCTTACAATAGCTCTGAACCTAACCCTAATCCTAAGCCCAACAATAGACCTAATCCTAAACCTAACCCGAACTCTAAACTTGACCCTAAATAGAACACTAACTTTAACCCTAAACCAGGACTTAAACCTAAAACTTACCCTGCACCTAACCCTAAACCTAACCCTAACTCTAACTCTAACCCTAATCCTAACACTTGTCCTAAAACCTAACCTTAACTGCAATACTAACTGTAACCCTCACCTAACCCCTAACCGTACCTCCAAAAGCTAACCCTAATGCTATCCCTAACCCTAACCCTAACACTCACCTGAAAACCTAAGCCCTAACGATAACCCTAACCCTAACCCAAAACCTAACCCCTCGCACCAAAGCCTAACCCTAACTCTAACACTAACCCTAAACCTAATCATAAAACTAACCCTAACCCTAAACCAAACCTAACCATGACCAGAACCACAATGCCTAACCGGAACCCTCACCCAAGCCCTAACCCAAAACTACTCCTCTAATCCCTAACACCTTACCATAACCAGAATCCTAACCCTACCCAACCCTAATCCTAAACCTAATCCTCACACCAACCACAATGCCTAACACAAACCGTAAACCTAACCCTAACCGTAACACTGAACTTAACCCTAACCTAAAATCTACCCCAACCCTAAAAGTAAACAGAACCCATAAACTTATTCCTAACCCTAAACATAACCTTAACACTAACCTGAAAACTCAAGCAAACCTTAGCCATAACCCTAACCCTCACCCTATCTTAAACTTCACCCTATCCCTAATCTAAAGCACACCCTAACTTTAACCCTGACCCTAACCTTAACCTTGGCCCACCTGTAACCCCAAACCTAACCCTTACAATAACTCTGACCCTAACCCTCACCCTAAACCTAATCCTAATCCTAACCCTGACCCTAACCCTAACCAAACCTTAACCCTAACTTTACCCTACCATAAACTTGAACCTAACCCTAACCGGTAACCCGAAATCTAAACCTAACCCTAGCCCTAGCCCTAAACCTAACCCTAACCCTAAATGTAACACTTACCCAAAACCCTCACCGTAACTGTAAACATAAATCTAACTCTTAACCTAACCCTAAATATAACCCTACCCTAAACCTAACCGAAACACTAACACCTAACTCGAAATCAAATCCTGATCTTTAGCCTAAACCTAACCTTAACCCTAAGCCTAACCCTAACCACTAACCCTAATTCTAATCCTAACCCTAAGCCTGATCCTAAACCGAACCCTAACCCTTACCCTAAACCTGACCCTAACATTAACCGAAACACCTAACCCTAACCCAAACCCTAAACCTAACCCTAACCTTAACCCAAACACCTAACCCTAACGCTAACCCTAACCCTCATCCTTAACATAAATTTCAAGATAAACCTAAGCCTAACCTTAACCCTAAATCTAAACCTAACCCTAAACTATCCCCTAAATATAGCCCTAAACTTAAACCTCATCCTAACCCTAACTACAACCCCGACCTAACCGTAACACTGTAAACCATCAGCTTAAGTGTAAACCTAACACTAACCCTCCCACGAACACCTAACCCTTTCCCTAACCCTAACCCTATCCCTAATCCTAACCTTAACCCTGACCTAAACCTAACACTTACCCTAACGCTAAGCTTAACCTTAACTCCACCCTAAAACTAACAAAAACTCTAAACCTGACCCTACCTCTTACCCTAAACCCTAGTACTAGCTCTAACTCTAAACCTAACCCTAACCTAGCCCTACCCTTTACCGTAAACCTAGCCTTAACCCTAACCTTACCCCTACCCTAACCCTAACCCTAACACTAAACTTAACCCTAACTGTAATCTTAACCCTAACCCTTACCCTGACCCTGACTATTAACTGAAACTTCACCCTAAACCTAACCCAAACTCGAACTCGAACCCTAACTATAACACTTACCCTAAACCCTCACCTTAACTGTAAACCTAACCCTAACCCACACCCTAACCACAACCCTCACCCTAACCCCTAACCGTATCCCCAACCCTAAACCTAATGCTATCCCTAACCCTATCCCTAACCCAAACACGAACATTAAACCTAATCTAACCCTAACTCTAACATTAACCCAACCCTAACCATAAACCTAAAGTTAGCATCCTAAATCTAACCTCTAACACTAACTATAATCCTAACCCTAATTCTAACGCTTATCCTAACCCTCACCCTTAACCTAAACTTCACACTAACCCTAAACCAAAACATAACCCTAACCCTAAACATAACCCCTAACCCTAACCTGAACCCTAGCCTTAAAGCTAACCTGAACACAAACCCAAACTCTAGCCCTAACCATAAAAATAACCCTCACCCTATCCTAAACTTCATCCAAACTCTAACACTACCTTAAACCTAAACCTAACCCAAGCCCTAACCTTAAACCTACCTCTAACCATAGCCCTAGTCCATCTGTAACCCTAAACCTAACCCTTACAATAGCCCTGAAATTAACCCTAAACCTAATCCTAGCCCTAGACCTAATCCTAACCTAACCCTAACTGCACCCTTGACCCTAAAGAGAACACTAACTCTAACCCTAAACCTGGACCTAAACCTAAATCTTCCCCTACACCTAACCCTAAACCTAAAAATAACTCCAACTCTAACCCTAATCATAACACTTATCCTAAACCCACACTTTAACTGTAAAACTAACCGTAACCCTCACCCTAACCCCTAACCGTATCCCCCAAACCTAACCCTAATGCAATCCCTAACCTTAACCCTAAAACTAACCTGAAACCCCTGAGCCCTAACGATAACCCTAACTCTAACACAAACCCTAACCCCTAACACCAAAGCCTAATCCAAACCTTAACCCTAACTTTCACCCTAACTCTAACACTAACCCGAAACCTAATCATAAACCTAAACCAAACCCAACCATGACCAGAACCACAATTCCTAACCGGAACCCTCACCCAAACCCTAACCCTAAACTACACCTCTAACCACTAACACCTTACCATAAACCTAATCCTAACCTTTATCCTAACCCTCACCCTTAACCTAAACTTCACACTAACCCTAAACCAAAGCGTAACCCAAACCCTAAACATAACCCCTAACCCAAAACCGAACCCTAAACCTAACCTTAACACTAAGCTGAACACAAAACCAAACTTTGCCCAAACCATAAAAATAACCTTCACCCTATCCTAAACTTCATCCAAACCCTAATCCTAATCTTAAGTGTAAACCTAAACCTAACCCAAACCCTAAGCTTAAACCTAACTCTAAGTAGAATGCTAGTCCACCTGTAACCCTAAACCTAAGCATTTCAATAGCCCTGAACTTAACCCTAAAACTAATCCTAATCCTAACCCTAGACCGAATCCTAAACCTAACTCTAACCTTGACCCTAAATAGAACACTACCTCTCACCCTGAACCTGAAAGTAAACCTAAATCTTACCCTACAGCTAAACCTAACCCTAAACCTAACCGTAACTCTAACTCTAACCCTAATCATAAGACTTGCCCTAAACCCTCACCTTAACTGTAAAACTAACCGTAACCCTCACCAGAACCCCTAAACGTATCCCTCAACACTAACCCTAATGCTAGCCCTAACACTAACCTGAAACCCTAAGCCCTAACGATAACCCTAACCCAAACCAAACCCCTAACACCAAAGCCTAACCCAAACCTTAAACCAAACACTCACCCTAAATCTAACACTAACCCGAAACCTAATCATAAACCTAACCCTAACCCTAAACCAAACCTAACCATGACCAGAACCAAAATGCCTAACCAGAACCCTCACCGAAACCCTAACCATAAACTACACCTCTAACCCCTAACACCTTATCCTAACCATAATCCTAAGCCTGCTCAACCCTGACGCTAAAACTAACCTTCAACCCAACCACAACGCCTAAAACAAACCGTAACCCTAACCATAACCGTAACACTAAACTTAACCTTAACCTAAAATCTAACCCTAACCCAGAACTA
This sequence comes from Loxodonta africana, assembly GCF_030014295.1. Classification (NCBI taxonomy): domain Eukaryota; kingdom Metazoa; phylum Chordata; class Mammalia; order Proboscidea; family Elephantidae; genus Loxodonta; species Loxodonta africana. The sequence goes on along the minus strand of NW_026974878.1, from coordinate 317,660 downwards.
AACATAACCCATAAACTTAACCCTAACCCTAAACGTAACCTTAACAATAACCTGAAAACTTACCCAAACCTTTAGCCATAACCCTCACCCTAACCCACACCCTATCTTAAACTTCACCCTATCCCTAACCTAAAGCTAACCCTAACTTTAACCCTAACCCTACCCCTAAACCTAACACTAACCTTAACCTTGGCCCACCAGTCACCCTACACCTAACCCTTACGATAACTCTGACCCTAAACCTCACCCTAAACCTAATCCTAATCCTAACCCTACCCTAACTCTAACCTAACCTTAACCTTAACTTTAACCCTACCATAAAATTAAACCTAACCCTAAACCCTAATCCTAACTCTAACCCTAACCCTAACCGTAACACATACCCAAAACCTTCACCTTAACTGTAAACGTAACTCTAATTCTTACCCTAACCCTAAATAAAACCCTACCCTAAACCTAACCAAAACACCCCTAACCCTAACTCTAACCCTAATCCTTAGCCCAGACCTAACCATAACCCTAAACCTACCCTAACTTTATTCAAACCCTAACCTTAAACAAAACTAAAACAAACCCTAAACCTATCCCTAACCCTACCCCTGACACTAATCTGAACAATAACCCCTAGCCCTAACCCTAACCCGCACGCTTAACGTCAACTTCACCCTAACCCTATCCTAAAACTAAACATAACACTAAATCTCCCCCGACCATGAACCTAACCCAATCCTAAGTATAAAACTAACCCTAAACTTAACCCTAACCCTGACCCTGACCCTGACTCTAACCTTAATCCTAACCATAAAAATTACCCTACACACTCAGCTTAAATGGAAACCTACCACTAACCCACACCCTAACATCTAAACCTAAACCCAACCCTTAACCTAACCCTATCTCTAACCTTATCCTAGACCTACACCTAAACATGACTTAATCCTAACACTTACCCTAAACCTGACCCTAAACCTAACCTTAACCTTAAACCTAATCCTAACCTGAACCCTAACCCCTACCCCAAACCCTAAGCTCAACCCTCACCCTTAAATTAAACTTCACCCTATCCCGAACTCCAACTTTAAACCAAAACCTAATCCTAACTCTAAACCTAACCCTAAACCTGACTCTAACATTAACCCAAACACCTAACCCTAACAGTAAGCCTAACCCTAACCCTAACCCTAACCTGACCCTAACCTTAACCCAAACACCTAACCCTAACACTAAACCTAACCCTAACCCTCATCCTTAACCTAAACTTCACCCTAACCCTGACCCTGAAACTAAACATAACACTAAATCTCCCCCTAACCCTGACCGTAACCCAAATCCTAACCATAAACCTAACCCTAACCCGAACCTTAACCCTAACCCTGACACTAACTCTAACCCTAATCCAACCCTAAAACTTACCCTACAAACTCAACTTAAATGGAAACCTAGCACTAACCCTCACCCTAACATCTAAACCTAACCCCAACCCTTAACCTGACCCTATCTCTAACCTTAACCGTGCCCTAGCCTAACCATGATTTAACCCTAACACTTACCCTAAACCTAACCCTAAACCTAATCTTAAACCTAAACCTAAAACTAACCTTAACCCTAACCCTAACCCCTAACCCTAAGCTCAACCCTCACTCTTAACTTAAATTTCACCCAAACACTAACCCTAAAACGAACCCAACACTAACCCTAAACGCAAACATAAACCTGACCCTAACGTTAACCCAAACACCTAACCCGAACCCTAACGCTAACCCGAACTCTAAACCGAACCCTAAACTGACCCTAACCTTAACCCAAACACCTAACCCTAACACTAACCCTAAACATAACTCTCATCCTTAACCTAAACTTCACCCTAAACCTAAGCCTAAGCCTAACCCTAAAACTAAACCTAACCCTAAACTATCACCTAACTCTAGCCCGAACGCTAAACCTAACAATGACCCTAACCATAACACCCTAAAGCATCAGCTTCACTGTAAACCTAACACTTACCCTCAGACGAACCCCTAACCCTTTCACAAACCCTAACCCGATCCCTAATCCTAAACCTAACGCTGACGTAAACCTAACCCTTCCCCAAACCTAAACTTAAACCTAACCTTAACTCTACCTATACCTAAACCAAACAATAACTCGAATCCTGACCCTAACCCTAACCCTAAACTCAGCACTAAGTATAATTCTAAACCTAACCCTAACCCTAACCCAGCCCAACCCTTTACCGTAAACCTAGTCTTAACCGTAACCTTACCTACCCTAAACCTAACACTAACGCTAACCTTAACCCTAACTCTAACATTAACCCTAACTTTTAGCGTAACCCTCACTATTAACTGAAACTTCACCCGAACCCTAACCCTAACTCTAACCATAACCATAACACTTACCCTGAACACTCACCTTAACTGTAAAACTAACCATAACCCTCAACCTAACCCCTAACTGTACCCCGAACCCTAACCCTAAAGCTATCCCTAAGCCTAACCCTAACACTCACCTGAACCTTTAAGCCCTAAGGATAACCCGAACCTGAAATCAAACCCTAACGCATAACACCAAAGCATAACCCAAACCTTAACCCTAACTCTCACCCTAACTCTAACACTAACCCGAAACCGAATCATAAATCTAACCCTAACCCTAAACCAAACCTAACCATGACCAGAACCACAATGCCTAACCAAAACCCTCACCCAAACCCTAACCCTAAACTACACCTCTAACTCCTAACACATTACCATAACCATAATCCTAACCCTAACCAAACCTAACCCTAAACCTAACCCTCATCCCAACCACAACGCCTGACACAAACCATAACCCTAACCCTAACAGTAACACTGTAAATAACCCTAACCTAATATCTAAACCTGACCCTAAAACTAAACAGAACCCGTAAACTTAACCCTAACCCTAAACATAACCTTAACAATAACCTGAAAACTAACGCAAACCTTAGCCATAACCCTAAACCTAACCCGCACCCTATCTTAAACTTCACCCTATCTCTATCCTAAAGCTAACCCTAACTTTAACCCTAAACCTAACCCTAACCTTAACCTTGGCCAACCTGTAACCCTCATCCAAACCCTTACAATAACTCTGACCCTATCCTTTGCCCTAAACCTAATGCTAATCCTAACCCTAACCTAACCTTACCCTAACCTAACCTTAACCCTACCATAATCTTAAACCAAACCCTAACTCCTAACCCTAACTCTAACCCTAACCCTAGCACTAAGCCTAATCCTAACACTTACCCAAAACCCTCATCTTAAGTGTAAACGTAACTCTAACTCTTACCCTAACCCTAATCTTAACCCTAAATATAACTCTACCGTAAACCAAACTGAAACACGAACCCCTAACCCTAACTCTAACCCTAATCCTTAGCCTAAGCCTACCCTTAAACGTAAACCTAACCCTAACCCTAAACCGAACCCTCACTCTTAACCAAAATTCACCCTAACCATGACCCTAAACCTCCCCTAACTTCATTCAAACCCTAACCTTAACCAAAAATAAAACTAAACTTAAACCTAACCCTAAATGTAAACCTAACCCTAACCCGGACCATAACCTGAACCCTAACCCCTAACCCTAACCCTCACGCTTAACATAAACTTCACCCTAACTCTAACCCTAAAACTAAATATAACACTAAATCTCCGCCTAACCCTGACCCTAACCCTAATCCTAACCATAAACCTAACCCAAACCTGAACCTAACTCTAACCCTAACCCTAATCCTAACCCTAAAACTTACCCTACACACTCAGCTTAAATGGAAACCTAGAACTAACCCTCACCCTAACATCTAAACCTAACCCCAACCCTTAACCTAACCCTATCTCTAACCTTAACCTAGCCCTAAACCTAACAATGACTTAACCCTAACATGTACTCTAAACCTAAGCATAAACCTAAACTTAACCCTAAACCTAATCCTAACCTTAACCCTAACCCTAACACCTAACGCTAACCTGAGCTCAACACTCGCCCTTAACTTTAAATGCACCCTAACACTAACCCTAAACTGAACCCTAACCCTAACCCTAAACCTAAGCCTAAACCTGACCCTAGCATTAACCCAAACACGTAAACCTGACCCTAATACTAACCCTAAATCTAACCCTAACCTTAACGCAAACACGTAACGCTAACACTAGTCCTAACCCTCATCCTTAAAGTATGCTTCACCCTAAACGTAAGCCTAAGCCTAACCTGAAACTAAACCTAACCCTAAACTATCCCCTCAGTCTAGCCCTAACCCTAAACCTAACCCTAACCCTAACTCTAACCATACCCCTAACCATAACACTCTAAAACATCAGCTAAACTGTAAACCTAACACTAACCATCACATGAATCGCTAACCCTTTCCCTAATCCTACCCCTATCCCTAATGCTAACCTTAACCTTGACCTAATCCTAACCCTTACCCTAACCCTAAACTTAACACTAACCTTAACTCGAACTTAACCCTAACCCTCACAATAACTCTAAACCTGACCCTAACCCTAAGCCTAAACCCTAGCACTAACTCTAACTCTAACCCTAACCCTAACCCTAACCTAGCCCTACCCTTTACCGTAAACCTAGCCTAAACCCTAACCTTACCCCTACCTTCAACCTAACCCTGACACTAACCTTAAGCATAACTCTAACCTTAACCCTAACCCTGACTATTAACTGAAACTTCACCCTAACCATAAGCCTAACTCTAACTCTAACCCTAACCATAACAATTACCCTAAACCTTCACCTTCAATGTAAACCTAAACCTAACCCTTAACCGTATCCCCAACCCTAAACCTAATGCTATCTATCCCTCACATTATCCCTAACCCTAACCCGAAGACGAACAGTAACCCTAATCTAACGCTAACCCTAACGTTAACCCTAAACTTAACCCTTCCCTAACCATAAACCTAACCCTAACACCCTAAACCGAAACTCTAACCCTAACTAGAATCCAAACCCTAATGCAAACCCTTATCCTAACCCTCACCCTTAACCTAAACTTCACACTAACCCTAAACCTAAACCTAATCTGAACATAACCACTAACCCTAACCTGAACCCTAAACCTAACCTTAGCACTAACATGAACACAAACCCAAAGTCTAGCCCTAACCCTAAAAATAACCCTCACCCTATCCTAAACTTCATCCAAACCCTAACGCTAACCTTAGTCCTAAACCTAAACCTAAACCTAACCCAACCCCTAACATTAAATCTAACTCTAACCATAATGCTAGTCCACCTGTAACCCTAAACCTAACCCTTAAAATACCCCTCAACCTAACCCTAAACCTAATCCTAACCCTAGACCTAATCCTAACCCTAACCCGAACTCTAACCTTGACCCTAAATAGAACACTAACTCTACCCCTAAACCTGAAACTAAAGCTAAATCTTACCCTACACCTAACCCTAAACGTAAACCTACCCCTAACTCTATGTCTAACGATAATCGGGACACTTATCCTAAACCCTCGCCTTAAATGTAAAACTAACCGTAACACTCACTCTAACCCCTAACGGTATCCCACAACCCTTACCCTAATGCTACCCCTAACCCTAACACTAACCTGAACACCTAAGCCCTAATGATAACCCTAACCCTAACCCCAAACCTAACCCATAACACCAAAACCTAACCCTAACCTTAAAGGTAGCTCTCACCCTAACTCTAACTCTAACACTAACCCGAAACCTAATCATAAACCTAACCCTAACCCTAAACCAATCCTAACCATGACCAGAACCACAATGCCTAACCGGAACCCTCACCCAAACCCTAACCCTAAACTACACCTCTAACACCTAACACCTTACCGTAACCATAATCCTAACCCTACCCAACCCTAACCCTAAACCTAAACCTCACCCCAACCACAACGCCTAACACAAAACGTAACCCTAACCCTAACTGTAACACTAAACTTAACCCTAACCTTAAACATAACCCCAACCCTAAAACTAAACAGAACCCGTAAACTTAACCCTAACACGAAACACAACCTTAACACGAACCTGAAAACTAACCCAAACCTTAGCCATAACCTTAACCCTAACCCTCACCCTAACTTAAACTTCACCCTATCCCTAACCTAAAGCTCACCCTAATTCTAATTCTGTTTAGTTTTAGGGCTAGGGTTAGGGTGAAGTTTATGTTAACCTAATTCTAAACCTATCCCTATCCCTACCCCTAAACCTAACCCTAACCTTAACCTTGGCCCACCTGTAACCCTAAAACTAACCCTTACAATAACTCGGACCCTAACCCTCACCCTAAACCTAATCCTAATCTTAACCCTGACCATAACCCTAACCTAACCTTAACCCTAACTTTAACCCTACGATAAACTCAAACCTAACCCTAACCCCGAACAATAACTCTAACCAAAATTTCACCCTACCCATAACCCTAAACCTACCCTAACTTCATTCAAATCCTAACCCTAACCAAAACTAAAGCTAACCCTAAACCTAACGCAAACCCTAACCCTGACCCTAACCTGAACCCTTACCCCTAACCCTAACCCTAACCCTCACGCTTAACATAAACTTCACCCTAACCCTAGCCCTAAAACTAAACATAATACTAAATCTCCCCAACCCTGACCCTAACCCTAATCCTAACCATATACCTAACCCTAACCTTAAACATAATCCTAACCCTGACCCTAAATCTATCTCTAACCCTAATCCTAACCCTAAAACTTACCCTACACACTCAGCTTAAATGGAAACCTAGCACTAACCCTCACACTAACATCTAAACCTAAACCCTACCCTTAACCTAATCTTATCTCTAACCTTTACCTAGCCCTAAACCTAACCATGACTTAACCGTAACACTTACCCTAACCCTAAAACTAATCTTAACCCTAATCCTAATCCTAACCTTAACCCTAACCCTAACCCCTAACACTAACCCTAAGCTCAACCCTCACACTTAACTTAAACTGCACCCTGACCCTAACCTTAAACTAAACCCTAACCCTAAAGCTAACCCTAACATTAACCCAAACACCAAAACCTAACCCTGACACTAACACTAACCCTAAACTTAACCCTAACCTGATCCTAACCTTAACCCAAACACCTAACTCTAATATTTACCCTAACGCTAATCTTAACTTAACTTTCACCCTATACATCTATTAACCCTAAAATTAACCCTAAAATTAAACCTAACCCTAAATATCCCCTCAGTCTAGCCCTAACCCTAACTCTAACTCTAACCCTGACCCTAACCGTAACACTGTAAAACACCAGCTTAACTGTAAATCTAACACTAACCCTCACACGAACCCTAACCCTTTCCCTAAACCTAACCCTATCCCTAACCCTAACCCTAACCCTGACCTAAACATAACCCTTACCCTAACCCTAAACTTAACCCTAACCTTAACTCTACCCTAACCCTAACACTAACAAAAACTCTAAACCTGACCCGAACCCTACCCCTAAACCCTAGCACTAACTCTAACTCTACACCTAATCCTAACCCTAACCTAGACGTACCCTTGACCGTAAACCTAGCCTTAACCCTAACCTTACCCCTATCCTATCCCTAACCCTAAACCTAACCCTAACACTAATCTTAATCCTAACTCTAACCTTAACCCTAACCCTTACCTAACCCTCACTATTAACTGAAAATTCACCCTAACCCTAACCCTAACTCTAACTCTAACCCTAACCATAACACTTACCCTAAACCCTCACCTTAACTGTAAACCTAACACTAAACCTCACCCGAACCCCTAACCGAATCCCCAACCCTAAACCTGCCGCTATCCCTAAACTTATCCCTAACCCTAACCCAAACACGAACAGTAACACTAATCTAATACTAACCCTTACATTAACCCTAAACTTAACCCTACCCTAACCATAAACCTAACCCTAACACCCTAAACGTAAACTCTAACACTAAGTATAATCCTCACCGTAATCCTAACCCTTACCTTGACCCTCACTATGAACCTAAACATCACTCTAACCCTGAACCTAAACCTAACACTAACCCTAAACGTAACTCCTAACACTAACCCGAACCCTAAAACTAACCTTAACACTAACCTGAACACAAAATCAAACTTCAGCCCTAATCATAAGAATAACCCTCACCCCGTCCTAAGGTTCATCCAACACTAACCCTAACCTTCACCCTAAACCTAAACCTAACCCAAACCCTAACCTTAAACCTAACTCTAACCATAACACTACTCCACCTGTAACCCTAAAACTAAGCCTTACATTAGCCCTGAACCTAACCCTAGACCTAACCCTAATCCTAACCCTAACCCAAACTCTAAGCTTGATCCTAAATAGAACACTAACTCTAATTCTAAACCTGAACCTAAACCGAAATCTTACCCTACACCTAACCCTAACCCTGAACCTAACCCTAACTCTAACCCTAAGAATAACACTTACCCTAAACCCTCACCTTAACTGTAAAACTAACCGCAACCCTCACCCTAACCCCTAACCGTATCCCCCAACCCTAACCCTAATGCTATTCCTAACCCTAACACTAACCTGAACCCCTAAGCCCTAACGATAACCCTAACCCCTAACCCAAACCCTAACCCCTAACACCAAAGCCTAACCCAAACCTTAACCCTAAGTCTCACCCTAACTCTAACTCTAACATTAACCTGAAACCTAATAATAAACCTAACCCTAACCCTAAACCAAACCTAACCATGACCAGAACCACAATGACTAACCGGAACCCTCACCCAAACCCTAACCCTAAACTAAAACTCTAACCCTTAACACCTTACCATAACCAGAATCCTAACCCTACCCAACCCGAACCCTAAACCTAACCCTCACCCAAACGACAAAGACTAACACAAACCGTGACCCTAATCCTAACCATAACACTAAACTTAACCCTAACCTAAAATTTAACCCTAACCCTAAAACTAAAAAGAACCCGTAAACTTAACCCTAACCCTAAACATAACCTTAACACTAACCTGAAACCAAACTCAAACCTTAACCATAACCCTAAAACTAACCCTCAGCCTATCTTAAACTTCACCCTATCCCTAAGCTAAAGCTCACCCTAACTTTAACCCTAACCCTACCCCTAAATCAAACCCTAAACTTAACCTTGGCCCACCTGTAGTACCCTAAACCTAACCCTTACAATAACTCTGACCCTAACCCTCACCCTTACCCTAACCCTAACTGTAACCCTCACTCTTAACCTAAACTTCACACTAACCCTAAATCTAAACATAACCCTACCCCCAAACATAACCCCTAACCCTAATCCAAACGCTAAACCTAACCTTAACACTAACCTGAACACGAACCCAAACTCTAGACCTAACCTTAAAAATAACACTCACCATATCGTAAACTTCATCCAAACCCTAACCCTAAATCTAAACCTAACCCAAACCCTAAACTTACACTTTAATCATAACGCTAGTCCACCTGTAACCCTAAACCTAACCCTTACAATAGCCCTGAACCTAACAATAACCCTTACCCAAAACCCTAACCCAAATCCTAAACCGAAGCCTAACGTGAACCCAAACCCGAACCCTAAACACAAACCATATCACTAGCCCTAGCCCTAGGCCCTAGCCCAAGTCCTAGCCCTAGCCCTAGCCCTAACCCTAACACTAACTCGAACCCTAAAACCTAACCCTAAACATTAACCCTAACCCTGAACACTAACCCTAACACTAACCGCTAACCCTAAACCCAAACCCTAACCCTGAACACTAACCCTAACACTAACTGCTAACCCTAAACCCTAACCCTAACCCTAAACCCTAACACTAACCCTAACACTAACCATGAACCCTAACCCTAAACTCTAACCATCAGCCTAACCCAAAACCCTAACCCTAACCCTAAACTCTAGCCCTAAAACCCTAGCCCTAGACCTAGCCCTAACACCAAGCCCTAGCCCTAGCCCTAACCCTAACCCTAACCTCTAACCTCTAAAACTAACCCTAGCCCTAACCCTAAACCCTAAATCCTAACCCTAAACCCAAACCCTAAACCTAACCCTGACTCTAACCCCTAACCCTGACCCAGACCCTGACCCTAAACCGTGACAATGACCCTAAACCCTGACCATGACCCTAACCCTGACCGTGACCCTAACCCTGACCCTAAACTCTGACCCTGACACTAAACACTGACTCTGACCCTGACCCTAAACTCTATCACTAAACACTAAACCCTAACCCCTAGCCCTAACACATAGCCCTAACCTTACCCCAACCCTAATCCTAAACCCTAAACCCTAACCATAAAAACAAACCCTAAACCTAACCCTGACCCTAACCCCTAACCCTGACCCTGACCCTGACCCTAAACCCTGACCATAAACCCTGACCCTGACACTAAAAACTGACCCTGACCCTAAACTCGAACACTAAACCCTAAAACCTAACCTTAACCCCTAAACCCGATCCCGAACCATAACCCTAACACTAAAGTAAACCCTAAACCCTAACCTGTGTAGGGAGTGAGGAGGTGGGAGGGACTAGGCTGGGCACTGTGAAGGGAGTCAGGAGGTGGGAGAGACCATGCAGGGCCCTGTATAGAGAGTGAGAGACCAGGCAGGGCACTGTATAGGGAGTAAGATGGTGGGACAAAAGAGACAGAAACCTGTGTAGGGAGTGAAGAGCTGAGAGACCAGACAGAGACCTTTGTAGGGAGTGAGGAGGTGGGTGAGACCAGGCAGGGCCCTGAGTAGGGAGAGAGGAGATGGAAGAGACCAGGCAGGGACAGGTGTAGGAAGTGAGGAGGTGGGAGGGACCAGGAAGGGCCCTGTGTAAGGAGTGAGGATGTGGAAGAGAACAGGCAGAGAACTCTGTAGGGAGTAAGGAGGTGGGACAGAGCAGGCAGAGACCTTTACAGGGATGGAGGAGGTGGGAGAGAAAAGGCGGGGCCCTGAGTAGGGAGTGAGGGGCTGGGAGCAACCAGGCACGGCCATGTCTAGGGAGTGAGGAGGTGGGAGAGGTCAGGCAGGGACCTGAGTAGGGAGTTAGGCCTTAGGAGAGACCAGGCAGAGACCTGCATAGGGAGTGAGGAGGTGAGAGAGACCAGGTAGGATGCTGTGTAAAGAGTGAGAATGTAGGAGAGACCAGGCAGGGCCCTGTGTAAGGAGTGATGAGGTGGGAGAGACGAAGCAGGGACCTGTGTAGGGAGTGAGGAAGTGGGAGAGGCCAGGCAGAGACCTGTGTAGGGAGTGAGGAGGTGGGAGAGAATAGGCAGAAACCTGTGTAGGGATTGAGAAGATGGTAGAGAGCAGGCAGGGCCCTGTGTAGGGAGTGGAGAGGTGGGAGAACCATTCAGAGACCTGCATAGGGAGTGAGGAGATGGGAGAGACCAGGAAGGGCCCTCTGTAGGGAGTGAGTTGGCCAGAGATCAGGCATGTCCCTGTATGGAGTAAGGATATGGGAGAGACCAGGCAGGGCCCTGTGCAGGGAGTTAGGAGGTGGGAGAGAACAGGCAGAGAAGAGTGTAGGGAGTGAGGAGGTGGGACAGACCAGGCAGGGCTCTGTGCATAGAGAAGATGGGAGACACCAGACAGGGCCCTGTGTAGGGAGTGAAGAAGAGGGAGACCCAGGCAGAGTCCTGCTTAGGGAGTGAGGAGATGGGAGAGACCAGGCAGAGCCAAGTATAGGGAGTGAGGAGATGGGAGAGACCAGGCAGGCCCTGTGTAAGGAGTGATGAGGTGGGAGAGACCAAGCAGGACCCTGTGCAGGGTGTGAGGGGGAGGGAGCATCCAGGCAGGGCCCTGTGGAGGGAGTGAGGTGTTGGGAGAGACCACACAGGTCCTGTGTAGGGAGTGAGAATGTGCCAGAGATCAGGCAGGGCCCTGTGTAGAGAGTGAGGAGGTGGGAGAGAAGAGACAGAGACATATGTAGGGAGTAAGCAGAAGGGAGACACCAGGCAGGGCCCTCTGTAGGGAGTGAGGAGGAGGGACATACCAGGCAGGGCCCTGTGTAAGGAGTGAGGAGGTGGGAGAATCCAGGCAGACACCTGTGTAGGGAGTGAGGAGCTGGAAGAGACCAGGCAGGGACCTGTGTAGGTCCTGAGGAGGTGGGAGAGGCCAGGCAGCGTCCTGTGTAGGGAGTGAGAAGGTGGGAGAGACCAGGCAGGGCCCTATGTTGGGAGTGAGGATGCAGGAGAGAAGAGGCAGAGATGTGGGAGAGACCAGGCAAAGACCTGTGAAGGGACTGAGGAGGTGGGAGAGACCTGGCAGGGCCCAGTGTACGGAGTGAGTATCTTGGAGAGAAGAGGCAGAGACCTGTGTAGGGATTGAGAAGAAGGAGAGACCAGGCCGGGCCCTGTGTAGGGAGTGAGGAGGTGGGAGAGGCCAGGCAGAGCCCTGTGTAGGGAGTGAGGTGTTAGGAGAGACCAGGCAGGGCCCTGTGTAGGGAGTGATGAGGTGAGAGAGACCAGGTAGGACCCTGTGTACAGAGTGAGGATGTGGAAGAGAACAGGCAAGGCTGTGTGTAGGAAGTAAGGTGGTGGAGATACCAGTCAGGGACCTGTGTAGGGATTGAGGAAGTGGGAGAGACCAGGCAGGACCCTGTGTAGGGAGTGAGGAGGTGGGAGAGACCATCAGGGCCCTGTGTAGGGAGTGAGGAGGTGATAGAGAACAGGTAAGGCCCTGCATACACAGTGAGGAGTTGGGAGAGACCACCCAGATACCTGAGTAGGGAGTCAGGATGTGGGAGAGATCAGGCAGAGCCCTGTGTAGGAAGTGAGGTGTTAGGAGAGACCAGGCAGGGCCCTGTGTAGGGAGTGAGGAGGTGGGAGAGACCAGGTAGGACCCTGTGTACAGAGTGAGGATGTGGAAGAGAACAGGCAAGGCTGTGTGTAGGAAGTAAGGTGGTGGAGATACCAGTCAGGGACCTGTGTAGGGATTGAGGAAGTGGGAGAGACCAGGCAGGACCCTGTGTAGGGAGTGAGGAGGTGGGAGAGACCATCAGGGCCCTGTGTAGGGAGTGAGGAGGTGATAGAGAACAGGTAAGGCCCTGCATACACAGTGAGGAGTTGGGAGAGACCACCCAGATACCTGAGTAGGGAGTCAGGATGTGGGAGAGATCAGGCAGAGCCCTGTGTAGGAAGTGAGGTGTTAGGAGAGACCAGGCAGGGCCCTGTGTAGGGAGTGAGGAGGTGGGAGAGACCAGGTAGGACCCTGTGTACAGAGTGAGGATGTGGAAGAGACCAGGCAGGTCTGTGTGTAGGGAGTAAGGAGGTGGAGATGCCAGGCAGGGCCCTGTGTAGGGAGTGAGGATGTAGGAGAGATCATCAGGGCCCTGTGCAGGAAGTGAGCAGATGGGATACACCAGGCAGGGCCCTGTATAGGGAGTGAGGAGATGGGAGAGAACAAGCACAGCCCTGTGTAGGGAGTGAGAAGAAGGGAGATAACAGCCAGAAACACAGTGCAGGGACTGAGGAGGTGGGAGAGGTAAGGCAGGACCCTGTGTAGGGAGTGAGGGGGTGATAGAGACCAGGCAGAGCCCTGTGTAGGGAGTGAGGAGGTGGGAGAGGCCAGGCATGGCCCTGTGTAGGGAGTGAGGAGGTGAGAGAGACCAGGCAGGGCCCTGTGGAGGGAGTAAGGAGGTGGAGAGACCAGGCAGTGGCTTGTTTAGGGAGTGAGCAGGTGCGAGAGAACATCAGGGCCCTGTGTAGGGAGTGAGGAGGAGGGAGAAAACAGGCTAACACCTGTGTATGTAGTAAGGAGGTGGGAAAGACCACCCAGAGACCTGTGTAGGGATTGAGGAATGGGAGGGAACAGGCAGAGAACTGTGTAGGGAGTGAGGAGGTAGGAGAGACCAGGCAAGGCCCTGTGTAGGGAGCGAAGAGGTGGAGAACCAGGCAGAGTCCTGCGTAGGGAGTGAGAAGGCGAGAGAGGACAGGCAGAGCCCTGCGTAGGGAGTGAGGAGGTGGGATTGACTAGGCAGGACCCTGGGTAGGGTGTGAGGAGGTGGGAGATTCCAGGCAGGGCCCTTTGTAGGGAGTGAGGTGTTGGGAGAGACCAGGCAGAGTCCTGTGTAGGGAGTGAGGATTTGGGAGAGACCAGGCAGGGCCCTGGTATGGCCTGAGGAGGTTAGAAATACCAGGCAGGGCACTGAGTAGGGAGTGAGGTAGTGGGAGAGAAGAGGCAGGGCCCTGTCTAGGGATTGAAGAGGTGGGAGAGAACAGGCAGAGACCCTTGTAGGGAATGGGGAGGTGGGAGAACCATGCAGAGACCTGTGTAGGGATGGAGAAGGTGGGAGGGACCAGTTAGGGCCCTGTGTGTGCAGTCAGGATGTGAGAGAGAGGAGGCAGGGCCCTGTGTGAATTGAGGATGTGGGAGAGGCCAGGCAGGGCCCTGTTTAGGGAGTGAGGAGGTGGGAGAGATCATCAGGGCCCTGTAAAGGGAGTGAGGAGGTGAGAGAGGCCAGTCAGGGACCTGTGTAGGGAGTGAGGAGGTGGGAGAGACCAGGCAGAGACCTGCATAGGGAGTGAGGAGGTGAGAGAGACCAGGTAGGATGCTGTATAAAGAGTGAGGATGTAGGAGAGACTAGCCAGAGCCCTGTGCAGGGAGTAAGGAGGTGGAGAGACCAGGCAGGGTCCTGTTTAGGGAGTGAGGAGGTGGGAGAGATCATCAGGGCCCTGTAAAGGGAGTGAGGAGGTGGGAGAGACCACCCAGATACCTGTGTAGGGACTGAGGAGGTGGGAGAGAAAAGACAGAGCCCTGTGTAGGGAGTGAGGAGGTGGGAGATACCAGGCAGGGCCCTGTGTAGGGAGTGAGGAGGTGGCAGGGAGCAGTCAGAGACCTGTGTAGGGAGTGAGGAGGTGGCAGAGACCAGGCAGGGCCCTGTCTAGGGAGTGAGGAGTTGGAAGAGACCAGGCAGAGACCTGTGTACTGAGTCAGGAGGTGGGAAAGAACAGGCAGGACTGTGTTTAGCAAGTGAGGGGGTGAGAGAGAATAGGCAGAAACTTGTGTAGGGAGTGAGAAGATGGAAGACAGCAGGCAGGGCCCTGTGTAGGGAGTGAAGAGGTGGGAGAAACATTCAGAGACCTGAATAGGGAGTGAGGAGTTGGGAGAGACCAGGCAGGGCTCTGTGCAGGGAGTGAGGAGGCCAGAGATCAGGCAAGTCCCTTTGTATGGAGTAAGGATGTGGGAGAGACCAGGCAGGGCCCTGTGCAGGGAGTGAGGAGGTAGGAGAGATCAGGCAGGGACTGGTGTAGGGAGTGAGGAGGTGGGAGAGACCAGGCAGGGCTCCGTGTAGGAAGTGAGGAAGTGGGAAAGAACAGGCAGAAAGCTGTGTATGGAGTGAGAAGATGGGAGACACTAGCCAGGGCCCTGTGTAGGGAGTGAAGAGGTGGGAGAACAAGGCAGAGTCCTGCATAGAGAGTGAGGAGGTGGGAGAGGACAGGCAGAGCCCTGCTTAGGGAGTGAGGATGTGGGAGAGACAAAGCAGGGCTCTTTGTAAGGAGTGATGAGGTGGGAGAGACTAGGCAGGACCCTGCTAGGGGTTATTGATATTGTAAGGGTTAGGTTTAGGGTTAGGGTAGGGGTAAGGTTAGGGTTAAGGCTAGCTTTACTGTAAAGGGTGGGGCCAGGTTAGGGTTAGGGTTAGGTTTAGAGTTCGAGTTAGATCTAGGGTTTAGGGTTAGGGTTAGGGTCCGGTTTAGAGTTATTGTTAGGTTTAGGGTAGAGTTAAGGTTAGCGTTAAGTTTAGGGTTAGGGTAAGGATTAAGTTTAGGTCAGGGTTAGGGTTAGGATGAGTGATAGGGTTAGGGAAAGGGTTAGGGGTTTGTGTGAGGCTTAGTGTTACATTTACAGTTAAGCTGATGTTTTAGGGTGTTACTACCAGGGTTTACCAGGGTTAGGGTTAGAGTTAGGGTTAGGGCGAGAGTTAGAGGATAGTTTAGGGTTAGGTGTAATTTTAGGGTTAGGGTTAGGCTTAGGTTTAGGGTGAAGTTTAGGTTAAGGATGAGGGTTAGGATTAGGCTTTGGTGTTTAGGTTAAGGTTAGGGTTAGGCTTAGTGTTAGGTTTAGCGTTAAGTGTTTGGGTTAATGTTAGGGTCAGGTTTAAGGTTAGGTTTAGGGTTAGGGTTAGTGTTTGGTTTAGGGTTAGGGTTAGGGTGAAGTTTAAGTTAAGGGTGAGTGTTGAGCTTAGGGTTAGTGTTGGGGTTAGGGTTAGGGTTAAGGTTAGAATTAAGTTTAGGGTTAAGGTCAGGTTTAGAGTTAGGGTAAGTGTTAGGGTTAAGTCATAGTTAGGTTTAGGACTAGTTTTTAGTTAGAGATAGGGTTGGGTTCAGGGTTGGGGTTAGGTTTAGATGTTAGGGTGAGGGATAGTGCTAGGTTTCCATTCAAACTGCGTGTGTAGGGTAAGTTTTAGGGTTAAAGTTAGAGTTAGAGTCAGGGTTAGGTTTAAGTTTAGTGTTGGGATTATGTTTATGGTTAGGGTCAGGGTTGGGGAGATTTAGTGTTTAGGGTTACAGTGAATTTATGTTCTGCGAGAGGGTTAGGGTTAGGGGTTTGGGTTCAGGTTAGAGTCAGGGTTAGGGTTAGGTTTAGGGTTAGGGTTAGGTTTAGTGTTAGTGTTAGTTTTGCTTAGGGTTAGGGTTTGAATGAAGTTAGGGTAGGCTTAGTGTTATGCTTAGGGTGAAATTTTGGTTAAGGGTTCGGGTTCGGCTTAGGCTTAGGGTTAGAGTTAGGGTCAGTGGTTAGGGTTAGGTTTAGGGTTAAGGTTAGGTTTAGGCTAAGGATTAGCGTTAGAGTTACGGTTAAGGGTTAGCATTTCAGTTAGGTTTAGGTTAGGGTTATAATTAGGGTTAAGTTTAGGGTTAGGGTAAGAGTTAGAGTTACATTTACAGTTAAGATGAGGATTTTGGGAAAGTGTTACAGTTAAGATTAGGGTTAGGGCTAGGGTTAGGGTTAGAGTTAGGGTTAAGGGTTAGGGTTAGGTTTAAGATTATGGTAGGCTTAAAGATAGGGTTAAGGTTAGGTTAGGGTTAGGGTCAGGGTTAGGATTAGAATTAGGTTTAGGGCGAGGATTAGGGTCAGAGTTATTGTAAGGGTTAGGTTTAGGGTTACAGGTGGGCCAAGGTTAAGGTGAGGGTTAGGTTTAGGGGTAGGGTTAGGGTTAAAGTCAGGGTGAGTTTTAGGTTAGGGATAGGGTGAAGTTTAAGACAGGGTGAGGGTTAGGGTTATGGCTAAGGTTTGGGCTTGTTTTCAGGTTAGTGTTAAGGTTATGTTCAGGGTTAGGGTTAAGTTCATGGGTTGTGTTTAGTTTTAGGGTTAGGGTTAGATTTAAGGTTAGGGTTAAGTTTAGTGTTACGGTTAGGGTAAGGGTTATGGTTGTGTTAGGCGTTGTGGTTGGGGTGAGGGTTAGGTTTAGGGTTAGGGTTGGGTAGGGTTTGGATTATGGTTATGGTAAAGTGTTAGAGTTAGAGGTGTAGTTTAGGATTAGGTTTTGGGTGAGGGTTCCGGTTAGACGTTGTGTTTCTGGTCATGGTTAGGTTTGGTTTAGGGTTAGGGTTAGGTTCATGATTAGGTTTCGGGTTAGTGTTAGAGTTAGGGTGAGAGTTAGGGTGAAGGTTTTTGCTAGGCTTTGGTGTTAGGGTTAGGGTTTGTGTTAGGGTTAGGTTTATCATTAGGGCTCAGGGGTTTCAGGTTAGTGTTAGGGTTAGGGTTAGGGATAGCATTAGGGTTAGCGTTGTGGGATACGGTTAGGGGTTAGGGTGAGGGTTACGGTTAGTTTTACAGTTAAGGTGAGGGTTTAGGGTAAGTGTTATGATTAGGGTTAGAGTTAGAGTGAGGGTTAGGTTTAGGGTTAGGGTTAAGTGTAGGGTAAGATTTAGGTTTAGGTCCAAGTTGAGGGTTAGACTTAGTGTTCTATTTAGGGTCAAGGTTAGAGTTAGGGTTAGGGTTAGGATTAGGTCTAGGTTTAGGATTAGGATTAAGTTTAGGGTTAGGTTCAGGGCTATTGTAAGTGTTCAGTTTAGGGTTACAGATGGACTAGCGTTATTCTTAGAGTTAGGTTTGAGGTTAGGGTTTGGGTTAGGTCTAGGTTTAGGGTTAAGGTTATGGTTAGTGTTTGGATGAAGTTCAGGATAGGGTGAGGGTTATTTTTCTGGTGAGGGCTAGGGTTTGGGTTTGTGTTCAGGTTAGTGTTAAGGATAGGTTTAGGGTTCGGTTAGGGTTAGGCGTTATGTCTAGGGTCAGCGTTAGGTTAGGTTTAGGGTTAGTGTGAAGTTTAGGTTAAGGGTGAGGGTTATGATAAGGGTTAGGATTATAGACGGTGTTAGACGTTAGGTTTAGGGTGTTAGGGTTAGGTTTATGGTTAGGGTAGATTTAAGTTTAGGTTTAATATTAGGGTTAGGGTTAGATTTGGGTTACTGTTCGTATTAGGGTTAGGGTTAGGGATAAGTTTGGGGATAGCGTCAGGTTTAGGGTTGGGGATACGGTTAAGGATTAGGGTGAGGGTTAGGGTTAGGTTTACAGTTAAGGCGAGGGTTTAGGGTAATTGTTATGGTTAGGGCTCGAGTTAGATTTAGGCGTAGGGTTAGGGTGATGTTTCAGTTAATAGTCACGTTAGAGTTAAAGTTAGAGTAGGGTCAAGTTTAGTGTTCGGGTTAGGTATGGAGTTAGGGTTTGGGTAGGGGTAAGGTTAGGGTTAAGGCTAGGTTTACGATAAAGGGCAGGGCTAAGTTAGTGTTAGGTTTAGAGTTAGAGTTAGTGCTAGGGTTTGGGGTTATGCTTATGGTCAGGTTTAAAGTTATTGTTAGGCTTTGTTAGGGGGTTAGGGTTGTGTTTGTTACGGGGTTACGATTGTATTTTCGTGGTTTAGAGTTGTGCTTGTTAGGGGCTTAGGGTTGTTTTCGTGAGGGGGTTAGGGTTGTTCGTTGTTTGGGGGTTAGGGTTGTTTGTTGTTTGGGGGTTAGGTTTGATTGTTGTTAGGGGGTTAAGGTTGTTTGTTGTTAAGGGTATAGTGTTGTTTGTTGTTAGGGGTTCAGGGTTGTTTGTTGTTAGGGGGTTAGTGTTGTTTGTTGTTAGGGTGTTAGGGTTGTTTGTTGTTAGTGGGTTAGGGTTGTTTGTTGTTAGGGAGTTAGGGTTGATTTTTGTTAGGGGGGTTGTGTTGTTTCTGGTCGGGGGTTAATGTTTGTTAGGGCGTTAGTTTTGTTTGTTGTTAGTGGGTTAGGGATGTTTGTTGTTAAGGGGTTAGTGTTGTTTGTTTTTAGGGGGTTAGGATTTTTTTTTGTAAGAGGGTTAGTGTTGTGTGTTGTTAGGGGGTTAGTGTTGTTTGTGGATGGGGGTTAGTGTTGTTGGTTGTTATGGGGTTAGGGTTGTTTGTTGATAGGTGGTTACTTTTGTTGTTAGGGGTTTTGGGTTGTTGGATTTTAGGGGTTGAAGGTTGTTTGTTGTTAGAGACTTAGGGTTGTTTGTTGTTAGGGGTTAGTGTTGTTTGTTGTTAGTGGGTTAGTGTTGTTTGTTGTTAGGGGTTCAGAGTTTTTTGTTGTTAGGGGGTTAGAGTTGTTTGTTGTTAGAGGATTTGGGTTCTTTCTTGTTGGGGGTTAGTGTTGTTTGTTTTTAGGGGATAAGTGTTGGTTGTTGTTAGGGGGTTAGTATTTTTTTTTATTTTTACTGGGTTAGTGCTGTTGGTGGTTACGGGGTTAGTGTTGTTGGTTGTATAGGGGGTTAGGGTTGTTTGTTGTTAGGGGGTTAGGGTTGTTTCTTGTTGTACTTTAGTGGTTTTTGTTGTTAGGATGTTAGTGTTGTTTGTGGTTAGGGGTTTACTGTTGTTGGTTGTTAGGGGGTTAGGGTTGTTTGTTGTTAGGGGTTTAGGGTAGTTTGTTTTAAGGGGTTAGTGTTGTTTGTTGTTAGGTTGTTAGGATTGTTGTTAGGGTGTTAGTGGTGTTTGTTGTTAGGGGGTTAGTGTTTTTTGTTGTTAGGGGGTTAGTGTTGTTTCTTGTTAGAGAGTTAGTTTTCTTTGTTGTTAGGGGATTAGGGTTGTATGTAGTTAGTGGGTTAGAGTTGTTTGTTGTTGGGGGTTAGGGTTGTTTGTTGTTAGGGGGTTAGGGTTGTTGTTAGGGGGTTAGTGCTTTTTGTATTTAGGGGTTTCGGGTTGTTTCTTGTTGGGGTTTAGTGGTTTTTGTTGTTAGGGTGTTAGTGTTGTTTGTTGTTAGGGGGTTAGTGTTGTTTGTTCTTACGGGGTTAGTGTTGTTTGTGGTTAGGGTGTTAGTGTTGTTGTTTGTTAGGGGGTTAGGGTTGTTTCTTGTTAGGAGGTTAGGGTTGTTTGTTGTTACAGGGTTAGGTTAGTTTCTTGTTAGGGGTTTAGTGTTGTTTATTGTTAGGGGGTTAGTGTTTGTTGTTAGGGGGTTAGTGCTGTTGCTTGTTACGGGGTTAGGGTTGTTTGTTGTTAGGAGGTTAGGGTTGTTTGTTGTTACGGGGTTAGGTTAGTTTCTTGTTACGGGTTTAGTGTTGTTTGTTGTTAGGGGGTTAGTGTTTGTTATTAGCGGTTTAGGGTTGTTTCTTGTTGGGGTTTAGTAGTTTTTCTTGTTAGGGTGTTAGTGTTGTTTGTGGTTAGGGTGTTAGTGTTGTTTGTGGTTAGGGGGTTAGTGTTGTTTGTTCTTACGGGGTTAGTGTTGTTTGTGGTTAGGGTGTTAGTCTTGTTTGTGGTTAGGGGGTGTGCGTTGTTGGTTGTTAGGGGGTTAGGATTGTTTGTTGTTAGGGGTTTAGGATTGTTTGTTGTTAGGCGGTTAAGGTTGTTTGTTGTTAGGAGGTTAAGGTTGTTTGTTGTTACAGGGTTAGTTTAGTTTCTTGTTAGGGGTTTGGTGTTGTTTTTTGTTGGGGGTTAGTGTTTGTTGTTAGGGGTTTAGTGTTGTTTCTTGTTGGGGTTTCGTGGTATTTGTTGTTAGAGTGTTAGTATTGTTTGTTGTTAGGGGTTTAGGGTTGTTTGTTTTTAGGGGTTTAAGGTTGTTTGTTGTTAGGAGGTTAGGGTTGTTTGTTGTTACGGGGTTAGGTTAGTTTCTTGTTAGGGGTTTAAGGTTGTTTGTTGTTAGGGGATTAGTGTTTGTTGTTAGGGGTTTAGTGTTGTTTCTTGTTGGGGTTTAGTAGTTTTTGCTGTTAGGGTGTTAGTGTTTTTTGTTGTTAGGGGTTTAGGGTTGTTTGTTGTTAGGGGGTTAAGGTTGTTTGTTGTTAGGAGGTTAGGGTTGTTTGTTGTAACGGGGTTAGGTAAGTTTCTTGTTAGGGGTTTAGTGTTGTTTGTTGTTAGGGGGTTAGTGTTTGTTGTTAGGGGTTTAGGGTTGTTTCTTGTTGGGGTTTAGTAGTTTTTGTTAGGGTGTTAGTGTTGTTTGTGGTTAGGGGGTTAGTGTTGTTGTTTGTTAGGGGGTTAGGGTTATTTGTTGTTAGGAGGTTAGGGTTGTTTGTTGTTACAGGGTTAGGTTAGTTTCTTGTTAGGGGTTTAGTGTTGTTTGTTGTTAGGGGGTTAGTGTTTGTTGTTAGGGGTTTAGTGTTGTTTCTTGTTGGGGTTTAGTAGTTTTTGTTGTTAGGGTGTTAGTGTTGTTTGTGGTTAGGGGGTTAGTGTTGTTTGTTGTTAGGGGTTTAGGGTTTTTTGTTGTTAGGGGGTTTGGGTTGTTTGTTGTTAGGGGTTTAGAGTAGTTTATTTTTAGGGGGTTAGCGTTGTTTGTTGTTAGGTTGTTAGGATTGTTGTTAGGGGGTTAGTGGTGTTTGTTGTTAGGGGGATAGTGTTTTTTGTTGTTAGGGGGTTAGGGTTGTTTCTTGTTAGGGGGTTAGTGTTTGTTGTTAGGGGTTTAGTGTTGTTTGTTGTTAGGGGGTTAGTGTTTGTTGTTAGGGGTTTAGGGTTGTTTCTTGTTGGGGTTTAGTAGTTTTTGTTGTTAGGGTGTTAGTGTTGTTTGTGGTTAGGGGGTTAGTGTTGGTGTTTGTTAGGGGGTTAGGGTTGTTTGTTTTTAGGAGGTTAGGGTTGTTTGTTGTTACAGGGTTAGGTTAGTTTCTTGTTAGGGGTTTAGTGTTGTTTGTTGTTAGGGGGTTAGTCTTTGTTGTTAGGGGTTTAGGGTTGTTTATTGTTGGGGTTTAGTGGTTTTTGTTGTTAGGGTGTTAGTGTTGTTTGTTGTTAGGGGGTTAGTGTTGTTTGTGGTTAGGGTGTTAGTGTTGTTTCTGGTTAGGGGGTGAGCGTTGTTGGTTGTTAGGGGGTTAGGATTGTTTGTTGTTAGGGGTTTAGAGTTGTTTGTTGTTAGGGGGTTAAGGTTGTTTGTTGTTAGGAGGTTAGGGCTGTTTGTTGTTACAGGGTTAGGTTAGTTTCTTGTTACGGGTTTGGTGTTGTTTGTTGTTAGGGGGTTAGTGTTTGTTGTTAGGGGTTTAGTGTTGTTTCTTGTTGGGGTTTAGTGGTTTTTGTTGTTAGGGTGTTAGTGTTGTTTGTTGTTAGGGGTTTATGGTTGTTTGTTGTTAGGGGGTTAGTGTTTGTTGTTAGGGCTTTAGGGTTGTTTCTTGTTGTTTTTTAGTAGTTTTTTTTGTTAGGGTGTTAGTGTTGTTTGTGGTTAGGGGGTTAGTGTTGTTGTTTGTTAGGGGGTTAGGGTTGTTTGTTGTTAGAAGGTTAGGGTTGTTTGTTGTTAGGGGTTTAGGGTTGTTTGTAGTTAGGAGGTTAGGGTTGTTTGTTGTTACGGAGTTATGTTAGTTTCTTGTTAGGGGTTTAGTGTTGTTTGTTGTTAGGGGGTTAGTGTTTGTTGTTAGCTGTTTAGGGTTTGTTCTTGTTGGGGTTTAGTAGTTTTTGTTGTTAGGGTGTTAGTGTTGTTTGTTGTTAGGGGGTTAGTGTTGTTTGTTCTTACGGGGTTAGTGTTGTTTGTGGTTAGGGTGTTAGTGTTGTTTGTGGTTAGGGGGTGTGCGTTGTTGGTTGTTAGGGGGTTAGGATTGTTTGTTGTTAGGGGTTTAGGGTTGTTTGTTGTTAGGGGGTTAAGGTTGTTTGTTGTTAGGAGGTTACGGTTGTTTGTTGTAACGGGGTTAGGTAAGTTTCTTGTTAGGGGTTTAGTGTTGTTTGTTGTTAGGGGGTTAGTGTTTGTTGTTAGGGGTTTAGGGTTGTTTCTTGTTGGGGTTTAGTAGTTTTTGTTAGGGTGTTAGTGTTGTTTGTGGTTAGGGGGTTAGTGTTGTTGTTTGTTAGGGGGTTAGGGTTATTTGTTGTTAGGAGGTTAGGGTTGTTTGTTGTTACAGGGTTAGGTTAGTTTCTTGTTAGGGGTTTAGTGTTGTTTGTTGTTAGGGGGTTAGTGTTTGTTGTTAGGGGTTTAGTGTTGTTTCTTGTTGGGGTTTAGTGTTTTTTGTTGTTAGTGTGTTAGTGTTGTTTGTTGTTAGGGGTTTAGGGTTGTTTGTTGTTAGGGGTTTAAGGTTGCTTGTTGTTAGGAGGTTAGGGTTGTTTGTTGTTACGGGGTTAGGTTAGTTTCTTGTTAGGGGATTAGTGTTGTTTGTTGTTAGGGGGTTAGTGTTTGTTGTTAAGGGTTTAGGGTTGTTTCTTGTTGGGGTTTAGTAGTTTTTGTTGTTAGGGTGTTAGTGTTGTTTGTTGTTAGGGGGTTAGTGTTGTTTGTTCTTACGGGGTTAGTGTTGTTTGTGGTTAGGGTGTTAGTGTTGTTTGTGGTTAGGGGGTTAGTGTTGTTTGTTCTTACGGGGTTAGTGTTGTTTGTGGTTAGGGTGTTAGTGTTGTTTGTGGTTAGGGGGTGTGCGTTGTTGGTTGTTAGGGGGTTAGGGTTATTTGTTGTTAGGAGGTTAGGGTTGTTTGTTGTTACAGGGTTAGGTTAGTTTCTTGTTAGGGGTTTAGTGTTGTTTGTTGTTAGGGGGTTAGTGTTTGTTGTTAGGGGTTTAGTGTTGTTTCTTGTTGGGGTTTAGTGTTTTTTGTTGTTAGTGTGTTAGTGTTGTTTGTTGTTAGGGGTTTAGGGTTGTTTGTTGTTAGGGGTTTAAGGTTGTTTGTTGTTAGGAGGTTAGGGTTGTTTGTTGTTACGGGGTTAGGTTAGTTTCTTGTTAGGGGATTAGTGTTGTTTGTTGTTAGGGGGTTAGTGTTTGTTGTTAGGGGTTTAGGGTTGTTTCTTGTTGGGGTTTAGTAGTTTTTGTTGTTAGGGTGTTAGTGTTGTTTGTTGTTAGGGGGTTAGTTTTGTTTGTTCTTACGGGGTTAGTGTTGTTTGTGGTTAGGGTGTTAGTGTTGTTTGTGGTTAGGGGGTTAATGTTGTTTGTTCTTACGGGGTTAGTGTTGTTTGTGGTTAGGGTGTTAGTGTTGTTTGTGGTTAGGGGGTTAGTGTTGTTGTTTGTTAGGGGGATAAGGTTGTTTTTTGTTAGGAGGTTAGGGTTGTTTGTTGTTTCAGGGTTAGGTTAGTTTCTTCTTAGGGGTTTAGTGTTGTTTGTTGTTAGGGGGTTAGTGTTTGTTGTTAGGGGTTTAGAGTTGTTTCTTGTTGGGGTTTAGTGGTTTTTTTTGTTAGGGTGTTAGTGTTGTTTGTTGTTAGGGGTTTAGGGTTGTTTGTTGTTAGGGGTTTAGGGTTGTTTGTTGTTAGGGGTTTAAGGTTGTTTGTTGTTAGGAGGTTAGGGTTGTTTGTTGTTACGGGGTTAGGTTAGTTTCTTGTTAGGGGTTTAGTGTTATTTGCTGTTAGGGGGTTAGTGTTGGTTGTTAGGGGTTTAGGGTTGTTTCTTGTTGGGGTTTACTAGTTTTTGTTGTTAGGGTGTTAGTGTTGTTTGTGGTTAGAGTGTTAGTGTTGTTTGTTCTTACGGGGTTAGTGTTGTTTGTGGTTAGGGTGTTAGTGTTGTTTGTGGTTAGGGGGTGAGAGTTGTTGGTTGTTAGGGGGTTAGGATTGTTTGTTGTTAGGGGTTTAGGGTTGTTTGTTGTTAGGGGGTTAATGTTGTTTGTTGTTAGGAGGTTAGGGCTGTTTCTTGTTACAGGGTTAGGTTAGTTTCTTGTTAGGGGTTTAGTGTTGTTTGTTGTTAGGGGGTTAGTGTTTGTTGTTAGGGGTTTAGGGTTGTTTCTTGTTGGGGTTTAGTAGTTTTTGTTGTTAGGGTGTTAGTGTTGTTTGTTGTTAGGGGTTTAGGGTTGTTTGTTGTTAGGGGTTTAAGGTTGTTGTTAGGAGGTTAGGGTTGTTTGTTGTTACGGGGTTAGGTTAGTTTCTTGTTAGGGGTTTAGTGTTGTTTGTTGTTAGGGCATTAGTGTTTTTTGTTAGGGGTTTAGGGTTGTTTCTTGTTGGGGTTTAGTAGTTTTTGTTGTTAGCGTGTTAGTGTTGTTTGTTGTTAGGGGGTTAGAGTTGTTTGTTCTTACGGGGTTAGTGTTGTTTGTAGTTAGGGTGTTAGTGTTGTTTGTGGTTAGGGGGTGTGCGTTGTTGGTTGTTAGGGGGTTAGGATTGTTTGTTGTTAGGGGTTTAGGGTTGTTTGTTGTTAGGGGGTTAAGGTTGTTTGTTGTTAGGAGGTTAGGGTTGTTTGTTGTTACAGGGTTAGGTTAGTTTCTTGTTAGGGGTTTAGTGTTGTTTGTTGTTAGGAGGTTAGTGTTTGTTGTTAGGGGTTTAGTGTTGTTTCTTCTTGGGGTTTAGTGGTTTTTGTTGTTAGGGTGTTAGTGTTTGTTGTTAGGGGTTTAGGGTTGTTTGTTGTTAGGGGTTTAAGGTTGTTTGTTGTTAGGAGGTTAGGGTTGTTTGTTGTTACGGGGTTAGGTTAGTTTCTTGTTAGGGGTTTAGTGTTGTTTGTTGTTAGGGGGTTAGTGTTTGTTGTTAGGGGTTTAGGGTTGTTTCTTGTTGGGGTTTAGTAGTTTTAGTTGTTAGGGTGTTAGTGTTGTTTGTGGTTAGGGGCTTAGTGTTGTTGTTTGTTAGGGGGTTAGGGTTTGTTGTTAGGAGGTTAGGGTTGTTTGTTGTTACAGGGTTAGGTTAGTTTCTTGTTAGGGGTTTAGTGTTGTTTGTTGTTAGGGGGTTAGTGTTTGTTGTTAGGGGTTTAGTGTTGTTTCTTGTTGGGGTTTAGTGTTTTTTGTTGTTAGTGTGTTAGTGTTGTTTGTTGTTAGGGGTTTAGGGTTGTTTGTTGTTAGGGTTTTAAGGTTGTTTGTTGTTAGGAGGTTAGGGGTGTTTGTTGTTACGGGGTTAGGTTAGTTTCTTGTTAGGGGTTTAGTGTTGTTTGTTGTTAGGGGGTTAGTGTTTGTTGTTAGGGGTTTAGCGTTGTTTCTTGTTGGGGTTTAGTAGTTTTTGTTGTTAGGGTGTTAGTGTTGTTTGTTGTTAGGGGGTTAGTGTTGTTTGTTCTTACGGGGTTAGTGTTGTTTGTGGTTAGGGGGTGTGCGTTGTTGGTTGTTAGGAGGTTAGGATGGTTTGTTGTCAGGGGTTTAGAGTTGTTTGTTGTTAGGGGTTTAAGGTTGTTTGTTGTTAGGAGGTTAGGGTTGTTTGTTGTTACGGGGTTAGGTTAGTTTCTTGTTAGGGGTTTAGTGTTGTTGGCTGTTAGAGGGTTAGTGTTTGTTCTTAGGGGTTTAGGGTTGTTTCTTGTTGGGGTTTAGTAGTTTTTGTTTTTAGGGTGTTAGTGTTGTTTGTGGTTAGGAGGTTAGTGTTGTTTGTTCTTACGTTGTTAGTGTTGTTTGTGGTTAGGGTGTTAGTGTTGTTTGTGGTTAGAAGGTGAGAGTTGTTGGTTGTTAGGGGGTTAGGATTGTTTGTTGTTAGGGGTTTAGGGTTGTTTGTTGTTAGGGGGTTAAGGATGTTTGTTGTTAGGATGTTAGGGTTGTTTGTTGTTACAGGGTTAGGTTAGTTTCTTGTTAGGGGTTTAGTGTTGTTTGTTGCTAGGAGGTTAGTGTTTGTTGTTACGGGTTTAGTGTTGTTTCTTGTTGGGGTTTAGTGGTTTTTATTGTTAGGGTGTTAGTGTTGTTTGTTGTTAGGGGTTTAGGGTTGTTTGTTGTTAGGGGGTTAGTGTTTGTTGTTACGGGTTTAAGGTTGTTTCTTGTTGGAGTTTAGTCGTTTTTGTTGTTAGGGTGTTAGTGTTGTTTGTGGTTAGGGGGTTAGTGTTGTTGTTTGTTAGGGGGTTAGGATTGTTTTTTGTTAGAAGGTTAGGGTTGTTTGTTGTTAGGGGTTTAGGGTTGTTTGTTGTTAGGTGGTTAGGGTTGTTTGTTGTTACGGGGTTAGGTTAGTTTCTTGTTAGGGGTTTAGGGTTTTTTGTTGTTAGGGGGTTAGTGTTTGTTGTTACGGGTTTAGGGTTGTTTCTTGTTGGGGTATAGTAGTTTTTGTTGTTAGGGTGCTAGTGTTGTTTGTGGTTAGGGGGTTCGTGTTGTTTGTTCTTACGGGGTTAGTGTTGCTTGTGGTTAGGGTGTTAGTGTTGTTTGTGCTTAGGGGGTGAGAGTTGTTGGTTGTGAAGTGGTTAGGATTGTTTGTTGTTAGGGGTTTAGGGTTGTTTGTTGTTAGGGGGTTAAGGTGGATTGTTGTTAGGAGGTTAGGGCTGTTTGTTGTTACAGGGTTAGGTTAGTTTCTTGTTAGGGGTTTAGTGTTGTTTGTTGTTAGGGGGTTAGTGTTTGTTGTTAGGGGTTTAGTGTTGTTTCCTGTTGGGGTTTAGTGTTTTTTGCTGTTAGGGTGTTAGTGTTGTTTGTTGTTAGGGGTTTAGGGTTGTTTGTTGTTAGGGGTTTAAGGTTGTTTCTTGTTAGGAGGTTAGGGTTGTTTGTTGTTACGGGGTTAGGTTAGTTTCTTGTTAGGGGTTTAGTGTTGTTTGCTGTTAGGGAGTTAGTGTTTGTTGTTAGGGGTTTAGGATTGTTTCTTGTTGGGGTTTAGTAGTTTTTGTTGTTAGGGTGTTAGTGTTGTTTGTGGTTAAGGGGTTTGTGTTGTTGTTTGTTAGGGGGTTAGTGTTGTTTGTTGTTAGGAGGTTAGGGTTGTTTGTTGTTATGGGGTTAGGTTAGTTTCTTGTTAGGGGTTTAGTGTTGTTTGTTGTTAGGGGGTTAGTGTTTGTTGTTAGGGGTTTAGTGTTGTTTCTTGTTGGGGTTTAGTGTTTTTTGTTGTTAGTGTGTTAGTGTTGTTTGTTGTTAGGGGTTTAGGGTTGTTTGTTGTTAGGGTTTTAAGGTTGTATGTTGTTAGGAGTTTAGGGTTGTTTGTTGTTACGGGGTTAGGTTAGTTTCTTGTTAGGGGTTTAGTGTTGTTTGTTGTTAGGGGGTTAGTGTTTGTTGTTAGGGGTTTAGGGCTGTTTCTTGTTGGGGTTTAGTGGTTTTTGTTGTTAGGGTGTTAGTGTTGTTTGTGGTTGGGGGTTAGTGTTGTTTGTTCTTACGGGGTTAGTGTTGTTTGTGGTTAGGGTGTTAGTGTTGTTTGTGGTTAGGGGGTGAGAGTTGTTGGTTGTTAGGGGGTTAGGATTGTTTGTTGTTAGGGGTTTAGGGTTGTTTGTTGTTAGGGGGTTAAGGTGGTTTGTTGTTAGGAGGTTAGGGTTGTTTGTTGTTACAGGGTTAGGTTAGTTTCTTGTTAGGGGTTTAGTGTTGTTTGTTGTTAGGGGGTTAGTGTTTGTTGTTAGGGGTTTAGAGTTGTTTCTTGTTGGGGTTTAGTGGTTTTTGTTGTTATGGTGTTAGTGTTGTTTGTTGTTAGGGGTTTAGTGTTGTTTGTTGTTAGGGGTTTAAGGTTGTTTGCTGTTAGGAGGTTAGGGTTGTTTGTTGTTATGGGGTTAGGTTAGTTTCTTGTTAGGGGTTTAGTGTTGTTTGTTGTTAGGGGGTTAGTGTTTGTTGTTAGGGCTTTAGGGTTGTTTCTTGTTGTTTTTTAGTAGTTTTTGTTGTTAGGGTGTTAGTGTTGTTTGTGGTTAGGGGGTTAGTGTTGTTGTTTGTTAGGGGGTTAGGGTTGTTTGTTGTTAGGAGGTTAGGTTTGTTTGTTTTTACAGGGTTAGGTTAGTTTCTTGTTAGGGTTTTAGTGATGTTTGTTGTTAGGGGGTTAGTGTTTGTTGTTAGGGGTTTAGTGTTGTTTCTTGTTGGGGTTTAGTGGTTTTGTTGTTAGGGTGTTAGTGTTGTTTGTTGTTAGGGGTTTAGGGTTGTTTGTTGTTAGGGGTTTAAGGTTGTTTGTTGTTAGGAGGTTAGGGTTGTTTGTTGTTACGGGGTTAGGTTAGTTTCTTGTTAGGGGTTTAGTGTTGTTGGCTGTTAGGGGGTTAGTGTTTGTTGCTAGGGGTTTAGGGTTGTTTCTTGTTGGGGTTTAGTAGTTTTTGTTGTTAGGGTGTTAGTGTTCTTTGTGGTTAGGGGGTTATTGTTGTTTGTTCTTACGGGGTTAGTGTTGTTTGTGGTTAGGGTGTTAGTGTTGTTTGTGGTTAGGGGGTGAGAGTTGTTGGTTGTTAGGGGGTTAGGATTGTTTGTTGTTAGGGGTTTAGGGTTGTTTGTTGTTAGGGGGTTAAGGTTGTTTGTTGTTAGGAGGTCAGGGCTGTTTGTTGTTACAGGGTTAGGTTAGTTTCTTGTTAGGGGTTTAGTGTTGTTTGTTGTTAGGGGGTTAGTGTTTGTTGTTAGGGGTTTAGTGTTGTTTCTTGTTGGGGTTTAGTGGTTTTTGTTGTTAGGGTGTTAGTGTTGTTTGTTGTTAGGGGTTTAGTGTTGTTTGTTGTTAGGGGTTTAAGGTTGTTGTTAGGAGGTTAGGGTTGTTTGTTGTTACGGGGTTAGGTTAGTTTCTTGTTAGGGGTTTAGTGTTGTTTGTTGTTAGGGGGTTAGTGTTTGTTGTTAGGGGTTTAGGGTTGTTTCTTGTTGGGGTTTAGTAGTTTTTGTTGTTAGGGTGTTAGTGTTGTTTGTTGCTAGGGGGTTAGTGTTGTTTGTTCTTACGGGGTTAGTGTTGTTTGTGGTTAGGGTGTTAGTGTTGTTTGTGGTTAGGGGGTGAGAGTTGTTGGTTGTTAGGGGGTTAGGATAGTTTGTTGTTAGGGGTTTAGGGTTGTTTGTTGTTAGGGGGTTAAGGTGGTTTGTTGTTAGGAGGTTAGGGCTGTTTGTTGTTACGGGGTTAGGTTAGTTTCTTTTTAGGGGTTTAGTGTTGTTTGTTGTTAGGGGGTTAGTGTTTGTTGTTAGGGGTTTAGTGTTGTTTCTTGTTGGGGTTTAGTGGTTTTTGTTGTTAGGGTGTTAGTGTTGTTTGTTGTTAGGGGTTTAGGGTTGTTTGTTGTTAGGGGTTTAAGGTTGTTTGTTGTTAGGAGGTTAGGGTTGTTTGTTGTTACGGGGTTAGGTTAGTTTCTTGTTAGGGGGTTTAGTATTGTTTGCTGTTAGGGGGTTAGTGTTTGTTGTTAGGGGTTTAGGGTTGTTTCTTGTTTGGGTTTCGTAGTTTTTGTTGTTAGGGTTTTAGTGTTGTTTGTGGTTAGGGGGTTAGTGTTGTTTGTTCTTACGGGGTTAGTGTTGTTTGTGGTTAGGGTGTTAGTGTTGTTTGTGGTTAGGGGGTGAGAGTTGTTGGTTGTTAGGGGGTTAGGATTGTTTGTTGTTAGGGGTTTAGAGTTGTTTGTTGTTAGGGGGTTAAGGTTGTTTGTTGTTAGGAGGTTAGGGCTGTTTGTTGTTACAGGGTTAGGTTAGTTTCTTGTTAGGGGTTTAGTGTTGTTTGTTGTTGGGGCTTAGTGTTTGTTTTTAGGGGTTTAGTGTTATTTCTTGTTGGGGTTAAGTGGTTTTTGTTGATAGGGTGTTAGTGTTGTTTGTTGTTAGTGGTTTAGGGTTGTTTGTTGTTAGGGGTTTAAGGTTGTTGTTAGGAGGTTAGGGTTGTTTGTTGTTACGGGGTTAGGTTAGTCTCTTGTTAGGGGTTTAGTGTTGTTTGTTGTTAGGGGGTTAGTGTTTTTTGTTAGGGGTTTAGGGTTGTTTCTTGTTGGGGTTTAGTAGTTTTTGTTGTTAGAGTGTTAGTGTTGTTTGTTGTTAGGGGGTTAGAGTTGTTTGTTCTTACGGGGTTAGTCTTGTTTGTGGTTAGGGTGTTAGTGTTGTTTGTGGTTAGGGGGTGTGCGTTGTTGGTTGTTAGGGGGTTAGGATTGTTTGTTGTTAGGGGTTTAGGGTTGTTTGTTGTTAGGGGGTTAAGGTTGTTTGTTGTTAGGAGGTTAGGGTTGTTTGTTGTTACAGGGTTAGGTTAGTTTCTTGATAGGGGTTTAGTGTTGTTTGTTGTTAGGAGGTTAGTGTTTGTTGTTAGGGGTTTAGTGTTGTTTCTTTTTGGGGTTTAGTGGTTTTTTTTGTTAGGGTGTTAGTGTTGTTTGTTGTTAGGGGTTTAGGGTTTTTTGTTGTTAGGGGTTTAAGGTTGTTTGTTGTTAGGAGGTTAGGGTTGTTTGTTGTTACGGGGTTAGGTTAGTTTCTTGTTATGGGTTTAGTGTTGTTTGTTGTTAGGGGGTTAGTGTTTGTTGATAGGGGTTTAGGGTTGTTTCTTGTTGTTGTTTAGTAGTTTTTGTTGTTAGGGTGTTAGTGTTGTTTGTGGTTAGGGGGTTAGTGTTGTTGATTGTTAGGGGGTTAGGGTTGTTTGTTTTTAGAAGGTTAGGGTTGTTTGTTGTTAGGGGTTTAGGGTTGTTTGTTGTTAGGGGGTTAAGGTTGTTTGTTGTTAGGAGGTTAGGGTTGTTTGTTGTTACAGGGTTAGGTTAGTTTCTTGTTAGGGGTTTAGTGTTGTTTGTTGTTATGGGGTTAGTGTTTGTTGTTAGGGGTTTAGTGTTGTTTCTTGTTGGGGTTTAGTGGTTTTTGTTGTTAGGGTGTTAGTGTTGTTTGTTGATAGGGATTTAGAGTTGTTTGTTAGGGGTTTAAATTTGTTTGTTGTTAGGAGGTTAGGGTTGTTTGTTGTTACGGGTTTAGGTTAGTTTCTTGTTAGGGGTTTAGTGTTGTTTGTTGTTAGGGGGTTAGTGTTTGTTGTTAGGAGTTTAGGGTTGCTTCTTGTTGGGGTTTAGTAGTTTTTGTTGTTAGGGTGTTAGTGTTGTTTGTTGTTAGGGGGTTAGTGTTGTTTGTTCTTACGGGGTTAGTGTTGTTTGTGGTTAGGGGGTTAGTGTTGTTGTTTGTTAGGGGGTTAAGGTTGTTTTTTGTTAGGAGGTTAGGGTTGTTTGTTGTTACAGGGTTAGGTTAGTTTCTTGTTAGGGGTTTAGTGTTGTTTGTTGTTAGGGGGTTAGTGTTTGTTTTTAGGGGTTTAGTGTTGTTTCTTGTTGGGGTTTAGTGGTTTTTGTTGTTAGGGTGTTAGTGTTGTTTGTTGTTAGGGGTTTAGGGTTGTTTGTTGTTAGGGGTTTAAGGTTGTTTGTTGTTAGCAGGTTAGGGTTGTTTGTTGTTACGGGGTTAGGTTAGTTTCTTGTTAGGGGTTTAGTGTTGTTTGTTGTTAGGGGGTTAGTGTTTGTTGTTAGGGGTTTAGGGTTGTTTCTTGTTGGGGTTTAGTAGTTTTTGTTGTTAGGGTGTTAGTGTTGTTTGTTGTTAGGGGGTTAGTGTTGTTTGTTCTTACGGGGTTAGTGTTGTTTGTGGTTAGGGTGTTAGTGTTGTTTGTGGTTGGGGGTGTGCGTTGTTGGTTGTTAGAGGGTTAGGATTGTTTGTTGTTAGGGGTTTAGGGTTGTTTGTTGTTAGGGGGTTAAGGTTGTTTGTTGTTAGGAGGTTAGGGTTGTTTGTTGTTACAGGGTTAGGTTAGTTTCTTGTTAGGGGTTTAGTGTTGTTTGTTGTTAGGGGGTTAGTGTTTGTTGTTAGGGGTTTAGTGTTGTTTCTTGTTGGGGTTTAGTGGTTTTTGTTGTTAGGGTGTTAGTGTTGTTTGTTGTTAGGGGTTTAGGGTTGTTTGTTGTTAGGGGTTTAAGGTTGTTTGTTGTTAGGAGGTTAGGGTTGTTTGTTGTTACGGGTTTAGGTTGGTTTCTTCTTAGGTTTTTAGTGTTGTTTGTTGTTAGTGGGTTAGTGTTTGTTGTTAGGGGTTTAGGGTTGTTTCTTGTTGGGGTTTAGTAGTTTATGTTGTTAGGGTGTTAGTGTTGTTTGTGGTTAGGGGGTTAGTGTTGTTGTTTGTTTGGGGGTTAGGGTTGTTTGTTGTTAGAAGGTTAGGGTTGTTTCTTGTTAGGGTTTTAGGGTTGTTTGTTGTTAGGAGGTTAGGGTTGTTTGTTGTTACGGAGTTAGGTTAGTTTCTTGTTAGGGGTTTAGTGTTGTTTGTTGTTAGGGGGTTAGTGTTTGTTGTTAGGGGTTTAGGGTTGTTTCTTGTTGGGGTTTAGTAGTTTTTGTTGTTAGGGTGTTAGTGTTGTTTGTTGTTAGGGGGTTAGTGTTGTTTGTTCTTACGGGGTTAGTGTTGTTTGTGGTTAGGGTGTTAGTGTTGTTTGTGGTTAGAGGATGAGCGTTGTTGGTTGTTAGGGGGTTAGCATTGTTTGTTGTTAGGGGTTTAGGTTTGTTTGTTGTTAGGGGGTTAAGGTGGTTTGTTGTTAGGAGGTTAGGGCTGTTTGTTGTTACAGGGTTAGGTTAGTTTCTTGTTAGGGGTTTAGTGTTGTTTGTTTTTAGGGGGTTAGTGTTTGTTGTTAGGGGTTTAGTGTTGTTTCTTGTTGGGGTTTAGTGGTTTTTGTTGTTAGGGTGTTAGTGTTGTTTGTTGTTAGGGGTTTAGGGTTGTTTGTTGTTAGGGGTTTAAGGTTGTTTGCTGTTAGGAGGTTAGGGTTGTTTGTTGTTACGGGGTTAGGTTAGTTTCTTGTTAGGGGTTTAGTGTTGTTTGTTGTTAGGGGGTTAGTGTTTGTTGTTAGGGGTTTAGGGTTGTTTCTTGTTGGGGTTTAGTAGTTTTTGTTGTTAGGGTGTTAGTGTTGTTTGTGGTTAGGGGGTTAGTGTTGTTGTTTGTTAGGGGGTTAGGGTTGTTTGTTGTTAGGTGGTTAGGGTTGTTTGTTTTTACAGGGTTAGGTTAGTTTCTTGTTAGGGGTTTAGTGTTGTTTGTTGTTAGGGGGTTAGTGTTTGTTGTTAGGGGTTTAGTGTTGTTTCTTGTTGGGGTTTAGTGGTTTTTGTTGTTAGGGTGTTAGTGTTGTTTGTTGTTAGGGGTTTAGGGTTGTTTGTTGTTAGGGGTTTAAGGTTGTTTGTTGTTAGGAGGTTAGGGTTGTTTGTTGTTACGGGGTTAGGTAAGTTTCTTGTTAGGGGTTTAGTGTTGTTTGTTGTTAGGGTTTAGTGTTTGTTGTTAGGGGTTTAGGGTTGTTTCTTGTTGGGTTTAGTAGTTTTTGTTGTTAGGGTGTTAGTGTTGTTTGTTGTTAGGGGGTTAGTGTAGTTTGTTCTTACGGGGTTAGTGTTGTTTGTGGTTAGGGTGTTAGTGTTGTTTGTGGTTAGGGGGTGTGCGTTGTTGGTTGTTAGGGGGTTAGGTTAGTTTCTTGTTAGGGGTTTAGTGTTGTTTGCTGTTAGGGGGTTAGTGTTTGTTGTTAGGGGTTTAGGGTTGTTTCTTGTTGGGGTTTAGTAGTTTTTGTTGTTAGGGTGTTAGTGTTGTTTGTGGTTAGGGGGTTAGTGTTTTTGTTTGTTAGGGGGTTAGGGTTATTTGTTGTTAGGAGGTTAGGGTTGTTTGTTGTTACAGGGTTAGGTTAGTTTCTTGTTAGGGGTTTAGTGTTGTTTGTTGTTAGAGGGTCAGTGTTTGTTGTTAGGGGTTTAGTGTTGTTTCTTGTTGGGGTTTAGTGGTTTTTGTTGTTAGGGTGTTAGTGTTGTTTGTTGTTAGGGGTTTAGGGTTGTTTGTTGTTAGGGGTTTAAGGTTGTTTGTTGTTAGGAGGTTAGGGTTGTTTGTTGTTACGGGTTTAGGTTAGTTTCTTGTTAGGGGTTTAGTGTTGTTTGTTGTTAGGGGGTTAGTGTTTGTTGTTAGGGGTTTAGTGTTGTTTCTTGTTAGGGTTTAGTGGTTTTTGTTCTTAGGGTGTTAGTGTTGTTTGTTGTTAGGGGTTTAGGGTTGTTTGTTGTTAGGGGTTTTAGGTTGTTTGTTGTTAGGAGGTTAGGGTTGTTTGTTGTTACGGGGTTAGGTAAGTTTCTTGTTAGGGGTTTAGTGTTGTTTGTTGTTAGGGGGTTAGTGTTTGTTGTTAGAGGTTTAGGGTTGTTTCTTGTTGGGTTTAGTAGTTTTTGTTGTTAGGGTGTTAGTGTTGTTTGTTGTTAGGGGGTTAGTGTAGTTTGTTCTTACGGGGTTAGTGTTGTTTGTGGTTAGGGTGTTAGTGTTGTTTGTGGTTAGGGGGTGTGCGTTGTTGGTTGTTAGGGGGTTAGGTTAGTTTCTTGTTAGGGGTTTAGTGTTGTTTGCTGTTAGGGGGTTAGTGTTTGTTGTCAGGGGTTTAGGGTTGTTTCTTGTTGGGGTTTAGTAGTTTTTGTTGTTAGGGTGTTAGTGTTGTTTGTGGTTAGGGGGTTAGTGTTGTTTGTGGTTAGGGTGTTAGTGTTGTTTGTTGTTAGGGGTTTAGGGTTGTTTGTTGTTAGGGGTTTAAGGTTGTTTGTTGTTAGGAGGTTAGGGTTGTTTGTTGTTACGGGGTTAGGTTAGTTTCTTGATAGGGGTTTAGTGTTGTTTGTTGTTAGGGGTTAGTGTTTGTTGTTAGGGGTTTAGGGTTGTTTCTTGTTGGGTTTAGTAGTTTTTGTTGTTAGGGTTTTAGTGTTGTTTGTTGTTAGGGGGTTAGTGTAGTTTGTTCTTACGGGGTTAGTGTTGTTTGTGGTTAGGGTGTTAGTGTTGTTTGTGGTTAGGGGGTGTGCGTTGTTGGTTGTTAGGGGGTTAGGTTAGTTTCTTGTTAGGGGTTTAGTGTTGTTTGCTGTTAGGGGGTTAGTATTTGTTGTTAGGGGTTTAGGGTTGTTTCTTGTTGGGGTTTAGTAGTTTTTGTTGTTAGGGTGTTAGTGTTGTTTGTGGTTAGGGGGTTAGTGTTTTTGTTTGTTAGGGGGTTAGGGTTATTTGTTGTTAGGAGGTTAGGGTTGTTTGTTGTTACAGGGTTAGGTTAGTTTCTTGTTAGGGGTTTAGTGTTGTTTGTTGTTAGGGGGTTAGTGTTTGTTGTTAGGGGTTTAGTGTTGTTTCTTGTCGGGGTTTAGTGGTTTTTGTTGTTAGGGTGTTAGTGTTGTTTGTTGTTAGGGGTTTAGGGTTGTTTGTTGTTAGGGGTTTAAGGTTGTTTGTTGTTAGCAGGTTAGGGTTGTTTGTTGTTACGGGGTTAGGTTAGTTTCTTCTTAGGGGTTTAGTGTTGTTTGTTGTTAGGGGGTTAGTGTTTGTTGTTAGGGGTTTAGGGTTGTTTCTTGTTGGGGTTTAGTAGTTTTTGTTGTTAGGGTGTTAGTTTTGTTTGTTGTTAGGGCGTTAGTGTAATTTGTTCTTACGGGGTTAGTGTTGTTTGTGGTTAGGGTGTTAGTGTTGTTTGTGGTTAGGGTGCTAGTGTTGTTTGTGGTTAGGGGGTGTGCGTTGTTGGTTGTTAGGGGGTTAGGATTGTTTGTTGTTAGGGGTTTAGGGTTGTTTGTTGTCAGGGGGTTAAGGATGTTTGTTGTTACGATGTTAGGGTTGTTTGTTGTTACATTGTTAGGTTAGTTTCTTGTTAGGGGTTTAGTGTTGTTTGTTGTTAGGGGGTTAGTGTTTGTTGTTACGGGTTTAGTGTTGTTTCTTGTTGGGGTTTAGTGGTTTTTATTGTTAGGGTGTTAGTGTTGTTTGTTGTTAGGTGTTTAGGGTTGTTTGTTGTTAGGGGGTTAGTGTTTGTTGTTAGGGGTTTAAGGTTGTTTCTTGTTGGAGTTTAGTAGTTTTTCTTGTTAGGGTGTTAGTGTTGTTTGTGGTTAGGGGGTTACTGTTGTTGTTTGTTAGGGGGTTAGTGTTGTTTGTTGTTGGGGTTTAGTGGTTTTTGTTGTTAGGGTGTTAGTGTTGTTTGTTGTTAGGGGTTTAGGGTTTTTTGTTGTTAGGGGTTTAAGGTTGTTTTTTGTTAGGAGGTTAGGGTTGTTTGTTGTTACGGGGTTACGTTAGTTTCTTGTTAGGGGTTTAGTGTTGTTTGTTGTTAGGGGGTTAGTGTTTGTTGTTAGGGCTTTAGGGTTGTTTCTTGTTGTTTTTTAGTAGTTTTTGTTGTTAGGGTGTTAGTGTTGTTTGTGGTTAGGGGGTTAGTGTTGTTGTTTGTTAGGGGGTTAGGGTTGTTTGTTGTTAGAAGGTTAGGGTTGTTTGTTGTTAGGGGTTTAGGGTTGTTTGTTGTCAGGAGGTTAGGGTTGTTTGTTGTTACGGAGTTATGTTAGTTTCTTGTTAGGGGTTTAGTGTTGTTTGTTGTTAGGGGGTTAGTGTTTGTTGTTAGGGGTTTAGGGTTTTTTCTTGTTGGGGTTTAGTAGTTTTTGTTGTTAGGGTGTTAGTGTTGTTTGTTGTTAGGGGGTTAGTGTTGTTTGTTCTTACGGGGTTTGTGTTGTTTGTGGTTAGGGTGTTAGTGTTGTTTGTGGTTAGAGGATGAGCGTTATTGGTTGTTAGGGGGTTAAGATTGTTTGTTGTTAGGGGTTTAGGGTTGTTTGTTGTTCGGGGGTTAAGGTTGTTTGTTGTTAGGAGGTTAGGGTTGTTTGTTGTTACAGGGTTAGGTTAGTTTCTTGTTAGGGGTTTAGTGTTGTTTGTTGTTAGGGGGTTAGTGTTTGTTGTTAGGGGTTTAGTGTTGTTTCTTGTTGGGGTTTAGTGGTTTTTGTTGTTAGGGTGTTAGTGTTGTTTGTTGATAGGGGTTTAGGGTTGTTTGTTGTTAGGGGTTTAAGGTTGTTTGTTGTTAGGAGGTTAGGGTTGTTTGTTGTTACGGGGTTAGGTTAGTTTCTTGTTAGGGGTTTAGTGTTGTTTGTTGTTAGGGGGTTAGTGTTTGTTGTTAGGGGATTAGGGATGTTTCTTGTTGGGGTTTAGTAGTTTTTGTTGTTAGGGTGTTAGTGTTGTTTGTTGTTAGGGGGTTAGTGTTGTTTGTTCTTCCGGGGTTAGTGTTGTTTGTGGTTAGGGTGTTAGTGTTGTTTGTGGTTAGGGGGTGTGCGTTGTTGGTTGTTAGGGGGTTAGGATTGTTTGTTGTTAGGGGTTTAGGGTTGTTTGTTGTTAGGGGTTTAAGGTTGTTTGTTGTTAGGAGGTTAGGGTTGTTTGTTGTTACGGGGTTAGGTTAGTTTCTTCTTAGGTTTTTAGTGTTGTTTGTTGTTAGGGGGTTAGTGTTTGTTGTTAGGGGTTTAGGGTTGTTTCTGGTTGGGGTTTAGTAGTTTTTGTTGTTAGGGTGTTAGTTTTGTTTGTTCTTAGGGCGTTAGTGTAGTTTGTTCTTACGGGGTTAGTGTTGTTTGTGGTTAGGTTGTTAGTGTTGTTTGTGGTTAGGGGGTGTGCGTTGTTGGTTGTTAGGGGGTTAGGATTGTTTGTTGTTAGGGGTTTAGGGTTGTTTGTTGTTAGGGGGTTAAGGTTGTTTGTTGTTAGGAGGTTAGGTTTGTTTGTTGTTACAGGGTAAGTTTAGTTTCTTGTTAGGGGTTTAGTGTTGTTTGTTGTTAGGGGGTTAGTGTTTGTTGTTAGGGGTTTAGTGTTGTTTCTTGTTGGGGTTTAGTGTTTTTTGTTGTTAGGGTGTTAGTGTTGTTTCTTGTTAGGGGTTTAGGGTTGTTTGTTGTTAGGGGTTTAAGGTTGTTTGTTGTTAGGAGGTTAGGGTTGTTTGTTGTTACGGGGTTAGGTTAGTTTCTTGTTAGGGGTTTAGTGTTGTTTGTTGTTAGGGGTTAGTGTTTGTTGTTAGGGGTTTAGGGTTGTTTCTTGTTGGGGTTTAGTAGTTTTTGTTGTTAGGGTGTTAGAGTTGTTTGTGGTTAGGGGGTTAGTGTTGTTGTTTGTTAGGGGGTTAGGATTGTTTGTTGTTAGGAGGTTAGGGCTGTTTGTTGTTACAGGGTTAGGTTAGTTTCTTGTTAGGGGTTTAGTGTTGTTTGTTGTTAGGGCGTTAGTGATTGTTGTTAGGGGTTTAGGGTTGTTTCTTGTTGGGGTTTAGTGGTTTTTGTTGTTAGGGTGTTAGTGTTGTTTCTTGTTAGGCGGTTAGTGTTGTTTGTTCTTACGGGATTAGTGTTGTTTGTTGTTAGGGGGTTAGTGTTGTTTGTTCTTACGGGGTTATTGTTGTTTGTGGTTAGGGTGTTAGTGTTGTTTGTGGTTAGGGAGTGTGCGTTGTTGGTTGTTAGGGGGTTAGGATTGTTTGTTGTTAGGGGTTTAGGGTTGTTTGTTGTTAGGGGGTTAAGGTTGTTTGTTGTTAGGAGGTTAGGGTTGTTTGTTGTTACAGGGTTAGGTTAGTTTCTTGTTAGGGGTTTAGTGTTGTTTGTTGTTAGTGGGTTAGTGTTTGTTGTTAGGGGTTTAGGGTTGTTTCTTGTTGGGATTTAGTGGTTTTTGTTGTTAGGTGTTAGTGTTGTTTGTTGTTAGGGGTTTAGGGTTGTTTGTTGTTAGGGGTTTAAGGTTGTTTGTTGTTAGGAGGTTAGGGTTGTTTGTTTTTACGGGGTTAGGTTAGTTTCTTGTTAGGGGTTTAGTGTTGTTTGTTGTTAGGGGTTAGTGTTTGTTGTTAGGGGTTTAGTGTTGTTTCTTCTTGGGGTTTAGTAGTTTTTGTTGCTAGGGTGTTAGTGTTGTTTGTGTTTAGGGAGTTAGTGTTGTTGTTTTTTAGACGGTTAGGGTTGTTTGTTGTTAGGAGGTTAGGGTTGTTTGTTGTTACAGGGTTAGGTTAGTTTCTTGTTAGGGGTTTAGTGTTGTTTGTTGTTAGGGGGTTAGTGTTTGTTGTTAGGGTTTAGTGTTGTTTCTTGTTGGGGTTTAGTGGTTTTTGTTGTTAGGGTGTTAGTGTTGTTTGTTGTTAGGGGTTTAGGGTTGTTTGTTGTTAGGGGTTTAAGGTTGTTTGTTGTTAGGAGGTTAGGGTTGTTTGTTGTTACGGGGTTAGGTTAGTTTATTGTTAGGGGTTTAGTGTTGTTTGTTGTTAGGGGGTTAGTGTTTGTTGTTAGGGTTTAGTGTTGTTTCTTG
This sequence comes from Loxodonta africana, assembly GCF_030014295.1. NCBI lineage: Eukaryota > Metazoa > Chordata > Mammalia > Proboscidea > Elephantidae > Loxodonta > Loxodonta africana. Next base: position 277,895 of record NW_026974878.1, on the reverse strand, counting down.
TTGGGGTTTAGTGGTTTTTGTTGTTAGGGTGTTAGTGTTGTTTGTTGTTAGGGGTTTAGGGTTGTTTGTTGTTAGGGGTTTAAGGTTGTTTGTTGTTAGGAGGTTAGGGTTGTTTGTTGTTACGGGGTTAGGTTAGTTTCTTGTTAGGGGTTTAGTGTTGTTTGTTGTTAGGGGGTTAGTGTTTGTTGTTAGGGGTTTAGGGTTGTTTCTTGTTGGGTTTAGTGTTTTTTGTTGTTAGGGTGTTAGTGTTGTTTGTTGTTAGGGGGTTAGTGTTGTTTGTTCTTACGGGGTTAGTGTTGTTTGTGGTTAGGGTGTTAGTGTTGTTTGTGGTTAGGGGGTGTGCGTTGTTGGTTGTTAGGGGGTTAGGATTGTTTGTTGTTAGGGATTTAGGGTTGTTTGCTGTTAGGGGGTTAAGGTTGTTTGTTGTTAGGAGGTTAGGGTTGTTTTTTGTTACGGGGTTAGGTTAGTTTCTTTTAGGGGTTTAGTGTTGTTTGTTGTTAGGGGGTTAGTGTTTGTTGTTAGGGGTTTAGTGTTGTTTCTTGTTGGGGTTTAGTAGTTTTTGTTGTTAGGGTGTTAGTGTTGTTTTTGGTTAGGGGGTTAGTGTTGTTGTTTGTTGGGGGTTAGGGTTGTTTGCTGTTAGAAGGTTAGGTTTGTTTGTTGTTAGGGGTTTAGGGTTGTTTGTTGTTAGGGGTTTAGTGTTGTTTCTTGTTGGGGTTTAGTGGTTTTTGTTGTTAGGGTGTTAGTGTTGTTTGTGGTTAGGGGGTTAGTGTTGTTTGTATTTAGGGGTTTAGGGTTGTTTCTTGTTGGGCTTTAGTGGTTTTTGTTGTTAGGGTGTTAGTGTTGTTTGTTGTTAGGGGGTTAGTGTTGTTTGTTCTTACGGGATTAGTGTTGTTTGTGGTTAGGGTGTTAGTGTTGTTTGTGGTCAGGGGGTGAGCGTTGTTGGTTGTTAGGGGGTTAGGATTGTTTGTTGTTAGGGGTTTAGGGTTGTTTCTTGTTGGGGTTTAGTAGTTTTTGTTGTTAGGGTGTTAGTGTTGTTTGTGGTTGGGGGTTAGTGTTGTTGTTTGTTACGGGGTTAGGGTTGTTTGTTGTTAGGAGGTTAGGGTTGTTTTTTGTTACAGGGTTAGGTTAGTTTCTTGTTAGGGGTTTAGTGTTGTTTGTTGTTAGAGGGTTAGTATTTGTTGTTAGGGGTTTAGTGTTGTTTCTTGTTGGGGTTTAGTGGTTTTTGTTGTTAGGGTGTTAGTGTTGTTTGTTGTTAGGGGTTTAGGGTTGTTTGTTGTTAGGGGTTTGAGGTTGTTTGTTGTTAGGAGGTTAGGGTTGTTTGTTGTTACGGGGTTAGGTTAGTTTCTTGTTAGTGGTTTAGTGTTGTTTTTGTTGTTAGGGGGTTAGTGTTTGTTGTTAGGGGTTTAGGGTTGTTTCTTGTTGGGGTATAGTAGTTTTTGTTGTTAGGGTGTTAGTGTTGTTTGTGGTTAGGGGGTTAGTGTTGTTTGTTCTTACGGGGTTAGTGTTGTTTGTGGTTAGGGTGTTAGTGCAGTTTGTGGTTAGGGGGTGAGAGTTGTTGGTTATTAGGGGGTTAGGATTGTTTGTTGTTAGGGGTTTAGGGTTGTTTGTTGTTAGGGGGTTAAGGTTGTTTGTTGTTAGGAGGTTAGGTTTGTTTGTTGTTACAGGGTAAGTTTAGTTTCTTGTTAGGGGTTTAGTGTTGTTTGTTGTTAGGGGGTTAGTGTTTGTTGTTAGGGGTTTAGTGTTGTTTCTTGTTGGGGTTTTGTGTTTTTTGTTGTTAGGGTGTTAGTGTTGTTTGTTGTTAGGGGTTTAGGGTTGTTTGTTGTTAGGGGTTTAAGGTTGTTTGTTGTTAGGAGGTTAGGGTTGTTTGTTGTTACAGGGTTAGGTTAGTTTCTTGTTAGGGGTTTAGTGTTGTTTGTTGTTAGGGGGTTAGTGTTTGTTGTTAGGGGTTTAGTGTTGTTTCTTGTTGGGGTGTAGTGGTTTTTGTTGTTAGGGTGTTAGTGTTGTTTGTTGTTAGGGGTTTAGGGTTGTTTGTTGTTAGGGGTTTAAGGTTGTTTGTTGTTAGGAGGTTAGGGTTTTTTGTTGTTACGGGGTTAGGTTAGTTTCTTGTTAGGGGTTTAGTGTTGTTTGTTGTTAAGGGGTTAGTGTTTGTTGTTAGGGGTTTCGGGTTGTTTCTTGTTGGGGTTTAGTAGTTTTTGTTGTTAGGGTGTTAGTGTTGTTTGTGGTTAGGGGGTTAGTGTTGTTGTTTGTTAGGGGGTTAGGGTTGTTTGTTGTTAGGAGGTTAGGGTTGTTTGTTGTTACAGGGTTAGGTTAGTTTCTTGTTAGGGGTTTAGTGTTGTTTATTGTTAGGGGGTTAGTGTTTGTTGTTAGGGGGTTAGTGTTGTTGTTTGTTAGGCGGTTAGGGTTGTTTGTTGTTAGGAGGTTAGGGTTGTTTGTTGTTAGGGTGTTAGTGTTCTTTGATGTTAGGGGTTTAGAGTTGTTTGTTGTTAGGGGGTTAGTGTTGTTTGTTGTTAGGGGGTTAGGGTTGTTCCTAGTTGGGGTTTAGTAGTGTTTGTTGTTAGGGTGTTAGTGTTGTCCGTTTTGGGGGGTTAGTGTTGTTGTTGTTAGGGGGTTAGTGTTGTTTGTTTTTAGGGTGTGAGAGTTGTTTGTTGTTAGGGGTTTGTGTTGTTTTTTAGGGGGTTTGTTTTGTTTGTTGTTAGTGGGTTAGTGTTGTTTGTAGTTAGGGGATTAGGGTTGTTGTTAGAGGGTTAGTGTTGTTTGTTGTTGGGGCTTAGTGATGTTTGTTTTTAGGGGGTTAGGGATTTTTGTTGTTAGGGTGTTAGTGTTGTTTGTTGTTAGGGGGTTAGTGTTGTTTGTTGTTAGGTGTTTAGGGTTGTTTCTTGTTGGGGTTTAGTGGGTTTTGTTGTTAGGGTGTTAGTGTTTTTGCTTAGGGGTTAGCGCTGCTGGTTGTTAGGGGGTAAGGGTTGTTTGTTTTTAGGGGTTAAGGGTTGTATGTTGTTAGTGGGTTAGTGTTGCTTGTTGTTAGGGGTTCCGAGTTTTCTGTTGTTAGGGGGTTAGAGTTGTTTGTTCTTAGAGGATTTGGGTTCTTCCTTGTTGGGGGTTAGTGTTGTTTGTTTTTAGGGGATAAGTGTTGGTTGTTGTTAGGGGTTTAGTTTTCTTTGTTTTTACTGGGTTAGTGCTGTTGGTGGTTAGGGGGTTAGTGTTGTTGGTTGTTTAGGGGGTTAAGGTTGTTTGTTGTTAGGAGGTTAGGGCTGTTTGTTGTTACAGGGTTAGGTTAGTTTCTTGTTAGGGGTTTAGTGTTGTTTGTTGTTAGGGGGTTAGTGTTTGTTGTTAGGGGTTTAGTGTTGTTTGTTGTTGGGGTTTAGTGGTTTTTGCTGTTAGGGTGATAGTGTTGTTTGTTGTTAGGGGTTTAGGGTTGTTTGTTGTTAGGGGTTTAAGGTTGTTTGTTGTTAGGAGGTTAGGGTTGTTTGTTGTTACGGGGTTAGGTTAGTTTCTTGTTAGGGGTTTAGTGTTGTTTGTTGTTAGGGGGTTAGTATTTGTTGTTAGGGGTTTAGGGTTGTTTCTTTTTGGGGTTTAGTAGTATTTGTTGTTAGAGTGCTAGTGTTGTTTGTGGTTAGGGGGTTAGTGTTGTTGTTTGTTAGGGGGTTAGGGTTGTTGGTTGTTAGAAGGGTAGGGTTGTTTGTTGTTAGGGGTTTAGGGTTGTTTGTTGTTAGGGGGTTAGGGTCGTTTGTTGTTAGGGGTTTAGAGTAGTTTATTTTTAGGGGGTTAGTGTTGTTTGTTGTTAGGTTGTTAGGATTGTTGTTAGGGGGTTAGTGGTGTTTGTTGTTAGGGGGTTAGTGTTTTTTGTTGTTAGGGGGTTAGTGTTGTTTCTTGTTAGAGAGTTAGGGTTCTTTGTTCTTAGGGGCTTAGGGTTGTTCGTTGTTAGTGGGTTAGAGTAGTTTGTTGTTGGGGGTTAGGGTTGTTTGTTGTTAGGGGGTTAGGGTTGTTGTTAGGTGGTTAGTGTTGTTTGTATTTAGGGGTTTCGGGTTGTTTCTTTTTGAGGTTTAGTGGTTTTTGTTGTTAGGGTGTTAGTGTTGTTTGTGGTTAGGGGTTTAGTGTTGTTTGTGGTTGGGGGTGAGCGTTGTTGGTTGTTAGGGGGTTAGGATTGTTTGTTGTTAGGGGTTTAGGGTTGTTTGTTGTTAGGGGGTTAAGGTTGTTTGTTGTTAGGAGGTTAGGGTTGTTTGTTGTTACAGGGTTAGGTTAGTTTCTTGTTAGGGGTTTAGTGTTGTTTGTTGTTAGGGGGTTAGTGTTTGTTGTTAGGGGTTTAGTGTTGTTTCTTGTTGGGGTTTAGTGTTTTTTGTTGTTAGGGTGTTAGTGTTGTTTGTTGTTAGGGGTTTAGGGTTGTTTGTTGTTAGGGCTTTAAGGTTGTTTGTTGTTAGGAGGTTAGGGTTGTTTGTTGTTACGGGGTTAGGTTAGTTTCTTGTTAGGGGTTTAGTGTTGTTTGTTGTTAGGGGGTTAGTGTTTGTTGTTAGGGGTTTAGGGTTGTTTCTTGTTGGGGTTTAGCAGTTTTTGTTGTTAGTGTGCTAGTGTTGTTTGTGGTTAGGGGGTTCATGTTGTTTGTTGTTAGGTGTTTAGCGTTGTTTTTTGTTGCGGTTTAGTGGGTTTTGTTGTTAGGGTGTTAGTGTTTTTGCTTAGGGGTTAGTGCTCTTGGTTGTTAGGGGGTAAGGGTTGTTTGTTGTTAGGGGTTTAGGGTTGTTTGTTGTTAGTGGGTTAGTGTTGCTTGTTGTTAGGGCTTCCGAGTTTTTTGTTGTTAGGGGGTTAGAGTTGTTTGTTCTTAGAGGATTTGGGTTCTTTCTTGTTGGGGGTTAGTGTTGTTTGTTTTTACGGGATAAGTGTTGGTTGTTGTTAGGGGGTTAGTTTTTTTTGTTTTTACTGGGTTAGTGCTGTTGGTGGTTAGGGGGTTAGTGTTGTTGGTTGTTTAGGGGGTTAAGGTTGTTTGTTGTTAGGAGGTTAGGGTTTTTTGTTGTTACAGGGTTAGGTTAGTTTCTTGTTAGGGGTTTAGTGTTGTTTTTGTTAGGGGGTTAGTGTTTGTTGTTAGGAGTTTAGTGTTGTTTCTTGTTGGGGTTTAGTGGTTTTTGTTGTTAGGGTGTTAGTGTTGTTTGTTGTTAGGGGTTTAGGGTTGTTTGTTGTTAGGGGTTTAAGGTTGTTTGTTGTTAGGAGGTTAGGGCTGTTTGTTGTTACGGGGTTAGGTTAGTTTCTTGTTAGGGGTTTAGTGTTGTTTGTTGTTAGGGGGTTAGTGTTTGTTGTTAGGGGTTTAGGGTTGTTTCTTGTTGGGGTTTAGTAGTTTTTGTTGTTAGGGTGTTAGTGTTGTTTGTGGTTAGGGGGTTAGTGTTGTTTGTTGTTAGGGGTTTAGGGTTGTTTGTTGTTAGGGGGTTAGGGTTGTTTGTTGTTAGGGGTTTAGAGTAGTTTATTTTTAGGGGGTTAGTGTTGTTTGTTGTTAGGTTGTTAGGATTGTTGTTAGGGGGTTAGTGGTGTTTGTTGTTAGGGGGATAGTGTTTTTTGTTGTTACGGGGTTAGTGTTGTTTCTTGTTAGAGAGTTAGGGTTCTTTGTTGTTAGGGGCTTAGGGTTGTTTGTTGTTAGTGGGTTAGAGTAGTTTGTTGTTGGGGGTTAGGGTTGTTTGTTGTTAGGGGGTTAGGGTTTTTGTTAGGTGGTTAGTGTTGTTTTTATTTAGGGGTTTCGGGTTGTTTCTTGTTGAGGTTTAGTGGTTTTTGTTGTTAGGGTGTTAGTGTTGTTTGTGGTTAGGGGGTTAGTGTTGTTTGTATTTAGGGGTTTAGGGTTGTTTCTTGATGGACTTTAGTGGTTTTTGTTGTTAGGGTGTTAGTGTTGTTTCTTGTTAGGGGGTTAGTGTTGTTTGTTCTTACGGGGTTAGTGATGTTTGTGGTTAGGGTGTTAGTGTTGTTTGTGGTTAGGGGGTGAGCGTTGTTGGTTGTTAGGGGGTTAGGATTGTTTGTTGTTAGGGGTTTAGGGTTGCTTGTTGTTAGGGGGTTAAGGTTGTTTGTTATTAGGAGGTTAGGGTTGTTTGTTGTTACGGGGTTAGGTTAGTTTCTTGTTAGGGGTTTAGTGTTGTTTGTTGTTAGGGGGTTAGTGTTTGTTGTTAGGGGTTTAGGGTTGTTTCTTGTTGGGGTTTAGTAGTTTTTGTTGTTAGGGTGTTAGTGTTGTTTGTTGTTAGGGGGTTAGTGTTGTTTGTTCTTACGGGGTTAGTGTTGTTTGTGGTTAGGGTGTTAGTGTTGTTTGTGGTTAGGGGGTGAGCTTTGTTGGTTGTTGGGGGTTAGGATTGTTTGTTGTTAGGGGTTTAAGGTTGTGTGTTGTTAGCAGGTTAGGGTTGTTTGTTGTTACGGGTTTACATTAGTTTCTTGTTAGGGGTTTAGTGTTGTTTGTTGTTAGGGGGTTAGTGTTTGTTCTTAGGGGTTTAGGGTTGTTTCTTGTTGAGGTTTAGTAGTTTTTGTTGTTAGGGTGTTAGTGTTGTTTGTGGTTAGGGGGTTAGTGTTGTTGTTTGTTAGGGGGTTAGGGTTGTTTGTTGTTAGGGTGTTAGGGTTGTTTGTGGTTAGGGGTGAGCGTTGTTGGTTGTTAGGGGGTTAGGGTTGTTTGTTGTTAGGGGTTTAGTGTTGTTTGTTGTTAGGAGGTTAGGGTTGTTTGTTGTTACGGGGTTAGGTTAGTTTCTTGTTAGGGGTTTAGTGCTGTTTGTTGTTAGGGGGTTAGTGTTTGTTGTTCGGGGTTTAGGGTTGTTTCTTGTTGGGCTTTAGTAGTTTTTGTTGTTAGGGTGTTAGTGTTGCTTGTGGTTAGGGGGTTAGTGTTGTTGTTTGTTAGGGGGTTAGGGTTGTGTGTTGTTAGAAGGTTAGGGTTGTTTGTTGTTAGGGGTTTAGGGTTGTTTGTTGTTAGGGGGTTAGGGTTGTTTGTTGTTAGGTGTTTAGAGTAGTTTATTTTTAGGGGGTTAGTGTTGTTTGTTGTTAGGTTGTTAGGATTGTTGTTAGGGAGTTAGTGGTGTTTGTTGTGAGGGAGTTAGTGTTTTTTGTTGTTAGGGTGTTAGTGTTGTTTGTGGTTTGGCTGTTAGTGCTGTTTGTGGTTAGGGGGTGAGCGTTGTTGGTTGTTAGGGGTTTAAGGTTGTTTGTTGTTAGGGGGTTAAGGTTGTTTGTTCTTAGGAGGTTAGGGTTGTTTGTTGTTACGGGGTTAGGTTAGTTTCTTGTTAGGGGTTTAGTGTTGTTTGTTTTTAATTCGTTAGTGCTTGTTGTTAGGGGTTTAGGATAGTATCTTGTTGGGGTTTAGTAGTTTTTGCTGTTAGGGTGTTAGTGTTGTTTGTGGTTAGGGGGTTAGTGTTGTTGTTTGTTAGTGGGTTAGGGTTGTTTGTTGTTAGGAGGTAAGGGTTGTTTGTTGTTACAGGGTTAGGTTAGTTTCTTGTTAGGGGTTTAGTGTTGTTTGTTGTTAGGGCGTTAGTGTTTGTTGTTAGGGGTTTAGGGTTGTTTCTTGTTGGGGTTTCGTAGTTTTTGTTGTTAGGGTGTCAGTGTTGTTTGTGGTTAGGGTGTTAGTGTTGTTGTTTGTTAGGGGGTTAGGGTTGTTTGTTGTTAGAAGGTTAGGGTTGTTTGTTGTTAGGGGTTTAGGGTTGTTTGTTGTTAGGGGGTTAGGGTTGTTTGTTGTTAGGGGTTTAGAGTAGTTTATTTTTAGGGGGTTAGTGTTGTTTGTTGTTAGGTTGTTAAGATTGTTGTTGGGGGTTAGTGGTGTTTGTTGTTAGGGGGTTAGTGTTTGTTGTTAGGGGTTTAGGGTTGTTTCTTTTTGGGGTTTAGTAGTTTTTGTTGTTAGGGTGTTAGTGTTGTTTGTGGTTAGGGGGTTAGTGTTGTTGTTTATTAGGGGGTTAGGATTGTTTGTTGTTAGGAGGTTAGGGTTGTTTGTTGTTACAGGGTTAGGTTAGTTTCTTGTTAGGGGTTTCGTGTTGTTTGTTGTTAGGGGGTTAGTGCTTGTTGTTAGGGGTTTAGGGTTATTTCTTGTTGGGGTTTAGTAGTTTTTGTTGTTAGGATGTTAGTGTTGTTTGTTGTTAGGGGGTTAGTGTTGTTTGTTCTTACGGGGTTAGTGTTGTTTGTGGTTAGGGTGTTAGTGTTGTTTGTGGTTAGGGTGTTAGTGCTGTTTGTGGTTGCGGGTTAGGGTTGTTTGTTTTTTGGCTGTTAGGGTAGTTTGTTGTTATTTTGTTAGGGTTGTTTGTTGTTAGGTGGTTAGGTTTGTTTGTTGTTACGGGGTTAGGGCTGTTTGTTGTTAGGGGGTTAGTGTTGTTTGTTGTTAGGGGTTTATTGTTGTTTGTTGTTTGTGGGTTAGTGTTGTTTGTTGTTAGGGGTTTAGGTTTGTTGTTCTTAGGGCGTTAGTGTTGCTTGTTGTTAGGCTGTTAGGAGTATTTGTCAGTGTGTTAGAGTTTTTTGTTGTTCGGGGCTCAGTGTTGTTTTATGTTAGGGAGTTAGTGTTGTTTGTTGTTGGAGGTTAGTGTTGTTTGTTAGGGGATCAATTTTGTTTGTTTTTAGTGGGTTAGGGTTGTTTGTTGTTAGGGGATTAGTGTTGTTTGTTATCAGGGGTTCAGTGTTGTTTGTTTTTAGCTGTTTAGAGTTGTTTGTTTTTAGGGTATTAGTGTTTTTTGTTGTTAGGGGGTTAGGATTGTGTTTTTTTAGTTGGTTATTGTTGTTTGTTTTTAGGGGATAAGTGTTGGTTGTTGCTAGGGGGTTAGTTTTTTTTGTTTTTACTGGCTTAGTGGTGTTGGTGGTTAGGGGGTTAGTGTTGCTGGTTGTTTAGGGGGTTAGGGTTGTTTGTTGTTAGGGGGTTAGTGTTGTTTGTTTTTAGGGGGAAAGTGTTGGTTTTTGTTAGGCGGTTAGGGTTATTGGTTGTTAGGGGGTTAGGGTTGTTTGCTGTTAGGGGGTTAGGGTTGTTTGTTGTTACGGGGTTAGTGTTCTTTGTTATTACGGGGATAGGATTTTTTGTTGTTACGGGGTTAGTGTAGTTTCTTGTTATAGAGTTAGTGTTGTTTGTTGTTAGTGGGTTAGGGTTCTTTGTTGTTTGGTTACGGTTGTTTGTTGTTAGGGGGTTAGGGTTGTTTGTTGTTAGGGGGTTAGTGTTGTTTGTTCTTAGGGCGTTAGTGTTGGTTGTTGTTAGTAGGTTAGTGTTTTTTGTTCTTAGTGGGTTAGTGCTGTTTGGGGTTAGGGAGTTAGTGTTGCTGGTTGTTAGGGGTTAGTGTTGTTTGTTGTTAGGGGTTTAGGTTTGTTTCTTGTTGGGGTTTAGTGTTGTTTGTTGTTAGGGTGTTAGTGTAGTTTGTGGTTAGGGGGTTAGTGTTGTTGGTTGTTAGGGGGTTAGTGTTGTTTGTTGTTAGGGGTTTAGTGTTGTTTGTTGTTCGGTGTTTAGAGTTTTTTGTTCTTAGGGGCTTAGGGTTGTTTGTTGTTAGGGGATTAGGGTTGTTTCCTGTTAGGGGGTTAGTGTTTGTTTTTAGGGGGTAAGTGTTGGTTGCTGTTAGGGGGTTAGTGTTCTTTGTTTTTACTGGGTTATTGCTGTTTGTGGTTAGGAGGTTAGTGTAGTTGGTTGTTAGGGAGTTAGGGTTGTTTGTTGTTAGGGGGTTAGTGTTTGTTGTTACAGTGTTGGTGTTGATAGTTGTTAGGGGGTTAGTTTTGTTTGCTTTTAGAGGTTTAGGGTTGTTGGTTGTTAGTGTGTTAGTGTTGTTTGTTGTTAGGGGCTTAGGGGTGTTTGTTCTTACGGGGTTAGGGTATTTTTGGTTACGAGGTTAGGGTAGTTTCCTGTTAGGGGGTTAGTGTTGTTTGTTTTTAGTGGCTTAGGGTTGTTTGTTGTTAGGGGGTTAGGTTAGTTTGATGTTAGGGGGTTAGTGTTGTTTGTTGTTAGGGGTTTAGTGTTGTTTGTTGTTAGGGGCTTAGGGTGGTTTGTTGTTAGGGGATTAGGGTTCTTTCTTGTTAGGGGGTTAGTGTTGGTTCTTGCTAGGGGGTTAGTGTTGTTTGTTGTTACGGGGAAAGTGTTGGTTGTTGTTAGGGGGTTAGTGTTTTTTGTTTTGATTGGGTTAGTGCTGTTTGTGGTTGGGGGTTAGTGTTGTTGGTTTTTAGCGTGTTAGGGTTGTTTGTTGTTAGTGTATTAGGGTTTTTTGTTGTTAGGGGTTAGTGTTGTTTGTTATTAGGGATTTAGGGTTATTAGTTGTTAGGGGGTTAGTGTTGTTTGTTGTTAGCTGGTTAATGTTGTTTGTTGTTAGTAAGTTAGGGTTGTTTGTTGTTACGGGGTTAGGGTAGTTTGTTGTTACGGGGTTAGTGTTTGTTCTTAGTGGGTTAGTGTTGTTTGCTGTTTGGTTATGTTGTTCGTTGTTAAGGCGTTAGGGATGTTTCTTGTTCGGGGTTAGGGTTGTTTGTTGTTAAGGGCTTAGTGTTGTTTGTTGTTAGGGGGTTAGTGTTGTTTGTTGTTCCGGGGTTAGTTTTGTTTGTTATTAATGGTTTAGGGTTGTTTGTTGTTAGGGGGTTAGGGTTCTTGTTCTAAGGGGGTTACTGTTGTTTTTTGTTGCGGGTTAGTGTTGTTTGTTCTTAGGGTGTTAGTGTTCTTTGTTGTTATGATGTTAGGGTTGGTTGTGGTTAGGGTGTTAGTGTTGTTTGTTGTTAAGTGTTTAGTATTCTTTGTTTTTAGGCGTTTAGAGTTGTTTCTTGGGGTTTAGTGGAGTTTGTTGTTAGGGTTTTCGTGTTGTTTCTTGTTAGGGGGTTAGTGTTGGTTGTTGTTAGGGGGTTAGTGTTGCTTTTATTCAGGAGGTTAGTGTTTGTTGTTGTTAGAGGGTTAGTGTTGTTTGTTGTTAGGGGTTTAAAACACACTGCCTAGAGAAATCCTAGCAAAGCCCTATGTTTCCCCAAAGAAATGTATGTCCATTTCAGTTCTTCGCCAGCAACGGAGCAAAGAGGCAACGTCAGATTGTGTGTATCTCAGTGAGAGAAAGAACACTGTGACTTCCCCCGTTCCTCTGACGAAAGCGGTTAGAGGGAGAAAAGCGTCCTTTGCTTTCGCTTTCCCGCAATGAGCTCGGCAGATCTGCCCTTCGCGAAGGGCCGTTTTCCCCCGGAGAACTGCCTCGCGGTAGCCCTGTTCTGGAAGTGGAACGAGTATGCAGTGTTAGCGTTCAGCTAATGTGAAGGCTCGCTTTGGCCCAGGGCAAACGAAGCGCCGGGGGAAATCTTAGCAGAGCCCGGCGCCTTTCCACGGTTCAAAGCGTGGAACTGCAGACTCTTTTGCAAAGAAGAGAGCGCACAGGCAACAGCAGCCCGCACGTTTCTCAGTTAAAGGGAGAACTCCCTGACTTCATCCAGTCCTCTGAGCAAAGCAGGCAGAAGGAGAGAAACTTTCTTTCCTTCCTCTTTCCTGCAACGAATTTCTCATTTGCTCTTGCAAACGCAAGGCTTCTTCTAAAAAACTACGTCACGGTGCAGGGATCCTTCCAGAGGAGCAACGACATAGTTTTAGCTGGAAGGGCTTGGCTCAGAAGCCGGGGAGAAAAGGCCTCTTGCTATTTTCTTTTCTTTGTGCCCGAATGCGGTCAATTGGCACCTGCCAAGGCAAGGTTTCCCAGCACAAACTACAAAGCAGCAGCTCTGTCATGAAGAGGAAATCCCATTCAGTGTTGCCCTGGCGAGATAGTGTTGCTACAGTGAGGCCCAGGGAAAACACACTGCCTAGAGAAATCCTAGCAAAGCCCTGTGTTTCCCCACAGGAATGTATGTCCGTTTCAGTTCTTTGCCAGCAACGGAGCTCAGAGGCAACGTCAGATTGTGTGTATCTCAGTGAGAGAAAGAACACTGTGACTTCCCCCGTTCCTCTGACGAAAGCAGTTAGAGGAAGAAAAGCGTCCTTTGCTTTCGCTTTTCCGAAATGAGCTCGACAGATCTGCCCTTCGCGAAGGGCCGTTTTTCCCCGGAGAACTGCCTCGCGGTAGCCCTGTTCTGGAAGTGGAACGAGTATGCAGTGTTAGCGTTCGGCTAATGTGAAGGCTCGCTTTGGCCCATGCAAACGAAGCGCCGGGGGAAATCTTAGCAGAGCCCGGCGCCTTTCCACGGTTCAAAACGTGGAACTGCAGACTCTTTTGCAAGGAAGAGAGCGCACAGGCAACAGCAGCCCGCACGTTTCTCAGTGAAAGGGAGAACTCCCTGACTTCATCCAGTCCTCTGAGCAAAGCAGGCAGAAGGAGAGAAACTTTCTTTCCTTCCTCTTTCCTGCAACGAATTCCTCATTTGCTCTTGCAAACGTAAGGCTTCTTCTAAAAAACTACGTCACGGTGCAGAGATCCTTCCAGAGGAGCAACGAAATAGTTTTAGCTGGAAGGGCTTGGCAGAGCAGCCGGGGAGAAAAGGCCGCTTGCTGTTCTCTTTTCTTTCTGCCCGAATGCGGTCAATTGGCACTTGCCAAAGCAAGGTTTCCCAGCACAAACTAGAAAGCAGCAGCTCTCTCCTGGCAGAGGAAATCCCATGCAGTGTTGCCCTGGCGAGATAGTGTTGGTACAGTGAGGCCCAGGGAAAACAGACTGCCTAGAGAAATCCTAGCAAAGCCCTGTGTTTCCTCACAGGAATGTATGTCCGTTTCAGTTCTTCGCCACCAACGGAGCAAAGAGGCAACGTCAGATTGTGTGTATCTCAGTGAGAGAAAGAACACTGTGACTTCCCCCGTTCCTCTGACGAAAGCAGTTAGAGGGAGAAAAGCGTCCTTTGCTTTCGCTTTCCCGCAATGAGCTCCACAGATCTGCCCTTCGCGAAGGGCCGTTTTCCCCCGGAGAACTGCCTGGCAGTAGCCCTGTTCTGGAAGTGGAACGAGTATGCAGTGTTAGCGTTCAGCTAATGTGAAGGCTCGCTTTGGCCCAGGGCAAACGAAGCGCCGGGGGAAATCTTAGCAGATCCCGGCGCCTTTCCACGGTTCAAAGCGTGGAACTGCAGACTCTTTTGCAAAGAAGAGAGCGCACAGGCAACAGCACCCGGCAATTTCTCAGTGAAAGGGAGAACTCCCTGACTTCATCCAGTCCTCTGAGCAAAGCAGGCAGAAGGAGAGAAACTTTCTTTCCTTCCTCTTTCCTGCAAAGAATTCCTCATTTGCTCTCGCAAACGCAGGGCTTCTTCTGAAAACCTACGTCGCGGTGCAGGGATCCTTCCAGAAGAGCAACGACATAGTTTTAGCTGCAAGGGCTTGGGAAAGCAGCCGGGGAGAAAAGGCCTCTTGCTATTCTCTTTTCTTTCTGCCTGAATGCAGTCAATTCGCACTTGCCAAAGAGAGGTTTCCCAGCACAAACTACAAAGCAGCAGCTCTCTCCTGGCAGAGGAAATCCCATGCAGTGTTGCCCTGGCGAGACAGTGTTGGTACAGTGAGGCCCAGGGAAAACACACTGCCTAGAGAAATCCTAGCAAAGCCCTGTGTTTCCCCACAGGAATGTATGTCAGTTTCAGTTCTTTGCCAGCAACGGAGCTCAGAGGCAACGTCAGATTGTGTGTATCTCAGTGAGAGAAAGAACACTGTGACTTCCCCCGTTCCTCTGACGAAAGCAGTTAGAGGGAGAAAAGCGTCCTTTGCTTTCGTTTTCCCGCAATGAGCTCGACAGATCTGCCCTTCGCGAAGGGCCGTTTTTCCCCGGAGAACTGCCTCGCGGTAGCCCTGTTCTGGAAGTGGAACGAGTATGCAGTGTTAGCGTTCAGCTATTGTGAAGGCTCGCTTTGGCCCAGGGCAAACGAAGCGCCGGGGGAAATCTTAGCAGATCCCGGCGCCTTTCCACGGTTCAAAGCGTGGAACTGCAGACTCTTTTGCAAAGAAGAGAGCGCACAGGCAACAGCAGCCCGCACGTTTCTCAGTGAAAGGGAGAACTCCCTGACTTCATCCAGTCCTCTGAGCAAAGCAGGCAGAAGGAGAGAAACTTTCTTTCCTTCCTCTTTCCTGCAACGAATTCCTCATTTGCTGTTGCAAACGTAAGGTTTCTTCTAAAAAACTACGTCACGGTGCAGAGATCCTTCCAGAGGAGCAACGAAATAGTTTTAGCTGGAAGGGCTTGGCAGAGCAGCCGGGGAGAAAAGGCCGCTTGCTGTTCTCTTTTCTTTCTGCCCGAATGCGGTCAATTGGCACCTGCCAAGGCAAGGTTTCCCAGCACAAACTACAAAGCAGCAGCTCTCTCATGAAGAGGAAATCCCATGCAGTGTTGCCCTTGCGAGATAGTGTTGCTACAGTGAGGCCCAGGGAAAACACACTGCCTAGAGAAATCCTAGCAAAGCCCTGTGTTTCCCCACAGGAATGTATGTCCGTTTCAGTTCTTTGCCAGCAACGGAGCTCAGAGGCAACGTCAGATTGTGTGTATCTCAGTGAGAGAAAGAACACTGTGACTTCCCCCGTTCCTCTGACGAAAGCAGTTAGAGGGAGAAAAGCGTCCTTTGCTTTCGCTTTCCCGCAATGAGCTCCACAGATCTGCCCTTCGCGAAGGGCCGTTTTCCCCCGGAGAACTGCCTCGCGGTAGCCCTGTTCTGGAAGTGGAACGAGTATGCAGTGTTAGCGTTCAGCTAATGTGAAGGCTCGCTTTGGCCCAGGGCAAACGAAGCGCCGGGGGAAGTCTTAGCAGAGCCCGGCGCCTTTCCACGGTTCAAAGCGTGGAACTGCAGACTCTAGTGCAAAGAGGAGAGCGCACAGGCAACAGCAGCCCGCACGTTTCTCAGTGAAAGGGAGAACTCCCTGACTTCATCCAGTCCTCTGAGCAAAGCAGGCAGAGGGAGAGAAACTTTCTTTCCTTCCTCTTTCCTGCAACGAATTCCTCATTTGCTCTTGCAAACGCAGGGCTTCTTCTGAGAAACTACGTCACCGTGCAGGGATCCCTCCAGAGGAGCAACGACATAGTTTTAGCTGGAAGGGCTTGGGAAAGCAGCCGGGGAGAAAAGGCCTCTTGCTATTCTCTTTTCTTTCTGCCTGAATGCAGTCAATTCGCACTTGCCAAAGAGAGGTTTCCCAGCACAAACTACAAAGCAGCAGCTCTCTCCTGGCAGAGGAAATCCCATGCAGTGCTGCCCTTGCGAGATAGTGTTGATACAGTGAGGCCCAGGGAAAACACACTGCCTAGAGAAATCCTAGCAAAGCCCTGTGTTTCGCCACAGGAATGTATGTCCGTTTCAGTTCTTCGCCAGCAACGGAGCAAAGAAGCAACGTCAGATTGTGTGTATCTCAGTGAGAGAAAGAACACTGTGACTTCCCCCGTTCCTCTGACGAAAGCAGTTAGAGGGAGAAAAGCGTCCTTTGCTGTCGCTTTCCCGCAATGAGCTCGGCAGATCTGCCCTTCGCGGAGGGCCGTTTTCCCCCGGAGAACTGCTTCGCGGTAGCCCTGTTCTGGAAGTGGAACGAGTATGCAGTGTTAGCGTTCAGCTATTGTGAAGGCTCGCTTTGTCCCAGGGCAAACGAAGGGCCCGGGGAAGTCTTAGCAGAGCCCGGCGCCTTTCCACGGTTCAAAGCGTGGAACTGCAGACTCTTGTGCAAAGAAGAGAGCGCACAGGCAACAGCAGCCTGCACGTTTCTCAGTGAAAGGGAGAACTCCCTGACTTCATCCAGTCCTCTGAGCAAAGCAGGCAGAGGGAGAGAAACTTTCTTTCCTTCCTCTTTCCTGCAACGAATTCCTCATTTGCTCTTGGAAACGCAGGGCTTCTTCTGAGAACCTACGTCGCGGTGCAGGGATCCTTCCAGAGGAGCAACGACATAGTTTTAGCTGGAAGGGCTTGGGAGAGCAGCCCGGGAGAAAAGGCCTCTTGCTATTCTCTTTTCTTTCTGCCCGAATGCAGTCAATTGGCACTTGCCAAAGCAAGGTTTCCCAGCACAAACTAGAAAGCAGCAGCTCTCTCCTGGCAGAGGAAATCCCATGCAGTGTTGCCCTGGCGAGATAGTGTTGGTACAGTGAGGCCCTGGGAAAACACACTGCCTAGAGAAATCCTAGCAAAGCCCTGTGTTTCCCCACAGGAATTTATGTCAGTTTCAGTTCTTTGCCAGCAACGGAGCTCAGAGGCAACGTCAGATTGTGTGTATCTCAGTGAGAGAAAGAACACTGTGACTTCCCCCGTTCCTCTGACGAAAGCGGTTAGAGGGAGAAAAGCGTCCTTTGCTTTCGCTTTCCCGCAATAAGCTCGACAGATATGCCCTTCGCGAAGGGCCGTTTTCCCCCGGAGAACTGCCTCGCGGTAGCCCTGTTCTGGAAGTGGAACGAGTATGCAGTGTTAGCGTTCAGCTAATGTGAAGGCTCGCTTTGGCCCAGGGCAAACGAAGCGCCGGGGGAAATCTTAGCAGAGCCCGGCGCCTTTCCACGGTTCAAAGCGTGGAACTGCAGACTCTTTTGCAAAGAAGAGAGCGCACAGGCAACAGCAGCCGGCAATTTCTCAGTGAAAGGGAGAACTCCCTCACTTCATCCAGTCCTCTGAGCAAAGCAGGCCGAAGGAGAGAAACTTTCTTTCCTTCCTCTTTCCTGCAACGAATTCCTCATTTGCTCTTGCAAACGCAGGGCTTCTTCTGAAAACCTACGTCGCGGTGCAGGGATCCTTCCAGAGTAGCAACGACATAGTTTTAGCTGGAAGGTCTTGGGAAAGCAGCCGGGGAGGAAAGGTCTCTTGCTATTCTCTTTTCTTTCTGCCTGAATGCGGTCAAATGGCACTTGCGAAAGCAAGGATTCCCAGCACAAACTACAAAGCAGCAGCTCTCTCCTGGCAGAGGAAATTCCACGCAGTGTTGCCCTGGCGAGATAGTGTTGCTACAGTGAGGCCCAGTGAAAACACACTGCCTAGAGAAATCCTAGCAAAGCCCTGTGTTTCTCTCCGGGAATGTATGTCAGTTTCAGTTCTTTGCCAGCAACGGAGCTCAGAGGCAACGTCAGATTGTGTGTATCTCAGTGAGAGAAAGAACACTGTGACTTCCCCCGTTCCTCTGACGAAGGCGGTTAGAGGGAGAAAAGCGTCCTTTGCTTTCGCTTTTCCGCAATGAGCTCGGCAGATCTGCCCTTCGCGAAGGGCCGTTTTCCCCCGGAGAACTGCCTCGCGGTAGTCCTGTTCTGGAAGTGGAACGAGTATGCAGTGTTAGCGTTCAGCTATTGTGAAGGCTCGCTTTGGCCCAGGGCAAACGAAGTGCCGGTGGAAGTCTTAGCAGAGCCCAGCGCCTTTCCACGGTTCAAAGCGTGGAACTGCAGACTCATTTGCAAAGAAGAGAGCGCACAGGCAACAGCAGCCGGCAATTTCTCAGTGAAAGGGAGAACTCCCTGACTTCATCCAGTCCTCTGAGCAAAGCAGGCAGAGGGAGAGAAACTTTCCTTCCTTCCTCTTTCCTGCAACGAATTGCTCCTTTGCTCTTGCAAACGCAGGGCTTCTTCTGAAAACCTACTTCGCGGTGCAGGGATCCTTCCAGAGGAGCAACGGCATAGTTTTAGCTGGAAGGGCTTGGGAAAGCAGCCGGGGAGAAAAGGCCTCTTGCTATTCTCTTTTCTTTCTAACGCAAACCCTAACGCAAACCCTAACCCATAACACCAAAACCTAACCTAAACCTTAACACTATCCCTCACCCTAACTCTAACACTAACCCGAAACCTAATCATAAACCTAACCCTAACTCTGAACCAAACTTAACCATGACCAGAACCACAATGCCTAACCGAAACCCTCACCCAAACCCTAACCCTAAACTACACCTCTAAACCCTAACACCTTACCATAACCATAATCCTAACTCTACCCAACCCTAACCATAAACCTAACACTCACCCCAACCACAATGCCTAACACAAATCGTAACCCTAACTGTTACACTTAACCCTAACCTAAAATCTAACCCTAACCCTAAAACTAAACAGAACCCATAAACTTAACGCTAACCCTAAACATAAACTTAACACTAACCTGAAAACGAACCCAAACCTTAGCCATATCCCTAACCCTCACCCTACTTTACTTCACCCTATCCCTAACCTAAAGCTAACCCTAACTTTAACCCTAATCCAACCCCTAAACCTAACCCTAACCTTAACCTTGGCCCATCTGTAACCCTAAACCTAACCCTTATAATAACTCTGACACTAACCCTTGCCCAAAACCTAATTCTAATCCTAACCCTGACCCTAACCCTAACCTAACCTTAACCCTAACTTTAAGCCTACCATAAACTTAACCTAAACCTAACCCCTAACCCAACTCGAACCCTAAACCTAGCCCTAACCCTAACCGTAACAGTTACGCAAAACCCTCACCTTAACTGTAAACGTAAATCTAACTCTTACCGTAACCCTAAACTTAACCCTAATTATAACCCTATCCTAAACCTAACTGAAACACTAACCACTAACCCTAACTCTAACCCTAATGCTTAGCCTAAACCTAACCTTAACCCTAAACCTAACCTTAACCACTAACCCTAACTCTAATCCTAACCCGAAACCAAACCCTCACACTTAACCAAAATTTCAACCTAACCATAACCCTAAACCTACCCTAACTTCATTCAAACCCTAACCCTAAGCTAAACTAACACTAAACCTAACCCTAACCCTAAACCTAAATCTAACCCTAACCCTGAATCTAACCTGAACTCTAAACCAAAACCCTAAACCTGACCCTAACCTTAATCCAAACACCTACCCCAACCCTAACCCTCATCCTTAACCTAAATTCCACCCTAAACCTAAACCTAAAGCACTATCACCATACTCTAGCCCTAACTCTAAACCTAACCTAACTCTAACCCTAAACATTACTGTAACACCCAAAAACATCAGCTTAATGTAAACATAACACTAATCCTCACACGAAACCCTAACCCTTTCCCTAACCCTAACCCTATCCCTCATCCTAACCCTAAACCTGACATAAACCTAACTCTTACCCTAACCTTCAACTTAACCTGAACTCTACCCTAACCTTAACCGTAAACCTAACAATAACTCTAAACCTGACCTTAACCCTAACCCTAAACCCTAGCACTAACTCTAAACCTAACCCTAACCTAGCCTTACACTTTACCGTAAACCTAGTCTTAACCCTAACCTGACCGCTACCTTAACCCTAACCTAAACCTAACCCTAACACTAACCTTAACCCTAAATCTAACATTAACCCTGAACCCCACTATTAACTGAAACTTCACCATGACCCTAACTCTAACCCTAACCATAACAATTACCCTAAACCCTCACCTTAACTGTAAACCTAAACCTAACCCTCACCATATCCCCAACCCTCACCCTAACCCCTAACTATATTCCTAACCCTAAACCTAACGCTATCCCTAACCCTAACTGTACCCCTAACACGAACAGTAACCCTAATCTAACACTAACCCTAACATTAACCCTAAACTTAAACCTACCCTAACCATAAACCTAAAACTAGCAGCCTAAACCTAACGTCTAACACTAACCCTAATCCTAACCCTAACCCTAACCCTAACTCTCACCCTTAACCTAAACTTCACACTAACCCTAAACCTAAAACTAACCCTAACACTAAACATAACCCCTAACCCTAAACTGGACCCTAAATCTAACCATAACACTAACCTGAACACAAACCCAAACTCTAGCCCTAACCCTAAAAGTAACCCTCAGCCTATGCTAAACTTCAACCAAATCCTAACCCTAACCATAACCGTAAACGTAAACCTAGCCCAAACCCTAACCTTAAACCTAACTCTAACCGTAAAGCTAGTCCATCTGTAACCCTAAACCTAAGCCTTACAATAGTTCTGAACCTAACCCTAATCCTAAGCCCAACAATAGACCTAATCCTAAACCTAACCCGAACTCTAAACTTGACCCTAAAGAGAACACTAACTCTAACCCTAAACCAGGACTTAAACCTAAAACTTACCCTGCACCTAACCCTAAACCTAACCCTAACTCTAACTCTAACACTAATCCTAACACTTGTCCTAAAACCTAACCTTAACTGCAATACTAACTGTAACCCTCATCTAACCCCTAACCGTACCCCCAAAAGCTAACCCTAATGCTATCCCTAACCCTAACCCTAACACTCACCTGAAAACCTAAGCCCTAACGATAACCCTAACCCTAACCCAAAACCTAACCCCTAGCACCAAAGCCTAACCCTAACTCTAACACTAACCCGAAACCTAATCATAAAACTAACCCTAACCCTAAACCAAACCTAACCATGACCAGAACCACAATGCCTAACCGGAACCCTCACCCAAGCCCTAACCCAAAACTACTCCTCTAATCCCTAACACCTTACCATAACCATAATCCTAACCCTACCCAACCCTAATCCTAAACCTAATCCTCACACCAACCACAATGCCTAACACAAACCGTAAACCTAACCCTAAACTGAACCCTCACTCTTAACCAAAATTCACCCTAACCATGACCCTAAACCTCCCCTAACTTCATCCAAACCCTAACCTTAACCAAAAATAAAACTAAACTTAAACCTAACCCTAAATGTAAACCTAACCCTAACCCGGACCATAACCTGAACCCTAACCCCTAACCCTAACCCTCACGCTTAACATAAACTTCACCCTAACTCTAACCCTAAAACTAAATATAACACTAAATCTCCGCCTAACCCTGACCCTAACCCTAATCCTAACCATAAACCTAACCCAAACCTGAACCTAACTCTAACCCTAACCCTAATCCTAACCCTAAAACTTACCCTACACACTCAGCTTAAATGGAAACCTAGAACTAACCCTCACCCTAACATCTAAACCTAACCCCAACCCTTAACCTAACCCTATCTCTAACCTTAACCTAGCCCTAAACCTAACAATGACTTAACCCTAACATGTACTCTAAACCTAAGCATAAACCTAAACTTAACCCTAAACCTAATCCTAACCTTAACCCTAACCCTAACACCTAACGCTAACCTGAGCTCAACACTCGCCCTTAACTTTAAATGCACCCTAACACTAACCCTAAACTGAACCCTAACCCTAACCCTAAACCTAAGCCTAAACCTGACCCTAGCATTAACCCAAACACGTAAACCTGACCCTAATACTAACCCTAAATCTAACCCTAACCTTAACGCAAACACGTAACGCTAACACTAGTCCTAACCCTCATCCTTAAAGTATGCTTCACCCTAAACGTAAGCCTAAGCCTAACCTGAAACTAAACCTAACCCTAAACTATCCCCTCAGTCTAGCCCTAACCCTAAACCTAACCCTAACCCTAACTCTAACCATACCCCTAACCATAACACTCTAAAACATCAGCTAAACTGTAAACCTAACACTAACCATCACATGAATCGCTAACCCTTTCCCTAATCCTACCCCTATCCCTAATGCTAACCTTAACCTTGACCTAATCCTAACCCTTACCCTAACCCTAAACTTAACACTAACCTTAACTCGAACTTAACCCTAACCCTCACAATAACTCTAAACCTGACCCTAACCCTAAGCCTAAACCCTAGCACTAACTCTAACTCTAACCCTAACCCTAACCCTAACCTAGCCCTACCCTTTACCGTAAACCTAGCCTAAACCCTAACCTTACCCCTACCTTCAACCTAACCCTGACACTAACCTTAAGCATAACTCTAACCTTAACCCTAACCCTGACTATTAACTGAAACTTCACCCTAACCATAAGCCTAACTCTAACTCTAACCCTAACCATAACAATTACCCTAAACCTTCACCTTCAATGTAAACCTAAACCTAACCCTTAACCGTATCCCCAACCCTAAACCTAATGCTATCTATCCCTCACATTATCCCTAACCCTAACCCGAAGACGAACAGTAACCCTAATCTAACGCTAACCCTAACGTTAACCCTAAACTTAACCCTTCCCTAACCATAAACCTAACCCTAACACCCTAAACCGAAACTCTAACCCTAACTAGAATCCAAACCCTAATGCAAACCCTTATCCTAACCCTCACCCTTAACCTAAACTTCACACTAACCCTAAACCTAAACCTAATCTGAACATAACCACTAACCCTAACCTGAACCCTAAACCTAACCTTAGCACTAACATGAACACAAACCCAAAGTCGAGCCCTAACCCTAAAAATAACCCTCACCCTATCCTAAACTTCATCCAAACCCTAACGCTAACCTTAGTCCTAAACCTAAACCTAAACCTAACCCAACCCCTAACATTAAATCTAACTCTAACCATAATGCTAGTCCACCTGTAACCCTAAACCTAACCCTTAAAATACCCCTCAACCTAACCCTAAACCTAATCCTAACCCTAGACCTAATCCTAACCCTAACCCGAACTCTAACCTTGACCCTAAATAGAACACTAACTCTACCCCTAAACCTGAAACTAAAGCTAAATCTTACCCTACACCTAACCCTAAACGTAAACCTACCCCTAACTCTATGTCTAACGATAATCGGGACACTTATCCTAAACCCTCGCCTTAAATGTAAAACTAACCGTAACACTCACTCTAACCCCTAACGGTATCCCACAACCCTTACCCTAATGCTACCCCTAACCCTAACACTAACCTGAACACCTAAGCCCTAATGATAACCCTAACCCTAACCCCAAACCTAACCCATAACACCAAAACCTAACCCTAACCTTAAAGGTAGCTCTCACCCTAACTCTAACTCTAACACTAACCCGAAACCTAATCATAAACCTAACCCTAACCCTAAACCAATCCTAACCATGACCAGAACCACAATGCCTAACCGGAACCCTCACCCAAACCCTAACCCTAAACTACACCTCTAACACCTAACACCTTACCTTAACCATAATCCTAACCCTACCCAACCCTAACCCTAAACCTAAACCTCACCCCAACCACAACGCCTAACACAAAACGTAACCCTAACCCTAACTGTAACACTAAACTTAACCCTAACCTTAAACATAACCCTAACCCTAAAACTAAACAGAACCCGTAAACTTAACCCTAACACGAAACACAACCTTAACACGAACCTGAAAACTAACCCAAACCTTAGCCATAACCTTAACCCTAACCCTCACCCTAACTTAAACTTCACCCTATCCCTAACCTAAAGCTCACCCTAATTCTGTTTAGTTTTAGGGCTAGGGTTAGGGTGAATTTTATGTTAACCTAATTCTAAACCTATCCCTATCCCTACCCCTAAACCTAACCCTAACCTTAACCTTGGCCCACCTGTAACCCTAAAACTAACCCTTACAATAACTCGGACCCGAACCCTCATCCTAAACCTAATCCTAATCTTAACCCTGACCATAACCCTAACCTAACCTTAACCCTAACTTTAACCCTACGATAAACTCAAACCTAACCCTAACCCCGAACAATAACTCTAACCAAAATTTCACCCTACCCATAACCCTAAACCTACCCTAACTTCATTCAAATCCTAACCCTAACCAAAACTAAAGCTAACCCTAAACCTAACGCAAACCCTAACCCTGACCCTAACCTGAACCCTTACCCCTAACCCTAACCCTAACCCTCACGCTTAACATAAACTTCACCCTAACCCTAGCCCTAAAACTAAACATAATACTAAATCTCCCCAACCCTGACCCTAACCCTAATCCTAACCATATACCTAACCCTAACCTTAAACATAATCCTAACCCTGACCCTAAATCTATCTCTAACCCTAATCCTAACCCTAAAACTTACCCTACACACTCAGCTTAAATGGAAACCTAGCACTAACCCTCACACTAACATCTAAACCTAAACCCTACCCTTAACCTAATCTTATCTCTAACCTTTACCTAGCCCTAAACCTAACCATGACTTAACCGTAACACTTACCCTAACCCTAAAACTAATCTTAACCCTAATCCTAATCCTAACCTTAACCCTAACCCTAACCCCTAACACTAACCCTAAGCTCAACCCTCACACTTAACTTAAACTGCACCCTGACCCTAACCTTAAACTAAACCCTAACCCTAAAGCTAACCCTAACATTAACCCAAACACCAAAACCTAACCCTGACACTAACACTAACCCTAAACTTAACCCTAACCTGATCCTAACCTTAACCCAAACACCTAACTCTAATATTTACCCTAACGCTAATCTTAACTTAACTTTCACCCTATACATAAGCAGAACCCTAAAATTAAACCTAACCCTAAATATCCCCTCAGTCTAGCCCTAACCCTAACTCTAACTCTAACCCTGACCCTAACCGTAACACTGTAAAACATCAGCTTAACTGTAAATCTAACACTAACCCTCACACGAACCCTAACCCTTTCCCTAAACCTAACCCTATCCCTAACCCTAACCCTAACCCTGACCTAAACATAACCCTTACCCTAACCCTAAACTTAACCCTAACCTTAACTCTACCCTAACCCTAACACTAACAAAAACTCTAAACCTGACCCGAACCCTACCCCTAAACCCTAGCACTAACTCTAACTCTACACCTAATCCTAACCCTAACCTAGACGTACCCTTGACCGTAAACCTAGCCTTAACCCTAACCTTACCCCTATCCTATCCCTAACCCTAAACCTAACCCTAACACTAATCTTAATCCTAACTCTAACCTTAACCCTAACCCTTACCTAACCCTCACTATTAACTGAAAATTCACCCTAACCCTAACCCTAACTCTAACTCTAACCCTAACCATAACACTTACCCTAAACCCTCACCTTAACTGTAAACCTAACACTAAACCTCACCCGAACCCCTAACCGAATCCCCAACCCTAAACCTGCCGCTATCCCTAAACTTATCCCTAACCCTAACCCAAACACGAACAGTAACACTAATCTAATACTAACCCTTACATTAACCCTAAACTTAACCCTACCCTAACCATAAACCTAACCCTAACACCCTAAACGTAAACTCTAACACTAAGTATAATCCTCACCGTAATCCTAACCCTTACCTTGACCCTCACTATGAACCTAAACATCACTCTAACCCTGAACCTAAACCTAACACTAACCCTAAACGTAACTCCTAACACTAACCCGAACCCTAAAACTAACCTTAACACTAACCTGAACACAAAATCAAACTTCAGCCCTAATCATAAGAATAACCCTCACCCCGTCCTAAGGTTCATCCAACACTAACCCTAACCTTCACCCTAAACCTAAACCTAACCCAAACCCTAACCTTAAACCAAACTCTAACCATAACACTACTCCACCTGTAACCCTAAAACTAAGCCTTACATTAGCCCTGAACCTAACCCTAGACCTAACCCTAATCCTAACCCTAACCCTAACTCTAAGCTTGATCCTAAATAGAACACTAACTCTAATTCTAAACCTGAACCTAAACCGAAATCTTACCCTACACCTAACCCTAACCCTGAACCTAACCCTAACTCTAACCCTAAGAATAACACTTACCCTAAACCCTCACCTTAACTGTAAAACTAACCGCAACCCTCACCCTAACCCCTAACCGTATCCCCCAACCCTAACCCTAATGCTATTCCTAACCCTAACACTAACCTGAACCCCTAAGCCCTAACGATAACCCTAACCCCTAACCCAAACCCTAACCCCTAACACCAAAGCCTAACCCAAACCTTAACCCTAAGTCTCACCCTAACTCTAACTCTAACATTAACCTGAAACCTAATAATAAACCTAACCCTAACCCTAAACCAAACCTAACCATGACCAGAACCACAATGACTAACCGGAACCCTCACCCAAACCCTAACCCTAAACTAAAACTCTAACCCTTAACACCTTACCATAACCAGAATCCTAACCCTACCCAACCCGAACCCTAAACCTAACCCTCACCCAAACGACAAAGACTAACACAAACCGTGACCCTAATCCTAACCATAACACTAAACTTAACCCTAACCTAAAATTTAACCCTAACCCTAAAACTAAAAAGAACCCGTAAACTTAACCCTAACCCTAAACATAACCTTAACACTAACCTGAAACCAAACTCAAACCTTAACCATAACCCTAAAACTAACCCTCAGCCTATCTTAAACTTCACCCTATCCCTAAGCTAAAGCTCACCCTAACTTTAACCCTAACCCTACCCCTAAATCAAACCCTAAACTTAACCTTGGCCCACCTGTAGTACCCTAAACCTAACCCTTACAATAACTCTGACCCTAACCCTCACCCTTACCCTAACCCTAACTGTAACCCTCACCCTTAACCTAAACTTCACACTAACCCTAAATCTAAACATAACCCTACCCCCAAACATAACCCCTAACCCTAATCCAAACGCTAAACCTAACCTTAACACTAACCTGAACACGAACCCAAACTCTAGACCTAACCTTAAAAATAACACTCACCATATCGTAAACTTCATCCAAACCCTAACCCTAAATCTAAACCTAACCCAAACCCTAAACTTAAACTTTAATCATAACGCTAGTCCACCTGTAACCCTAAACCTAACCCTTACAATAGCCCTGAACCTAACAATAACCCTTACCCAAAACCCTAACCCAAATCCTAAACCGAAGCCTAACGTGAACCCAAACCCGAACCCTAAACACAAACCATATCACTAGCCCTAGCCCAAGTCCTAGCCCTAGCCCTAGCCCTAACCCTAACACTAACTCGAACCCTAAAACCTAACCCTAAACATTAACCCTAACCCTGAACACTAACCCTAACACTAACCGCTAACCCTAAACCCAAACCCTAACCCTGAACACTAACCCTAACACTAACTGCTAACCCTAAACCCTAACCCTAACCCTAAACCCTAACACTAACCCTAGCACTAACCATGAACCCTAACCCTAAACTCTAACCATCAGCCTAACCCAAAACCCTAACCCTAACCCTAAACTCTAGCCCTAAAACCCTAGCCCTAGACCTAGCCCTAACACCAAGCCCTAGCCCTAGCCCTAACCCTAACCCTAACCTCTAACCTCTAAAACTAACCCTAGCCCTAACCCTAAACCCTAAATCCTAACCCTAAACCCAAACCCTAAACCTAACCCTGACTCTAACCCCAACCCTGACCCAGACCCTGACCCTAAACCGTGACAATGACCCTAAACCCTGACCATGACCCTAACCCTGACCGTGACCCTAACCCTGACCCTAAACTCTGACCCTGACACTAAACACTGACTCTGACCCTGACCCTAAACTCTATCACTAAACACTAAACCCTAACCCCTAGCCCTAACACATAGCCCTAACCTTACCCCAACCCTAATCCTAAACCCTAAACCCTAACCATAAAAACAAACCCTAAACCTAACCCTGACCCTAACCCCTAACCCTGACCCTGACCCTGACCCTAAACCCTGACCATAAACCCTGACCCTGACACTAAAAACTGACCCTGACCCTAAACTCGAACACTAAACCCTAAAACCTAACCTTAACCCCTAAACCCGATCCCGAACCATAACCCTAACACTAAACTAAACCCTAAACCCTAACCTGTGTAGGGAGTGAGGAGGTGGGAGGGACTAGGCTGGGCACTGTGAAGGGAGTCAGGAGGTGGGAGAGACCATGCAGGGCCCTGTATAGAGAGTGAGAGACCAGGCAGGGCACTGTATAGGGAGTAAGATGGTGGGACAAAAGAGACAGAAACCTGTGTAGGGAGTGAAGAGCTGAGAGACCAGACAGAGACCTTTGTAGGGAGTGAGGAGGTGGGTGAGACCAGGCAGGGCCCTGAGTAGGGAGAGAGGAGATGGAAGAGACCAGGCAGGGACAGGTGTAGGAAGTGAGGAGGTGGGAGGGACCAGGAAGGGCCCTGTGTAAGGAGTGAGGATGTGGAAGAGAACAGGCAGAGAACTCTGTAGGGAGTAAGGAGGTGGGACAGAGCAGGCAGAGACCTTTACAGGGATGGAGGAGGTGGGAGAGAAAAGGCGGGGCCCTGAGTAGGGAGTGAGGGGCTGGGAGCAACCAGGCACGGCCATGTCTAGGGAGTGAGGAGGTGGGAGAGGTCAGGCAGGGACCTGAGCAGGGAGTTAGGCCTTAGGAGAGACCAGGCAGAGACCTGCATAGGGAGTGAGGAGGTGAGAGAGACCAGGTAGGATGCTGTGTAAAGAGTGAGGATGTAGGAGAGACCAGGCAGGGCCCTGTGTAAGGAGTGATGAGGTGGGAGAGACGAAGCAGGGACCTGTGTAGGGAGTGAGGAGGTGGGAGAGAATAGGCAGAAACCTGTGTAGGGATTGAGAAGATGGTAGAGAGCAGGCAGGGCCCTGTGTAGGGAGTGAAGAGGTGGGAGAACCATTCAGAGACCTGCATAGGGAGTGAGGAGATGGGAGAGACCAGGAAGGGCCCTCTGTAGGGAGTGAGTTGGCCAGAGATCAGGCATGTCCCTGTATGGAGTAAGGATATGGGAGAGACCAGGCAGGGCCCTGTGCAGGGAGTTAGGAGGTGGGAGAGAACAGGCAGAGAAGAGTGTAGGGAGTGAGGAGGTGGGACAGACCAGGCAGGGCTCTGTGCATAGAGAAGATGGGAGACACCAGACAGGGCCCTGTGTAGGGAGTGAAGAAGAGGGAGACCCAGGCAGAGTCCTGCTTAGGGAGTGAGGAGATGGGAGAGACCAGGCAGAGCCAAGTATAGGGAGTGAGGAGATGGGAGAGACCAGGCAGGCCCTGTGTAAGGAGTGATGAGGTGGGAGAGACCAAGCAGGACCCTGTGCAGGGTGTGAGGGGGAGGGAGCATCCAGGCAGGGCCCTGTGGAGGGAGTGAGGTGTTGGGAGAGACCACACAGGTCCTGTGTAGGGAGTGAGAATGTGCCAGAGATCAGGCAGGGCCCTGTGTAGAGAGTGAGGAGGTGGCAGAGAAGAGACAGAGACATATGTAGGGAGTAAGCAGAAGGGAGACACCAGGCAGGGCCCTCTGTAGGGAGTGAGGAGGAGGGACATACCAGGCAGGGCCCTGTGTAAGGAGTGAGGAGGTGGGAGAATCCAGGCAGACACCTGTGTAGGGAGTGAGGAGCTGGAAGAGACCAGGCAGGGACCTGTGTAGGTCCTGAGGAGGTGGGAGAGGCCAGGCAGCGTCCTGTGTAGGGAGTGAGAAGGTGGGAGAGACCAGGCAGGGCCCTATGTTGGGAGTGAGGATGCAGGAGAGAAGAGGCAGAGATGTGGGAGAGACCAGGCAAAGACCTGTGAAGGGACTGAGGAGGTGGGAGAGACCTGGCAGGGCCCAGTGTAGGGAGTGAGTATCTTGGAGAGAAGAGGCAGAGACCTGTGTAGGGATTGAGAAGAAGGAGAGACCAGGCCGGGCCCTGTGTAGGGAGTGAGGAGGTGGGAGAGGCCAGGCAGAGCCCTGTGTAGGGAGTGAGGTGTTAGGAGAGACCAGGCAGGGCCCTGTGTAGGGAGTGATGAGGTGAGAGAGAGCAGGTAGGACCCTGTGTACAGAGTGAGGATGTGGAAGAGAACAGGCAAGGCTGTGTGTAGGAAGTAAGGTGGTGGAGATACCAGTCAGGGACCTGTGTAGGGATTGAGGAAGTGGGAGAGACCAGGCAGGACCCTGTGTAGGGAGTGAGGAGGTGGGAGAGACCATCAGGGCCCTGTGTAGGGAGTGAGGAGGTGATAGAGAACAGGTAAGGCCCTGCATACACAGTGAGGAGTTGGGAGAGACCACCCAGATACCTGAGTAGGGAGTCAGGATGTGGGAGAGATCAGGCAGAGCCCTGTGTAGGAAGTGAGGTGTTAGGAGAGACCAGGCAGGGCCCTGTGTAGGGAGTGAGGAGGTGGGAGAGACCAGGTAGGACCCTGTGTACAGAGTGAGGATGTGGAAGAGACCAGGCAGGTCTGTGTGTAGGGAGTAAGGAGGTGGAGATGCCAGGCAGGGCCCTGTGTAGGGAGTGAGGATGTAGGAGAGATCATCAGGGCCCTGTGCAGGAAGTGAGCAGATGGGATACACCAGGCAGGGCCCTGTATAGGGAGTGAGGAGATGGGAGAGAACAAGCACAGCCCTGTGTAGGGAGTGAGAAGAAGGGAGATAACAGCCAGAAACACAGTGCAGGGACTGAGGAGGTGGGAGAGGTAAGGCAGGACCCTGTGTAGGGAGTGAGGGGGTGATAGAGACCAGGCAGAGCCCTGTGTAGGGAGTGAGGAGGTGGGAGAGGCCAGGCATGGCCCTGTGTAGGGAGTGAGGAGGTGAGAGAGACCAGGCAGGGCCCTGTGGAGGGAGTAAGGAGGTGGAGAGACCAGGCAGTGGCTTGTTTAGGGAGTGAGCAGGTGCGAGAGAACATCAGGGCCCTGTGTAGGGAGTGAGGAGGAGGGAGAAAACAGGCTAACACCTGTGTATGTAGTAAGGAGGTGGGAAAGACCACCCAGAGACCTGTGTAGGGATTGAGGAATGGGAGGGAACAGGCAGAGAACTGTGTAGGGAGTGAGGAGGTAGGAGAGACCAGGCAAGGCCCTGTGTAGGGAGCGAAGAGGTGGAGAACCAGGCAGAGTCCTGCGTAGGGAGTGAGAAGGCGAGAGAGGACAGGCAGAGCCCTGCGTAGGGAGTGAGGAGGTGGGATTGACTAGGCAGGACCCTGGGTAGGGTGTGAGGAGGTGGGAGATTCCAGGCAGGGCCCTTTGTAGGGAGTGAGGTGTTGGGAGAGACCAGGCAGAGTCCTGTGTAGGGAGTGAGGATTTGGGAGAGACCAGGCAGGGCCCTGTGTATGGCCTGAGGAGGTTAGAAATACCAGGCAGGGCCCTGAGTAGGGAGTGAGGAAGTGGGAGAGAAGAGGCAGGGCCCTGTCTAGGGATTGAAGAGGTGGGAGAGAACAGGCAGAGACCCTTGTAGGGAATGGGGAGGTGGGAGAACCATGCAGAGACCTGTGTAGGGATGGAGAAGGTGGGAGGGACCAGTTAGGGCCCTGTGTGTGCAGTCAGGATGTGAGAGAGAGGAGGCAGGGCCCTGTGTGAATTGAGGATGTGGGAGAGGCCAGGCAGGGCCCTGTTTAGGGAGTGAGGAGGTGGGAGAGATCATCAGGGCCCTGTAAAGGGAGTGAGGAGGTGAGAGAGGCCAGTCAGGGACCTGTGTAGGGAGTGAGGAGGTGGGAGAGACCAGGCAGAGACCTGCATAGGGAGTGAGGAGGTGAGAGAGACCAGGTAGGATGCTGTATAAAGAGTGAGGATGTAGGAGAGACTAGCCAGAGCCCTGTGCAGGGAGTAAGGAGGTGGAGAGACCAGGCAGGGTCCTGTTTAGGGAGTGAGGAGGTGGGAGAGATCATCAGGGCCCTGTAAAGGGAGTGAGGAGGTGGGAGAGACCACCCAGATACCTGTGTAGGGACTGAGGAGGTGGGAGAGAAAAGACAGAGCCCTGTGTAGGGAGTGAGGAGGTGGGAGATACCAGGCAGGGCCCTGTGTAGGGAGTGAGGAGGTGGCAGGGAGCAGTCAGAGACCTGTGTAGGGAGTGAGGAGGTGGCAGAGACCAGGCAGGGCCCTGTCTAGGGAGTGAGGAGTTGGAAGAGACCAGGCAGAGACCTGTGTACTGAGTCAGGAGGTGGGAAAGAACAGGCAGGACTGTGTTTAGCAAGTGAGGGGGTGAGAGAGAATAGGCAGAAACTTGTGTAGGGAGTGAGAAGATGGAAGACAGCAGGCAGGGCCCTGTGTAGGGAGTGAAGAGGTGGGAGAAACATTCAGAGACCTGAATAGGGAGTGAGGAGTTGGGAGAGACCAGGCAGGGCTCTGTGCAGGGAGTGAGGAGGCCAGAGATCAGGCAAGTCCCTTTGTATGGAGTAAGGATGTGGGAGAGACCAGGCAGGGCCCTGTGCAGGGAGTGAGGAGGTAGGAGAGATCAGGCAGGGACTGGTGTAGGGAGTGAGGAGGTGGGAGAGACCAGGCAGGGCTCCGTGTAGGAAGTGAGGAAGTGGGAAAGAACAGGCAGAAAGCTGTGTATGGAGTGAGAAGATGGGAGACACTAGCCAGGGCCCTGTGTAGGGAGTGAAGAGGTGGGAGAACAAGGCAGAGTCCTGCATAGAGAGTGAGGAGGTGGGAGAGGACAGGCAGAGCCCTGCTTAGGGAGTGAGGATGTGGGAGAGACAAAGCAGGGCTCTTTGTAAGGAGTGATGAGGTGGGAGAGACTAGGCAGGACCCTGCTAGGGGTTATTGATATTGTAAGGGTTAGGTTTAGGGTTAGGGTAGGGGTAAGGTTAGGGTTAAGGCTAGCTTTACTGTAAAGGGTGGGGCCAGGTTAGGGTTAGGGTTAGGTTTAGAGTTCGAGTTAGATCTAGGGTTTAGGGTTAGGGTTAGGGTCCGGTTTAGAGTTATTGTTAGGTTTAGGGTAGAGTTAAGGTTAGCGTTAAGTTTAGGGTTAGGGTAAGGATTAAGTTTAGGTCAGGGTTAGGGTTAGGATGAGTGATAGGGTTAGGGAAAGGGTTAGGGGTTTGTGTGAGGCTTAGTGTTACATTTACAGTTAAGCTGATGTTTTAGGGTGTTACTACCAGGGTTTACCAGGGTTAGGGTTAGAGTTAGGGTTAGGGCGAGAGTTAGAGGATAGTTTAGGGTTAGGTGTAATTTTAGGGTTAGGGTTAGGCTTAGGTTTAGGGTGAAGTTTAGGTTAAGGATGAGGGTTAGGATTAGGCTTTGGTGTTTAGGTTAAGGTTAGGGTTATGTTTAGGGTTAGGCTTAGTGTTAGGTTTAGCGTTAAGTGTTTGGGTTAATGTTAGGGTCAGGTTTAAGGTTAGGTTTAGGGTTAGGGTTAGTGTTTGGTTTAGGGTTAGGGTTAGGGTGAAGTTTAAGTTAAGGGTGAGTGTTGAGCTTAGGGTTAGTGTTGGGGTTAGGGTTAGGGTTAAGGTTAGAATTAAGTTTAGGGTTAAGGTCAGGTTTAGAGTTAGGGTAAGTGTTAGGGTTAAGTCATAGTTAGGTTTAGGACTAGTTTTTAGTTAGAGATAGGGTTGGGTTCAGGGTTGGGGTTAGGTTTAGATGTTAGGGTGAGGGATAGTGCTAGGTTTCCATTCAAACTGCGTGTGTAGGGTAAGTTTTAGGGTTAAAGTTAGAGTTAGAGTCAGGGTTAGGTTTAAGTTTAGTGTTGGGATTATGTTTATGGTTAGGGTCAGGGTTGGGGAGATTTAGTGTTTAGGGTTACAGTGAATTTATGTTCTGCGAGAGGGTTAGGGTTAGGGGTTTGGGTTCAGGTTAGAGTCAGGGTTAGGGTTAGGTTTAGGGTTAGGGTTAGGTTTAGTGTTAGTGTTAGTTTTGCTTAGGGTTAGGGTTTGAATGAAGTTAGGGTAGGCTTAGTGTTATGCTTAGGGTGAAATTTTGGTTAAGGGTTCGGGTTCGGCTTAGGCTTAGGGTTAGAGTTAGGGTCAGTGGTTAGGGTTAGGTTTAGGGTTAAGGTTAGGTTTAGGCTAAGGATTAGCGTTAGAGTTACGGTTAAGGGTTAGCATTTCAGTTAGGTTTAGGTTAGGGTTATAATTAGGGTTAAGTTTAGGGTTAGGGTAAGAGTTAGAGTTACATTTACAGTTAAGATGAGGATTTTGGGAAAGTGTTACAGTTAAGATTAGGGTTAGGGCTAGGGTTAGGGTTAGAGTTAGGGTTAAGGGTTAGGGTTAGGTTTAAGATTATGGTAGGCTTAAAGATAGGGTTAAGGTTAGGTTAGGGTTAGGATTAGAATTAGGTTTAGGGCGAGGATTAGGGTCAGAGTTATTGTAAGGGTTAGGTTTAGGGTTACAGGTGGGCCAAGGTTAAGGTGAGGGTTAGGTTTAGGGGTAGGGTTAGGGTTAAAGTCAGGGTGAGTTTTAGGTTAGGGATAGGGTGAAGTTTAAGACAGGGTGAGGGTTAGGGTTATGGCTAAGGTTTGGGCTTGTTTTCAGGTTAGTGTTAAGGTTATGTTCAGGGTTAGGGTTAAGTTCATGGGTTGTGTTTAGTTTTAGGGTTAGGGTTAGATTTAAGGTTAGGGTTAAGTTTAGTGTTACGGTTAGGGTAAGGGTTATGGTTGTGTTAGGCGTTGTGGTTGGGGTGAGGGTTAGGTTTAGGGTTAGGGTTGGGTAGGGTTTGGATTATGGTTATGGTAAAGTGTTAGAGTTAGAGGTGTAGTTTAGGATTAGGTTTTGGGTGAGGGTTCCGGTTAGACGTTGTGTTTCTGGTCATGGTTAGGTTTGGTTTAGGGTTAGGGTTAGGTTCATGATTAGGTTTCGGGTTAGTGTTAGAGTTAGGGTGAGAGTTAGGGTGAAGGTTTTTGCTAGGCTTTGGTGTTAGGGTTAGGGTTTGTGTTAGGGTTAGGTTTATCATTAGGGCTCAGGGGTTTCAGGTTAGTGTTAGGGTTAGGGTTAGGGATAGCATTAGGGTTAGCGTTGTGGGATACGGTTAGGGGTTAGGGTGAGGGTTACGGTTAGTTTTACAGTTAAGGTGAGGGTTTAGGGTAAGTGTTATGATTAGGGTTAGAGTTAGAGTGAGGGTTAGGTTTAGGGTTAGGGTTAAGTGTAGGGTAAGATTTAGGTTTAGGTCCAAGTTGAGGGTTAGACTTAGTGTTCTATTTAGGGTCAAGGTTAGAGTTAGGGTTAGGGTTAGGATTAGGTCTAGGTTTAGGATTAGGATTAAGTTTAGGGTTAGGTTCAGGGCTATTGTAAGTGTTCAGTTTAGGGTTACAGATGGACTAGCGTTATTCTTAGAGTTAGGTTTGAGGTTAGGGTTTGGGTTAGGTCTAGGTTTAGGGTTAAGGTTATGGTTAGTGTTTGGATGAAGTTCAGGATAGGGTGAGGGTTATTTTTCTGGTGAGGGCTAGGGTTTGGGTTTGTGTTCAGGTTAGTGTTAAGGATAGGTTTAGGGTTCGGTTAGGGTTAGGCGTTATGTCTAGGGTCAGCGTTAGGTTAGGTTTAGGGTTAGTGTGAAGTTTAGGTTAAGGGTGAGGGTTATGATAAGGGTTAGGATTATAGACGGTGTTAGACGTTAGGTTTAGGGTGTTAGGGTTAGGTTTATGGTTAGGGTAGATTTAAGTTTAGGTTTAATATTAGGGTTAGGGTTAGATTTGGGTTACTGTTCGTATTAGGGTTAGGGTTAGGGATAAGTTTGGGGATAGCGTCAGGTTTAGGGTTGGGGATACGGTTAAGGATTAGGGTGAGGGTTAGGGTTAGGTTTACAGTTAAGGCGAGGGTTTAGGGTAATTGTTATGGTTAGGGCTCGAGTTAGATTTAGGCGTAGGGTTAGGGTGATGTTTCAGTTAATAGTCACGTTAGAGTTAAAGTTAGAGTAGGGTCAAGTTTAGTGTTCGGGTTAGGTATGGAGTTAGGGTTTGGGTAGGGGTAAGGTTAGGGTTAAGGCTAGGTTTACGATAAAGGGCAGGGCTAAGTTAGTGTTAGGTTTAGAGTTAGAGTTAGTGCTAGGGTTTGGGGTTATGCTTATGGTCAGGTTTAAAGTTATTGTTAGGCTTTGTTAGGGGGTTAGGGTTGTGTTTGTTACGGGGTTACGATTGTATTTTCGTGGTTTAGAGTTGTGCTTGTTAGGGGCTTAGGGTTGTTTTCGTGAGGGGGTTAGGGTTGTTCGTTGTTTGGGGGTTAGGGTTGTTTGTTGTTTGGGGGTTAGGTTTGATTGTTGTTAGGGGGTTAAGGTTGTTTGTTGTTAAGGGTATAGTGTTGTTTGTTGTTAGGGGTTCAGGGTTGTTTGTTGTTAGGGGGTTAGTGTTGTTTGTTGTTAGGGTGTTAGGGTTGTTTGTTGTTAGTGGGTTAGGGTTGTTTGTTGTTAGGGAGTTAGGGTTGATTTTTGTTAGGGGGGTTGTGTTGTTTCTGGTCGGGGGTTAATGTTTGTTAGGGCGTTAGTTTTGTTTGTTGTTAGTGGGTTAGGGATGTTTGTTGTTAAGGGGTTAGTGTTGTTTGTTTTTAGGGGGTTAGGATTTTTTTTTGTAAGAGGGTTAGTGTTGTGTGTTGTTAGGGGGTTAGTGTTGTTTGTGGATGGGGGTTAGTGTTGTTGGTTGTTATGGGGTTAGGGTTGTTTGTTGATAGGTGGTTACTTTTGTTGTTAGGGGTTTTGGGTTGTTGGATTTTAGGGGTTGAAGGTTGTTTGTTGTTAGAGACTTAGGGTTGTTTGTTGTTAGGGGTTAGTGTTGTTTGTTGTTAGTGGGTTAGTGTTGTTTGTTGTTAGGGGTTCAGAGTTTTTTGTTGTTAGGGGGTTAGAGTTGTTTGTTGTTAGAGGATTTGGGTTCTTTCTTGTTGGGGGTTAGTGTTGTTTGTTTTTAGGGGATAAGTGTTGGTTGTTGTTAGGGGGTTAGTATTTTTTTTTATTTTTACTGGGTTAGTGCTGTTGGTGGTTACGGGGTTAGTGTTGTTGGTTGTATAGGGGGTTAGGGTTGTTTGTTGTTAGGGGGTTAGGGTTGTTTCTTGTTGTACTTTAGTGGTTTTTGTTGTTAGGATGTTAGTGTTGTTTGTGGTTAGGGGTTTACTGTTGTTGGTTGTTAGGGGGTTAGGGTTGTTTGTTGTTAGGGGTTTAGGGTAGTTTGTTTTAAGGGGTTAGTGTTGTTTGTTGTTAGGTTGTTAGGATTGTTGTTAGGGTGTTAGTGGTGTTTGTTGTTAGGGGGTTAGTGTTTTTTGTTGTTAGGGGGTTAGTGTTGTTTCTTGTTAGAGAGTTAGTTTTCTTTGTTGTTAGGGGATTAGGGTTGTATGTAGTTAGTGGGTTAGAGTTGTTTGTTGTTGGGGGTTAGGGTTGTTTGTTGTTAGGGGGTTAGGGTTGTTGTTAGGGGGTTAGTGCTTTTTGTATTTAGGGGTTTCGGGTTGTTTCTTGTTGGGGTTTAGTGGTTTTTGTTGTTAGGGTGTTAGTGTTGTTTGTTGTTAGGGGGTTAGTGTTGTTTGTTCTTACGGGGTTAGTGTTGTTTGTGGTTAGGGTGTTAGTGTTGTTTGTGGTTAGGGGGTTAGTGTTGTTGGTTGTCAGGGGGTTAGGATTGTTTGTTGTTAGGCGTTTAGGGGTGTTTGTTGTTAGGGGGTTAAGGTTGTTTGTTGTTAGGAGGTCAGGGTTGTTTGTTGTTACGGGATTAGGTTAGTTTCTTGTTAGGGGTTTAGTGTTGTTTGTTGTTAGGGGGTTAGTGTTTGTTGTTTGGGGGTTAGGGTTGTTTGTTGTTACGGGGTTAGTGTTGTTTGATGTTAGGGGTTAGGGTTTTTTGTTGTTAGGGGGTTAGTGTTGTTTGCTGTTAGGGTGTTAGGGTTGTTTGTTGTTAGTGGGTTAGGGTTGTTTGTTGTTAGTGGGTTAGTGTTTTTGGTTTTTAGGGGTTAGGGTTGTTTGTTGTTTGGGGGTTAGTGTTGTTTGTTGTTAGGGGGTTAGGGTCGTTTGTTGTTAGGGTGTTAGTGTTCTTTGATGTTAGGGGTTTAGGGTTGTTTGTTGTTGGGGGTTAGGGTTGTTTGTTGTTAGGGGTTAGGGTTTTTTGTTGTTACGGGGTTAGGGTTGGTTCTTGTTAGGGGGTTAGTGTTGTTTGTTGTTGGTGGGTTAGGGTTGTTTGTTGTTTGGTTAGGGTTGTGTGTTGTTAGGGGGTTAGTGTTGTTTGTTGTTAGGGGTTTAGGGTTGTTTCTTGTTGGGGTTTAGTGGTTTTTGTTGTTAGGGTGTTAGTGTTGTTTGTGGTTAGGGGGTTAGTGTTGTTGGTTGTTAGGGGGATAGGAATGTTTGTTGTTAGGGGGTTAGGGTTGTTTGTTGTTACTGGGTTAGTGTTGTTTGATGTTAGGGGTTAGGGTTGTTTGTTGTTAGGGGGTTAGTGTTGTTTGTTGTTAGGGTGTGAGGGTTGTTTGTTGTTAGTTGGTTAGTTTAGTTTGCTGTTAGTGGGTTAGTGTTTTTGGTTTTTAGGGGTTAGGGTTGTTTGTTGTTTGGGGGCTAGTGTTGTTTGTTGTTAGGGTGTTAGGGTTGTTTGTTGTTAGGGTGTTAGTGTTCTTTGATGTTAGGGGTTTAGGTTTGTTTGTTGTTAGGGAGTTAGGGTTGTTTGTTGTTAGGGGTTAGGGTTGTTTGTTGTTACGGGGTTAGGGTAGGTTCTTGTTAGGGGGTTTGTGTTGTTTGTTGTTGGTGGGTTAGGGTTGTTTGCTGTTTGGTTAGAGTTGTGTGTTGTTAGGGGGTTAGTGTTGTTTGTTGTTAGCAGTTTAGGGTTGTTTCTTGTTGGGGTTTAGTGGTTTTTGTTGTTAGGGTGTTAGTGTTGTTTGCAGTTAGGGGGTTAGTGTTGTTGGTTGTTAGGGGGATAGGATTGTTTGTTCTTAGGGGGTTAGGGTTGTTTGTTGTTTGGGGGTTAGGGTTGTTTGTTGTTACGGGGTTAGTGTTGTTTGATGATAGGGGTTAGGGTTGTTTGTTGTTAGGGGGTTAGTGTTGTTTGTTGTTAGGGTGTTAGGGTTGTTTGTTGTTAGTGGGTTAGGGTTCTTTGTTGTTAGTGGGTTAGTGTTTTTGGTTTTTAGGGGTTAGGGTTGATTGTTGTTTGGGGGTTAGTGTTGTTTGTTGTTAGGGGGTTAGGGTTGTTTGTTGTTAGGGGGTTAGTGTTGTTTGTTTTTAGGGTTTAGGGTTGTTTGTTGTTACGGGGTTAGGGTAGGTTCTTGTTAGCGGGTTAGTGTTGTTTGTTGTTGGTGGGTTTGGGTAGTTTGTTGTTTGGATAGGGTTGTGTGTTGTTAGGGGGTTAGTGTTGTTTGTTGTTAGGGGTTTAGGGTTGTTTCTTGTTGGGGTTTAGTGGTTTTTGTTGTTAGGGTGTTAGTGCTGTTTGTGGTTAGGGGGTTATTGTTGTTGGTTGTTAGGGGGAGAGGAATGTTTGTTGTTAGTGGGTTAGGGTTGTTTGTTGTTATGGGGTTAGTGTTGTTTGATGTTAGGGGTTTGGGTTGTTTGTTGTTTGGGGGTTAGGGTTGTTTCTTGTTGCAGGTTTAGTTTTGTTTGTTGTTACGGGGTTAGGGTAGTTTCTTGTTAGGGGTTTAGTGGTTTTTGTTGTTAGGGTATTATTGTTGTTTGTTGTTAGCGGTTTAGTGTTGTTTCTTGTTGGGGTTTAGATGTTTTTGTTGTTAGGGTGTTAGTTTTGTTTGTGGTTAGGGGGTTAGTGTTGTTGTTTGTTAGGGGGTTAGGGTTGTTTGTTGTTAGAAGGATAGGGTTGTTTGTTGTTATGGGTTTAGTGTTGTTTGTTGTTAGGGGTTTAAGGTTGTTTGTTGTTAGGGGTTTAGTGTAGTTTATTTTTAGGGGGTTAGTGTTGTTTGTTGTTAGGTTGTTAGGATTGTTGTTAGGGGGTTAGTGGTGTTTGTTGTTAGGGGGTTAGTGTTTTTTGTTGTTAGGGGGTTAGTGTTGTTTCTTGTTAGAGTGTTAGGGTTCTTTGTTGTTAGGGGTTTAGTGTTGTTTCTTGTTGGGGTTTAGTGGTTTTTGTTGTTAGGGTGTTAGTGTTTGGTGTTAGGGGTTTAGGGTTGTTTGTTGTTAGGGGTTTAAGGTTGTTTGTTGTTAGGAGGTTAGGGTTGTTTGTTGTTACGGGGTTAGGTTAGTTTCTTGTTCGGGGTTTAGTGTTGTTTGTTGTTAGGGGGTTAATTTTTGTTGTTAGGGGTTTAGGGTTGTTTCTTGTTGGGGTTTAGTAGTTTTTGTTGTTAGGGTGTTAGTGTTGTTTGTTGTTAGGGGGTTAGTGTTGTTTGTTCTTACGGGGTTAGTGTTGTTTGTGGTTAGGGTGTTAGTGTTGTTTGTGGATGGGGGTGTGCGTTGTTGGTTGTTAGGGGGTTAGGATTGTTTGTTGTTAGGGGTTTAGGGTTGTTTGTTGTTAGGGGGTTAAGGTTGTTTGTTGTTAGGAGGTTAGGGTTGTTTGTTGTTACAGGGTTAGGTTAGTTTCTTGTTAGGGGTTTACTGTTGTTTGTTGTTGGGGGTTAATGTTTGTTGTTAGGGGTTTAGTGTTGTTTCTTGTTGGGGTTTAGTGTTTTTTGTTGTTAGGGTGTTAGTTTTTTTTGTTGTTAGGGGTTTAGGGTTGTTTGTTGTTAGTGGTTTAGGGTTGTTTGTTGTTAGGGGGTTAAGGTGGTTTGTTGTTAGGAGGTTAGGGCTGTTTGTTGTTACAGGGTTAGGTTAGTTTCTTGTTAGGGGTTTAGTGTTGTTTGTTGTTAGGGGGTTAGTGTTGTTTGTTGTTAGGGTGTTAGGGTTGTTTGTTGTTAGGGTGTTAGTGTTTTTTTTTTTAGGGGTTAGGGTAGTTTCTTGTTAGGGGGTTAATGTTGTTTGTTGTTAGTGGGTTAGTGGTGTTTGTTGTTTGGTGTTTACGGTTGTTGGTTGTTAGGGGGTTAGGGTTGTTTGTTGTTTCGGGTTTAAGGTAGTTTCTTGTTAGGGGTTTAGTGTTGTTTATTGTTAGTCGGTTAGGGTTGTTTGTTGTTTGGTTAGGGTTGTTTGTTGCTAGGGGGTTAGGAGTGGTTGTTTTTAGGGTGTTAGTGTTGTTTGTTGTTAGGAGGTTAGTGTTATTTGTTGTTAGGTGTATACGGTTGTTTCTTGTTGGGGTTTAGTGGGTTTTGCTGTTAGGCTGTTAGTGTTGTTTGTGGTTAGGGGGTTAGTGTTGTTTGTATTTAGGGGTTTAGGGTTGTTTCTTGCTGGGGTTTAGTGGTTTTTGTTGTTAGGGTGTTAGTGTTGTTTGTTGTTAGGGTGTTAGTGTTGTTTGTTGTTAGGGGGTTAGTGTTGTTTGATGTTATGGGTTTAGTGTTGTTTGTTGTTAGGGGGTTAGTGTTGTTTGTTGTTAGGGTGTTAGGGTTGTTTGTTGTTAGGGGGTTAGTGTTTTTGGTTTTAGGGGTTAGGGTAGTTTCTTGTTAGGGGGTTAGTGTTTTTTGTTGTTAGTGGGTTAGTGGTGTTTGTTGTCAGGGGTTCAGAGTTGTTTGTTGTTAGGGGGTTAGAGTTGTTTGTTGTTACAGGATTTGGGTTCTTTCTTGTTACGGGGTTAGTGCTGTTTGTTTTCAGGGGATACCTAGTGGTTGTTCTTAGGTGGTTAGTGTTTTATGTTTTTACTGGGTTAGTGCTGTTGGTGGTTAGGGGGTTAGTGTTGTTGGTTGTTTAGGGGGTTAGGGTTGTTTGTTGTTAGGGGGTTAGGGTTGTTTGTTGTTAGGGATTTAGTGTTGTTTGTTGTTAGGTGTTTACGGTTGTTCGTTGTAAGGGGGTTAGGGTTGTTTGTTGTTTCGGGTTTAAGGTAGTTTCTTGTTAGGGGTTTAGTGTTGTTTGTTGTTAGTCGGTTAGGGTTCTTTGTTGTTTGGTTAGGGTTGTTTGTTGCTAGGGGTTTAGGGATGGTTGTTGTTAGGGTGTTAGTGTTGTTTGTTGTTAGGAGGTTAGTGTTATTTGTTGTTAGGGGTTTAGGGTTGTTTCTTGTTGTGGTTTAGTGGGTTTTGTTGTTAGGGTGTTAGTGTTTTTGCTTAGGGGGTTAGTACTGTTGGTTGTTAGGGGGTTAGGGTTCTTTGTTGTTAGGGGTTAGGGTTGTTTGTTGTTACGGGGTTAGGGTAGTTACTTGTTAGGGGGTTAGTGTTGTTTGTTGTTAGTGGGTTAGTGTTGTTTGTTGTCTGGTTAGGGTTGTGTGTTTTTAGGGGGTTAGTGTTGTTTGTTGTTAGGGGTTTAGGGTTGCTTCTTGTTCGGGTTTAGTGGTTCTTGTTGTTAGGGTGTTAGTGTTGTTTGTGGTTAGGGGGTTAGTGTTGTTGGTTGTTAGGGGGATAGGATTGTTTTTAGGGGGTTAGGGCTCTTTGTTGTTTGGGGGTTAGGGTTGTTTGTTTTTACGGGGTTAGTGTTGTTTGATGTTAGGGGTTTAGGGTTGTTTGTTGTTAGGGGGTTAGTGTTTGTTGTTAGGGTGTTAGGGTTGTTTGTTGTTAGTGGGATAGGGTTGTTTGTTGTTTGGTTAGGGATGTGTGTTGTTAGGGGGTTAGTATTGTTTGTTGTTAGGGCTTTAGGGTTGTTTCTTGTTGGAGTTGAGTGGTTTTTGTTGTTAGGGTGTTAGTGGTGTTTGTGGTTATGGGGTTAGTGTTGTTGGTTGTTAGGGGGATAGGAATGTTTGTTGTTAGGGGGTTAGGGTTGTTTGTTGTTACGGGGTTAGTGTTGTTTGATGTTAGGGGTTAGGGTTGTTTGTTGTTAGAGGGTTAGTGTTGTTTGTTGTTAGGGTGTTAGGGTTGTTTGTTGTTAGTTGGATAGGGTTGTTTGCTGTTAGTGGGTTAGTGTTTTTGGTTTTTAGGGTTTAGGGTGTTTGTTGTTTGGGGGTTAGTGTTGTTTGTTGTTGGGGGTTAGGGTTATTTTTTGGTAGGGTGTTAGTGTTCTTTGATGTTAGCGGTTTAGGGTTGTTTGTTGTTAGGGGGTTAGGGTTGTTTGTTGTTAGGGGTTAGGGTTGTTTGTTGTTACGGGGTTAGGGTAGGTTCTTTTTAGGGGGTTAGTGTTGTTTGTTGTTAGTGGGTTAGGGTTGTTTGTTGTTTGGTTAGGGTTGTGTGTTGTTAGGGGGTTAGTGTTGTTTGTTAGGGGTTTAGGGTTTTTTCTTCTTGGGGTTTAGTGGTTTTTGTTTTTCGGGTGTTAGTGTTGTTTTTGGTTAGGGTGTTAGTGTTGTTGGTTGTTAGGGGGTAAGGATTCTTTGTTGTTAGGTGGTTAGGGTTGTTTGTTGTTTGGGGGTTAGGGATGTTTGTTGTTACGGGGTTAGTGTTGTTTGTTGTTACGGGTTT
Organism: Loxodonta africana; assembly: GCF_030014295.1. Classification (NCBI taxonomy): domain Eukaryota; kingdom Metazoa; phylum Chordata; class Mammalia; order Proboscidea; family Elephantidae; genus Loxodonta; species Loxodonta africana. The sequence continues at coordinate 235,423 of NW_026974878.1, read as the reverse complement.
AGTGTAGTTTCTTGTTATTGGTTTCGTGTTGTTTGTTGTTAGGGGATTATTGTTGTTTTTTCTTAGGCGTTTAGTGTTGTTTCCTGTTGGGGTTTAGTGGTTTTTCTTGTTAGGGTGTTAGTGTTGTTTGTGGTTAGGGGTTAGTGTTGTTGGTTGTTAGGGGGTCAGGGTTGTTTGTTGTTAGAAGGTTAGGGTTGTTTGTTGTTAGGGGGTTAGTGTTTGGTGTTAGGGGTTTAGTGTTGTTTCTTGTTGGGGTTTAGTGTTTTTTGTTGTTAGGGTGTTAGTGTTGTTTGTTGTTAGGGGTTTAGGGTTGTTTGTTGTTAGGGATTTAAGGTTGTTTGTTGTTAGGAGGTTAGGGTTGTTTGTTGTTACGGGGTTAGGTTAGTTTCTTGTTAGGGGTTTAGTGTTGTTTATTGTTAGGGGGTTAGTGTTTGTTGTTAGGGGTTTAGGGTTGTTTCTTGTTGGGGTTTAGTAGTTTTTGTTGTTAGGGTGTTAGTGTTGTTTGTGGTTAGGGGGTTAGTGTTGTTGGTTGATTGGGGGTTAGGGTTGTTTGTTGTTGGAAGGTTAGGGTTGTTTGTTCTTAGGGGTTTAGGGTTGTTTGTTGTTAGGGGGTTAGGTTTGTTCGTTGTTAGGGGTTTAGTGTAGTTTATTTTTAGGGGGTTAGTGTTGTTTGTTGTTAGGTTTTTAGGATTGTTGTTAGGGGGTTAGTGGTGTTTGTTGTTAGGTGGTTAGTGTTTTTTGTTGTTGGCGTAAGTGTTGTTTCTTGTTACAGAGTTAGGGTTCTATGTTGTTAGGGGGTTAGGGTTGTTTGTTGTTTGGGGGTTAGGGTTGTTTTTTGTTACGGGGTTAGTGTTGTTTGATGTTAGGGGTTTAGGGTTGTTTGTTGTTAGGGGTTTAGTGTTGTTTGTTGTTAGGGTGTTAGGGTTGTTTGTTGTTAGTGGATTAGGGTTGTTTGTTGTTTGGTTAGGGTTGTGTGTTGTTAGGGGGTTAGTGTTGTTTGTTGTTAGGGGTTTAGGGTTATTTCTTGTAGGGGTTTAGTGGTTTTTGTTGTTAGGGTGTTAGTGTTGTTTGCGGTTAGGGGGTTAGTGTTGTTGGTTGTTGGGGGATAGGATTGTTTGTTGTTAGGGGGTTAGGGTTGTTTGTTGCTTGGGGGTTAGGGTTGTTTGCTGTTACGGGGTTAGTGCTGTTTGATGTTAGGGGTTAGGGTTGTTTGTTGTTCGGGGGTTAGTGCTGTTTGTTGTTAGGGTGTTAGGGTTGTTTGTTGATAGTGGGTTAGGGTTGTTTGTTGTTAGTGGGTTAGTGTTTATGGTTTTTAGGGGTTAGGGTTGTTTGTTGTTTGGGGGTTAGTGTTGTTTGTTGTTAAGGGGTTAGTGTTGTTGTTTGTTAGGGCGTTAGAGTTGTTTGTTGTTAGGAGGTTAGGGTTGTTTGTTGTTACAGGGTTAGGTTAGTTTCTTGTTAGGGGTTTAGTGTTGTTTGTTTTTAGGGGGTTAGTGTTTGTTGTTAGGGGTTTAGTGTTGTTTCTTGTTGGGGTTTAGTGTTTTTTGTTGTTAGTATGTTAGTGTTTGTTGTTAGGGGTTTAGGGTTGTTTGGTTTTAGGGGTTTAAGGTTGTTTGTTGTTAGGAGGTTAGGGTTGTTTGTTGTTACGGGTTTAGGTTAGTTTCTTGTTAGGGGTTTAGTGTTGTTTGTTGTTAGGGGGTTAGTGTTTGTTGTTAGGGGTTTAGGGTTGTTTCTTGTTGGGGTTTAGTAATTTTTGTTGTTAGGGTATTAGTGTTGTTTGTGGTTAGGGGCTTAGTGTTATTGTTTGTTAGGGGGTTAGGGTTGTTTTTTGTTAGGAGGTTAGGGTTGTTTGTTGTTACAGGGTTAGGGTACTTTCTTGTTAGGGGTTCAGTGTTGTTTGTTGTTAGGGTGTTAGTGTTTGTTGTTAGGGGTTTAGTGTTGTTTCTTGTTGGGGTTTAGTGTTTTTTGTTGTTAGGGTGTTAGTGTTGTTTGTTGTTAGGGGTTTAGGGTTGTTTGTTGTTAGGGGTTTAAGGTTGTTTGTTGTTAGGAGGTTAGGGTTGTTTGTTGTTACGGGGTTAGGTTAGTCTCTTGTTAGGGGTTTAGTGTTGTTTGCTGTTAGGGGGTTAGTGTTTGTTGTTAGGGGTTTAGGGTTGTTTCTTGTTGGGGTTTAGTAGTTTTTGTTGTTAGGGTGTTAGTGTTGTTTGTGGTTAGGGGGTTAGTGCTGTTTGTATTTAGGGGTTTAGAGTTGTTTCTTGCTGGGGTTTAGTGGTTTTTGTTGTTAGGGTGTTAGTGTTGTTTGTTGTTAGGGTGTTAGTTTTGTTTGTTGTTAGGGGGTTAGTGTTGTTTGATGTTAGGGTTTTAGTGTTTTTTGTTGTTAGTGGGTTAGTGGTGTTTGTTGTCAGGGGTTCAGAGTTGTTTGTTGTTAGGGGGTTAGAGTTGTTTGTTGTTAGAGGATTTGGGTTCTTTCTTGTTACGGGGTTAGTGCTGTTTTTTTGCAGGGGATACGTAGTGGTTGTTCTTAGGTGGTTAGTGTTTTATGTTTTTACTGGGTTAGTGCTGTTGGTGGTTAGGGGGTTAGTGTTGTTGGTTGTTTAGGGGGTTAGGATTGTTTGTTGTTAGGGGGTTAGGGTTGTTTGTTGTTAGGGGGTTAGTGTTGTTTGTTGTTAGGTGTTTACGGTTGTTCGTTGTTAGGGGGTTAGGGTTGTTTGTTGTTTCGGGTTTAAGGTAGTTTCTTGTTAGGGGTTTAGTGTTGTTTGTTGTTAGTCGGTTAGGGTTCTTTGTTGTTTGGTTAGGGTTGTTTGTTGCTAGGGGGTTAGGGATGGTTGTTGTTAGGGTGTTAGTGTTGTTTGTTGTTAGGAGGTTAGTGTTATTTGTTGTTAGGTGTTTAGGGTTGTTTCTTGTTGTGGTTTAGTGGGTTTTGTTGTTAGGGTGTTAGTGTTTTTGCTTAGGGGGTTAGTACTGTTGGTTGTTAGGGGGTAAGGGTTCTTTGTTGTTAGGGGTTAGGGTTGTTTGTTGTTACGGGGTTAGGGTAGTTACTTGTTAGGGGGTTAGTGTTGTTTGTTGTTAGTGGGTTAGTGTTGTTTGTTGTCTGGTTAGGGTTGTGTGTTTTTAGGGGGTTAGTGTTGTTTGTTGTTAGGGGTTTAGGGTTGCTTCTTGTTCGGGTTTAGTGGTTCTTGTTGTTAGGGTGTTAGTGTTGTTTGTGGTTAGGGGGTTAGTGTTGTTGGTTGTTAGGGGGATAGGATTGTTTGTTGTTAGGGGGTTAGGGCTCTTTGTTGTTTGCGGGTTAGGGTTGTTTGTTTTTACGGGGTTAGTGTTGCTTGATGTTAGGGGTTTAGGGTTGTTTGTTGTTAGGGGGTTAGTGTTTGTTGTTAGGGTGTTAGGGTTGTTTGTTGTTAGTGGGATAGGGTTGTTTGTTGTTTGGTTAGGGATGTGTGTTGTTAGGGGGTTAGTATTGTTTGTTGTTAGGGCTTTAGGGTTGTTTCTTGTTGGAGTTGAGTGGTTTTTGTTGTTAGGGTGTTAGTGGTGTTTGTGGTTATGGGGTTAGTGTTGTTGGTTGTTAGGGGGATAGGAATGTTTGTTGTTAGGGGGTTAGGGTTGTTTGTTGTTACGGCGTTAGTGTTGTTTGATGTTAGGGGTTAGGGTTGTTTGTTGTTAGAGGGTTAGTGTTGTTTGTTGTTAGGGTGTTAGGGTTGTTTGTTGTTAGTTGGATAGGGTTGTTTGCTGTTAGTGGGTTAGTGTTTTTGGTTTTTAGGGGTTAGGGTGTTTGTTGTTTGGGGGTTAGTGTTGTTTGTTGTTGGGGGTTAGGGTTATTTTTTGGTAGGGTGTTAGTGTTCTTTGATGTTAGCGGTTTAGGGTTGTTTGTTGTTAGGGGGTTAGGGTTGTTTGTTGTTAGGGGTTAGGGTTGTTTGTTGTTACGGGGTTAGGGTAGGTTCTTTTTAGGGGGTTAGTGTTGTTTGTTGTTACTGGGTTAGGGTTGTTTGTTGTTTGGTTAGGGTTGTGTGTTGTTAGGGGGTTAGTGTTGTTTGTTAGGGGTTTAGGGTTGTTTCTTGTTGGGGTTTAGTGGTTTTTGTTTTTCGGGTGTTAGTGTTGTTTTTGGTTAGGGTGTTAGTGTTGTTGGTTGTTAGGGGGTAAGGATTCTTTGTTGTTAGGCGGTTAGGGTTGTTTGTTGTTTCGGGGTTAGGGATGTTTGTTGTTACGGGGTTAGTGTTGTTTGTTGTTACGGGTTTAGTGTAGTTTCTTGTTATTGGTTTCGTGTTGTTTGTTGTTAGGGGATTATTGTTGTTTTTTCTTAGGCGTTTAGTGTTGTTTCCTGTTGGGGTTTAGTGGTTTTTCTTGTTAGGGTGTTAGTGTTGTTTGTGGTTAGGGGGTTAGTGTTGTTGGTTGTTAGGGGGTCAGGGTTGTTTGTTGTTAGAAGGTTAGGGTTGTTTGTTGTTAGGGGGTTAGTGTTTGGTGTTAGGGGTTTAGTGTTGTTTCTTGTTGGGGTTTAGTGTTTTTTGTTGTTAGGGTGTTAGTGTTGTTTGTTGTTAGGGGTTTAGGGTTGCTTGTTGTTAGGGGTTTAAGGTTGTTTGTTGTTAGGAGGTTAGGGTTGTTTGTTGTTACGGGGTTAGGTTAGTTTCTTGTTAGGGGTTTAGTGTTGTTTATTGTTAGGGGGTTAGTGTTTGTTGTTAGGGGTTTAGGGTTGTTTCTTGTTGGGGTTTAGTAGTTTTTGTTGTTAGGGTGTTAGTGTTGTTTGTGGTTAGGGTGTTAGTGTTGTTGGTTGATTGGGGGTTAGGGTTGTTTGTTGTTGGAAGGTTAGGGTTGTTTGTTCTTAGGGGTTTAGGGTTGTTTGTTGTTAGGGGGTTAGGTTTGTTCGTTGTTAGGGGTTTAGTGTAGTTTATTTTTAGGGAGTTAGTGTTGTTTGTTGTTAGGTTTTTAGGATTGTTGTTAGGGGGTTAGTGGTGTTTGTTGTTAGGGGGTTAGTGTTTTTTGTTGTTGGGGTAAGTGCTGTTTCTTGTTACAGAGTTTGGGATCTATGTTGTTAGGGGGTTAGTGGTGTTTGTTGTTTGGGGGTTAGGGTTGTTTTTTGTTACGGGGTTAGTGTTGTTTGATGTTAGGGGTTTAGTGTTGTTTGTTGTTAGGGGTTTAGTGTTGTTTGTTGTTAGGGTGTTAGGGTTGTTTGTTGTTAGTGGATTAGGGTTGTTTGTTGTTTGGTTAGGGTTGTGTGTTGTTAGGGGTTTAGTGTTGTTTGTTGTTAGGGGTTTAGGGTTATTTCTTGTAGGGGTTTAGTGGTTTTTGTTGTTAGGGTGTTAGTGTTGTTTGTGGTTAGGGGGTTAGTGTTGTTGGTTGTTGGGGGATAGGATTGTTTGTTGTTAGGGGGTTAGTGTTGTTTGTTGCTTGGGGGTTAGGGTTGTTTGCTGTTACGGGGTTAGTGCTGTTTGATGTTAGGGGTTAGGATTGTTTGTTGTTAGGGTGTTAGGGTTGTTTGTTGATAGTGGGTTAGGGTTGTTTGTTGTTAGTGGGTTAGTGTTTATGGTTTTTAGGGGTTAGGGTTGTTTGTTGTTTGGGGGTTAGTGTTGTTTGTTGTTAGGGGTTAGGGGTGTTTGTTGTTAGGGTGTTAGTGTTCTTTGATTTTAGGGGTTTAGGGTTGTTTGTTGTTAGGGGGTTACGGTTGTTTGTTGTTAGGGGTTAGGGTTGTTTGTTGTTACAGGGTTAGGGTAGGTTCTTGTTAGGGGGTTAGTGTTGTTTGTTGTTGGTGGGTTAGGGTTGTTTGTTGTTTGGTTAGGGTTGTGTGTTCTTCGGGGGTTAGTGTTGTTTGTTGTTAGGGGTTTTGGGTTGTTTCTTGTTGGGGTTTAGTGGTTTTTGTTTTTCGGGTGTTAGTGTTGTTTGTGGTTAGGGTGTTAGTGTTGTTGGTTCTTAGAGGGTTAGGATTGTTTGTTGTTAGGGGTTTAGGGTTGTTTGTTTTTTGGGGGTTAGGGTTGTTTGTTGTTACGGGGTTAGTGTTGTTTGTTGTTACGGTGTTAGGTTAGTTTCTTGTTAGGGGTTTCGTTTTGTTTGTTGTTAGAGGGTTATTGTTGTTTGTTGTTAGGGGTTTAGAGTTGTTTCTTGTCGGGGTTTAGATGTTTTTGTTGTTAGGGTGTTAGTGTTGTTTGTGGTTAGGGGGTTAGTGTTGTTGGTTGTTAGGGGGTTAGGGTTGTTTGTTGTTAGAAGGTTAGTGTTGTTTGTTGTTAGGAGTTTAGGGTTGTTTGTTTTTAGGGGGTTAGTGTTGTTTGTTTTTAGGGGTTAGGTTTGTTTGTTGTTACGGGGTTAGGGTAGGTCCTTGTTAGGGGGTTAGTGTTGTTTGTTGTTGGTGGGTTAGGGTAGTTTGTTGTTTGGTTAGGGTTGTGTGTTGTTAGGGGGTTAGTGTGGTTTGTTGTTAGGGGTTTAGGGTTGTTTCTTGTTGGGGTTTAGTGGTTTTTGTTGTTAGGGTGTTAGTGTTGTTTGTGGTTAGGGGGTTAGTGTTGTTGGTTGTTAGAGGGATAGGAATGTTTGTTGTTAGGGGGTTAGGGTTGTTTGTTGTTAGTGGGTTAGGGTTGTTTGTTGTTTGGTTAGGGTTGTGTGTTGTTAGGGTGTTAGTGTTGTTTGTTGTTACGGTTTTAGGGTTATTTCTTGTTGGGGTTTAGTGATATTTGTGGTTAGGGTGTTAGTGTTTTTTGTGGTTAGGGGGTTGGTGTTGTTGGTTGTTAGGGGGATAGGATTGTTTGTTGTTAGGGGGTTAGGGTTGTTTGTTGTTTGGGGGTTAGGGTTGTTTGTTGTTAAGGGGTTAGTGTTGTTTGATGTTAGGGGTTAGGGTTTTTTATTGTTAGGGGATTAGAGTAGTTTGTTGTTGGAGGTTAGGGTTGTTTGTTGTTAGCGGGTTAGGGTTGTTGTTAGGTGGTTAGTGTTGTTTCTATTTAGGGGTTTGGGGTTGTTTCTTGTTGAGGTTTAGTGGTTTATGTTGTTAGGCTGTTAGTGTTGTTTGTGGTTAGGGGGTTAGTGTTGTTTGATGTTAGGGGTTTAGTGTTGTTTGTTGTTAGGGTGTTAGGGTTGTTTGTTGTTAGTGGGTTAGTGTTGTTTGTTGTTAGTGGGTTAGTGTTTTTGGTTTTTAGGGGTTAGAGTTGTTTGTTGTTAGTGGTTTAGTGGTGTTTGTTGTCAGGGGTTCAGAGTTGTTTGTTCTTAGGGGGTTAGAGTTGTTTGTTGTTAGAGGATTTGGGTTCTTTCTTGTTAGGGTTTTAGTGTTGTTTGCTGTTAGGTTTTTAGGATTGTTGTTAGGGGGTTAGTGGTGTTTGTTGTTAGGGGGTTAGTGTTTTTTGTTGTTAGGCGGTTAGTGTTGTTTCTTGTTAGAGAGTTAGGGTTCTTTGTTGTTAGGGGTTAGGGTTGTTTGTTGTTAGTGGGTTAGAGTAGTTTGTTGTTGAGGGTTAGGGTTGTTTGTTGTTAGGGGGTTAGAGTTGTTGTTAGGTGGTTAGTGTTGTTTCTATTTAGGGGTTTCGGGTTGTTTCTTGTTGAGGTTTAGTGGTTTTTGTTGTTAGGGTGTTAGTGTTGTTTGTGGTTAGGGGTTAGTGTTGTTTGTATTTAGGGGTTTAGGGTTGTTTCTTGTTGGGCTTTAGTGGTTTTTGTTGTTAGGGTGTTAGTGTTGTTTGTGGTTGGGGGTTAGTGTTGTTTGTTCTTACGGGGTTAGTGTTGTTTGTGGTTAGGGTGTTAGTGTTCTTTGTGGTTAGGGGGTGAGTGTTGTTGGTTGTTAGGGGGATAGGATTGTTTGTTGTTAGGGGTTTAGGGTTGTTTGTTGTTAGGGGGTTAAGGTTGTTTGTTGTTAGGAGGTTAGGGTTGTTTGTTGTTACAGGGTTAGGTTAGTTTCTTGTTAGGGGTTTAGTGTTGTTTGTTGTTAGGGGGTTAGTGTTTGTTGTTAGGGGTTTAGTGTTGTTTCTTGTTGGGGTTTAGTGTTTTTTGTGGTTAGGGTGTTAGTGTTGTTTGTTGTTAGGGGTTTAGGGTTGTTTGTTGTTAGGGGTTTAAGGTTGTTTGTTGTTAGGAGGTTAGGGTTGTTTGTTGTTACAGGGTTAGGTTAGTTTCTTGTTAGGGGGTTAGTGTTTGTTGTTAGGGGTTTAGTGTTGTTTCTTGTTGGGGTTTAGTGGTTTTTGTTGTTAGGGTGTTAGTGTTGTTTGTTGTTAGGGGGTTAGTGTTGTTTGTTCTTACGGGGTTAGTGTAGTTTGTGGTTAGGGTGTTAGTGTTGTTTGTGGATAGGGGGTGTGCGTTGTTGGTTGTTAGGGGGTTAGGATTGTTTGTTGTTAGGGGTTTAGGGTTGTTTGTTGTTAGGGGGTTAAGGTTGTTTGTTGTTAGGAGGTTAGGGTTGTTTGTTGTTACAGGGTTAGGTTAGTTTCTTGTTAGGGGTTTAGTGTTGTTTGTTGTTAGGGGGTTAGTGTTTGTTGTTAGGGGTTTAGTGTTGTTTCTTGTTGGGGTTTAGTGTTTTTTGTTGTTAGGGTGTTAGTGTTTTTTGTTGTTAGGGGTTTAGGGTTGTTTGTTGTTAGGGGTTTAAGGTTGTTTGTTGTTAGGAGGTTAGGGTTGTTTGTTGTTACAGGGTTAGGTTAGTTTCTTGTTAGGGGTTTAGTGTTGTTTGTTGTTAGGGGGTTAGCGTTTGTTGTTAGGGGTTTAGGGTTGTTTCTTTTTGGGGTTTAGTAGTTTTCGTTGTTAGGGTGTTAGTGTTGTTTGTGGTTAGGGGGTTAGTGTTGTTTGTTCTTACGGGGTTAGTGTTGTTTGTGGTTAGGGTGTTAGTGTTGTTTGTGGTTAGGGGGTGAGAGTTGTTGGTTGTTAGGGGGTTAGCATTGTTTGTTGTTAGGGGTTTAGGGTTGTTTGTTGTTAGGGGGTTAAGGTGGTTTGTTGTTAGGAGGTTAGGGCTGTTTGTTGTTACAGGGTTAGGTTAGTTTCTTGTTAGGGGTTTAGTGTTGTTTGCTGTTAGGGGGTTAGTGTTTGTTGTTAGGGGTTTAGTGTTGTTTCTTGTTGGGGTTTAGTGGTTTTTGTTGTTAGGGTGTTAGTGTTGTTTTTTGATAGGGGTTTAGGGTTGTTTTTTGTTAGGGGTTTAAGGTTGTTTGCTGTTAGGAGGTTAGGGTTGTTTGTTGTTACAGGGTTAGGTTAGTTTCTTGTTAGGGGTTTAGTGTTGTTTGTTGTTAGGGGGTTAGTGTTTGTTGTTAGGGGTTTAGGGTTGTTTCTTGTTGGGGTTTAGTAGTTTTTGTTGTTAGGGTGTTAGTGTTGTTTGTGGTTAGGGGGTTAGTGTTGTTTGTTCTTACGGGGTTAGTGTTGTTTGTGGTTAGGGTGTTAGTGTTGTTTGTGGATAGGGGGTGTGCGTTGTTGGTTGTTAGGGGGTTAGGATTGTTTGTTGTTAGGGCTTTAGGGTTGTTTGTTGTTAGGGGGTTAAGGTTGTTTGTTGTTAGGAGGTTAGGGTTGTTTGTTGTTACAGGGTTAGGTTAGTTTCTTGTTAGGGGTTTAGTGTTGTTTGTTGTTAGGGGGTTAGTGTTTGTTGTTAGGGCTTTAGTGTTGTTTCTTGTTGGGGTTTAGTGGTTTTTGCTGTTAGGGTGTTAGTGTTGATTCTTGTTAGGGGTTTAGGGTTGTTTGTTGTTAGGGGTTTAAGGTTGTTTGTTGTTAGGAGGTTAGGGTTGTTTGTTGTTACCGGGTTAGGTTAGTTTCTTGTTAGCGGTTTAGTGTTGTTTGTTGTTAGGGGGTTAGTGTTTGTTGTTAGGGGTTTAGGGTTGTTTCTTGTTGGGGTTTAGTAGTTTTTGTTGTTAGGGTGTTAGTGTTGTTTGTGATTAGGGGGTTAGTGTTGTTTGTTCTTACGGGGTTAGTGTTGTTTGTGGTTAGGGTGTTAGTGTTGTTTGTGGTTAGGGGGTGAGCGTTGTTGGTTGTTAGGGGGTTAGGATTCTTTGTTGTTAGGGGGTTAAGGTTGATTGTTGTTAGGAGGTTAGGGTTGTTTGTTGTTACAGGGTTAGGTTAGTTTCTTGTTAGGAGTTTAGTGTTGTTTGTTGTTAGGGGGTTAGTGTTTGTTGTGAGGGGTTTAGTGTTGTTTCTTGTTGGGGTTTAGTGGTTTTTGTTGTTAGGGTGTTAGTGTTGTTTGTGGTTAGGGGGTTAGTGTTGTTGTTTGTTAGGGGGTTAGGGTTGTTTGTTGTTAGAAGGTTAGGGTTGTTTGTTGTTACAGGGTTAGGTTAGTTTCTTGTTAGGGGTTTAGTGTTGTTTGTTGTTAGGAGGTTAGTGTTTGTTGTTAGGGGTTCAGTGTTGTTTCTTGTTGGGGTTTAGTGGTTTTTGCTTTTATGGTGTTAGTGTTGTTTGTTGTTAGGGTGTGAGAGTTGTTTGTTTTTTGGGGTTTCTGTTGTTCTTTAGGGGGTTAGTTTTGTTTGTTGTTAGTGGGTTAGTGTTGTTTGTAGTTAGGGGATTAGGGTTGTTGTTAGAGGGTTAGTGTTGTTTGTTGTTGGGGCTTAGTGTTGTTTATTTTTAGGGGGTTAGGGATCTTTGTTGTTAGGGTGTTAGTGTTTTTTGTTGTTAGGGGGTTAGTGTTGTTTGTTGTTAGGTGTTTAGGGTTGTTTCTTGTTGGGGTTTCGTAGTTTTAGTTGTTAGGGTGTTAGTGTTGTTTGTGGTTAGGGGCTTAGTGTTGTTGTTTGTTAGGGGGTTAGGGTTGTTTGTTGTTAGGAGGTTAGGGTTGTTTGTTGTTACAGGGTTAGGTTAGTTTTTTTGTTAGGGGTTTAGTGTTGTTTGTTGTTAGGGGGTTAGTGTTTGTTGTTAGGGTTTTAGTGTTGTTTATTGTTGGGGTTTAGTGGTTTTTGTTGTTAGGGTGTTAGTGTTGTTTGTTGTTAGGGGTTTAGGGTTGTTTGTTGTTAGGGGGTTAAGGTGGTTTGTTGTTAGGAGGTTAGGGCTGTTTTTTGTTACAGGGTTATTTTAGTTTCTTGTTAGGGGTTTAGTGTTGTTTGTTGTTAGGGGGTTAGTGTTTGTTGTTAGGGGTTTAGTGTTGTTTCTTGTTGGGGTTTAGTGGTTTTTGTTGTTAGGGTGTTAGTGTTGTTTGTTGTTAGGGGTTTAGGGTTGTTTGTTGTTAGGGGTTTAAGGTTGTTTGCTGTTAGGAGGTTAGGGATGTTTGTTGTTACGGGGTTAGGTTAGTTTCTTGTTAGGGGTTTAGTGTTGTTTGTTGTTAGGGGGTTAGTGTTTGTTGTTAGGGGTTTAGGGTTGTTTCTTGTTTGGGTGTAGTAGTTTTTGTTGTTAGGGTGTTAGTGTTGTTTGTGGTTAGGGGGTTAGTGTTGTTGTTTGTTAGGGGGTTAGGGTTGTTTGTTGTTAGGAGGTTAGGGTTGTTTGTTTTTACAGGGTTAGGTTAGTTTCTTGTTAGGGGTTTAGTGTTGTTTGTTGTTAGGGGGTTAGTGTTTGTCGTTAGGGGTTTAGTGTTGTTTCTTGTTGGGGTTTAGTGGTTTTTGTTTTTAGGGTGTTAATGTTGTTTGTTGTTAGGGGTTTAGGGTTGTTTGTTGTTAGGGGTTTAAGGTTGTTTGTTGTTAGGAGGTTAGGGTTGTTTTTTTTTACGGGGTTAGGTAAGTTTTTTGTTAGGGGTTTAGTGTTGTTTGTTGTTAGGGGGTGAGTGTTTGTTGTTAGGGGTTTAGGGTTGTTTCTTGTTGGGTTTAGTAGTTTTTGATGTTAGGGTGTTAGTGTTGTTTGTTGTTAGTGGGTTAGTGTAGTTTGTTCTTACGGGGTTAGTGTTTTTTGTGGTTAGGATGTTAGTGTTGTTTGTGGTCAGGGGGTGTACGTTGTTGGTTGTTAGGGGGTTAGGTTAGTTTCTTGTTAGGGCTTTAGTGTTGTTTGCTGTTAGGGGGTTAGTGTTTGTTGTTAGGGGTTTAGGGTTGTTTCTTGTTGGGGTTTAGTAGTTTTTGTTGTTAGGGTGTTAGTGTTGTTTGTGGTTAGGGTGTTAGTGTTGTTTGTGGTTACGGGGTTAGTGTTGTTGTTTGTTAGGGGGTTAGGGTTGTTTGTTGTTACGAGGTTAGGGTTGTTTGTTGTTACAGGGTTAGGTTAGTTTCTTGTTAGGGGTTTAGTGTTGTTTGTTGTTAGGGGGTTAGTGTTTGTTGTTAGGGGTTTAGTGTTGTTTCTTGTTGGGGTTTAGTGGTTTTTGTTGTTAGGGTGTTAGTGTTGTTTGTTGTTAGGGGTTTAGGGTTGTTTGTTGTTAGGGGTTTAAGGTTGTTTGTTGTTAGGAGGTTAGGGTTGTTTGTAGTTATGGGGTTAGGTTAGTTTCTTGAGAGGAGTTTAGTGTTGTTTGTTGTTAGCGGGTTAGTGTTTGTTGTTAGGGGTTTAGGGTTGTTTCTTGTTGGGGTTTAGTAGTTTTTGTTGTTAGGGTGTTAGAGTTGTTTGTGGTTAGAGGGTTAGTGTTGTTGTTTGTTAGCGGTTTAGAGTTGTTTGTTGTTAGGGGGTTAGGGTTGTTTTTTGTTAGGGGTTTAGGGTAGTTTATTTTTAGGGGGTTAGTGTTGTTTGTTGTTAGGTTGTTAGGATTTTTGTTAGGGGTTTAGTGGTGTTTGTTGTTAGGTGGTTAGTGTTTTTTGTTTTTAGGGTGTTAGTGTTGTTTGCGGTTAGGGTGTTAGTGCTGTTTGTGGTTAGGGGGTGAGCGTTGTTGGTTGTTAGGGTGTTAGGATTGTTTGTTGGTAGGGGTTTAATGTTTGTTGTTAGGGGGTTAAGGTTGTTTGTTATTAGGAGGTTAGGGCTGTTTGTTGTTACAGGGTTAGGTTAGTTTCTTGTTAGGGGTTTAGTGTTGTTTGTTGTTAGGGTGTTAGTGTTTGTTGTTAGGGGTTTAGGATTGTTTCTTGTTGGGGTTTAGTAGTTTTTGTTGTTAGGGTGTTAGTGTTGTTTGTGGTTAGGGGGTTAGTGTTGTTTGTGGTTAGGGTGTTAGTGTTGTTTGTTGTTAGGGGTTTAGGGTTGTTTGTTGTTAGGGGTTTAAGGTTGTTTGTTGTTAGGAGGTTAGGGTTGTTTGTTGTTACGGGGTTAGGTTAGTTTCTTGTTAGGGGTTTAGTGTTGTTTGTTGTTAGGGGGTTAGTGTTTGTTGTTAGGGGTTTAGGGTTGTTTCTTGTTGGGGTTTAGTAGTTTTTGTTGCTAGGGTGTTAGTGTTGTTTGTGGTTAGGGAGTTAGTGTTGTTGTTTGTTAGCGGGTTAGGGTTGTTTGTTGTTACGAGGTTAGGGTTGTTTGTTGTTACAGGGTTAGGTTAGTTTCTTGTTAGGGGTTTAGTGTTGTTTGTTGTTAGAGGGTCAGTGTTTGTTGTTAGGGGTTTAGTGTTGTTTCTTGTTGGGGTTTAGTGGTTTTTGTTGTTAGGGTGTTAGTGTTGTTTGTTGTTAGGGGTTTAGGGTTGTTTGTTGTTAGGGGTTTAAGGTTGTTTGTTGTTAGGAGGTTAGGGTTGTTTGTTGTTACGGGTTTAGGTTAGTTTCTTGTTAGGGGTTTAGTGTTGTTTGTTGTTAGGTGGTTAGTGTTTGTTGTTAGGGGTTTAGGGTTGCTTCTTGTTGGGCTTTAGTAGTTTATGTTGTTAGGGTGTTAGTGTTGTTTGTGGTTAGGGGGTTAGTGTTGTTGTTTGTTTGGGAGTTAGGGTTTTTTGTTGTTAGAAGGTTAGGGTTGTTTCTTGTTAGGGGTTTAGGGTTGTTTGTTGTTAGGAGGTTAGGGTTGTTTGTTGTTACGGAGTTAGGTTAGTTTCTTGTTAGGGGTTTAGTGTTGTTTGTTGTTAGGGGGTTAGTTTTTGTTGTTAGGGGTTTAGGGTTGTTTCTTGTTGGGGTTTAGTAGTTTTTGTTGTTAGGGTGTTAGTGTTGTTTGTGGTTAGGGGGTTAGTGTTGTTGTTTGTTAGGGGGTTAAGGTTGTTTGTTGTTAGGAGGTTAGGGTTGTTTGTTTTTACAGGGTTAGGTTAGTTTCTTGTTAGAGGTTTAGTGTTGTTTGTTGTTAGGGGGTTAGTGTTTGTTGTTAGGGGTTTAGTGTTGTTTCTTGTTGGGGTTTAGTGGTTTTTGTTGTTAGGGTTTTAGTGTTGTTTGTTGTTAGGGGTTTAGGGTTGTTTGTTGTTAGGGGTTTAAGGTTGTTTGTTGTTAGGAGGTTAGGGTTGTTTGTTGTTACGGGGTTAGGTAAGTTTCTTGTTAGGGGTTTAGTGTTGTTTGTTGTTAGGGGGTTAGTGTTTGTTGTTAGAGGTTTAGGGTTGTTTCTTGTTGGGTTTAGTAGTTTTTGTTGTTAGGGTGTTAGTGTTGTTTGTTGTTAGGGGGTTAGTGTAGTTTGTTCTTACGGGGTTAGTGTTGTTTGTGGTTAGGGTGTTAGTGTTGTTTGTGGTTAGGGGGTGTGCGTTGTTGGTTGTTAGGGGGTTAGGTTAGTTTCTTGTTAGGGGTTTAGTGTTGTTTGCTGTTAGGGGGTTAGTGTTTGTTGTCAGGGGTTTAGGGTTGTTTCTTGTTGGGGTTTAGTAGTTTTTGTTGTTAGGGTGTTAGTGTTGTTTGTGGTTAGGGGGTTAGTGTTGTTTGTGGTTAGGGTGTTAGTGTTGTTTGTTGTTAGGGGTTTAAGGTTGTTTGTTGTTAGGAGGTTAGGGTTGTTTGTTGTTACAGGGTTAGGTTAGTTTCTTGTTATGGGTTTAGTGTTGTTTGTTCTTAGGGGGTTAGTGTTGTTTGTTCTTACGGGGTTAGTGTTGTTTGTGGTTAGGGTGTTAGTGTTGTTTGTGGTTAGGGGGTGTGCGTTGTTGGTTGTTAGGGGGTTAGGATGGTTTGTTGTTAGGGGTTTAGGGTTGTTTGTTGTTAGGGGGTTAAGGTTGTTTGTTGTTAGGAGGTTAGGGTTGTTTGTTGTTACGGGGTTAGGTTAGTTTCTTGTTAGGGGTTTAGTGTTTTTTGTTGTTAGGGGGTTAGTGTTTGTTGTTAGGGGTTTAGGGCTGTTTCTTGTTGGGGTTTAGTAGTTTTTGTTGTTAGGGTGTTAGTGTTGTTTGTGGTTAGGGGATTAGTGTTGTTGTTTGTTAGGGGGTTAAGGTTGTTTTTTGTTAGGAGATTAGGGTTGTTTGTTGTTACAGGGTTAGGTTAGTTTCTTGTTAGGGGTTTAGTGTTGTTTGTTGTTAGGGGGTTAGTGTTTGTTGTTAGGGGTTTAGTGTTGTTTCTTGTTGGGGTTTAGTGGTTTTTGTTGTTAGGGTGTTAGTGTTGTTTGTTGTTAGGGGTTTAGGGTTGTTTGTTGTTAGGGGTTTAAGGTTGTTTGTTGTTAGGAGGTTAGGGTTGTTTGTTGTTACGGGGTTAGGTTAGTTTCTTCTTAGGGGTTTAGTGTTGTTTGTTTTTAGGGTTTTAGTGTTTGTTGTTAAGGGTTTAGGGTTGTTTCTTGTTGGGGTTTAGTAGTTTTTGTTGTTAGGGTGTTAGTTTTGTTTGTTGTTAGGGCGTTAGTGTAGTTTGTTCTTACGGGGTTAGTGTTGTTTGTGGTTAGGGTGTTAGTGTTGTTTGTGGTTAGGGGGTGTGCGTTGTTGGTTGTTAGGGGGTTAGGATTGTTTGTTGTTAGGGGTTTAGGGTTGTTTGTTGTTAGGGGGTTAAGGATGTTTGTTGTTAGGACGTTAGGGTTGTTTGTTGTTACATTGTTAGGTTAGTTTCTTATTAGGGGTTTAGTGTTGTTTGTTGTTAGGGGGTTAGTGTTTGTTGTTACGGGTTTAGTGTTGTTTCTTGTTGGGGTTTAGTGGTTTTCATTGTTAGGGTGTTAGTGCTGTTTGTTCTTAGGTGTTTAGGGTTGTTTGTTGTTAGGGGGTTAGTGTTTGTTGTTAGGGGTTTAAGGTTGTTTCTTGTTGGAGTTTAGTAGTTTTTCTTGTTAGGGTGTTAGTGTTGTTTGTGGTTAGGGGGTTAGTGTTGTTGTTTGTTAGGGGGTTAGGGTTGTTTGTTGTTGGGGTTTAGTGTTTTTTGTTGTTAGGGTTTTAGTGTTGTTTGTTGTTAGGGGTTTAGGGTTGTTTGTTGTTAGGGGTTTAAGGTTGTTTGTTGTTAGGAGGTTAGGGTTGTTTGTTGTTACGGGGTTAGGTTAGTTTCTTGTTAGGGGTTTCGTTTTGTTTGTTGTTAGAGGGTTATTGTTGTTTGTTGTTAGGGGTTTAGAGTTGTTTCTTGTCGGGGTTTAGATGTTTTTGTTGTTAGGGTGTTAGTGTTGTTTGTGGTTAGGGGGTTAGTGTTGTTGGTTGTTAGGGGGTTAGGGTTGTTTGTTGTTAGAAGGTTAGTGTTGTTTGTTGTTAGGAGTTTAGGGTTGTTTGTTTTTAGGGGGTTAGTGTTGTTTGTTTTTAGGGGTTAGGTTTGTTTGTTGTTACGGGGTTAGGGTAGGTCCTTGTTAGGGGGTTAGTGTTGTTTGTTGTTGGTGGGTTAGGGTAGTTTGTTGTTTGGTTAGGGTTGTGTGTTGTTAGGGGGTTAGTGTGGTTTGTTGTTAGGGGTTTAGGGTTGTTTCTTGTTGGGGTTTAGTGGTTTTTGTTGTTAGGGTGTTAGTGTTGTTTGTGGTTAGGGGGTTAGTGTTGTTGGTTGTTAGAGGGATAGGAATGTTTGTTGTTAGGGGGTTAGGGTTGTTTGTTGTTAGTGGGTTAGGGTTGTTTGTTGTTTGGTTAGGGTTGTGTGTTGTTAGGGTGTTAGTGTTGTTTGTTGTTACGGTTTTAGGGTTATTTCTTGTTGGGGTTTAGTGATATTTGTGGTTAGGGTGTTAGTGTTTTTTGTGGTTAGGGGGTTGGTGTTGTTGGTTGTTAGGGGGATAGGATTGTTTGTTGTTAGGGGGTTAGGGTTGTTTGTTGTTTGGGGGTTAGGGTTGTTTGTTGTTAAGGGGTTAGTGTTGTTTGATGTTAGGGGTTAGGGTTTTTTATTGTTAGGGGATTAGAGTAGTTTGTTGTTGGAGGTTAGGGTTGTTTGTTGTTAGCGGGTTAGGGTTGTTGTTAGGTGGTTAGTGTTGTTTCTATTTAGGGGTTTGGGGTTGTTTCTTGTTGAGGTTTAGTGGTTTATGTTGTTAGGCTGTTAGTGTTGTTTGTGGTTAGGGGGTTAGTGTTGTTTGATGTTAGGGGTTTAGTGTTGTTTGTTGTTAGGGTGTTAGGGTTGTTTGTTGTTAGTGGGTTAGTGTTGTTTGTTGTTAGTGGGTTAGTGTTTTTGGTTTTTAGGGGTTAGAGTTGTTTGTTGTTAGTGGTTTAGTGGTGTTTGTTGTCAGGGGTTCAGAGTTGTTTGTTCTTAGGGGGTTAGAGTTGTTTGTTGTTAGAGGATTTGGGTTCTTTCTTGTTAGGGTTTTAGTGTTGTTTGCTGTTAGGTTTTTAGGATTGTTGTTAGGGGGTTAGTGGTGTTTGTTGTTAGGGGGTTAGTGTTTTTTGT
This sequence comes from Loxodonta africana, assembly GCF_030014295.1. NCBI lineage: Eukaryota > Metazoa > Chordata > Mammalia > Proboscidea > Elephantidae > Loxodonta > Loxodonta africana. The sequence continues at coordinate 218,141 of NW_026974878.1, read as the reverse complement.
TGTTAGGCGGTTAGTGTTGTTTCTTGTTAGAGAGTTAGGGTTCTTTGTTGTTAGGGGTTAGGGTTGTTTGTTGTTAGTGGGTTAGAGTAGTTTGTTGTTGAGGGTTAGGGTTGTTTGTTGTTAGGGGGTTAGAGTTGTTGTTAGGTGGTTAGTGTTGTTTCTATTTAGGGGTTTCGGGTTGTTTCTTGTTGAGGTTTAGTGGTTTTTGTTGTTAGGGTGTTAGTGTTGTTTGTGGTTAGGGGTTAGTGTTGTTTGTATTTAGGGGTTTAGGGTTGTTTCTTGTTGGGCTTTAGTGGTTTTTGTTGTTAGGGTGTTAGTGTTGTTTGTGGTTGGGGGTTAGTGTTGTTTGTTCTTACGGGGTTAGTGTTGTTTGTGGTTAGGGTGTTAGTGTTCTTTGTGGTTAGGGGGTGAGTGTTGTTGGTTGTTAGGGGGATAGGATTGTTTGTTGTTAGGGGTTTAGGGTTGTTTGTTGTTAGGGGGTTAAGGTTGTTTGTTGTTAGGAGGTTAGGGTTGTTTGTTGTTACAGGGTTAGGTTAGTTTCTTGTTAGGGGTTTAGTGTTGTTTGTTGTTAGGGGGTTAGTGTTTGTTGTTAGGGGTTTAGTGTTGTTTCTTGTTGGGGTTTAGTGTTTTTTGTGGTTAGGGTGTTAGTGTTGTTTGTTGTTAGGGGTTTAGGGTTGTTTGTTGTTAGGGGTTTAAGGTTGTTTGTTGTTAGGAGGTTAGGGTTGTTTGTTGTTACAGGGTTAGGTTAGTTTCTTGTTAGGGGGTTAGTGTTTGTTGTTAGGGGTTTAGTGTTGTTTCTTGTTGGGGTTTAGTGGTTTTTGTTGTTAGGGTGTTAGTGTTGTTTGTTGTTAGGGGGTTAGTGTTGTTTGTTCTTACGGGGTTAGTGTAGTTTGTGGTTAGGGTGTTAGTGTTGTTTGTGGATAGGGGGTGTGCGTTGTTGGTTGTTAGGGGGTTAGGATTGTTTGTTGTTAGGGGTTTAGGGTTGTTTGTTGTTAGGGGGTTAAGGTTGTTTGTTGTTAGGAGGTTAGGGTTGTTTGTTGTTACAGGGTTAGGTTAGTTTCTTGTTAGGGGTTTAGTGTTGTTTGTTGTTAGGGGGTTAGTGTTTGTTGTTAGGGGTTTAGTGTTGTTTCTTGTTGGGGTTTAGTGTTTTTTGTTGTTAGGGTGTTAGTGTTTTTTGTTGTTAGGGGTTTAGGGTTGTTTGTTGTTAGGGGTTTAAGGTTGTTTGTTGTTAGGAGGTTAGGGTTGTTTGTTGTTACAGGGTTAGGTTAGTTTCTTGTTAGGGGTTTAGTGTTGTTTGTTGTTAGGGGGTTAGCGTTTGTTGTTAGGGGTTTAGGGTTGTTTCTTTTTGGGGTTTAGTAGTTTTCGTTGTTAGGGTGTTAGTGTTGTTTGTGGTTAGGGGGTTAGTGTTGTTTGTTCTTACGGGGTTAGTGTTGTTTGTGGTTAGGGTGTTAGTGTTGTTTGTGGTTAGGGGGTGAGAGTTGTTGGTTGTTAGGGGGTTAGCATTGTTTGTTGTTAGGGGTTTAGGGTTGTTTGTTGTTAGGGGGTTAAGGTGGTTTGTTGTTAGGAGGTTAGGGCTGTTTGTTGTTACAGGGTTAGGTTAGTTTCTTGTTAGGGGTTTAGTGTTGTTTGCTGTTAGGGGGTTAGTGTTTGTTGTTAGGGGTTTAGTGTTGTTTCTTGTTGGGGTTTAGTGGTTTTTGTTGTTAGGGTGTTAGTGTTGTTTTTTGATAGGGGTTTAGGGTTGTTTTTTGTTAGGGGTTTAAGGTTGTTTGCTGTTAGGAGGTTAGGGTTGTTTGTTGTTACAGGGTTAGGTTAGTTTCTTGTTAGGGGTTTAGTGTTGTTTGTTGTTAGGGGGTTAGTGTTTGTTGTTAGGGGTTTAGGGTTGTTTCTTGTTGGGGTTTAGTAGTTTTTGTTGTTAGGGTGTTAGTGTTGTTTGTGGTTAGGGGGTTAGTGTTGTTTGTTCTTACGGGGTTAGTGTTGTTTGTGGTTAGGGTGTTAGTGTTGTTTGTGGATAGGGGGTGTGCGTTGTTGGTTGTTAGGGGGTTAGGATTGTTTGTTGTTAGGGCTTTAGGGTTGTTTGTTGTTAGGGGGTTAAGGTTGTTTGTTGTTAGGAGGTTAGGGTTGTTTGTTGTTACAGGGTTAGGTTAGTTTCTTGTTAGGGGTTTAGTGTTGTTTGTTGTTAGGGGGTTAGTGTTTGTTGTTAGGGCTTTAGTGTTGTTTCTTGTTGGGGTTTAGTGGTTTTTGCTGTTAGGGTGTTAGTGTTGATTCTTGTTAGGGGTTTAGGGTTGTTTGTTGTTAGGGGTTTAAGGTTGTTTGTTGTTAGGAGGTTAGGGTTGTTTGTTGTTACCGGGTTAGGTTAGTTTCTTGTTAGCGGTTTAGTGTTGTTTGTTGTTAGGGGGTTAGTGTTTGTTGTTAGGGGTTTAGGGTTGTTTCTTGTTGGGGTTTAGTAGTTTTTGTTGTTAGGGTGTTAGTGTTGTTTGTGATTAGGGGGTTAGTGTTGTTTGTTCTTACGGGGTTAGTGTTGTTTGTGGTTAGGGTGTTAGTGTTGTTTGTGGTTAGGGGGTGAGCGTTGTTGGTTGTTAGGGGGTTAGGATTCTTTGTTGTTAGGGGGTTAAGGTTGATTGTTGTTAGGAGGTTAGGGTTGTTTGTTGTTACAGGGTTAGGTTAGTTTCTTGTTAGGAGTTTAGTGTTGTTTGTTGTTAGGGGGTTAGTGTTTGTTGTGAGGGGTTTAGTGTTGTTTCTTGTTGGGGTTTAGTGGTTTTTGTTGTTAGGGTGTTAGTGTTGTTTGTGGTTAGGGGGTTAGTGTTGTTGTTTGTTAGGGGGTTAGGGTTGTTTGTTGTTAGAAGGTTAGGGTTGTTTGTTGTTACAGGGTTAGGTTAGTTTCTTGTTAGGGGTTTAGTGTTGTTTGTTGTTAGGAGGTTAGTGTTTGTTGTTAGGGGTTCAGTGTTGTTTCTTGTTGGGGTTTAGTGGTTTTTGCTTTTATGGTGTTAGTGTTGTTTGTTGTTAGGGTGTGAAAGTTGTTTGTTTTTTGGGGTTTCTGTTGTTCTTTAGGGGGTTAGTTTTGTTTGTTGTTAGTGGGTTAGTGTTGTTTGTAGTTAGGGGATTAGGGTTGTTGTTAGAGGGTTAGTGTTGTTTGTTGTTGGGGCTTAGTGTTGTTTATTTTTAGGGGGTTAGGGATCTTTGTTGTTAGGGTGTTAGTGTTTTTTGTTGTTAGGGGGTTAGTGTTGTTTGTTGTTAGGTGTTTAGGGTTGTTTCTTGTTGGGGTTTCGTAGTTTTAGTTGTTAGGGTGTTAGTGTTGTTTGTGGTTAGGGGCTTAGTGTTGTTGTTTGTTAGGGGGTTAGGGTTGTTTGTTGTTAGGAGGTTAGGGTTGTTTGTTGTTACAGGGTTAGGTTAGTTTTTTTGTTAGGGGTTTAGTGTTGTTTGTTGTTAGGGGGTTAGTGTTTGTTGTTAGGGTTTTAGTGTTGTTTATTGTTGGGGTTTAGTGGTTTTTGTTGTTAGGGTGTTAGTGTTGTTTGTTGTTAGGGGTTTAGTGTTGTTTGTTGTTAGGGGTTTAAGGTTGTTTGTTGTTAGGAGGTTAGGATTGTTTGTTGTTACGGGTTTAGGTTAGTTTCTTGTTAGGGGTTTAGTGTTGTTTGTTGTTAGGGGGTTAGTGTTTGTTGTTAGGGGTTTAGTGTTGTTTCTTGTTGTGGTTTAGTGGTTTTTGTTGTTACGGTGTTAGTGTTGTTTGTTGTTAGGGATTTAAGGTTGTTTTTTGTTAGGAGGTTAGGGTTGTTTGTTGTTACGGGATTAGGTAAGTTTCTTGTTAGGGTTTTAGTGTTGTTGTTGTTAGGGGGTTAGTGTTTGTTGTTAGGGGTTTAGGGTTGTTTCTTGTTGGGTTTAGTAGTTTTTGATGTTAGGGTGTTAGTGTTGTTTGTTGTTAGTGGGTTAGTGTAGTTTGTTCTTACAGGGTTAGTGTTGTTTGTGGTTAGCGTGTTAGTGCTGTTTGTGGTCAGGGGGTGTGCGTTGTTGGTTGTTAGGGGGTTAGGTTAGTTTCTTGTTAGGGGTTTTGTGTTGTTTGCTGTTAGGGGGTTAGTGTTTGTTGTTAGGGGTTTAGGGTGGTTTCTTGTTGGGGTTTAGTAGTTTTTGTTGTTAGGGTGTTAGTGTTGTTTGTGGTTAGGGTGTTAGTGTTGTTTGTGGTTAGGGGGTTAGTGTTGTTGTTTGTTAGGGGGTTAGGGTTGTTTGTTGTTAGAAGGTTAGGGTTGTTTGTTGTTAGGGGTTTAGGGTTGTTTGTTGTTAGGAGGTTAGGGTTGTTTGTTGTTACGGGGTTAGGTTAGTTTCTTGTTAGCGGTTTAGTGTTTTTTGTTGTTAGGGGGTTAGCGTTTGTTGTTAGGGGTTTAGGGTTGTTTCTTGTTGGGGTATAGTAGTTTTTGTTGTTAGGGTGTTAGTGTTGTTTGTGGTTAGGGGGTTAGTGTTGTTTGTTCTTACGGGGTTAGTGTTGTTTGTGGTTAGGGTGTTAGTGTAGTTTGTGGTTAGGGGGTGAGAGTTGTTGGTTGTTAGGGGGTTAGAATTGTTTGTTGTTAGGGGTTTAGGGTTGTTTGTTGTTAGGGGTTTAAGGTTGTTTGTTGTTAGGAGGTTAGGGTTGTTTGTTGTTACAGGTTAAGGTTAGTATCTTGTTAGGGGTTTAGTGTTGTTTGTTGTTAGGGGGTTAGTGTTTGTTGTTAGGGGTTTAGTGTTGTTTCTTGTTGGGGTTTAGTGTTTTTTGTTGTTAGGGTGTTAGTGTTGTTTGTTGTTAGGGGTTTAGGGTTGTTTGTTGTTAGGGGTTTAAGGTTGTTTGTTGTTAGGAGGTTAGGGTTGTTTGTTGTTACAGGGTTAGGTTAGTTTCTTGTTAGGGGTTTAGTGTTGTTTGTTGTTAGGGGGTTAGTGTTTGTTGTTAGGGGTTTAGTGTTGTTTCTTGTTGGGGTTTAGTGGTTTTTGTTGTTAGGGTGTTAGTGTTGTTTGTTGTTAGGGGTTTAGTGTTGTTTATTGTTAGGGGTTTAAGGTTGTTTGTTGTTAGGAGGTTAGGATTGTTTGTTGTTACGGGTTTAGGTTAGTTTCTTGTTAGGGGTTTAGTGTTGTTTGTTGTTAGGGTGTTAGTGTTTGTTGTTAGGGGTTTAGGGTTGTTTCTTGTTGGGGTTTAGTAGTTTTTGTTGTTAGGGTGTTAGTGTTGTTTGTTGTTAGGGGGTTAGTGTTGTTTGTGGATAGGGGGTGCGCGTTGTTGGTTGTTAGGGGGTTAGGATTGTTTGTTGTTAGGGGTTTAGGGTTGTTTGTTGTTAGGGGGTTAAGGTTGTTTGTTGTTAGGAGGTTAGGGTTGTTTGTTGTTACAGGGTTAGGTTAGTTTCTTGTTAGGGGTTTAGTGTTGTTTGTTGTTAGGGGGTTAGTGTTTGTTGTTAGGGGTTTAGTGTTGTTTCTTGTTGGGGTTTAGTGTTTTTTGTTGTTAGGGTGTTAGTGTTTTTTGTTGTTAGGGGTTTAGGGTTGTTTGTTGTTAGGGGTTTAAGGTTGTTTGTTGTTAGGAGGTTAGGGTTGTTTGTTGTTACAGGGTTAGGTTAGTTTCTTGTAAGGGGTTTAGTGTTGTTTGTTGTTAGGGGGTTAGTGTTTGTTGTTAGGGGTTTAGGGTTGTTTCTTTTTGGAGTTTAGTAGTTTTTGTTGTTAGGGTGTTAGTGTTGTTTGTGGTTAGGGGGTTAGTGTTGTTTGTTCTTACGGAGTTAGTGTTGTTTGTGGTTAGGGTGTTAGTGTTGTTTGTGGTTAGGGGGTGAGAGTTGTTGGTTGTTAGGGGGTTAAGATTGTTTGTTGTTAGGGGTTTAGGGTTGTTTGTTGTTAGGGGGTTAAGGTGGTTTGTTGTTAGGAGGTTAGGGCTGTTTTTTGTTACAGGGTTATTTTAGTTTCTTGTTAGGGGTTTAGTGTTGTTTGTTGTTAGGGGGTTAGTGTTTGTTGTTAGGGGTTTAGTGTTGTTTCTTGTTGGGGTTTAGTGGTTTTTGTTGTTAGGGTGTTAGTGTTGTTTGTTGTTAGGGGTTTAGGGTTGTTTGTTGTTAGGGGTTTAAGGTTGTTTGCTGTTAGGAGGTTAGGGATGTTTGTTGTTACGGGGTTAGGTTAGTTTCTTGTTAGGGGTTTAGTGTTGTTTGTTGTTAGGGGGTTAGTGTTTGTTGTTAGGGGTTTAGGGTTGTTTCTTGTTTGGGTGTAGTAGTTTTTGTTGTTAGGGTGTTAGTGTTGTTTGTGGTTAGGGGGTTAGTGTTGTTGTTTGTTAGGGGGTTAGGGTTGTTTGTTGTTAGGAGGTTAGGGTTGTTTGTTTTTACAGGGTTAGGTTAGTTTCTTGTTAGGGGTTTAGTGTTGTTTGTTGTTAGGGGGTTAGTGTTTGTCGTTAGGGGTTTAGTGTTGTTTCTTGTTGGGGTTTAGTGGTTTTTGTTTTTAGGGTGTTAATGTTGTTTGTTGTTAGGGGTTTAGGGTTGTTTGTTGTTAGGGGTTTAAGGTTGTTTGTTGTTAGGAGGTTAGGGTTGTTTTTTTTTACGGGGTTAGGTAAGTTTTTTGTTAGGGGTTTAGTGTTGTTTGTTGTTAGGGGGTGAGTGTTTGTTGTTAGGGGTTTAGGGTTGTTTCTTGTTGGGTTTAGTAGTTTTTGATGTTAGGGTGTTAGTGTTGTTTGTCGTTAGTGGGTTAGTGTAGTTTGTTCTTACGGGGTTAGTGTTTTTTGTGGTTAGGATGTTAGTGTTGTTTGTGGTCAGGGGGTGTACGTTGTTGGTTGTTAGGGGGTTAGGTTAGTTTCTTGTTAGGGCTTTAGTGTTGTTTGCTGTTAGGGGGTTAGTGTTTGTTGTTAGGGGTTTAGGGTTGTTTCTTGTTGGGGTTTAGTAGTTTTTGTTGTTAGGGTGTTAGTGTTGTTTGTGGTTAGGGTGTTAGTGTTGTTTGTGGTTACGGGGTTAGTGTTGTTGTTTGTTAGGGGGTTAGGGTTGTTTGTTGTTACGAGGTTAGGGTTGTTTGTTGTTACAGGGTTAGGTTAGTTTCTTGTTAGGGGTTTAGTGTTGTTTGTTGTTAGGGGGTTAGTGTTTGTTGTTAGGGGTTTAGTGTTGTTTCTTGTTGGGGTTTAGTGGTTTTTGTTGTTAGGGTGTTAGTGTTGTTTGTTGTTAGGGGTTTAGGGTTGTTTGTTGTTAGGGGTTTAAGGTTGTTTGTTGTTAGGAGGTTAGGGTTGTTTGTAGTTATGGGGTTAGGTTAGTTTCTTGAGAGGAGTTTAGTGTTGTTTGTTGTTAGCGGGTTAGTGTTTGTTGTTAGGGGTTTAGGGTTGTTTCTTGTTGGGGTTTAGTAGTTTTTGTTGTTAGGGTGTTAGAGTTGTTTGTGGTTAGAGGGTTAGTGTTGTTGTTTGTTAGCGGTTTAGAGTTGTTTGTTGTTAGGGGGTTAGGGTTGTTTTTTGTTAGGGGTTTAGGGTAGTTTATTTTTAGGGGGTTAGTGTTGTTTGTTGTTAGGTTGTTAGGATTTTTGTTAGGGGTTTAGTGGTGTTTGTTGTTAGGTGGTTAGTGTTTTTTGTTTTTAGGGTGTTAGTGTTGTTTGCGGTTAGGGTGTTAGTGCTGTTTGTGGTTAGGGGGTGAGCGTTGTTGTTTGTTAGGGTGTTAGGATTGTTTGTTGGTAGGGGTTTAATGTTTGTTGTTAGGGGGTTAAGGTTGTTTGTTATTAGGAGGTTAGGGCTGTTTGTTGTTACAGGGTTAGGTTAGTTTCTTGTTAGGGGTTTAGTGTTGTTTGTTGTTAGGGTGTTAGTGTTTGTTGTTAGGGGTTTAGGATTGTTTCTTGTTGGGGTTTAGTAGTTTTTGTTGTTAGGGTGTTAGTGTTGTTTGTGGTTAGGGGGTTAGTGTTGTTTGTGGTTAGGGTGTTAGTGTTGTTTGTTGTTAGGGGTTTAGGGTTGTTTGTTGTTAGGGGTTTAAGGTTGTTTGTTGTTAGGAGGTTAGGGTTGTTTGTTGTTACGGGGTTAGGTTAGTTTCTTGTTAGGGGTTTAGTGTTGTTTGTTGTTAGGGGGTTAGTTTTTGTTGTTAGGGGTTTAGGGTTGTTTCTTGTTGGGGTTTAGTAGTTTTTGTTGTTAGGGTGTTAGTGTTGTTTGTGGTTAGGGGGTTAGTGTTGTTGTTTGTTAGGGGGTTAAGGTTGTTTGTTGTTAGGAGGTTAGGGTTGTTTGTTTTTACAGGGTTAGGTTAGTTTCTTGTTAGAGGTTTAGTGTTGTTTGTTGTTAGGGGGTTAGTGTTTGTTGTTAGGGGTTTAGTGTTGTTTCTTGTTGGGGTTTAGTGGTTTTTGTTGTTAGGGTTTTAGTGTTGTTTGTTGTTAGGGGTTTAGGGTTGTTTGTTGTTAGGGGTTTAAGGTTGTTTGTTGTTAGGAGGTTAGGGTTGTTTGTTGTTACGGGGTTAGGTAAGTTTCTTGTTAGGGGTTTAGTGTTGTTTGTTGTTAGGGGGTTAGTGTTTGTTGTTAGAGGTTTAGGGTTGTTTCTTGTTGGGTTTAGTAGTTTTTGTTGTTAGGGTGTTAGTGTTGTTTGTTGTTAGGGGGTTAGTGTAGTTTGTTCTTACGGGGTTAGTGTTGTTTGTGGTTAGGGTGTTAGTGTTGTTTGTGGTTAGGGGGTGTGCGTTGTTGGTTGTTAGGGGGTTAGGTTAGTTTCTTGTTAGGGGTTTAGTGTTGTTTGCTGTTAGGGGGTTAGTGTTTGTTGTCAGGGGTTTAGGGTTGTTTCTTGTTGGGGTTTAGTAGTTTTTGTTGTTAGGGTGTTAGTGTTGTTTGTGGTTAGGGGGTTAGTGTTGTTTGTGGTTAGGGTGTTAGTGTTGTTTGTTGTTAGGGGTTTAAGGTTGTTTGTTGTTAGGAGGTTAGGGTTGTTTGTTGTTACAGGGTTAGGTTAGTTTCTTGTTATGGGTTTAGTGTTGTTTGTTCTTAGGGGGTTAGTGTTGTTTGTTCTTACGGGGTTAGTGTTGTTTGTGGTTAGGGTGTTAGTGTTGTTTGTGGTTAGGGGGTGTGCGTTGTTGGTTGTTAGGGGGTTAGGATGGTTTGTTGTTAGGGGTTTAGGGTTGTTTGTTGTTAGGGGGTTAAGGTTGTTTGTTGTTAGGAGGTTAGGGTTGTTTGTTGTTACGGGGTTAGGTTAGTTTCTTGTTAGGGGTTTAGTGTTTTTTGTTGTTAGGGGGTTAGTGTTTGTTGTTAGGGGTTTAGGGCTGTTTCTTGTTGGGGTTTAGTAGTTTTTGTTGTTAGGGTGTTAGTGTTGTTTGTGGTTAGGGGATTAGTGTTGTTGTTTGTTAGGGGGTTAAGGTTGTTTTTTGTTAGGAGATTAGGGTTGTTTGTTGTTACAGGGTTAGGTTAGTTTCTTGTTAGGGGTTTAGTGTTGTTTGTTGTTAGGGGGTTAGTGTTTGTTGTTAGGGGTTTAGTGTTGTTTCTTGTTGGGGTTTAGTGGTTTTTGTTGTTAGGGTGTTAGTGTTGTTTGTTGTTAGGGGTTTAGGGTTGTTTGTTGTTAGGGGTTTAAGGTTGTTTGTTGTTAGGAGGTTAGGGTTGTTTGTTGTTACGGGGTTAGGTTAGTTTCTTCTTAGGGGTTTAGTGTTGTTTGTTTTTAGGGTTTTAGTGTTTGTTGTTAAGGGTTTAGGGTTGTTTCTTGTTGGGGTTTAGTAGTTTTTGTTGTTAGGGTGTTAGTTTTGTTTGTTGTTAGGGCGTTAGTGTAGTTTGTTCTTACGGGGTTAGTGTTGTTTGTGGTTAGGGTGTTAGTGTTGTTTGTGGTTAGGGGGTGTGCGTTGTTGGTTGTTAGGGGGTTAGGATTGTTTGTTGTTAGGGGTTTAGGGTTGTTTGTTGTTAGGGGGTTAAGGATGTTTGTTGTTAGGACGTTAGGGTTGTTTGTTGTTACATTGTTAGGTTAGTTTCTTATTAGGGGTTTAGTGTTGTTTGTTGTTAGGGGGTTAGTGTTTGTTGTTACGGGTTTAGTGTTGTTTCTTGTTGGGGTTTAGTGGTTTTCATTGTTAGGGTGTTAGTGCTGTTTGTTCTTAGGTGTTTAGGGTTGTTTGTTGTTAGGGGGTTAGTGTTTGTTGTTAGGGGTTTAAGGTTGTTTCTTGTTGGAGTTTAGTAGTTTTTCTTGTTAGGGTGTTAGTGTTGTTTGTGGTTAGGGGGTTAGTGTTGTTGTTTGTTAGGGGGTTAGGGTTGTTTGTTGTTGGGGTTTAGTGTTTTTTGTTGTTAGGGTTTTAGTGTTGTTTGTTGTTAGGGGTTTAGGGTTGTTTGTTGTTAGGGGTTTAAGGTTGTTTGTTGTTAGGAGGTTAGGGTTGTTTGTTGTTACGGGGTTAGGTTAGTTTCTTGTTAGGGGTTTAGTGTTGTTTGTTGTTAGGGGGTTAGTGTTTGTTGTTAGGGGTTTAGGGTTGTTTCTTGTTGGGGTTTAGTAGTTTTTGTTGTTAGGGTGTTAGTGTTGTTTGTTGTTAGGGAGTTAGTGTTGTTTGTTCTTACGGGGTTAGTGTTGTTTGTGGTTAGGGTGTTAGTGTTGTTTGTGGTTAGGGGGTGTGCGTTGTTGGTTGTTAGGGGGTTAGGATGGTTTGTTGTTAGGGGTTTAGGGTTGTTTGTTGTTAGGGTGTTAGTGTTGTTTGTTGTTAGGGGTTTACGGTTGTTTGTTGTTAGAGGGTTAGTGTTTGTTGTTAGGGGTTTAAGGTTGTTTCTTGTTGGAGTTTAGTAGTTTTTGTTGTTAGGGTGTTAGTGTTGTTTGTGGTTAGGGGGTTAGTGTTGTTTGTTAGGGGGTTAGGGTTGTTTGTTGTTAGAAGGTTAGGGTTGTTTGTTGTTAGGGGTTTAGGGTTGTTTGTTGTTAGGTGGTTAGGGTTGTTTGTTGTTTCAGGGTTAGGTTAGTTTCTTGTTAGGGGTTTAGTGTTTTTTGTTGTTACGGGGTTAGTGTTTGTTGTTAGGGGTTTAGGGTTGTTTCTTGTTGGGGTATAGTAGTTTTTGTTGTTAGGGTGTTAGTGTTGTTTGTGGTTAGGGGGTTAGTGTTGTTGTTCTTACGGGGTTAGTGTTGTTTGTGGTTAGGGTGTTAGTGTTGTTTGTGCTTAGGGGGTGAGAGTTGTTGGTTGTTAAGGGGTTAGGATTGTTTGTTGTTAGGGGTTTAGGGTTGTTTGTTGTTAGGAGGTTAGGGTTGTTTGTTGTTACGGGTTTAGGTTAGTTTCTTGTTAGGGGTTTAGTGTTGTTTGCTGTTAGGGGGTTAGTGTTTGTTGTTAGGGGTTTAGGATTGTTTCTTGTTGGGGTTTAGTAGTTTTTGTTGTTAGGGTGTTAGTGTTGTTTGTGGTTAGGGGGTTAGTGTTGTTGTTTGTTAGGGGGTTAGGGTTGTTTGTTGTTAGGAGGTTAGGGTTGTTTGTTGTTACAGGGTTAGGTTAGTTTCTTGTTAGGGGTTTAGTGTTGTTTGTTGTTAGGGGGTTAGTGTTTGTTGTTAGGGGTTTAGTGTTGTTTCCTGTTGGGGTTTAGTGGTTTTTGTTGTTAGGGTGTTAGTGTTGTTTGTTGTTAGGGGTTTAGGGTTGTTTGTTGTTAGGGGTTTAAGGTTGTTTGTTGTTAGGAGGTTAGGGTTGTTTGTTGTTACGGGGTTAGGTTAGTTTCTTGTTAGGGGTTTAGTGTTGTTTGTTGTTAGGGGGTTAGTGTTTGTTGTTAGGGGTTTAGGGTTGTTTCTTGTTGGGGTTTAGTAGTTTTTGTTGTTAGGGTGTTAGTGTTGTTTGTTGTTAGGGGGTTAGTGTTGTTTGTTCTTACGGGGTTAGTGTTGTTTGTGGTTAGGGTGTTAGTGTTGTTTGTGGTTAGGGGGTGTGCGTTGTTGGTTGTTAGGGGGTTAGGATTGTTTGTTGTTAGGGGTTTAGGGTTGTTTGTTGTTAGGGGGTTAAGGTTGTTTGTTGTTAGGAGGTTAGGGATCTTTGTTGTTACAGGGTTAGGTTAGTTTCATGTTAGGGGTTTAGTGTTGTTTGTTGTTAGGAGGTTAGTGTTTGTTGTTAGGGGTTTAGTGTTGTTTCTTGTTGGGGTTTAGTGGTTTTTGTTCTTAGGGTGTTAGTGTTGTTTGTTGTTAGGGGTTTAGGGTTGTTTGTTGTTAGGGGTTTAAGGTTGTTTGTTGTTAGGAGGTTAGGGTTGTTTGTTGTTACGGGTTTAGGTTAGTTTCTTGTTAGGGATTTAGTGTTTTTGGTTGTTAGGGGGTTAGTGTTTGTTGTTAGGGGTTTAAGGTTGTTTGTTGTTAGGGGGTTAAGGTTGTTTGTTGTTAGGAGGTTAGGGTTGTTTGTTCTTACAGGGTTAGGTAAGTTTCTTCTTAGGGGTTTAGTGTTCTTTGTTGGTAGGGGGTTAGTGTTTGTTGTTAGGGGTTTAGGGTTGTTTCTTGTTGGGGTTTAGTAGTTTTTGTTGTTAGGGTGCTAGTGTTGTTCGTTGTTAGGGGGTTAGTGTTGTTTGTTCTTACGGGGTTAGTGTTGTTTGTGGTTAGGGGGTGAGCGTTGTTGGTTGTTAGGGTGTTAGGATTGTTTGTTGTTAGGGGTTTAAGGTTGTTTGTTGTTAGGAGGTTTGGGTTGTTTGTTGTTACGGGGTTACGTTAGTTTCTTGTTAGGGGTTTAGTGTTGTTTGTTGTTAGGGGGTTAGTGTTGTTTGTTCTTACAGGGTTAGTGTTTTTTTGGTTAGGGCGTGAGCGTTGTTGGTTGTTAGGGGGTTAGGATTGTTTGTTGTTAGGTTTTTAGGGTTGTTTGTTGTTAGAGGGTTAAGGTTGTTTGTTTTTTAGGAGGTTAGGGCTGTTTGTTGTTACAGGGTTAGGTTAGTTTCTTGTTAGGGGTTTAGTGTTGTTTGTTGTTAGGGGGTTAGTGTTTGTTGTTAGGGGTTTAGTGTTGTTTCTTGTTGGGGTTTAGTGGTTTTTGTTGTTAGGGTGTTAGTGTTGTTTTTTGTTAGGGGTTTAGGGTTGTTTGTTGTTAGGGGTTTAAGGTTGTTTGTTGTTAGGAGGTTAGGGTTGTTTGTTGTTACGGGTTTAGGTTAGTTTCTTGTTAGGGGTTTAGTGTTGTTTGTTGTTAGGGGGTTAGTGTTTGTTGTTAGGGGTTTAGGGTTGTTTCTTGTTGGGGTTTAGTAGTTTTTCTTGTTAGGGGTTTAGTGTTGTTTGTTGTTAGGGGGCTAGTTTTTGTTGTTAGGGGTTTAGGGTTGTTTCTTGTTGGGGTTTAGTAGTTTTAGTTGTTAGGGTGTTAGTGTTGTTTGTGGTTAGGGGCTTAGTGTTGTTGTTTGTTAGGGGGTTAGGGTTGTTTGTTGTTAAGAGGTTAGGGTTGTTTGTTGTTACAGGGTTAGGTTTGTTTATTGTTAGGGGTTTAGTGTTGTTTGTTGTTAGGGGGTTAGTGTTTGTTGTTAGGGGATTAGTGTTGCTTCTTGTTGGAGTTTACTGGTTTTTGTTGTTAGGGTGTTAGTGTTGTTTGTTGTTAGGGGTTTAGGTTTGTTTGTTGTTAGGGGTTTAAGGTTGTTTGTTGTTAGGAGTTTAGGGGTGTTTGTTGTTACGGGTTTAGGTTAGTTTCCTGTTACGGGTTTAGTGTTGTTTGTTGTTGGGGGTTAGTGTTTGTTGTTAGGGGTTTAGGGTTGTTTCTTGTTGGGGTTTAGTAGTTTTTCTTGTTAGGGTGTTGGTGTTGTTTGTTGTTAGGGGGTTAGTGTTGTTTGTTCTTACGGGGTTAGTGTTGTTTGTGGTTAGGGTGTTAGTGTTGTTTGTGGATAGGGGGTGTGCGTTGTTGGTTGTTAGGGGGTTAGGATTGTTTGTTGTTAGGGGTTTAGGGTTGTTTGTTGTTAGGGGGTTAAGGTGGTTTGTTGTTAGGAGGTTAGGGCTGTTTGTTGTTACAGTGTTAGGTTAGTTTCTTGTTAGGGGTTTAGTGTTGTTTGTTGTTAGGGGGTTAGTGTTTGTTGTTAGGGGTTTAGTGTTGTTTCTTTTTGGGGTTTAGTGGTTTTTGTTGTTAGGGTGTTAGTGTTGTTTGTTGTTAGGGGTTTAGGGTTGTTTGTTGTTAGGGGTTTAAGGTTGTTTGCTGTTAGGAGGTTAGGGTTGTTTGTTGTTACGGGGTTAGGTTAGTTTCTTGTTAGGGGTTTAGTGTTGTTTGTTGTTAGGGGGTTAGTGTTTGTTGTTAGGGGTTTAGGGTTGTTTCTTGTTGGGGTTTACTAGTTTTTGTTGTTAGGGTGTTAGTGTTGTTTGTGGTTAGGGGGTTAGTGTTGTTGTTTGTTAGGGGGTTAGGGTTGTTTGTTGTTAGGAGGTTAGGATTGTTTGTTTTTACAGGGTTAGGTTAGTTTCTTGTTACGGGTTTAGTGTTGTTAGTTGTTAGGGGGTTAGTGTTTGTTGTTAGGGGTTTAGTGTTGTTTCTTGTTGGCGTTTAGTGGTTTTTGTTGTTAGGGTGTTAGTGTTGTTTGTTGTTAGGGGGTTAGTGTTGTTTGTTCTTACGGGGTTAGTGTTGTTTGTGGTTAGGGTGTTAGTGTTGTTTGTGGTTAGGGGGTGTGCGTTGTTGGTTGTTAGGGGGTTAGGATGGTTTGTTGTTAGGGGTTTAGGGTTGTTTGTTGTTAGGGGGTTAAGGTTGTTTGTTGTTAGGAGGTTAGGGATATTTGTTGTTACAGGGTTAGGTTAGTTTCTTGTTAGGGGTTTAGTGTTGTTTGATGTTAGGGGGTTAGTGTTTGTTGTTAGGGGTTTAGTGTTGTTTCTTGTTGGGGTTTAGTGGTTTTTGTTGTTAGGGTGTTAGTGTTGTTTGTTGTTAGGGGTTTAGGGTTGTTTGTTGTTGCGGTTTAGTGGTTTTTGTTGTTAGGGTGTTAGTGTTGTTTGTTGTTAGGGGTTTAGGGTTGTTTGTTGTTAGGGGTTTAAGGTTGTTTGTTGTTAGGAGGTTAGGGTTTTTTGTTGTTACGGGGTTATGTTAGTTTCTTGTTAGGGGTTTAGTGTTTTTTGTTGTTAGGTTGTTAGTGTTTGTTGTTAGGGGTTTAGGGCTGTTTCTTGTTGGGGTTTAGTAGTTTTTGTTCTTAGGGTGTTAGTGTTGTTTGTGGTTAGGGTGTTAGTGATGTTGTTTGTTAGGGGGTTAAGGTTGTTTTTTGTTAGGAGGTTAGGGTTGTTTGTTGTTACAGAGTTAGGTTAGTTTCTTGTTAAGTGTTTAGTGTTGTTTGTTGTTAGGGGGTTAGTGTTTGTTGTTAGGGGTTTAGTGTTGTTTCTTGTTGGGGTTTAGTGGTTTTTGTTGTTAGGGTGTTAGTGTTCTTTGTTGTTAGGGGTTTAGGGTTGTTTGTTGTTAGGGGTTTAAGGTTGTTTGTTGTTAGGAGGTTAGGGTTGTTTGTTGTTACGGGGTTAGGTTAGTTTCTTGTTAGGGGTTTAGTGTTGTTTCCTGTTAGGGGGTTAGTGTTTGTTGTTAGGGGTTTAGGGTTGTTTCTTGTTGGGGTTTAGTAGTTTTTGTTTTTAGGGTGTTAGTGTTGTTTGTGGTTAGGGGGTTAGTGTTGTTTGTTCTTACGGGGTTAGTGTTGTTTGTGGTTAGGGTGTTAGTGTTGTTTGTGGTTAGCGGGTGAGAGTTGTTGGTTGTTAGGGGGTTAGGATTGTTTGTTGTTAGGGGCTTAGGGTTGTTTGTTGTTAGGGGGTTAAGGTTTTTTGTTGTTAGGAAGTTAGGGCTGTTTGTTGTTACAGGGTTAGGTTAGTTTTTTGTTAGGGGTTTAGTGTTGTTTGTTGTTAGGGGGTTAGTGTTTGTTGTTAGCGGTTTAGTGTTGTTTCTTGTTGGGGTTTAGTGGTTTTTGTTGTTAGGGTGTTAGTGTTGTTTGTTGTTAGGGGTTTAAGGTTGTTTGTTGTTAGGAGGTTAGTGTTGTTTGTTGTTACGTGTTTAGGTTAGTTTCCTGTTAGGGGTTTAGTGTTGTTTGTTGTTAGGGGGTTAGTGTTTGTTGTTAGGGGTTTAGGGTTGTTTCTTGTTGGGGTTTAGTAGTTTTTGTTGTTAGGGTGTTAGTGTTGTTTGTTGTTAGGGGGTTAGTGTTGTTTGTTCCTACGAGGTTAGTGTTGTTTGTGGTTAGGGTGTTAGTGTTGTTTGTGGTTAGGGGGTGTGCGTTGTTGGTTGTTAGGGGGTTAGGATTGCTTGTTGTTAGGGGTTCAGGGTTGTTTGTTGTTAGGGAGTTAAGATTGTTTGTTGTTAGGAGGTTAGGGTTGTTTGTTGTTACAGGGTTAGGTTAGTTTCTTGTTAGGAGTTTAGTGTTGTTTGTTGTTAGGGGGTTAATGTTTGTTGTTAGGGGTTTAGTGTTGTTTCTTGTTTGGGTTTAGTGTTTTTTGTTGTTACGGTGTTAGTGTTTTTTGTTGTTAGGGGTTTAGGGTTGTTTGTTGTTAGGGGTTTCAGGTTGTTTGTTGTTAGGAGGTTAGGGTTGTTTGTTGTTACAGGGTTAGGTTAGTTTCTTGTTAGGGGTTTAGTGTTGTTTGTTGTTAGGGGGTTAGTGTTTGTTGTTAGGGGTTTAGGGTTGCTTCTTTTTGGGGTTTAGTAGTTTTTGTTGTTAGGGTGTTAGTGTTGTTTGTGCTTAGGGGGTTAGTGTTGTTTGTTCTTACGGGGTTAGTGTTGGTTGTGGTTAGGGTGTTAGTGTTGTTTGTGGTTAGGCGGTTAGAGTTGTTGGTTGTTAGGGGGTTAGGATTGTTTGTTGTTAGGGGTTTAGGGTTGTTTGTTGTTAGGGGGTTAAGGTGGTTTGTTGTTAGGAGGTTAGGGCTGTTTGTTGTTTCAGGGTTAGGTTAGTTTCCTGTTAGGGGTTTAGTGTTGTTTGTTGTTAGGGGGTTAGTGTTTGTTGTTAGGGGTTTAGTGTTGTTTCTTTTTGGGGTTTAGTGGTTTTTGTTGTTAGGGTGTTAATGTTGTTTGTTGTTAGGGGTTTAGGGTTGTTTGTTGTTAGGGGTTTAAGGTTGTTTGCTGTTAGGAGGTTAGGGTTGTTTGTTGTTACGGGGTTAGGTTAGTTTCTTGTTAGGGGTGTAGTGTTGTTTGTTGTTAGGGGGTTAGTGTTTGTTGTTAGGGGTTTAGGGTTGTTTCTTGTTGGGGTTTACTAGTTTTTGTTGTTAGGGTGTTAGTGTTGTTTGTGGTTAGGGGGTTAGTGTTGTTGTTTGTTAGGGGGTTAGGGTTGTTTGTTGTTAGGAGGTTAGGGTTGTTTGTTTTTACAGGGTTAGGTTAGTTTCTTGTTACGGGTTTAGTGTTGTTTGTTGTTAGGGGGTTAGTGTTTGTTGTTAGGGGTTTAGTGTTGTTTCTTGTTGGGGTTTAGTGGTTTTTGTTGTTAGGGTGTTAGTGTTGTTTGTTGTTAGGGGTTTAGGGTTGTTTGTTGTTAGGGGTTTAAGGTTGTTTGTTGTTAGGAGGTTAGGGTTGTTTGTTGTTACCGGGTTAGGTTAGTTTCTTGTTAGGGGTTTAGTGTTGTTTGTTGTTAGGGAGTTAGTGTTTGTTGTTAGGGGTTTAGGGTTGTTTCTTGTTGGGGTTTAGTAGTTTTTGTTGTTAGGGTGTTAGTGTTGTTTGTTGTTAGGGGGTTAGTGTTGTTTGTTCTTACGGAGTTAGTGTTGTTTGTGGTTAGGGTGTTAGTGTTGTTTGTGGTTAGGGGGTGTGCGTTGTTGGTTGTTAGTGGGTTAGGATGGTTTGTTGTTAGGGGTTTAGGGTTGTTTGTTGTTAGGGGGTTAAGGTTGTTTGTTGTTAGGAGGTTAGGAATATTTGTTGTTACAGGGTTAGGTTAGTTTCTTGTTAGGGGTTTAGTGTTGTTTGTTGTTAGGGGGTTAGTGTTTGTTGTTAGGGGTTTAGTGTTGTTTCTTGTTGGGGTTTAGTGGTTTTTGTTGTTAGGGTGTTAGTGTTGTTTGTTGTTAGGGGTTTAGGGTTGTTTGTTGTTAGGGGTTTAAGGTTGTTTGTTGTTAGGAGGTTAGGGTTGTTTGTTGTTACGGGGTTAGGTTAGTTTCTTGTTAGGGGTTTAGTGTTTTTTGTTGTTAGGGGGTTAGTGTTTGTTGTTAGTGGTTTAGGGCTGTTTCTTGTTGGGGTTTAGTAGTTTTTGTTGTTAGGGTGTTAGTGTTGTTTGTGGTTAGGGGGTTAGTGTTGTTGTTTGTTAGGGGGTTAGGGTTGTTTTTTGTTAGGAGGTTAGGGTTGTTTGTTGTCACAGGGTTAGGTTAGTTTCTTGTTAGGTGTTTAGAGTTGTTTTTTGTTAGGGGGTTAATGTTTGTTGTTAGGGGTTTAGGGTTGTTTCTTGTTGGGGTTTAGTAGTTTTTGTTGTTAGGGTGTTAGTGTTGTTTGTGGTTAGGGGGTTAGTGTTGTTTGTTCTTACGGGGTTAGTGTTGTTTGTGGTTAGGGTGTTAGTGTTGTTTGTGGTTAGGGGGTGAGAGTTGTTGGTTGTTAGGGGGTTAGGATTGTTTGTTGTTAGGGGTTTAGGGTTGTTTGTTGTTAGGGGGTTAAGGTTGTTTGTTGTTAGAAGGTTAGGGTTGTTTGTTGTTACAGGGTTAGGTTAGTTTCTTGTTAGGGGTTTAGTGTTGTTTGTTGTTAGGGGGTTAGTGTTTGTTGTTAGGGGTTTAGTGTTGTTTCTTGTTGGGGTTTAGTGGTTTTTGTTGTTAGGGTGTTAGTGTTGTTTGTTGTTAGGGGTTTAGGGTTGTTTGTTGTTAGGGGTTTAAGGTTGTTGTTAGGAGGTTAGGGTTGTTTGTTGTTACGGGGTTAGGTTAGTTTCTTGTTAGGGGTTTAGTGTTGTTTGTTGTTAGGGAGTTAGTGTTTGTTGTTAGGGGTTTAGGGTTGTTTCTTGTTGGGGTTTAGTAGTTTTTGTTGTTAGGGTGTTAGTGTTGTTTGTTGTTAGGGGGTTAGTGTTGTTTGTTCTTACGTGGTTAGTGTTGTTTGTGGTTAGGGTGTTAGTGTTGTTTGTGGTTAGGGGGTGTGCGTTGTTGGTTGTTAGGGGGTTAGGATGGTTTGTTGTTAGGGGTTTAGGGTTGTTTGTTGTTAGGGGGTTAAGGTTGTTTGTTGTTAGGAGGTTAGGGATATTTGTTGTTACAGGGTTAGGTTAGTTTCTTGTTAGGGGTTTAGTGTTGTTTGTTGTTAGGGGGTTAGTGTTTGTTGTTAGGGGTTTAGTGTTGTTTCTTGTTGGGGTTTAGTGGTTCTTCTTGTTAGGGTGTTAGTGTTGTTTGTTGTTAGGGGTTTAGGGTTGTATGTTGTTAGGGGTTTAAGGTTGTTTGTTGTTAGGAGGTTAGGGTTGTTTGTTGTTACGGGGTTAGGTTAGTTTCTTGTTAGGGGTTTAGTGTTTTTTGTTGTTAGGGGGGTAGTGTTTGTTGTTAGTGGTTTAGGGCTGTTTCTTGTTGGGGTTTAGCAGTTTTTGTTGTTAGGGTGTTAGTGTTGTTTGTGGTTAGGGGGTTAGTGTTGTTTGTTCTTACGGGGTTAGTGTTGTTTGTGGTTAGGGTGTTAGTGTTGTTTGTGGTTAGGGGGTGAGAGTTGTTGGTTGTTAGGGGGTTAGGATTGTTTGTTGTTAGGGGTTTAGGGTTGTTTGTTGTTAGGGGGTTAAGGTTGTTTGTTGTTAGAAGGTTAGGGTTGTTTGTTGTTACAGGGTTAGGTTAGTTTCTTGTTAGGGGTTTAGTGTTGTTTGTTGTTAGGGGGTTAGTGTTTGTTGTTAGGGGTTTAGTGTTGTTTCTTGTTGGGGTTTAGTGGTTTTTGTTGTTAGGGTGTTAGTGTTGTTTGTTGTTAGGGGTTTAGGTTTGTTTGTTGTTAGGGGTTTAAGGTTGTTGTTAGGAGGTTAGGGTTGTTTGTTGTTACGGGGTTACGTTAGTTTCTTGTTAGGGGTTTAGTGTTGTTTGCTGTTAGGGGGTTAGTGTTTGTTGTTAGGGGTTTAGGGTTGTTTCTTGTTGGGGTTTAGTAGTTTTTGTTGTTAGGGTGTTAGTGTTGTTTGTTGTTAGGGGGTTACTGTTGTTTGTTCTTACGGGGTTAGTGTTGTTTGTGGTTAGGGTGTTAGTGTTGTTTGTGGTTAGGGGGTGTGCGTTGTTGGTTGTTAGGGGGTTAGGATTGTTTGTTGTTAGGGGTTTAGGGTTGTTTGTTGTTAGGGGGTTAAAGTTGTTTGTTGTTAGGAGGTTAGGGTTGTTTGTTGTTACAGGGTTAGGTTAGTTTCTTGTTAGGGGTTTAGTGTTGTTTGTTGTTAGGAGGTTAGTGTTTGTTGTTAGGGGTTTAGTGTTGTTTCTTGTTGGGGTTTAGTGGTTTTTGTTGTTAGGGTGTTAGTGTTGTTTGTTGTTAGGGGTTTAGGGTTGTTTGTTGTTAGGGGTTTAAGGTTGTTTGTTGTTAGGAGGTTAGGGTTGTTTGTTGTTACGGGGTTAGGTTAGTTTCTTGTTAGGGGTTTAGTGTTGTTTGTTGTTAGGGGGTTAGTGTTTGTTGTTAGGGGTTTAGGGTTGTTTCTTGTTGGGGTTTAGTAGTTTTAGTTGTTAGGGTGTTAGTGTTGTTTGTGGTTAGGGGCTTAGTGTTGTTGTTTGTTAGGGGGTTAGGGTTGTTTGTTGTTAGGAGGTTAGGGTTGTTTGTTGTTACAGGGTTAGGTTAGTTTATTGTTAGGGGTTTAGTGTTGTTTGTTGTTAGGGGGTTAGTGTTTGTTGTTAGGGGTTTAGTGTTGTTTCTTGTTGGGGTTTAGTGGTTTTTGTTGTTAGGGTGTTAGTGTTGTTTGTTGTTAGGGGTTTAGGGTTGTTTGTTGTTAGGGGTTTAAGGTTGTTTGCTGTTAGGAGGTTAGGGTTGTTTGTTGTTACGGGTTTAGGTTAGTTTCTTGTTAGGGGTTTAGTGTTGTTTGTTGTTAGGGGGTTAGTGTTTGTTCTTAGGGGTTTAGGGTTGTTTCTTCTTGGGGTTTAGTAGTTTTTCTTGTTGGGGTGTTAGTGTTGTTTGTTGTTAGGGGGTTAGTGTAGTTTGTTCTTACGGGGTTAGTGTTGTTTGTGGTTAGGGTGTTAGTGTTGTTTGTGGATAGGGGGTGTGCGTTGTTGGTTGTTACGGGGTTAGGATTGTTTGTTGTTAGGGGTTTAGGGTTGTTTGTTGTTAGGGGGTTAGTGTTGTTTCTTGTTGGGGTTTAGTGTTTTTTGTTGTTAGGGTGTTAGTGTTGTTTGTTATTAGGGGTTTAGGGTTGTTTGTTGTTAGGGGTTTAAGGTTGTTTGTTGTTAGGAGGTTAGGGTTGTTTGTTGTTACGGGGTTAGGTTAGTCTCTTGTTAGGGGTTTAGTGTTGTTTGCTGTTCGGGGGTTAGTGTTTGTTGTTAGGGGTTTAGGGTTGTTTCTTGTTGGGGTTTAGTAGTTTTTGTTGTTAGGGTGTTAGTGTTGTTTGTGGTTAGGGGGTTAGTGTTGTTTGTTCTTACGGGGTTAGTGTTGTTTGTGGTTAGGGTGTTAGTGTTGTTTGTGGTTAGGGGGTGAGAGTTGTTGGTTGTTAGGGGGTTAGGATTGTTTGTTGTTAGGGGTTTAGGGTTGTTTGTTGTTAGGGGGTTAAGGTTGTTTGTTGTTAGAAGGTTAGGGTTGTTTGTTGTTACAGGGTTAGGTTAGTTTCTTGTTAGGGGTTTAGTGTTGTTTGTTGTTAGGGGGTTAGTGTTTGTTGTTAGGGGTTTAGTGTTGTTTCTTGTTGGGGTTTAGTGGTTTTTGTTGTTAGGGTGTTAGTGTTGTTTGTTGTTAGGGGTTTAGGGTTGTTTGTTGTTAGGGGTTTAAGGTTGTTGTTAGGAGGTTAGGGTTGT
Source organism: Loxodonta africana (assembly GCF_030014295.1). Lineage (NCBI taxonomy): Eukaryota > Metazoa > Chordata > Mammalia > Proboscidea > Elephantidae > Loxodonta > Loxodonta africana. Next base: position 196,558 of record NW_026974878.1, on the reverse strand, counting down.
TTGTTGTTACGGGTTTAGGTTAGTTTCTTGTTAGGGGTTTAGTGTTGTTTGCTGTTAGGGGGTTAGTGTTTGTTGTTAGGGGTTTAGGGTTGTTTCTTGTTGGGGTTTAGTAGTTTTTGTTGTTAGGGTGTTAGTGTTGTTTGTTGTTAGGGGGTTACTGTTGTTTGTTCTTACGGGGTTAGTGTTGTTTGTGGTTAGGGTGTTAGTGTTGTTTGTGGTTAGGGGGTGTGCGTTGTTGGTTGTTAGGGGGTTAGGATTGTTTGTTGTTAGGGGTTTAGGGTTGTTTGTTGTTAGGGGGTTAAGGTTGTTTGTTGTTAGGAGGTTAGGGTTGTTTGTTTTTACAGGGTTAGGTTAGTTTCTTGTTAGGGGTTTAGTGTTGTTTGTTGTTAGGGGGTTAGTGTTTCTTGTTAGGGGTTTAGTGTTGTTTCTTGTTGGGGTTTAGTGGTTTTTGTTGTTAGGGTGTTAGTGTTGTTTGTTGTTAGGGGTTTAGGGTTGTTTGTTGTTAGGGGTTTAAGGTTGTTTGCTGTTAGGAGGTTAGGGTTGTTTGTTGTTACGGGGTTAGGTTAGTTTCTTGTTAGGGGTTTAGTGTTGTTTGCTGTTAGGGGGTTAGTGTTTGTTGTTAGGGGTTTAGGGTTGTTTCTTGTTGGGGTTTAGTAGTTTTTGTTGTTAGGGTGTTAGTGTTGTTTGTTGTTAGGGGGTTAGTGTTGTTTTTGGTTAGGGTGTTAGTGTTGTTTGTGGTTAGGGGGTGAGCGTTGTTGGTTGTTAGGGTGTTAGGATTGTTTGTTGTTAGGGGTTTAGGGTTGTTTGTTGTTAGGGGGTTAAGGTTGTTTGTTGTTAGGAGGTTAGGGTTGTTTGTTGTTACGGGGTTAGGTTAGTTTCTTGTTAGGGGTTTAGTGTTGTTTGTTGTTAGGGGGTTAGTGTTTGTTGTTAGGGGTTTAGGGTTGTTTCTTGTTGGGGTTTAGTAGTTTTTGTTGTTAGGGTGTTAGTGTTGTTTGCTGTTAAGGGGTTAGTGTAGTTTGTTCTTACGGGGTTAGTGTTGTTTGTGGTTAGGGTGTTAGTGTTGTTTGTGGTTAGGGGGTTAGTGTTGTTGTTTGTTAGGGGGTTAGGGTTGTTTGTTGTTAGCAGGTTAGGGTTGTTTGTTGTTACAGGGTTAGGTTAGTTTCTTGTTAGGGGTTTAGTGTTGTTTGTTGTTAGGGGGTTAGTGTTTGTTGTTAGGGGTTTAGTGTTGTTTCTTGTTGGGGTTTAGTGTTTTTTGTTGTTAGGGTGTTAGTGTTGTTTGTTATTAGGGGTTTAGGGTTGTTTGTTGTTAGGGGTTTAAGGTTGTTTGTTGTTAGGAGGTTAGGGTTGTTTGTTGTTATGGGGTTAGGTTAGTCTCTTGTTAGGGGTTTAGTGTTGTTTGCTGTTCGGGGGTTAGTGTTTGTTGTTAGGGGTTTAGGGTTGTTTCTTGTTGGGGTTTAGTAGTTTTTGTTGTTAGGGTGTTAGTGTTGTTTGTGGTTAGGGGGTTAGTGTTGTTTGTTCTTACGGGGTTAGTGTTGTTTGTGGTTAGGGTGTTAGTGTTGTTTGTGGTTAGGGGGTGAGAGTTGTTGGTTGTTAGGGGGTTAGGATTGTTTGTTGTTAGGGGTTTAGGGTTGTTTGTTGTTAGGGGGTTAAGGTTGTTTGTTGTTAGAAGGTTAGGGTTGTTTGTTGTTACAGGGTTAGGTTAGTTTCTTGTTAGGGGTTTAGTGTTGTTTGCTGTTAGGGGGTTAGTGTTTGTTGTTAGGGGTTTAGGGTTGTTTCTTGTTGGGGTTTAGTAGTTTTTGTTGTTAGGGTGTTAGTGTTGTTTGTTGTTAGGGGGTTACTGTTGTTTGTTCTTACGGGGTTAGTGTTGTTTGTGGTTAGGGTGTTAGTGTTGTTTGTGGTTAGGGGGTGTGCGTTGTTGGTTGTTAGGGGGTTAGGATTGTTTGTTGTTAGGGGTTTAGGGTTGTTTGTTGTTAGGGGGTTAAGGTGGTTTGTTGTTAGGAGGTTAGGGTTGTTTGTTGTTACAGGGTTAGGTTAGTTTCTTGTTAGGGGTTTAGTGTTGTTTGTTGTTAGGAGGTTAGTGTTTGTTGTTAGGGGTTTAGTGTTGTTTCTTGTTGGGGTTTAGTGGTTTTTGTTGTTAGGGTGTTAGTGTTGTTTGTTGTTAGGGGTTTAGGGTTGTTTGTTGTTAGGGGTTTAAGGTTGTTTGTTGTTAGGAGGTTAGGGTTGTTTGTTGTTACGGGGTTAGGTTAGTTTCTTGTTAGGGGTTTAGTGTTGTTTGTTGTTAGGGGGTTAGTGTTTGTTGTTAGGGGTTTAGGGTTGTTTCTTGTTGGGGTTTAGTAGTTTTAGTTGTTAGGGTGTTAGTGTTGTTTGTGGTTAGGGGCTTAGTGTTGTTGTTTGTTAGCGGGTTAGGGTTGTTTGTTGTTAGGAGGTTAGGGTTGTTTGTTGTTACAGGGTTAGGTTAGTTTATTGTTAGGGGTTTAGTGTTGTTTGTTGTTAGGGGGTTAGTGTTTGTTGTTAGGGGTTTAGTGTTGTTTCTTGTTGGGGTTTAGTGGTTTTTGTTGTTAGGGTGTTAGTGTTGTTTGTTGTTAGGGGTTTAGGGTTGTTTGTTGTTAGGGGTTTAAGGTTGTTTGTTGTTAGGAGGTTAGGGTTGTTTGTTGTTACGGGTTTAGGTTAGTTTCTTGTTAGGGGTTTAGTATTGTTTGTTGTTAGGGGTTTAGTGTTTGTTGTTAGGGGTTTAGGGTTGTTTCTTGTTGGGGTTTAGTAGTTTTTCTTGTTGGGGTGTTAGTGTTGTTTGTTGTTAGGGGGTTAGTGTAGTTTGTTCTTACGGGGTTAGTGTTGTTTGTGGTTAGGGTGTTAGTGTTGTTTGTGGATAGGGGGTGTGCGTTGTTGGTTGTTACGGGGTTAGGATTGTTTGTTGTTAGGGGTTTAGGGTTGTTTGTTGTTAGGGGGTTAGTGTTTGTTGTTAGGGGTTTAGTGTTGTTTCTTGTTGGGGTTTAGTGGTTTTTGTTGTTAGGGTGTTAGTGTTGTCTGTTGTTAGGGGTTTAGGGTTGTTTGTTGTTAGGGGTTTAAGGTTGTTTGTTGTTAGGAGGTTAGGGTTGTTTGTTGTTACGGGGTTAGGTTAGTCTCTTGTTAGGGGTTTAGTGTTGTTTGCTGTTCGGGGGTTAGTGTTTGTTGTTAGGGGTTTAGGGTCGTTTCTTGTTGGGGTTTAGTAGTTTTCGTTGTTAGGGTGTTAGTGTTGTTTGTGGTTAGGGGGTTAGTGTTGTTTGTTCTTACGGGGTTAGTGTTGTTTGTGGTTAGGGTGTTAGTGTTGTTTGTGGATAGAGGGTGTGCGTTGTTGGTTGTTACGGGGTTAGGATTTTTTGTTGTTAGGGGTTTAGGGTTGTTTGTTGTTAGGGGGTTAAGGTTGTTTGTTGTTAGGAGGTTAGGGTTGTTTGTTGTTACAGGGTTAGGTTAGTTTCTTGTTAGGGGTTTAGTGTTGTTTGTTGTTAGGGGGTTAGTGTTTGTTGTTAGGGGTTTAGGGTTGTTTCTTGTTGGAGTTTAGTAGTTTTTGTTGTTAGGGTGTTAGTGTTGTTTGTGGTTAGGGGGTTAGTGTTGTTTGTTCTTACGGGGTTAGTGTTGTTTGTGGTTAGGGGGTGAGCGTTGTTGGTTGTTAGGTGGTTAGGATTGTTTGTTGTTAGGGGTTTAGGGTTGTTTGTTGTTAGGGGGTTAAGGTTGTTTGTTGTTAGGAGTTTTGGGCTGTTTGTTGTTACAGGGTTAGGTTAGTTTCTTGTTAGGGGTTTAGTGTTGTTTGTTGTTAGGGGGTTAGTGTTTGTTGTTAGGGGTTTAGTGTTGTTTCTTGTTGGGGTTTAGTGGTTTTTGTTCTTAGGGTGTTAGTGTTGTTTGTTGTTAGGGGTTTAGGGTTGTTTGTTGTTAGGGGTTTAAGGTTGTTGTTAGGAGGTTAGGGTTGTTTGTTGTTACGGGGTTAGGTTAGTTTCTTGTTAGGGGTTTAGTGTTGTTTGTTGTTAGGGGGTTAGTGTTTGTTGTTAGGGGTTTAGGGTTGTTTCTTGTTGGGGTTTAGTAGTTTTTGTTGTTAGGGTGTTAGTGTTGTTTGTGCTTAGGGGGTTAGTGTTGTTTGTTCTTACGGGGTTAGTGTTGTTTGTGGTTAGGGTGTTAGTGTTGTTTGTGGTTAGGGGGTGAGCGTTGTTGGTTGTTAGGGGGTTAGGATTGTTTGTTGTTAGGGGTTTAGGGTTGTTTGTTGTTAGGGGGTTAAGGTTGTTTGTTGTTAGGAGGTTAGGTTTGTTTGTTGTTACAGGGTTAGGTTATTTTTTTGTTAGGGGTTTAGTGTTGTTTGTTGTTAGGGGGTTAGTGTTTGTTGTTAGGGGTTTAGTGTTGTTTCTTGTTGGGGTTTAGTGGTTTTTGTTGTTAGGGTGTTAGTGTTGTTTGTTGTTAGGGGTTTAGGGTTGTTTGTTGTTAGGGGTTTAAGGTTGTTTGTTGTCAGGGGGTTAGTGTTTGTTGTTAGGGGTTTAGGGTTGTTTCTGGTTGGAGTTTAGTAGTTTTTGTTGTTAGGGTTTTAGTGTTGTTTGTGGTTAGGGGGTGAGAGTTGTTGGTTGTTAAGGGGTAGGATTGTTTGTTGTTAGGGGTTTAGGGTTGTTTGTTGTTAGGGGGTTAAGGTGGATTGTTGTTAGGAGGTTAGGGCTGTTTGTTGTTACAGGGTTAGGTTAGTTTCTTGTTAGGGGTTTAGTGTTGTTTGTTGTTAGGGGGTTAGTGTTTGTTGTTAGGGGTTTAGTGTTGTTTCCTGTTGGGGTTTAGTGTTTTTTGTTGTTAGGTGTTTAGGGTTGTTTGTTCTTAGGGGTTTAAGGTTGTTTGTTGTTAGGAGGTTAGGGTTGTTTGTTGTTACGGGGTTAGGTTAGTTTCTTGTTAGGGGTTTAGTGTTGTTTGCTGTTAAGGGGTTAGTGTTTGTTGTTAGGGGTTTAGGGTTGTTTCTTGTTGGGGTTTAGTAGTTTTTGTTGTTAGGGTGTTAGTGTTGTTTGTGGTTAGGGGGTTAGTGTTGTTGTTTGTTAGGGGGTTAGGGTTGTTTGTTGTTAGGAGGTTAGGGTTGTTTGTTGTTACGGGGTTAGGTTAGTTTCTTGTTAGGGGTTTAGTGTTGTTTGTTGTTAGGGGGTTAGTGTTTGTTGTTAGGGGTTTAGTGTTGTTTCCTGTTGGGGTTTAGTGGTTTTTGTTGTTAGGGTGTTAGTGTTCTTTGTTGTTAGGGGTTTAGGGTTGTTTGTTGTTAGGGGTTTAAGGTTGTTTGTTGTTAGGAGGTTAGGGTTGTTTGTTGTTACAGGGTTAGGTTAGTTTCTTGTTAGGGGTTTAGTGTTGTTTGTTGTTAGGGGGTTAGTGTTTGTTGTTAGGGTTTTAGGGTTGGTTCTTGTTGGGGTTTAGTAGTTTTTGTTGTTAGGGTGTTAGTGTTGTTTGTTGTTAGGGGGTTAGTGTTGTTTGTTCTTACGGGGTTAGTGTTGTTTGTGGTTAGGGTGTTAGTGTTGTTTGTGGTTAGGGGGTGTGCGTTGTTGGTTTTTAGGGGGTTAGGATGGTTTGTTGTTAGGGGTTTCGGGCTGTTTGTTGTTAGGGGGTTAATGTTGTTTCTTGTTAGGAGGTTAGGGTTGTTTGTTGTTACAGGGTTAGGTTAGTTTCTTGTTAGGGGTTTAGTGTTGTTTGTTGTTAGGGGGTTAGTGTTTGTTGTTAGGGGTTTAGTGTTGTTTCTTGTTGGGGTTTAGTGGTTTTTGTTGTTAGGGTGTTAGTGTTTGTTGTTAGGGGTTTAGGGTTGTTTGTTGTTACGGGTTTAAGGTTGTTGTTAGGAGGTTAGGGTTGTTTGTTGTTACGGGGTTAGGTTAGTTTCTTGTTAGGGGTTTAATGTTGTTTGTTGTTAGGGGGTTAGTGTTTGTTGTTAGGGGTTTAGGGTTGTTTCTTGTTGGGGTTTAGTAGTTTTTGTTGTTAGGGTGTTAGTGTTGTTTGTTGTTAGGGGGTTAGTGTTGTTTGTTCTTACGGAGTTAGTGTTGTTTGCGGTTAGTGTGTTAGTGTTGTTTGTGGTTAGGGGGTGAGCGTTGTTGGTAGTTAGGGGGTTAGGATTGTTTGTTGTTAGGAGGTTAGGGTTGTTTGTTGTTACAGGGTTAGTTTAGTTTCTTGTTAGGGGTTTAGTGTTGTTTGTTGTTAGGGGGTTAGTGTTTGTTGTTAGGGGTTTAGTGTTGTTTCTTGTTGGGGTTTAGTGGTTTTTGTTGTTAGGGTGTTAGTGTTGTTTGTTGTGAGGGGTTTAGGGTTGTTTGTTGTTAGGGGTTTAAGGTTGTTTGTTGTTAGGAGGTTAGGGTTGTTTGTTGTTACGGGGTTAGGTTAGTTTCTTGTTAGGGGTTTAGTGTTGTTTGTTGTTAGGGGGTTAGTGTTTGTTGTTAGGGGTTTAGGGTTGTTTCTTGTTGGGGTTTAGTAGTTTTTATTGTTAGGGTGTTAGTGTTGTTTGTTGTTAGGGGGTTAGTGTTTGTTGTTAGGGGTTTAGGGTTGTTTCTTGTTGGAGTTTAGTAGTTTTTGTTGTTAGGGTGTTAGTGTTGTTTGTGGTTGGGGGTTAGTGTTGTTGTTTGTTAGGGGGTTAGGGTTCTTTGTTGTTAGAAGGTTAGGGTTGTTTGTTGTTAGGGGTTTAGGGTTGTTTGTTGTTAGGGGGTTAGGGTTGTTTGTTGTTACGGGGTTAGGTTAGTTTCTTGTTAGGGGTTTAGTGTTGTTTGCTGTTAGGGGGTTAGTGTTTGTTGTTAGGGGTTTAGGGTTGTTTCTTGTTGGGGTTTAGTAGTTTTTGTTGTTAGGGTGTTAGTGTTGTTTGTTGTTAGGGGGTTAGTGTAGTTTGTTCTTACGGGGTTAGTGTTGTTTGTGGTTAGGGTTTTAGTGTTGTTTGTGGTTAGGGGGTGTGCGTTGTTGGTTGTTAGGGGGTTAGGATTGTTTGTTGTTAGGAGTTTAGGGTTGTTTGTTGTTAGGGGGTTAAGGATGTTTGTTGTTAGGATGTTAGGGTTGTTTGTTGTTACAGGGTTAGGTTAGTTTCTTGTTAGGGGTTTAGTGTTGTTTGTTGTTAGGGGGTTAGTGTTTGTTGTTAGGGGTTTAGTGTTGTTTCTTGTTGGGGTTTAGTGGTTTTTGTTGTTAGAGTGTCAGTGTTGTTTGTTGTTAGGGGTTTAGGGTTGTTTGTTGTCAGGGGGTTAGTGTTTGTTGTTAGGGGTTTAGGGTTGTTTCTGTTTGGAGTTTAGTAGTTTTTGTTGTTAGGGTGTTAGTGTTGTTTGTGGTTAGGGGGTTAGTGTTGTTGTTTGTTAGGGGGTTAGGGTTGTTTGTTGTTACGGGGTTAGGTTAGTTTCTTGTTAGGGGTTTAGTGTTGTTTGTTGTTAGGGGGTTAGTGTTTGTTGTTAGGGGTTTAGGGTTGTTTCTTGTTGGGGTATAGTAGTTTTTGTTGTTAGGGTGTTAGTGTTCTTTGTGGTTAGGGGGTTAGTGTTGTTTGTTCTTACGGGGTTAGTGTTCTTTGTGGTTAGGGTGTTAGTGTTGTTTGTGGTTAGGGGGTGAGAGTTGTTGGTTGTTAAGGGGTAGGATTGTTTGTTGTTAGGGGTTTAGGATTGTTTGTTGTTAGGGGGTTAAGGTGGATTGTTGTTAGGAGGTTAGGGCTGTTTGTTGTTACAGGGTTAGGTTAGTTTCTTGTTAGGGGTTTAGTGTTGTTTGTTGTTAGGGGGTTAGTGTTTGTTGTTAGGGGTTTAGTGTTGTTTCCTGTTGGGGTTTAGTGGTTTTTGTTGTTAGGGTGTTAGTGTTCTTTGTTGTTAGGGGTTTAGGGTTGTTTGTTGTTAGGGGTTTAAGGTTGTTTGTTGTTAGGAGGTTAGGGTTGTTTGTTGTTACAGGGTTAGGTTAGTTTCTTGTTAGGGGTTTAGTGTTGTTTGTTGTTAGGGGGTTAGTGTTTGTTGTTAGGTTTTTAGGGTTGGTTCTTGTTGGGGTTTAGTAGTTTTTGTTGTTAGGGTGTTAGTGTTGTTTGTTGTTAGGGGGTTAGTGTTGTTTGTTCTTACGGGGTTAGTGTTGTTTGTGGTTAGGGTGTTAGTGTTGTTTGTGGTTAGGGGGTGTGCGTTGTTGGTTTTTAGGGGGTTAGGATTGTTTGTTGTTAGGGGTTTAGGGCTGTTTGTTGTTAGGGGGTTAATGTTGTTTCTTGTTAGGAGGTTAGGGTTGTTTGTTATTACAGGGTTAGATTAGTTTCTTGTTAGGGGTTTAGTGTTGTTTGTTGTTAGGGGGTTAGTGTTTGTTGTTAGGGGTTTAGTGTTGTTTCTTGTTGGGGTTTAGTGGTTTTTGTTGTTAGGGGGTTAGGATGGTTTGTTGTTAGGGGTTTAGGGTTGTTTGTTGTTAGGGGTTTAAGGTTGTTTGTTGTTAGGAGGTTAGGGTTGTTTGTTGTTACGGGGTTAGGTTAGTCTCTTGTTAGGGGTTTAGTGTTGTTTGCTGTTAGGGGGTTAGTGTTTGTTGTTAGGGGTTTAGGGTTGTTTCTTGTTGGGGTTTAGTAGTTTTTGTTGTTAGGGTGTTAGTGTTGTTTGTGGTTAGGGGGTTAGTGTTGTTTGTTCTTAAGGGGTTAGTGTTGTTTGTGGTTAGGGTGTTAGTGTTGTTTGTGGTTAGGGGGTGAGAGTTGTTGGTTGTTAGGGGGTTAGGATTGTTTGTTGTTAGGGGTTTAGGGTTGTTTGTTGTTAGGGGGTTAAGGTTGTTTGTTGTTAGGAGATTAGGGTTGTTTGTTGTTACGGTGTTAGGTTAGTTTCTTCTTAGGGGTTTAGTGTTCTTTGTTGTTAGGGGGTTAGTGTTTGTTGTTAGGGGTTTAGGGCTGTTTCTTGTTGGGGTTTAGTAGTTTTTGTTGTTAGGGTGTTAGTGTTGTTTGTGGTTAGGGGGTAGTGTTGTTGTTTGTTAGGGGGTTAGGGTTGTTTGTTGTTAGGAGGTTAGGGTTGTTTGTTGTTACAGGGTTAGGTTAGTTTCTTGTTAGGGGTTTAGTGTTGTTTGTTGTTAGGGGGTTAGTGTTTGTTGTTAGGGGTTTAGTGTTGTTTCTTGTTGGGGTTTAGTGTTTTTTGTTGTTAGTGTGTTAGTGTTGTTTGTTGTTAGGGGTTTAGGGTTGTTTGTTGTTAGGGGGTTAAGGTTGTTTGTTGTTAGGAGGTTAGGGTTGTTTGTTGTTACGGGGTTAGGTTAGTCTCTTGTTAGGGGTTTAGTGTTGTTTGTTGTTAGGGGGTTAGTGTTTGTTGTTAGGGGTTTAGGGTTGTTTCTTCTTGGGGTTTAGTCGTTTTTGTTGTTAGGGTGTTAGAGTTGTTTGTGGTTAGAGGGTTAGTGTTGTTGTTTGTTAGCAGTTTAGGGTTGTTTGTTGTTAGGGGGTTAGTGTTGTTTGTTGTTAGGTTGTTAGGACTGTTGTTAGGGGGTTAGTGGTGTTTGTTGTTAGGGGGTTAGTGTTTTTTGCTGTTAGGGTGTTAGTGTTGTTTGTGGTTAGGGTGTTAGTGCTGTCTGTGGTTAGGGGGTGAGCGTTGTTGGTTGTTAGGGTGTTAGGATTGTTTGTTGTTAGGGTTTTAAGGTTGTTTGTTGTTAGGGGGTTAAGTTTGTTTGTTTTTAGGAGGTTAGGGCTGTTTGTTGTTACAGGGTTAGGTGAGTTTCTTGTTAGGGGTTTAGTGTTGTTTGTTGTTAGTGTGGTAGTGTTTGTTGTTAGGGCTTTAGGGTTGTTTCTTGTTCGTTTTTAGTAGTTTTTGTTGTTAGGGTATTAGTGTTGTTTGTGATTAGGGGGTAGTGTTGTTTGTTCTTACGGGGGTAGTGTTGTTTGTAGTTAGGGTGTTAGTGTTGTTTGTGGTTAGGGGGTTAGTGTTGTTGTTTGTTGGGGGTTAGGGTTGTTTGTTGTTAGCAGTTTAGGGTTGTTTGTTGTTACAGGGTTAGGTTAGTTTCTTGTTAGGGGTTTAGTGTTGTTTGTTGTTAGGGGGTTAGTGTTTGTTGTTAGGGGTTTAGTGTTGTTTCTTGTCGGGGTTTAGTGGATTTTGTTGTTAGGGTGTTAGTGTTGTTTGTTGTTAGGGGTTTAGGGTTGTTTGTTGTTAGGGGTTTAAGGTTGTTTGTTGTTAGGGGGTTAGTGTTGTTTGTTCTTACGGGGTTAGTGTTTTGTGGTTAGGGTGTTAGTGTTGTTTGTGGTTAGGGGGTGAGCGTTGTTGGTTGTTAGGGGGTTAGAATTGTTTGTTGTTAGGGGTTTAGAGTTGTTTATTATTAGGGGGTTAAGGTTGTTTGTTGTTAGGAGGTTAGGGCTGTTTGTTGTTACAGGGTTAGGTTAGTTTCTTGTTAGGGGTTTAGTGTTGTATGTTGTTATGGGGTTAGTGTTTGTTGTTAGGGGTTTAGTGTTGTTTCTTGTTGGGGTTTAGTAGTTTTTGTTGCTAGGGTGTTAGTGTTGTTTGTGGTTAGGGAGTTAGTGTTGTTGTTTGTTAGGGGGTTAGGGTTGTTTTTTGTTAGGAGGTTAGGGTTGTTTGTTGTTACAGGGTTAGGTTAGTTTCTTGTTAGGGGTTTAGTGTTGTATGTTGTTATGGGGTTAGTGTTTGTTGTTAGGGGTTTAGTGTTGTTTCTTGTTGGGGTTTAGTAGTTTTTGTTGCTAGGGTGTTAGTGTTGTTTGTGGTTAGGGAGTTAGTGTTGTTGTTTGTTAGGGGGTTAGGGTTGTTTTTTGTTAGGAGGTTAGGGTTGTTTGTTGTTACAGGGTTAGGTTAGTTTCTTGTTAGGGGTTTAGTGTTGTTTGTTGTTAGGGGGTTAGTGTTTGTTGTTAGGGGTTTAGTGTTGTTTCTTGTTGGGGTTTAGTGCTTTTTGTTGTTAGGGTGTTAGTGTTGTTTGTTGTTAGGGGGTTAGTGTTGTTTGTTCTTACGGGGTTAGTGTTGTTTGTGGTTAGGGTGTTAGTGTTGTTTGTGGTTAGGGGGTGAGAGTTGTTGGTTGTTACCGGGTTAGGATTGTTTGTTGTTAGGGGTTTAGGGTTGTTTCTTGTTAGGAGGTTAAGGAGGTTTGTTGTTAGGAGGTTAGGGCTGTTTGTTGTTACGGGGTTAGGTTAGTTTCTTGTTAGGGGTTTAGTTTTTTTTGTTGTTAGGGGGCTAGTGTTTGTTGTTAGGGGTTTAGTGTTGTTTCTTGTTGGGGTTTAGTGGTTTTTGCTGTTAGGGTGTTAGTGTTGTTTGTTGTTAGGGGTTTAGGGTTGTTTGTTGTTAGGGGTTTAAGGTTGTTTGTTGTTAGGAGGTTAGGGTTGTTTGTTGTTACAGGGTTAGGTTAGTTTCTTGTTAGGGGTTTAGTGTTGTTTGTTGTTAGGGGGTTAGTGTTTGTTGTTAGGGGTTTAGGGTTGTTTCTTGTTGGGGTTTAGTAGTTTTTTTGTTAGGGTGTTAGTTTTGTTTGTTCTTAGGGGGTTAGTGTTGTTATTTGTTAGGGGGTTACGATTGTTTGTTGTTAGGAGGTTAGTGTTCTTTGTTGTTACAGGGTTAGGTTAGTTTCTTGTTAGGGGTTTAGTGTTGTTTGTTGTTAGGGGGTTAGTGTTTGTTGTTAGGGGTTTAGTGTTGTTTCTTGTTGGGGATTAGTGGTTTTTGTTGTTAGGGTGTTAGTGTTGTTTGTTGTTAGGGGTTTAGGGTTGTTTGTTTTTAGGGGTTTATGGTTGTTTGTTGTTAGGAGGTTAGGGTTATTTGTTGTTACGGGGTTAGGTTAGTTTCTTGTTAGGGGTTTAGTGTTGTTTGTTGTTAGGGGGTTAGTGTTTGTTGTTAGGGGTTTAGGGTTGTTTCCTGTTGGGGTTTAGTAGTTTTTGTTGTTAGGGTGTTAGTGTTGTTTTTTGTTAGGGGGTTAGTGTTGTTTGTTCTTACAGGGTTAGTGTTGTTTGTGGTTAGGGTGTTACTGTTGTTTGTGGTTAGGGGGTGTGCGTTTTTGGTTGTTAGGGGGTTAGGATTGTTTGTTGTTAGGGGTTTAGGGTTGTTTGTTGTTAGGGGGTTAAGGTTGTTTGTTGTTAGGAGGTTAGGGTTGTTTGTTGTTACAGGGTTAGGTTAGTTTCTTGTTAGGGGTTTAGTGTTGTTTGTTGTTAGGCGGTTAGTGTTTGTTGTTAGGGGTATAGGGTTGTTTCTTGTTGGGGTTTAGTGGTTTTTGTTGTTAGGAGTTAGTGATGTTTGTTCTTAGGGGTTTAGGGCTGTTTGTTGTTAGGGGTTTAAGGTTGTTTGTTGTTAGGAGGGTAGGGTTGTTTGTTGTTACGGGGTTAGGTTAGTTTCTTGTTAGGGGTTTAGTGTTGTTTGTTGTTAGGGGGTTAGTGTTTGTTGTTAGGGGTTTAGGGTTGCTTCTTTTTGGGGTTTAGTAGTTTGTGTTGTTAGGTTGTTAGTGTTGCTTGTTGTTAGGGGGTTAGTGTTGTTTGTTCTTACGGGGCTAGTGTTTTTGTGGTTAGGGTGTTAGTGTTGTCTGTGGTTAGGGGGTGAGAGTTGTTGGTTGTTAGAGGGTTAGGATTGTTTGTTGTTAGGGGTTTAGGGTTGTTTGTTGTTAGGGGGTTAAGGTGGTTTGTTGTTAGGAGGTTAGGGCTGTTTGTTGTTACAGGGTTAGGTTAGTTTCTTGTTAGGGGTTTAGTGTTGTTTGTTGTTAGGGGGTTAGTGTTTGTTGTTAGGGGTTTAGTCTTGTTTCTTGTTGGGGTTTAGTGTTTTTTGTTGTTAGGGTGTTAGTGTTGTTTGTTGTTAGGGGTTTAGGGTTGTTTGTTGTTAGGGGTTTAAGGTTGTTTGCTGTTAGGAGGTTAGGGTTGTTTGTTGTTACGGGGTTAGGTTAGTTTCTTGTTAGGGGTTTAGTGTTGTTTGTTGTTAGGGAGTTAGTGTTTGTTGTTAGGGGTTTAGGGTTGTTTCTTTTTGGGGTTTAGTAGTTTTTGTTGTTAGGGTGTTAGTGTTGTTTGTGGTTAGGGGGTTAGTGTTGTTTGTTCTTACGGGGTTAGTGTTGTTTGTGGTTAGGGTGTTAGTGTTGTTTATGGTTAGGGGGTGAGAGTTGATGTTTGTTAGGGGGTTAGGATTGTTTGTTGTTAGGGGTTTAGGGTTGTTTGTTGTTAGGGGGTTAAGGTGGTTTGTTGTTAGGAGGTTAGGGCTGTTTGTTGTTACAGGGTTAGGTTAGTTTCTTGTTATGGGTTTAGTGTTGTTTGTTGTTAGGGGGTTAGTGTTTGTTGTTAGGGGTTTAGTGTTGTTTCTTGTTGGGGTTTAGTGGTTTTTGTTGTTAGGGTGTTAGTGTTGTTTGTTGTTAGGGGTTTAGGGTTGTTTGTTGTTAGGGGTTTAGAGTAGTTTATTTTTAGGGGGTTAGTGTTGTTTGTTGTTAGGTTGTTAGGATTGTTGTTAGGGGGTTAGTGGTGTTTGTTGTTAGGGGGTTAGTGTTTTTTGTTGTTAGGGTGTTAGTGTTGTTTGTGGTTAGGGTGTTAGTGCTGTCTGTGGTTAGGGGGTGAACCTTGTTCGTTGTTAGGGTGTTAGGATTGTTTGTTGTTAGGGTTTTAAGGTTGTTTGTTGTTAGGGGGTTAAGGTTGTTTGTTTTTAGGAGGTTAGGGCTGTTTGTTGTTACAGGGTTAGGTTAGTTTCTTGTTAGGGGTTTAGTGTTGTTTGTTGTTAGTGTGTTAGTGTTTGTTGTTAGGGGTTTAGTGTTGTTTCTTGTTCGTTTTTAGTAGTTTTTGTTGTTAGGGTGTTAGTGTTGTTTGTGGTTAGGGGGTAGTGTTGTTTGTTCTTCCGGGGTTAGTGTTGTTTGTAGTTAGGGTGTTAGTGTTGTTTGTGGTTAGGGGGTTAGTGTTGTTGTTTGTTGGGGGTTAGGGTTGTTTGTTGTTAGGAGTTTAGGGTTGTTTGTTGTTACAGGGTTAGGTTAGTTTCTTGTTAGGGGTTTAGTGTTGTTTGTTGTTAGGGGGTTAGTGTTTGTTGTTAGGGGTTTAGTGTTGTTTCTTGTTGGGGTTTACTGGATTTTTTTGTTAGGGTGTTAGTGTTTGTTGTTAGGGGTTTAGGGTTGTTTGTTGTTAGGGGTTTAAGGTTGTTTGTTGTTAGGGGGTTAGTGTTGTTTGTTCTTACGGGGTTAGTTCTTTTGTGGTTAGGGTGTTAGTGTTGTTTGTTGTTAGGGGGTTAGTGTAGTTTGTTCTTACGGGGTTAGTGTTGTTTGTGGTTAGGGGGTGAGCGTTGTTGGTTGTTAGGGGGTTAGAATTGTTTGTTGTTAGGGGTTTAGAGTTGTTTATTATTAGGGGGATAAGGTTGTTTGTTGTTAGGAGGTTAGGGCTGTTTGTTGTTACAGGGTTAGGTTAGTTTCTTGTTAGGGGTTTAGTGTTGTTTGCTGTTAGGGGGTTAGTGTTTGTTGTTAGGGGTTTAATGTTGTTACTTGTTGGGATTTAGTGGTTTTTGTTGTTAGGGTGTTAGTGTTGTTTGTTGTTAGGGGTTTAGGGTTTTTTGTTGTTAGGGGTTTAAGGTTGTTTGTTGTTAGGAGGTTAGGGTTGTTTGTTGTTACGGGGTTAGGTTAGTTTCTTGATAGGGGTTTAGTGTTGTTTGTTGTTAGGGGGTTAGTGTTTGTTGTTAGGGATTTAGGGTTGTTTCTTGTTGGGGTTTAGTAGTTTTTGTTGTTTGGGTGTTAGTGTTGTTTGTGGTTAGGGGGTTAGTGTTGTTGTTTGTTAGGGGGTTAGGGTTGTTTGTTGTTAGATGGTTAGGGTTGTTTGTTGTTGGGGTTTAGGGTTGTTTGTTGTTAGGAGGTTAGGGTTGTTTGTTGTTACGGGGTTAGGTTAGTTTCTTGTTAGGGGTTTAGTGTTTTTTGTTGTTAGGGGGTTAGTGTTTGTTGTTAGGGGTTTAGGGTTGTTTCTTGTTGGGGTATAGTAGTTTTTGTTGTTAGGGTGTTAGTGTTGTTTGTGGTTAGGGGGTTAGTGTTGTTTGTTCTTACGGGGTTAGTGTTGTTTGTGGTTAGGGTGTTAGTGTAGTTTGTGGTTAGGGGGTGAGAGTTGTTGGTTATTAGGGGGTTAGGATTGTTTGTTGTTAGGGGTTTAGGGTTGTTTGTTGTTAGGGGGTTAAGGTTGTTTGTTGTTAGGAGGTTAGGTTTGTTTGTTGTTACAGGGTAAGTTTAGTTTCTTGTTAGGGGTTTAGTGTTGTTTGTTGTTAGGGGGTTAGTGTTTGTTGTTAGGGGTTTAGTGTTGTTTCTTGTTGGGGTTTAGTGTTTTTTGTTGTTAGGGTGTTAGTGTTGTTTGTTGTTAGGGGTTTAGGGTTGTTTGTTGTTAGGGGTTTAAGGTTGTTTGTTGTTAGGAGGTTAGGGTTGTTTGTTGTTACAGGGTTAGGTTAGTTTCTTGTTAGGGGTTTAGTGTTGTTTGTTGTTAGGGGGTTAGTGTTTGTTGTTAGGGGTTTAGTGTTGTTTCTTGTTGGGGTTTAGAGTTTTTTTTTGTTAGGGTGTTAGTGTTGTTTGTTGTTAGGGGTTTAGGGTTGTTTGTTGTTAGGGGTTTACGGTTGTTTGTTGTTAGGAGGTTAGGGTTGTTTGTTGTTACGCGGTTAGGTTAGTTTCTTGTTAGGGGTTTAGTGTTGTTTGTTGTTAGGGGGTTAGTGTTTGTTGTTAGGGGTTTAGTCTTGTTTCTTGTTGAGGTTTAGTGTTTTTTGTTGTTAGGGTGTTAGTGTTGTTTGTTGTTAGAGGTTTAGGGTTGTTTGTTGTTAGGGGTTTAGGGTTGTTTGTTGTTAGGGGTTTAAGGTTGTTTGTTGTTAGGAGGTTAGGGTTGTTTGTTGTTACGGGGTTAGGTTAGTTTCTTGTTAGGGGTTTAGTGTGGTTTGTTGCTAGGGGGTTAGTGTTTGTTGTTAGGGGTTTAGGGTTGTTTCTTCTTGGGGTTTAGTGGTTTTTGTTAGGAGGTTAGGGTTGTTTGCTGTTAGGGGGTTAGGGTTGTTAGTTGTTAGGGGATTAGTGTATGTAGTTAGGGGTTTAGTGTTGTTTCTTGTTGGGGTTTAGTGGTTTTTGTTGTTAGGGTGTTAGTGTTGTTTGTGGTTAGGGGGTTAGTGTTGTTTGTATTTGGGGGTTTAGGGTTGTTTCTTGTTGGGCTTTAGTGGTTTTTGTTCTTAGGGTGTTAGTGTTGTTTGTTGTTAGGGGGTTAGTGTTGTTTGTTCTTCCTGGGTTAGTGTTGTTTGTGGTTAGGGTGTTAGTGTTGTTTGTGGTTAGGGGGTGAGCGTTGTTGGTTGTTAGGGGGTTAGGATTGTTTGTTGTTAGGGGTTTAGGGTTGTTTGTTGTTAGGGGGTTAAGGTTGTTTGTTGTTAGGAGGTTAGGGTTGTTTGTTGTTACTGGGTTAGGTTAGTTTCTTGTTAGGGATTTAGTGTTGTTTGTTGTTAGGGGGTTAGTGTTTGTTGTTAGGGGTTTAGGGTTGTTTCTTGTTGGGGTTTAGTAGTTTTCGTTGTTAGGGTGTTAGTGTTGTTTGTGGTTAGGGGGTTAGTGTTGTTTGTGGTTAGGGGTGAGCGTTGTTGGTTGTTAGGGGGTTAGAATTGTTTGTTGTTAGGGGTTTAGGGTTGTTTGTTGTTAGGGGGTTAGTGTTTGTTGTTAGGGGTTTAGTGTTGTTTCTTGTTGGGGTTTAGTGGTTTTTGTTGTTAGGGTGTTAGTGTTGTTTGTTGTTAGGGGTTTAGGGTTGTTTGTTGTTAGGGGTTTAAGGTTGTTTGTTGTTAGGAGGTTAGGGTTGTTTGTTGTTACGGGGTTAGGTTAGTTTCTTGTTAGGGGTTAATGTTGCTTGTTGTTAGGGGGTTAGTGTTTGTTGTTAGGGGTTTAGGGTTGTTTCTTGTTGGGGTTTAGTAGTTTTTGTTGTTAGGGTATTAGTGTTGTTTGTGGTTAGGGGGTTAGTGTTGTTGTTTGTTAGGGGGTTAGGGTTGTTTGTTGTTAGGAGGTTAGGGTTGTTTGTTGTTACAGGGTTAGGTTAATTTCTTGTTAGGGGTTTAGTGTTGTTTGTTGTTAGGGGGTTAGTGTTTGTTGTTAGGGGTTTAGTCTTGTTTCTTATTGGGGTTTAGTGTTTTTTGTTGTTAGGGTGTTAGTGTTGTTTGTTGTTAGAGGTTTAGGGTTGTTTGTTGTTAGGGGTTTAAGGTTGTTTGTTGTTAGGAGGTTAGGGTTGTTTGTTGTTACGGGGTTAGGTTAGTTTCTTGTTAGGGGTTTAGTGTGGTTTGTTGCTAGGGGGTTAGTGTTTGTTGTTAGGGGTTTAGGGTTGTTTCTTTTTGGGGTTTAGTAGTTTTTGTTGTTAGGGTGTTAGTGTTGTTTGTGGTTAGGGTGTTAGTGTTGTTTGTGGTTAGGGGGTGAGAGTTGTTGGTTGTTAGGGGGTTAGGATTGTTTGTTGTTAGGGGTTTAGGGTTGTTTGTTGTTAGGGGGTTAAGGTGGTTTGTTGTTAGGAGGTTAGGGTTGTTTGTTGTTACAGGGTTAGTTTAGTTTCTTGTTAGGGGTTTAGTGTTGTTTGTTGTTAGGGGGTTAGTGTTTGTTGTTAGGGGTTTAGGGTTGTTTCTTTTTGGGGTTTAGTAGTTTTTGTTGTTAGGGTGTTAGTTTTGCTTGTTGTTAGGGGGTTAGTGTTGTTTGTTCTTACGGGGTTATTGTTGTTTGTGGTTAGGGTGTTAGTGTTGTTTGTGGTTAGGGGGTGAGAGTTGTTGGTTGTTAGAGGGTTAGGATTGTTTGTTGTTAGGGGTTTAGGGTTGTTTGTTGTTAGGGGGATAGGTATGTTTGTTGTTAGGGGTTTAGAGTAGTTTATTTTTAGGGGGTTAGTGTTGTTTGTTGTTAGGTTGTTAGGATTGTTGTTAACTGGTTAGTGGTGTTTGTTGTTAGGGGTTTAGTGTTTTTTGTTGTTAGGGGGCTAGTGTTATTTCTTGTTAGAGAGTTAGGGTTCTTTGTTGTTAGGGGCTTAGGGTTGTTTGTTGTTAGTGGGTTAGAGTAGTATGTTGTTGGGGGTTAGGGTTGTTTGTTGTTAGGGGGTTAGGGTTGTTGTTAGGTGGTTATTGTTGTTTCTATTTAGGGGTTTCGGGTTGTTTCTTTTTGAGGTTTAGTGGTTTTTGTTGTTAGGGTGTTAGTGTTGTTTGTGGTTAGGGGGTTAGTGTTGTTGTTTGTTAGGGGGTTAGTGTTGTTGGTTCTTCCGGGGTTAGTGTTGTTTGTGGTTAGGGTGTTAGTGTTGTTTGTGGTTAGGGGGTGAGCTTTGTTGGTTGTTAGTGGGTTGGGATTGTTTGTTTTTAGGGGTTTAGGGTTGTTTCTTGTTGGGGTTTAGTAGTTTTTGTTGTTACGGTGTTAGTGTTGTTTGTGGTTAGGGGGTTAGTGTTGTTTTTTGTTACGGGGTTAGGGTTGTTTGGTGTTAGGAGGTTAGGGTTGTTGGTTGTTACAGGGTTAGGTTACTTTCTTGTTAGGGGTTTAGTGTTGTTTGTTGTTAGGGGGTTAGTGTTTGTTGTTAGGGGATTAGGGTTGTTTCTTGTTGGGGTTTAGTAGTTTTTGTTGTTAGGGTGTTAGTGTTGTTTGTGATTAGGGGGTTAGTGTTGTTGTTTGTTAGGGGGTTAGGGTTGTTTGTTGTTAGAAGGTTAGGGTTGTTTGTTGTTTGGGTTTTAGGGTTGTTTGTTGATAGGGGGTTAGGGTTGTTTGTTGTTAGGGGTTTAGAGTAGTTTATTTTTAGGGGGTTAGTGCTGTTTGTTGTTAGGTTGTTAGGATTGTTGTTAGGGGGTTAGTGGTGTTTGTTATTAGGGGGTTAGTGTTTTTTGTTGTTGGGGGTTAGAGTTGTTTGTTGTTAGTGGGTTAGAGTAGTTTGTTGTTGGGGGTTAGGGTTGTTTGTTGTTAGGGGGTTAGGGTTGTTGTTAGGTGGTTAGTGTTGTTTCTATTTAGGGGTTTCGGGTTGTTTCCTGTTGAGGTTTAGTGGTTTTTGTTGTTAGGGTGTTAGTGTTGTTTGTGGTTAGGGGGTTAGTGTTGTTTGTATTTGGGGGTTTAGGGTTGTTTCTTGTTGGGCTTTAGTGGTTTTTGTTCTTAGGGTGTTAGTGTTGTTTGTTGTTAGGGGGTTAGTGTTGTTTGTTCTTCCTGGTTTAGTGTTGTTTGTGGTTAGGGTGTTAGTGTTGTTTGTGGTTAGGGGGTGAGCGTTGTTGGTTGTTAGGGGGTTAGGATTGTTTGTTGTTAGGGGTTTAGGGTTGTTTGTTCTTAGGGGGTTAAGGTTGTTTGTTGTTAGGAGGTTAGGGTTGTTTGTTGTTACTGGGTTAGGTTAGTTTCTTGTTAGGGATTTAGTGTTGTTTGTTGTTAGGGGGTTAGTGTTTGTTGTTAGGGGTTTAGGGTTCTTTGTTGTTAGGGGGATAGGTTTGTTTGTTGTTAGGGGTTTAGAGTAGTTTATTTTTAGGGGGTTAGTGTTGTTTGTTGTTAGGTTGTTAGGATTGTTGTTAGCTGGTTAGTGGTGTTTGTTGTTAGGGGTTTAGTGTTTTTTGTTGTTAGGGGGCTAGTGTTATTTCTTGTTAGAGAGTTAGGGTTCTTTGTTGTTAGGGGCTTAGGGTTGTTTGTTGTTAGTGGGTTAGAGTAGTATGTTGTTGGGGGTTAGGGTTGTTTGTTGTTAGGGGGTTAGGGTTGTTGATAGGTGGTTATTGTTGTTTCTATTTAGGGATTTCGGGTTGTTTCTTTTTGAGGTTTAGTGGTTTTTGTTGTTAGGGTGTTAGTGTTGTTTGTGGTTAGGGGGTTAGTGTTGTTGTTTGTTAGGGGGTTAGTGTTGTTTGTTCTTCCGGGGTTAGTGTTGTTTGTGGTTAGGGTGTTAGTGTTGTTTGTGGTTAGGGGGTGAGCTTTGTTGGTTGTTAGTGGGTTGGGATTGTTTGTTTTTAGGGGTTTAGGGTTGTTTCTTGTTGGGGTTTAGTAGTTTTTGTTGTTACGGTGTTAGTGTTGTTTGTGGTTAGGGGGTTAGTGTTGTTTTTTGTTACGGGGTTAGGGTTGTTTGGTGTTAGGAGGTTAGGGTTGTTGGTTGTTACAGGGTTAGGTTACTTTCTTGTTAGGGGTTTAGTGTTGTTTGTTGTTAGGGGGTTAGTGTTTGTTGTTAGGGGATTAGGGTTGTTTCTTGTTGGGGTTTAGTAGTTTTTGTTGTTAGGGTGTTAGTGTTGTTTGTGATTAGGGGGTTAGTGTTGTTGTTTGTTAGGGGGTTAGGGTTGTTTGTTGTTAGAAGGTTAGGGTTGTTTGTTGTTTGGGTTTTAGGGTTGTTTGTTGATAGGGGGTTAGGGTTGTTTGTTGTTAGGGGTTTAGAGTAGTTTATTTTTAGGGGGTTAGTGCTGTTTGTTGTTAGGTTGTTAGGATTGTTGTTAGGGGGTTAGTGGTGTTTGTTATTAGGGGGTTAGTGTTTTCTGTTGTTGGGGGTTAGAGTTGTTTGTTGTTAGTGGGTTAGAGTAGTTTGTTGTTGGGGGTTAGGGTTGTTTGTTGTTAGGGGGTTAGGGTTGTTGTTAGGTGGTTAGTGTTGTTTCTATTTAGGGGTTTCGGGTTGTTTCCTGTTGAGGTTTAGTGGTTTTTGTTGTTAGGGTGTTAGTGTTGTTTGTGGTTAGGGGGTTAGTGTTGTTTGTATTTGGGGGTTTAGGGTTGTTTCTTGTTGGGCTTTAGTGGTTTTTGTTCTTAGGGTGTTAGTGTTGTTTGTTGTTAGGGGGTTAGTGTTGTTTGTTCTTCCTGGGTTAGTGTTGTTTGTGGTTAGGGTGTTAGTGTTGTTTGTGGTTAGGGGGTGAGCGTTGTTGGTTGTTAGGGGGTTAGGATTGTTTGTTGTTAGGGGTTTAGGGTTGTTTGTTGTTAGGGGGTTAAGGTTGTTTGTTGTTAGGAGGTTAGGGTTGTTTGTTGTTACTGGGTTAGGTTAGTTTCTTGTTAGGGATTTAGTGTTGTTTGTTGTTAGGGGGTTAGTGTTTGTTGTTAGGGGTTTAGGGTTGTTTCTTGTTGGGGTTTAGTAGTTTTCGTTGTTAGGGTGTTAGTGTTGTTTGTGGTTAGGGGGTTAGTGTTGTTTGTGGTTAGGGGTGAGCGTTGTTGGTTGTTAGGGGGTTAGAATTGTTTGTTGTTAGGGGTTTAGGGTTGTTTGTTGTTAGGGGGTTAGTGTTTGTTGTTAGGGGTTTAGTGTTGTTTCTTGTTGGGGTTTAGTGGTTTTTGTTGTTAGGGTGTTAGTGTTGTTTGTTGTTAGGGGTTTAGGGTTGTTTGTTGTTAGGGGTTTAATGTTGTTTGTTGTTAGGAGGTTAGGGTTGTTTGTTGTTACGGGGTTAGGTTAGTTTCTTGTTAGCGGTTAATGTTGTTTGTTGTTAGGGGGTTAGTGTTTGTTGTTAGGGGTTTAGGGTTGTTTCTTGTTGGGGTTTAGTAGTTTTTGTTGTTAGGGTATTAGTGTTGTTTGTGGTTAGGGGGTTAGTGTTGTTGTTTGTTAGGGGGTTAGGGTTGTTTGTTGTTAGGAGGTTAGGGTTGTTTGTTGTTACAGGGTTAGGTTAGTTTCTTGTTAGGGGTTTAGTGTTGTTTGTTGTTAGGGGGTTAGTGTTTGTTGTTAGGGGTTTAGTCTTGTTTCTTATTGGGGTTTAGTGTTTTTTGTTGTTAGGGTGTTAGTGTTGTTTGTTGTTAGAGGTTTAGGGTTGTTTGTTGTTAGGGGTTTAAGGTTGTTTGTTGTTAGGAGGTTAGGGTTGTTTGTTGTTACGGGGTTAGGTTAGTTTCTTGTTAGGGGTTTAGTGTGGTTTGTTGCTAGGGGGTTAGTGTTTGTTGTTAGGGGTTTAGGGTTGTTTCTTTTTGGGGTTTAGTAGTTTTTGTTGTTAGGGTGTTAGTGTTGTTTGTGGTTAGGGTGTTAGTGCTGTTTGTGGTTAGGGGGTGAGAGTTGTTGGTTGTTAGGGGGTTAGGATTGTTTGTTGTTAGGGGTTTAGGGTTGTTTGTTGTTAGGGGGTTAAGGTGGTTTGTTGTTAGGAGGTTAGGGTTGTTTGTTGTTACAGGGTTAGGTTAGTTTCTTGTTAGGGGTTTAGTGTTGTTTGTTGTTAGGGGGTTAGTGTTTGTTGTTAGGGGTTTAGGGTTGTTTCTTTTTGGGGTTTAGTAGTTTTTGTTGTTAGGGTGTTAGTTTTGCTTGTTGTTAGGGGGTTAGTGTTGTTTGTTCTTACGGGGTTAGTGTTGTTTGTGGTTAGGGTGTTAGTGTTGTTTGTGGTTGGGGGTGAGAGTTGTTGGTTGTTAGAGGGTTAGGATTGTTTGTTGTTCGGGGTTTAGGGTTGTTTGTTGTTAGGGGGTTAAGGTGGTTTGTTGTTATGAGGTTAGGGCTGTTTGTTGTTACAGGGTTAGGTTAGTTTATTGTTAGGGGTTTAGTGTTGTTTTTTGTTAGGGGGTTAGTGTTTGTTGTTAGGGGTTTAGTGTTGTTTCTTGTTGGGGTTTAGTGCTTTTTGTTGTTAGGGTGTTAGTGTTGTTTGTTGTTAGGGGTTTAGGGTTGTTTGTTGTTAGGGGTTTAAGGTTGTTTGCTGTTAGGAGGTTAGGGTTGTTTGTTGTTACGGGGTTAGGTTAGTTTCTTGTTAGGGGTTTAGTGTTGCTTGTTGTTAGGGGGTTAGTGTTTGTTGTTAGGGGTTTAGGGTTGTTTCTTGTTGGGGTTTAGTAGTTTTTGTTGTTAGGGTGTTAGTGTTGTTTGTTGTTAGGGGGTTAGTGTTGTTTGTTCTTACGGGGTTAGTGTTGTTTGTGGTTAGGGTGTTAGTGTTGTTTGTGGTTAGGGGGTGAGCGTTGTTGGTTGTTAGAGGGTTAGGATTGTTTGTTGTTAGGGGGTTAAGGTTGTTTGTTGTTAGGAGGTTAGGGCTGTTTTTTGTTACAGGGTTAGGTTAGTTTCTTGTTAGGGGTTTAGTGTTGTTTGTTGTTAGGGGGTTAGTGTTTGTTGTTAGGGCTTTAGGGTTGTTTCTTGTTGTTTTTTAATAGTTTTTGTTGTTAGGGTGTTAGTGTTGTTTGTGGTTAGGGGGTTAGTGTTGTTGTTTGTTAGGGGGTTAGGGTTGTTTGTTGTTAGGGGGTTAAGGTTGTTTGTTGTTAGGAGGTTAGGGTTGTTTGTTGTTACAGAGTTAGGTTAGTTTCTTGTTAGGGGTTTAGAGTTGTTTGTTGTTAGGAGGTTAGTGTTTGTTGTTAGGGGTTTAGTGTTGTTTCTTGTTGGGGTTTAGTGGTTTTTGTTGTTAGGGTGTTAGTGTTGTTTCTTGTTAGGGGTTTAGGGTTGTTTGTTGTTAGGGGTTTAAGGTTGTTTGTTGTTAGGGGGTTAGGGTTGTTTGTTGTTACGGGGTTAGGTTAGTATCTTGTTAGGGGTTATTGTTGTTTGTTGTTAGGGGGTTAGTGTTTGTTGTTAGGGGTTTAGGGTTGTTTCTTGTTGGGGTTTAGTAGTTTTAGTTGTTAGGGTGTTAGTGTTGTTTGTGGTTAGGGGCTTAGTGTTGTTGTTTGTTAGGGGGTTAGGGTTGTTTGTTGTTAGGAGGTTAGGGTTGTTTGTTGTTACAGGGTTAGGTTAGTTTCTTGTTAGGGGTTTAGTGTTGTTTGTTGTTAGGGGGTTAGTGTTTGTTGTTAGGGGTTTAGGGTTGTTTCTTGTTGGCGTTTAGTAGTTTTTGTTGTTAGGGTGTTAGTGTTGTTTGTTGTTAGGGGGTTAGTGTTGTTTGTTCTTAGGGGGTTAGTGTTGTTTGTGGTTAGGGTGTTAGTGTTGTTTGTGGATAGGGGGTGTGCGTTGTTGGTTGTTAGGGGGTTAGGATTGTTTGTTGTTAGGGGTTTAGGGTTGTTTGTTGTTAGGGGGTTAAGGTGGTTTGTTGTTAGGAGGTTAGGGCTTTTTGTTGTTACAGGGTTAGGTTACTTTCTTGTTAGGGGTTTAGTGTTGTTTGTTGTTAGGGGGTTAGTGTTTGTTGTTAGGGGATTAGGGTTGTTTCTTGTTGGGGTTTAGTAGTTTTTGTTGTTAGGGTGTTAGTGTTGTTTGTGATTAGGGGGTTAGTGTTGTTGTTTGTTAGGGGGTTAGGGTTGTTTGTTGTTAGAAGGTTAGGGTTGTTTGTTGTTTGGGTTTTAGGGTTGTTTGTTGATAGGGGGTTAGGGTTGTTTGTTGTTAGGGGTTTAGAGTAGTTTATTTTTAGGGGGTTAGTGCTGTTTGTTGTTAGGTTGTTAGGATTGTTGTTAGGGGGTTAGTGGTGTTTGTTATTAGGGGGTTAGTGTTTTCTGTTGTTGGGGGTTAGAGTTGTTTGTTGTTAGTGGGTTAGAGTAGTTTGTTGTTGGGGGTTAGGGTTGTTTGTTGTTAGGGGGTTAGGGTTGTTGTTAGGTGGTTAGTGTTGTTTCTATTTAGGGGTTTCGGGTTGTTTCCTGTTGAGGTTTAGTGGTTTTTGTTGTTAGGGTGTTAGTGTTGTTTGTGGTTAGGGGGTTAGTGTTGTTTGTATTTGGGGGTTTAGGGTTGTTTCTTGTTGGGCTTTAGTGGTTTTTGTTCTTAGGGTGTTAGTGTTGTTTGTTGTTAGGGGGTTAGTGTTGTTTGTTCTTCCTGGGTTAGTGTTGTTTGTGGTTAGGGTGTTAGTGTTGTTTGTGGTTAGGGGGTGAGCGTTGTTGGTTGTTAGGGGGTTAGGATTGTTTGTTGTTAGGGGTTTAGGGTTGTTTGTTGTTAGGGGGTTAAGGTTGTTTGTTGTTAGGAGGTTAGGGTTGTTTGTTGTTACTGGGTTAGGTTAGTTTCTTGTTAGGGATTTAGTGTTGTTTGTTGTTAGGGGGTTAGTGTTTGTTGTTAGGGGTTTAGGGTTGTTTCTTGTTGGGGTTTAGTAGTTTTCGTTGTTAGGGTGTTAGTGTTGTTTGTGGTTAGGGGGTTAGTGTTGTTTGTGGTTAGGGGTGAGCGTTGTTGGTTGTTAGGGGGTTAGAATTGTTTGTTGTTAGGGGTTTAGGGTTGTTTGTTGTTAGGGGGTTAGTGTTTGTTGTTAGGGGTTTAGTGTTGTTTCTTGTTGGGGTTTAGTGGTTTTTGTTGTTAGGGTGTTAGTGTTGTTTGTTGTTAGGGGTTTAGGGTTGTTTGTTGTTAGGGGTTTAATGTTGTTTGTTGTTAGGAGGTTAGGGTTGTTTGTTGTTACGGGGTTAGGTTAGTTTCTTGTTAGCGGTTAATGTTGTTTGTTGTTAGGGGGTTAGTGTTTGTTGTTAGGGGTTTAGGGTTGTTTCTTGTTGGGGTTTAGTAGTTTTTGTTGTTAGGGTATTAGTGTTGTTTGTGGTTAGGGGGTTAGTGTTGTTGTTTGTTAGGGGGTTAGGGTTGTTTGTTGTTAGGAGGTTAGGGTTGTTTGTTGTTACAGGGTTAGGTTAGTTTCTTGTTAGGGGTTTAGTGTTGTTTGTTGTTAGGGGGTTAGTGTTTGTTGTTAGGGGTTTAGTCTTGTTTCTTATTGGGGTTTAGTGTTTTTTGTTGTTAGGGTGTTAGTGTTGTTTGTTGTTAGAGGTTTAGGGTTGTTTGTTGTTAGGGGTTTAAGGTTGTTTGTTGTTAGGAGGTTAGGGTTGTTTGTTGTTACGGGGTTAGGTTAGTTTCTTGTTAGGGGTTTAGTGTGGTTTGTTGCTAGGGGGTTAGTGTTTGTTGTTAGGGGTTTAGGGTTGTTTCTTTTTGGGGTTTAGTAGTTTTTGTTGTTAGGGTGTTAGTGTTGTTTGTGGTTAGGGTGTTAGTGCTGTTTGTGGTTAGGGGGTGAGAGTTGTTGGTTGTTAGGGGGTTAGGATTGTTTGTTGTTAGGGGTTTAGGGTTGTTTGTTGTTAGGGGGTTAAGGTGGTTTGTTGTTAGGAGGTTAGGGTTGTTTGTTGTTACAGGGTTAGGTTAGTTTCTTGTTAGGGGTTTAGTGTTGTTTGTTGTTAGGGGGTTAGTGTTTGTTGTTAGGGGTTTAGGGTTGTTTCTTTTTGGGGTTTAGTAGTTTTTGTTGTTAGGGTGTTAGTTTTGCTTGTTGTTAGGGGGTTAGTGTTGTTTGTTCTTACGGGGTTAGTGTTGTTTGTGGTTAGGGTGTTAGTGTTGTTTGTGGTTGGGGGTGAGAGTTGTTGGTTGTTAGAGGGTTAGGATTGTTTGTTGTTCGGGGTTTAGGGTTGTTTGTTGTTAGGGGGTTAAGGTGGTTTGTTGTTATGAGGTTAGGGCTGTTTGTTGTTACAGGGTTAGGTTAGTTTATTGTTAGGGGTTTAGTGTTGTTTTTTGTTAGGGGGTTAGTGTTTGTTGTTAGGGGTTTAGTGTTGTTTCTTGTTGGGGTTTAGTGCTTTTTGTTGTTAGGGTGTTAGTGTTGTTTGTTGTTAGGGGTTTAGGGTTGTTTGTTGTTAGGGGTTTAAGGTTGTTTGCTGTTAGGAGGTTAGGGTTGTTTGTTGTTACGGGGTTAGGTTAGTTTCTTGTTAGGGGTTTAGTGTTGCTTGTTGTTAGGGGGTTAGTGTTTGTTGTTAGGGGTTTAGGGTTGTTTCTTGTTGGGGTTTAGTAGTTTTTGTTGTTAGGGTGTTAGTGTTGTTTGTTGTTAGGGGGTTAGTGTTGTTTGTTCTTACGGGGTTAGTGTTGTTTGTGGTTAGGGTGTTAGTGTTGTTTGTGGTTAGGGGGTGAGCGTTGTTGGTTGTTAGAGGGTTAGGATTGTTTGTTGTTAGGGGGTTAAGGTTGTTTGTTGTTAGGAGGTTAGGGCTGTTTTTTGTTACAGGGTTAGGTTAGTTTCTTGTTAGGGGTTTAGTGTTGTTTGTTGTTAGGGGGTTAGTGTTTGTTGTTAGGGCTTTAGGGTTGTTTCTTGTTGTTTTTTAGTAGTTTTTGTTGTTAGGGTGTTAGTGTTGTTTGTGGTTAGGGGGTTAGTGTTGTTGTTTGTTAGGGGGTTAGGGTTGTTTGTTGTTAGGGGGTTAAGGTTGTTTGTTGTTAGGAGGTTAGGGTTGTTTGTTGTTACAGAGTTAGGTTAGTTTCTTGTTAGGGGTTTAGAGTTGTTTGTTGTTAGGAGGTTAGTGTTTGTTGTTAGGGGTTTAGTGTTGTTTCTTGTTGGGGTTTAGTGGTTTTTGTTGTTAGGGTGTTAGTGTTGTTTCTTGTTAGGGGTTTAGGGTTGTTTGTTGTTAGGGGTTTAAGGTTGTTTGTTGTTAGGGGGTTAGGGTTGTTTGTTGTTACGGGGTTAGGTTAGTATCTTGTTAGGGGTTATTGTTGTTTGTTGTTAGGGGGTTAGTGTTTGTTGTTAGGGGTTTAGGGTTGTTTCTTGTTGGGGTTTAGTAGTTTTAGTTGTTAGGGTGTTAGTGTTGTTTGTGGTTAGGGGCTTAGTGTTGTTGTTTGTTAGGGGGTTAGGGTTGTTTGTTGTTAGGAGGTTAGGGTTGTTTGTTGTTACAGGGTTAGGTTAGTTTCTTGTTAGGGGTTTAGTGTTGTTTGTTGTTAGGGGGTTAGTGTTTGTTGTTAGGGGTTTAGGGTTGTTTCTTGTTGGCGTTTAGTAGTTTTTGTTGTTAGGGTGTTAGTGTTGTTTGTTGTTAGGGGGTTAGTGTTGTTTGTTCTTAGGGGGTTAGTGTTGTTTGTGGTTAGGGTGTTAGTGTTGTTTGTGGATAGGGGGTGTGCGTTGTTGGTTGTTAGGGGGTTAGGATTGTTTGTTGTTAGGGGTTTAGGGTTGTTTGTTGTTAGGGGGTTAAGGTGGTTTGTTGTTAGGAGGTTAGGGCTTTTTGTTGTTACAGGGTTAGGTTACTTTCTTGTTAGGGGTTTAGTGTTGTTTGTTGTTAGGGGGTTAGTGTTTGTTGTTAGGGGATTAGGGTTGTTTCTTGTTGGGGTTTAGTAGTTTTTGTTGTTAGGGTGTTAGTGTTGTTTGTGATTAGGGGGTTAGTGTTGTTGTTTGTTAGGGGGTTAGGGTTGTTTGTTGTTAGAAGGTTAGGGTTGTTTGTTGTTTGGGTTTTAGGGTTGTTTGTTGATAGGGGGTTAGGGTTGTTTGTTGTTAGGGGTTTAGAGTAGTTTATTTTTAGGGGGTTAGTGCTGTTTGTTGTTAGGTTGTTAGGATTGTTGTTAGGGGGTTAGTGGTGTTTGTTATTAGGGGGTTAGTGTTTTCTGTTGTTGGGGGTTAGAGTTGTTTGTTGTTAGTGGGTTAGAGTAGTTTGTTGTTGGGGGTTAGGGTTGTTTGTTGTTAGGGGGTTAGGGTTGTTGTTAGGTGGTTAGTGTTGTTTCTATTTAGGGGTTTCGGGTTGTTTCCTGTTGAGGTTTAGTGGTTTTTGTTGTTAGGGTGTTAGTGTTGTTTGTGGTTAGGGGGTTAGTGTTGTTTGTATTTGGGGGTTTAGGGTTGTTTCTTGTTGGGCTTTAGTGGTTTTTGTTCTTAGGGTGTTAGTGTTGTTTGTTGTTAGGGGGTTAGTGTTGTTTGTTCTTCCTGGGTTAGTGTTGTTTGTGGTTAGGGTGTTAGTGTTGTTTGTGGTTAGGGGGTGAGCGTTGTTGGTTGTTAGGGGGTTAGAATTGTTTGTTGTTAGGGGTTTATAGTTGTTTGTTATTAGGGGGTTAAGATTGTTTTTTGTTAGGAGGTTAGGGTTGTTTGTTGTTACAGGTTTAGGTTAGTTTCTTGTTAGGGGTTTAGTGTTGTTTGTTGTTAGGGGGTTAGTGTTTGTTGTTAGGGGTTTAGTGTTGTTTCTTGTTGGGGTTTAGTGGTTTTTGTTGTTAGGGTGTTAGTGTTGTTTGTTGTTAGGGGTTTTGGGTTGTTTGTTGTTAGGAGGTTAGGGTTGTTTGTTGTTACGGGGTTAGGTTAGTTTCTTGTTAGGGGTTGAGTGTTGTTTGTTGTTAGGGGGTTAGTGTTTGTTGTTAGGGGTTGAGGGTTGTTTCTTGTTGGGGTTTAGTAGTTTTTGTTGTTAGGGTGTTAGTGTTGTTTTTGGTTAGGGGGTTAGTGTTGTTTGTTCTTACGGGGTTAGTGTTGTTTGTGGTTAGGGTGTTAGTGTTGTTTGTGCTTAGGGGGTGAGAGTTGTTGGTTGTTAAGGGGTTAGGATTGTTTGTTGTTAGTCGTTTAGGGTTGTTTGTTTTTAGGGGGTTAAGGTGGATTGTTGTTAGGAAGTTAGGGCTGTTTGTTGTTACAGGGTTAGGTTAGTTTCTTGTTAGGGGTTTAGTGTTGTTTGTTGTTAGGGGGTTAGTGTTTGTTGTTAGGGGTTTAGTGTTGTTTCCTGTTGGGGTTTAGTGTTTTTTGTTGTTAGGGTGTTAGTGTTGTTTGTTGTTAGGGGTTTAGGGTTGTTTGTTGTTAGGGGTTTAAGGTTGTTTGTTGTTAGGAGGTTAGGGTTGTTTGTTGTTACGGGGTTAGGTTAGTTTCTTGTTAGGGGTTTAGTGTTGGTTGCTGTTAAGGGGTTAGTGTTTGTTGTTAGGGGTTTAGGGTTGTTTCTTGTTGGGGTTTAGTAGTTTTTGTTGTTAGGGTGTTAGTGTTGTTTGTGGTTAGGGGGTTAGTGTTGTTGTTTGTTAGGGGGTTAGGGTTGTTTGTTGTTAGGAGGTTAGAGTTTTTTGTTGTTACGGGGTTAGGTTAGTTTCTTGTTAGGGGTTTAGTTTTGTTTGTTGTTAGGGGGTTAGTGTTTGTTGTTAGGGGTTTAGTGTTGTTTCCTGTTGGGGTTTAGTGGTTTTTGTTGTTAGGGTGTTAGTGTTGTTTGTTGTTAGGGGTTTAGGGTTGTTTGTTGTCAGGGGGTTGTGTTTGTTATTAGGGGTTTAGGGTTGTTTCTTGTTGGAGTTTAGTAGTTTTTTGTTGTTAGGGTGTTAGTGTTGTTTGTGGTTAGGGGATTAGTGTTGTTGTTTGTTAGGCGGTTAGGGTTGTTTGTTGTTAGAAGCTTAGGGTTGTTTGTTGTTAGGGGGTTAGGTTAGTTTCTTGTTAGGGGTTGAGTGTTGTTTGTTGTTAGGGGGTTAGTGTTTGTTGTTAGGGGTTGAGGGTTGTTTCTTGTTGGGGTTTAGTAGTTTTTGTTGTTAGGGTGTTAGTGTTGTTTGTTGTTAAGGGGTTAGTGTTGTTTGTTCTTACAGGGTTAGTGTTGTTTGTGGTTAGGGTGTTAGTGTTGTTTGTGGTTAGGGGGTGAGCGTTGTTGGTTGTTACGGGGTTAGGATTGTTTGTTGTTAGGGGTTTAGGGTTGTTTGTTGTTAGGGGGTTAAGGATGTTTGTTGTTAGGAGGTTAGGGTTGTTTGTTGTTACAGGGTTAGGTTAGTTTCTTGTTAGGGGTTTAGTGTTGTTTGTTGTTAGGGGGTTAGTGTTTGTTGTTAGGGGTTTAGTGTTGTTTCTTGTTGGGGTTTAGTGGTTTTTGTTGTTAGGGTGTTAGTGTTGTTTGTTGTTAGGGGTTTTGGGTTGTTTGTTGTTAGGGGTTTAAGGTTGTTTGTTGTTAGGAGGTTAGGGTTGTTTGTTGTTACGGGGTAGGTTAGTTTCTTGTTAGGGGTTGAGTGTTGTTTGTTGTTAGGGGGTTAGTGTTTGTTGTTAGGGGTTTAGGGTTGTTTCTTTTTGGGGTTTAGTAGTTTTTGTTGTTAGGGTGTTAGTGTTGTTTGTGGTTAGGGGGTTAGTGTTGTTTGTTCTTACGGGGTTAGTGTTGTTTGTGGTTAGGGTGTTAGTGTTGTTTGTGGTTAGGGGGTGAGAGTTGTTGGTTGTTAGGGGGTTAGGATTGTTTGTTGTTAGGGATTAGGGTTGTTTGTTGTTAGGGGGTTAAGGTGGTTTGTTGTTAGGAGGTTAGGGCTGTTTGTTGTTACAGGGTTAGGTTAGTTTCTTGTTAGGGGTTTAGTGTTGTTTGTTGTTAGGGGGTTAGTGTTTGTTGTTAGGGGTTTAGTGTTGTTTCTTGTTGGGGTTTAGTGGTTTTTGTTGTTAGGGTGTTAGTGTTGTTCGTTGTTAGGGGTTGAGGGTTGTTTGTTCTTAGGGGTTTAAGGTTGTTTGCTGTTAGGAGGTTAGGGTTGTTTGTTGTTACGGGGTTAGGTTAGTTTCTTGTTAGGGGTTTAGTGTTGTTTGTTGTTAGGGGGTTAGTGTTTGTTGTTAGGGGTTTAGGGTTGTTTCTTGTTGGGGTTTAGTAGTTTTTGTTGTTAGAGTGTTAGTGTTGTTTGTGGTTAGGGGGTTAGTGTTGTTGTTTTTTAGGGGGATAGGGTTGTTTGTTGTTAGGAGGTTAGGGTTGTTTGTTGTTACGGGGTTAGGTTAGTTTCTTGTTAGGGGTTTAGTGTTGTTTGTTGTTAGGGGGTTAGTGTTTGTTGTTAGGGGTTTAGGGTTGTTTCTTGTTGGGGTTTAGTAGTGTTTGTTGTTAGGGTGTTAGTGTTGTTTGTTGTTAGCGGGTTAGTGTAGTTTGTTCTTATGGGGTTAGTGTTGTTTGTGGTTAGGGTGTTAGTGTTGTTTGTGGTTAGGGGGTGTGCGTTGTTGGTTGTTAGGGGGTTAGGATTGTTTGTTGTTAGGGGTTTAGGGTTGTTTGTTGTTAGGGGGTTAAGGATGTTTTTTGTTAGGATGTTAGGGTTGTTTGTTGTTACAGGGTTAGGTTAGTTTCTTGTTAGGGTTTTAGTGTTGTTTGTTGTTAGGGGGTTAGTGTTTGTTGTTAGGGGTTTAGTGTTGTTTCTTGTTGGGGTTTAGTGTTTTTTGTTGTTAGGGTGTTAGTGTTTTTTGTTGTTAGGGGTTTAGGGTTGTTTGTTCTTAGGGGTTTAAGGTTGTTTGTTGTTAGGAGGTTAGGGTTGTTTGTTGTTACAGGGTTAGTTTAGTTTCTTGTTAGGGGTTTAGTGTTGTTTGTTGTTAGGGGGTTAGTGTTTGTTGTTAGGGGTTTAGGGTTGTTTCTTTTTGGGGTTTAGTAGTTTTTGTTGTTAGGGTGTTAGTGTTGTTTGTGGTTAGGGTGTTAGTGTTGTTTGTGGTTAGGGGGTGAGAGTTGTTGATTGTTAGGGGGTTAGGATTGTTTGTTGTTAGGGGTTTAGGGTTGTTTGTTGTTAGGGGGTTAAGGTGGTTTGTTGTTAGGAGGTTAGGGCTGTTTGTTGTTACAGGGTTAGGTTAGTATCTTGTTAGGGGTTTAGTGGTGTTTGTTGTTAGGGGGTTAGTGTTTGTTGTTAGGGGTTTAGGGTTGTTTCTTGTTGGGGTTTAGTAGTTTTTGTTGCTAGGGTGTTAGTGTTGTTTGTGGTTAGGGAGTTAGTGTTGTTGTTTGTTAGGGTTTTAGGGTTGTTTTTTGTTAGGAGGTTAGGGTTGTTTGTTGTTACAGGGTTAGGTTAGTTTCTTGTTAGGGGTTTAGTGTTGTTTGTTGTTAGGGGGTTAGTGTTTGTTGTTAGGGATTTAGTGTTGTTTCTTGTTGGGGTTTAGTGGTTTTTGTTGTTAGGGTGTTAGTGTTGTTTGTTGTTAGGGTGTTAGTGTTGTTTGTTGTTAGGGGTTTAGGGTTGTTTGTTGTTAGGGGTTTAAGGTTGTTTGTTGTTAGGAGGTTAGGGTTGTTTGTTGTTATGGGGTTAGGTTAGTTTCTTGTTAGGGGTTTAGTGTTGTTTGTTGTTAGTGGTTTAGTGTTTGTTGTTAGGGGTTTGGGGTTGTTTCTTGTTGGGTTTAGTGGTTTTTCTTGTTAGGGTGTTAGTGTTCTTTGTTGTTAGGGGGTTAGTGTTGTTTGTTCTTACGAGGTTAGTGTTGTTTGTGGTTAGGGTGTTAGTGTTGTTTGTGGTTAGGGGGTGTGCGTTGTTGGTTGTTAGGGGGTTAGGATTGTTTGTTGTTAGGGGTTTAGGGTTGTTTGTTGTTAGGGGGTTAAGGTTGTTTGTTGTTAGGAGGATAGGGTTGTTTGTTGTTACAGGGTTAGGTTAGTTTCTTGTTAGGGGTTTAGTGTTGTTGTTAGGGGGTTAGTGTTTGTTGTTAGGGGTTTAGGTTTGCTTCTTGTTGGGGTTTAGTAGTTTTTGTTGTTAGGGTGTTAGTGTTGTTTGTGGTTAGGGGGTTAGTGTTGTTGTTTGTTGGGGGTTAGGTTTGTTTGCTGTTAG
Source organism: Loxodonta africana (assembly GCF_030014295.1). Taxonomy (NCBI): domain Eukaryota; kingdom Metazoa; phylum Chordata; class Mammalia; order Proboscidea; family Elephantidae; genus Loxodonta; species Loxodonta africana. The sequence goes on along the minus strand of NW_026974878.1, from coordinate 163,872 downwards.
GAGGTTAGGGTTGTTTGTTGTTACAGGTTTAGGTTAGTTTCTTGTTAGGGGTTTAGTGTTGTTTGTTCTTAGAGGGTTAGTGTTTGTTGTTAGGGGTTTAGTGTTGTTTCTTGTTGGGGTTTGGTGGTTTTTGTTGTTAGGGTGTTAGTGTTGTTTGTTGTTAGGGGTTTAGGGTTGTTTGTTGTTAGGGTTTTAAGGTTGTTTGTTGTTAGGAGGTTAGGGTTGTTTGTTGTTACGGGGTTAGGTTAGTTTCTTGTTAGGGGTTTAGTGTTGTTTGTTGTTAGGGGGTTAGTGTTTGTTGTTAGGGGTTTAGGGTTGTTTCTTGTTGGGGTTTAGTAGTTTTTGTTGTTAGGGTGTTAGCGTTGTTTGTTGTTAGGGGGTTAGTGTAGTTTGTTCTTACGGGGTTAGTGTTGTTTGTGGTTAGGGTGTTAGTGTTGTTTGTGGTTAGGTGGTGTGCGTTGTTGGTTGTTAGGGGGTTAGGATTGTTTGTTGTTAGGGGTTTAGGGTTGTTTGTTGTTAGGGGGTTAAGGATGTTTGTTGTTAGGATGTTAGGGTTGTTTGTTGTTACACGGTTAGGTTAGTTTCTTGTTAGGGGTTTAGTGTTGTTTGTTGTTAGGGAGTTAGTGTTTGTTGTTACGGGTTTAGTGTTGTTTCTTGTTGGGGTTTAGTGGTTTTTGTTCTTAGCGTGTTAGTGTTGTTTGTTGTTAGGGGTTTAGGGTTGTTTGTTGTCAGGGGGTTGTGTTTGTTATTAGGGGTTTAGGGTTGTTTCTTGTTGGAGTTTAGTAGTTTTTGTTGTTAGGGTGTTAGTGTTGTTTGTGGTTAGGGGGTTAGTGTTGTTGTTTGTTAGGCGGTTAGGGTTGTTTGTTGTTAGAAGCTTAGGGTTGTTTGTTGTTAGGGGTTTAGGGTTGTTTGTTGTTAGGGGGTTAGGGTTGTTTGTTGTTACGGGGTTGGGTTAGTTTCTTGTTAGGGGTTTAGTGTTTTTTGTTGTTAGGGGGTTAGTGTTTGTTGTTAGGGGTTTAGGGTTGTTTCTTTTTGGGGTATAGTAGTTTTTGTTGTTAGGGTGTTAGTGTTGTTTGTGGTTAGGGGGTTAGTGTTGTTTGTTCTTACGGGGTTAGTGTTGTTTGTGTTTAGGGTGTTAGTGTTGTTTGTTGTTAGGGGGTTAGTGTTGTTTGTGGATAGGGGGTGTGCGTTGTTGGTTGTTAGGGGGTTAGGATTGTTTGTTGTTAGGGGTTTAGGGTTGTTTGTTGTTACAGGGTTAGGTTAGTTTCTTGTTAGGGGTTTAGTGTTGTTTGTTGTTAGGGGGTTAGTGTTTGTTGTTAGGGGTTTAGTGTTGTTTCTTGTTGGGGTTTAGTGTTTTTTGTTGTTAGGGTGTTAGTGTTTTTTTTGCTAGGGGTTTAGGGTTGTTTGTTGTTAGGGGTTTAAGGTTGTTTGTTGTTAGGAGGTTAGGGTTGTTTGTTGTTAAAGGGATAGGTTAGTTTCTTGTTAGGGGTTTAGTGTTGTTTGTTGTTAGGGGGTTAGTGTTTGTTGTTAGGGGTTTAGGGTTGTTTCTTTTTGGAGTTTAGTAGTTTTTGTTGTTAGGGTGTTAGTGTTGTTTGTGGTTAGGGGGTTAGTGTTGTTTGTTCTTACGGGGTTAGTGTTGTTTGTTGTTAGGGTGTTAGTGTTGTTTGTGGTTAGTGGGTGAGAGTTGTTGGTTATTAGGGGGTTGGGATTGTTTGTTGTTAGGGGTTTAGGGTTGTTTGTTGTTAGGGGGTTAAGGTGGTTTGTTGTTAGGAGATTAGGGCTGTTTGTTGTTACAGGGTTAGGTTAGTTTCTTGTTAGGGGTTTAGTGTTGTTTGTTGTTAGGGGGTTAGTGTTTGTTGTTAGGGGTTTAGTGTTGTTTCTTGTGGGAGTTTAGTGGTTTTTGTTGTTAGGGTGTTAGTGTTGTTTGTTGTTAGGGGTTTAGGGTTGTTTGTTGTTAGGGGTTTAAGGTTGTTTGCTGTTAGGAGGTTAGGGTTGTTTGTTGTTACGGGGTTAGGTTAGTTTCTTGTTAGGGGTTTAGTGTTGTTTGTTGTTAGGGGTTAGTGTTTGTTGTTAGGGGTTTAGGGTTGTTTCTTGTTGGGGTTTAGTAGTTTTTGTTGTTAGAGTGTAAGTGTTGTTTGTGGTTAGGGGATTAGTGTTGTTGTTTGTTAGGGGGTTAGGGTTGTTTGTTGTTAGGAGGTTAGGGTTGTTTGTTTTTACAGGGTTAGGTTAGTTTCTTGTTAGGGGTTTAGTGTTGTTTGTTGTTAGGGGGTTAGTGTTTGTTGTTAGGAGTTTAGTGTTGTTTCTTGTTGGGGTTTAGTGGTTTTTGTTGTTAGGGTGTTAGTGTTGTTTGTTGTTAGGGGTTTAGGTTTGTTTGTTGCTAGGGGGTTAGTGTTTGTTGTTAGGGTTTTAGGGTTGTTTCTTGTTGGAGTTTAGTAGTTTTTGTTGTTAGGGTGTTAGTGTTGTTTGTGGTTAGGGTGTTAGTGTTGTTTGTGGTTAGGGTGTTAGTGTTGCTTGTGGTTAGGGGGTGAGCGTTGTTGGTTGTTAGGGGGTTAGGATTGTTTGTTGTTAGAGGTTTAGGGTTGTTTGTTGTTAGGGGGTTAAGGTCGTTTGTTGTTAGGAGGTTAGGGATATTTGTTGTTACAGGGTTAGGTTAGTTTCTTGTTAGGGGTTTAGTGTTGTTTGTTGTTAGGGGGTTAGTGTTTGTTGTTAGGGGTTTAGTGTTGTTTGTTGTTGGGGTTTAGTGGTTTTTGTTGTTAGGGTGTTAGTGTTGTTTGTTGTTAGGTGTTTAGGGTTGTTTGTTGTTAGGGGTTTAAGGTTGTTTGTTGTTACGAGGTTAGGGTTGTTTGTTGTTACGGGGTTAGGTTAGTTTCTTGTTAGGGGTTTAGTGTTTTTTGTTGTTAGGGGGTTAGTGTTTGTTGTTAGGGGTTTAGGGTTGTTTCTTGTTGGGGTTTAGTAATTTTTGTTGTTAGGGTGTTAGTGTTGTTTGTGGTTAGGGGGTTCGTGTTGTTGTTTGTTAGGGGGTTAGGGTTGTTTTTTGTTAGGAGGTTAGGGTTGTTTGTTGTTACGGGGTTAGGTTAGTTTCTTGTTAGGGGTTTAGTGTTGTTTGTTCTTAGGGGGTTAGTGAGTGTTTGTTGGTAGGGGTTTAGGGTTGTTTCTTGTTGGGGTTTAGTAGTTTTTGTTGTTAGGGTGTTAGTGTTGTTTGTGGTTAGGGGGTGAGAGTTGTTGGTTGTTAGGGGGTTGGGATTGTTTGTTGTTAGGGGTTTAGGGTTGTTTGTTGTTAGGGGGTTAAGGTGGTTTGTTTTTAGGAGGTTAGGGCTGTTTGTTGTTACAGGGTTAGGTTAGTTTCTTGTTAGGGGTTTAGTGTTGTTTGTTGTTAGGGGGTTAGTGTTTGTTGTTAGGGGTTTAGTGTTGTTTCTTGTGGGAGTTTAGTGGTTTTTGTTGTTAGGGTGTTAGTGTTGTTTGTTGTTAGGGGTTTAGGGTTGTTTGTTGTTAGGGGTTTAAGGTTGTTTGCTGTTAGGAGGTTAGGGTTGTTTGTTGTTACGGGGTTAGGTTAGTTTCTTGTTAGGGGTTTAGTGTTGTTTGTTGTTAGGGGGTTAGTGTTTGTTGTTAGGGGTTTAGTGTTGTTTCTTGTTGGGGTTTAGCGGTTTTTGTTGTTAGGGTGTTAGTGTTGTTTGTTGTTAGGGGTTTAGGGTTGTTTGTTGTTAGGGGTTTAAGGTTGTTTGTTGTTAGGAGGTTAGGGTTGTTTGTTGTTACGGGGTTAGGTAAGTTACTTGTTAGGGGTTTAGTGTTGCTTGTTGTTAGGGGGTTAGTGTTTATTGTTAGGGGTTTAGGGTTGTTTCTTGTTGGGTTCAGTGGTTTTTGTTGTTAGGGTGTTAGTGTTGTTTGTTGTTAGGGGCTTAGTGTAGTTTGTTCTTACGGGGTTAGTGTTGTTTGTGGTTAGGGTGTTAGTGTTGTTTGTGGTTAGGGGGTGTGCGTTGTTGGTTGTTAGGGGGTTAGGTTAGTTTCTTGTTAGGGGTTTAGTGTTGTTTGCTGTTAGGGGGTTAGTGTTTGTTGTTAGGGGTTTAGGGTTGTTTCTTGTTTTGGTTTAGTAGTTTTTGTTGTTAGGGTGTTAGTGTTGTTTGTGGTTAGGGTGTTAGTGTTGTTTGTGGTTAGGGGGTTAGTGTTGTTGTTTGTTAGGGGGTTAGGGTTTTTTGTTGTTAGAAGGTTGTGGTTGTTTTTTGTTAGGGGTTTAGGGTTGTTTGTTGTTACGGGGTTAGGTTACTTTCTTGTTAGGGGTTTAGTGTTTTTTGTTGTTAGGGGGTTAGTGTTTGTTGTTAGGGGTTTAGGGTTGTTTCTTGTTGGGGTATAGTAGTTTTTGTTGTTAGGGTGTTAGTGTTGTTTGTGGTTAGGGGGTTAGTGTTGTTTGTTCTTACGGGGTTAGTGTTGTTTGTGGTTAGGGTGTTAGTGTTTGTTGTTAGGGGTTTAGGGTTGTTTGTTGTTAGGATGTTAGTGTTTGTTGTTAGGGGTTTAGTGTTGTTTCTTGTTGGGGTTTAGTAGTTTTTGTTGTTAGGGTGTTAGTGTTGTTTGTTGTTAGCGGTTTAGGGTTCTTTGTTGTTAGGGGTTTAAAGTTGTTTGTTGTTAGGAGGTTAGGGTTGTTTGTTGTTACGGGGTTAGGTTAGTTTCTTGTTAGGGGTTTAGTGTTGTTTGTTGTTAGGGAGTTAGTGTTTGTTGTTAGGGGTTTAGGGTTGTTTCTTGTTGGGGTTTAGTAGTTTTTGTTGCTAGGGTGTTAGTGTTGTTTGTGGTTAGGGAGTTAGTGTTGTTGTTTGTTAGGGTTTTAGGGTTGTTTTTTGTTAGGAGGTTAGGGTTGTTTGTTGTTACAGGGTTAGGTTAGTTTCTTGTTAGGGGTTTAGTGTTGTTTGTTGTTAGGGGGTTAGTGTTTGTTGTTAGGGGTTTAGTGTTGTTTCTTGTTGGGGTTTAGTGGTTTTTGTTGTTAGGGTGTTAGTGTTGTTTGTTGTTAGGGTGTTAGTGTTGTTTGTTGTTAGGGGTTTAGGGTTGTTTGTTGTTAGGGGTTTAAGGTTGTTTGTTGTTAGGAGGTTAGGGTTGTTTGTTGTTATGGGGTTAGGTTAGTTTCTTGTTAGGGGTTTAGTGTTGTTTGTTGTTAGGGGGTTAGTGTTTGTTGTTAGGGGTTTAGGGTTGTTTCTTGTTGGGTTTAGTGGTTTTTGTTGTTAGCGTGTTAGTGTTCTTTGTTGTTAGGGGGTTAGTGTTGTTTGTTCTTACGGGGTTAGTGTTGTTTGTGGTTAGGGTGTTAGTGTTGTTTGTGGTTAGGGGGTGAGAGTTGTTGGTTGTTAGGGGGTTAGGATTGTTTGTTGTTAGGGGTTTAGGGTTGTTTGTTGTTAGGGGGTTAAGGTTGTTTGTTGTTAGGAGGTTAGGGCTGTTTGTTGTTACAGGGTTAGGTTAGTTTCTTGTTAGGGGTTTACTGTTGTTTGTTGTTAGGGGGTTAGTGTTTGTTGTTAGGGGTTTAGTGTTGTTTCTTGTTGGGGTTTAGTGGTTTTTGTTGTTAGGGTGTTAGTGTTGTTTGTTGTTAGGGGTTTAGGGTTGTTTGTTGTTAGGGGTTTAAGGTTGTTTGTTGTTAGGAGGTTAGGGTTGTTTGTTGTTACGGGTTTAGGTTAGTTTCTTGTTAGGGGTTTAGTGTTGTTTGTTGTTAGGGGGTTAGTGTTTGTTGTTAGGGGTTTAGGGTTGTTTCTTGTTGGGGTTTAGTAGTTTTTGTTGTTAGGGTGTTAGCGTTGTTTGTTGTTAGGGGGTTAGTGTAGTTTGTTCTTACGGGGTTAGTGTTGTTTGTGGTTAGGGTGTTAGTGTTGTTTGTGGTTAGGGGGTGTGCGTTGTTGGTTGTTAGGGGGTTAGGATTGTTTGTTGTTAGGGGTTTAGGGTTGTTTGTTGTTAGGGGGTTAAGGATGTTTGTTGTTAGGATGTTAGGGTTGTTTGTTGTTACACGGTTAGGTTAGTTTCTTGTTAGGGGTTTAGTGTTGTTTGTTGTTAGGGAGTTAGTGTTTGTTGTTACGGGTTTAGTGTTGTTTCTTGTTGGGGTTTAGTGGTTTTTGTTCTTAGCGTGTTAGTGTTGTTTGTTGTTAGGGGTTTAGGGTTGTTTGTTGTCAGGGGGTTGTGTTTGTTATTAGGGGTTTAGGGTTGTTTCTTGTTGGAGTTTAGTAGTTTTTGTTGTTAGGGTGTTAGTGTTGTTTGTGGTTAGGGGGTTAGTGTTGTTGTTTGTTAGGCGGTTAGGGTTGTTTGTTGTTAGAAGCTTAGGGTTGTTTGTTGTTAGGGGTTTAGGGTTGTTTGTTGTTAGGGGGTTAGGGTTGTTTGTTGTTACGGGGTTGGGTTAGTTTCTTGTTAGGGGTTTAGTGTTTTTTGTTGTTAGGGGGTTAGTGTTTGTTGTTAGGGGTTTAGGGTTGTTTCTTTTTGGGGTATAGTAGTTTTTGTTGTTAGGGTGTTAGTGTTGTTTGTGGTTAGGGGGTTAGTGTTGTTTGTTCTTACGGGGTTAGTGTTGTTTGTGTTTAGGGTGTTAGTGTTGTTTGTTGTTAGGGGGTTAGTGTTGTTTGTGGATAGGGGGTGTGCGTTGTTGGTTGTTAGGGGGTTAGGATTGTTTGTTGTTAGGGGTTTAGGGTTGTTTGTTGTTACAGGGTTAGGTTAGTTTCTTGTTAGGGGTTTAGTGTTGTTTGTTGTTAGGGGGTTAGTGTTTGTTGTTAGGGGTTTAGTGTTGTTTCTTGTTGGGGTTTAGTGTTTTTTGTTGTTAGGGTGTTAGTGTTTTTTTTGCTAGGGGTTTAGGGTTGTTTGTTGTTAGGGGTTTAAGGTTGTTTGTTGTTAGGAGGTTAGGGTTGTTTGTTGTTAAAGGGATAGGTTAGTTTCTTGTTAGGGGTTTAGTGTTGTTTGTTGTTAGGGGGTTAGTGTTTGTTGTTAGGGGTTTAGGGTTGTTTCTTTTTGGAGTTTAGTACTTTTTGTTGTTAGGGTGTTAGTGTTGTTTGTGGTTAGGGGGTTAGTGTTGTTTGTTCTTACGGGGTTAGTGTTGTTTGTTGTTAGGGTGTTAGTGTTGTTTGTGGTTAGTGGGTGAGAGTTGTTGGTTATTAGGGGGTTGGGATTGTTTGTTGTTAGGGGTTTAGGGTTGTTTGTTGTTAGGGGGTTAAGGTGGTTTGTTGTTAGGAGATTAGGGCTGTTTGTTGTTACAGGGTTAGGTTAGTTTCTTGTTAGGGGTTTAGTGTTGTTTGTTGTTAGGGGGTTAGTGTTTGTTGTTAGGGGTTTAGTGTTGTTTCTTGTGGGAGTTTAGTGGTTTTTGTTGTTAGGGTGTTAGTGTTGTTTGTTGTTAGGGGTTTAGGGTTGTTTGTTGTTAGGGGTTTAAGGTTGTTTGCTGTTAGGAGGTTAGGGTTGTTTGTTGTTACGGGGTTAGGTTAGTTTCTTGTTAGGGGTTTAGTGTTGTTTGTTGTTAGGGGTTAGTGTTTGTTGTTAGGGGTTTAGGGTTGTTTCTTGTTGGGGTTTAGTAGTTTTTGTTGTTAGAGTGTAAGTGTTGTTTGTGGTTAGGGGATTAGTGTTGTTGTTTGTTAGGGGGTTAGGGTTGTTTGTTGTTAGGAGGTTAGGGTTGTTTGTTTTTACAGGGTTAGGTTAGTTTCTTGTTAGGGGTTTAGTGTTGTTTGTTGTTAGGGGGTTAGTGTTTGTTGTTAGGAGTTTAGTGTTGTTTCTTGTTGGGGTTTAGTGGTTTTTGTTGTTAGGGTGTTAGTGTTGTTTGTTGTTAGGGGTTTAGGTTTGTTTGTTGTTAGGGGGTTAGTGTTTGTTGTTAGGGTTTTAGGGTTGTTTCTTGTTGGAGTTTAGTAGTTTTTGTTGTTAGGGTGTTAGTGTTGTTTGTGGTTAGGGTGTTAGTGTTGTTTGTGGTTAGGGTGTTAGTGTTGCTTGTGGTTAGGGAGTGAGCGTTGTTGGTTGTTAGGGGGTTAGGATTGTTTGTTGTTAGAGGTTTAGGGTTGTTTGTTGTTAGGGGGTTAAGGTCGTTTGTTGTTAGGAGGTTAGGGATATTTGTTGTTACAGGGTTAGGTTAGTTTCTTGTTAGGGGTTTAGTGTTGTTTGTTGTTAGGGGGTTAGTGTTTGTTGTTAGGGGTTTAGTGTTGTTTGTTGTTGGGGTTTAGTGGTTTTTGTTGTTAGGGTGTTAGTGTTGTTTGTTGTTAGGTGTTTAGGGTTGTTTGTTGTTAGGGGTTTAAGGTTGTTTGTTGTTACGAGGTTAGGGTTGTTTGTTGTTACGGGGTTAGGTTAGTTTCTTGTTAGGGGTTTAGTGTTTTTTGTTGTTAGGGGGTTAGTGTTTGTTGTTAGGGGTTTAGGGTTGTTTCTTGTTGGGATTTAGTAATTTTTGTTGTTAGGGTGTTAGTGTTGTTTGTGGTTAGGGGGTTCGTGTTGTTGTTTGTTAGGGGGTTAGGGTTGTTTTTTGTTAGGAGGTTAGGGTTGTTTGTTGTTACGGGGTTAGGTTAGTTTCTTGTTAGGGGTTTAGTGTTGTTTGTTCTTAGGGGGTTAGTGAGTGTTTGTTGGTAGGGGTTTAGGGTTGTTTCTTGTTGGGGTTTAGTAGTTTTTGTTGTTAGGGTGTTAGTGTTGTTTGTGGTTAGGGGGTGAGAGTTGTTGGTTGTTAGGGGGTTGGGATTGTTTGTTGTTAGGGGTTTAGGGTTGTTTGTTGTTAGGGGGTTAAGGTGGTTTGTTTTTAGGAGGTTAGGGCTGTTTGTTGTTACAGGGTTAGGTTAGTTTCTTGTTAGGGGTTTAGTGTTGTTTGTTGTTAGGGGGTTAGTGTTTGTTGTTAGGGGTTTAGTGTTGTTTCTTGTGGGAGTTTAGTGGTTTTTGTTGTTAGGGTGTTAGTGTTGTTTGTTGTTAGGGGTTTAGGGTTGTTTGTTGTTAGGGGTTTAAGGTTGTTTGCTGTTAGGAGGTTAGGGTTGTTTGTTGTTACGGGGTTAGGTTAGTTTCTTGTTAGGGGTTTAGTGTTGTTTGTTGTTAGGGGGTTAGTGTTTGTTGTTAGGGGTTTAGTGTTGTTTCTTGTTGGGGTTTAGCGGTTTTTGTTGTTAGGGTGTTAGTGTTGTTTGTTGTTAGGGGTTTAGGGTTGTTTGTTGTTAGGGGTTTAAGGTTGTTTGTTGTTAGGAGGTTAGGGTTGTTTGTTGTTACGGGGTTAGGTAAGTTACTTGTTAGGGGTTTAGTGTTGCTTGTTGTTAGGGGGTTAGTGTTTATTGTTAGGGGTTTAGGGTTGTTTCTTGTTGGGTTCAGTGGTTTTTGTTGTTAGGGTGTTAGTGTTGTTTGTTGTTAGGGGCTTAGTGTAGTTTGTTCTTACGGGGTTAGTGTTGTTTGTGGTTAGGGTATTAGTGTTGTTTGTGGTTAGGGGGTGTGCGTTGTTGGTTGTTAGGGGGTTAGGTTAGTTTCTTGTTAGGGGTTTAGTGTTGTTTGCTGTTAGGGGGTTAGTGTTTGTTGTTAGGGGTTTAGGGTTGTTTCTTGTTTTGGTTTAGTAGTTTTTGTTGTTAGGGTGTTAGTGTTGTTTGTGGTTAGGGTGTTAGTGTTGTTTGTGGTTAGGGGGTTAGTGTTGTTGTTTGTTAGGGGGTTAGGGTTTTTTGTTGTTAGAAGGTTGTGGTTGTTTTTTGTTAGGGGTTTAGGGTTGTTTGTTGTTACGGGGTTAGGTTACTTTCTTGTTAGGGGTTTAGTGTTTTTTGTTGTTAGGGGGTTAGTGTTTGTTGTTAGGGGTTTAGGGTTGTTTCTTGTTGGGGTATAGTAGTTTTTGTTGTTAGGGTGTTAGTGTTGTTTGTGGTTAGGGGGTTAGTGTTGTTTGTTCTTACGGGGTTAGTGTTGTTTGTGGTTAGGGTGTTAGTGTTTGTTGTTAGGGGTTTAGGGTTGTTTGTTGTTAGGATGTTAGTGTTTGTTGTTAGGGGTTTAGTGTTGTTTCTTGTTGGGGTTTAGTAGTTTTTGTTGTTAGGGTGTTAGTGTTGTTTGTTGTTAGCGGTTTAGGGTTCTTTGTTGTTAGGGGTTTAAAGTTGTTTGTTGTTAGGAGGTTAGGGTTGTTTGTTGTTACGGGGTTAGGTTAGTTTCTTGTTAGGGGTTTAGTGTTGTTTGTTGTTAGGGAGTTAGTGTTTGTTGTTAGGGGTTTAGGGTTGTTTCTTGTTGGGGATTAGTAGTTTTTGTTGCTAGGGTGTTAGTGTTGTTTGTGGTTAGGGAGTTAGTGTTGTTGTTTGTTAGGGTTTTAGGGTTGTTTTTTGTTAGGAGGTTAGGGTTGTTTGTTGTTACAGGGTTAGGTTAGTTTCTTGTTAGGGGTTTAGTGTTGTTTGTTGTTAGGGGGTTAGTGTTTGTTGTTAGGGGTTTAGTGTTGTTTCTTGTTGGGGTTTAGTGGTTTTTGTTGTTAGGGTGTTAGTGTTGTTTGTTGTTAGGGTGTTAGTGTTGTTTGTTGTTAGGGGTTTAGGGTTGTTTGTTGTTAGGGGTTTAAGGTTGTTTGTTGTTAGGAGGTTAGGGTTGTTTGTTGTTATGGGGTTAGGTTAGTTTCTTGTTAGGGGTTTAGTGTTGTTTGTTGTTAGGGGGTTAGTGTTTGTTGTTAGGGGTTTAGGGTTGTTTCTTGTTGGGTTTAGTGGTTTTTGTTGTTAGCGTGTTAGTGTTCTTTGTTGTTAGGGGGTTAGTGTTGTTTGTTCTTACGGGGTTAGTGTTGTTTGTGGTTAGGGTGTTAGTGTTGTTTGTGGTTAGGGGGTGAGAGTTGTTGGTTGTTAGGGGGTTAGGATTGTTTGTTGTTAGGGGTTTAGGGTTGTTTGTTGTTAGGGGGTTAAGGTTGTTTGTTGTTAGGAGGTTAGGGCTGTTTGTTGTTACAGGGTTAGGTTAGTTTCTTGTTAGGGGTTTACTGTTGTTTGTTGTTAGGGGGTTAGTGTTTGTTGTTAGGGGTTTAGTGTTGTTTCTTGTTGGGGTTTAGTGGTTTTTGTTGTTAGGGTGTTAGTGTTGTTTGTTGTTAGGGGTTTAGGGTTGTTTGTTGTTAGGGGTTTAAGGTTGTTTGTTGTTAGGAGGTTAGGGTTGTTTGTTGTTACGGGTTTAGGTTAGTTTCTTGTTAGGGGTTTAGTGTTGTTTGTTGTTAGGGGGTTAGTGTTTGTTGTTAGGGGTTTAGGGTTGTTTCTTGTGGGGGTTTAGTAGTTTTTGTTGTTAGGGTGTTAGTGTTGTTTGTGGTTAGGAGGTTAGTGTTGTTTGTTCTTACGGGGTTAGTGTTGTTTGTGGTTAGGGTGTTAGTGTTCTTTGTGGTTGGGGGTGAGAGTTGTTGGTTGTTACGGGGTTAGGATTGTTTGTTCTTAGGGGTTTAGGGTTGTTTGTTGTTAGGGGGTTAAGGTTGTTTGTTGTTAGGAGGTTAGGGCTGTTTGTTGTTACAGGGTTAGGTTAGTTTCTTGTTAGGGGTTTAGTGTTGTTTGTTGTTAGGGGGTTAGTGTTTGTTGTTAGGGGTTTAGTGTTGTTTCTTGTTGGGGTTTAGTAGTTTTTGTTGTTAGGGTGTTAGTGTTGTTTGCTGTTAGGGGTTTAGGGTTGTTTGTAGTTAGGGGTTTAAGGTTGTTTGTTGTTAGGAGGTTAGGGTTGTTTGTTGTTACGGGGTTAGGTTAGTTTCTTGTTAGGGGTTTAGTGTTGTTTGTTGTTAGGGGGTTAGTGTTTGTTGTTAGGGGTTTAGGGTTGTTTCTTGTTGGGGTTTAGTAGTTTTTGTTGTTAGGGTGTTAGCGTTGTTTGTTGTTAGGGGGTTAGTGTAGTTTGTTCTTACGGGGTTAGTGTTGTTTGTGGTTAGGGTGTTAGTGTTGTTTGTGGTTAGGGGGTGTGCGTTGTTGGTTGTTAGGGGGTTAGGATTGTTTGTTGTTAGGGGTTTAGGGTTGTTTGTTGTTAGGGGGTTAAGGATGTTTGTTGTTAGGATGTTAGGGTTGTTTGTTGTTACACGGTTAGGTTAGTTTCTTGTTAGGGGTTTAGTGTTGTTTGTTGTTAGGGAGTTAGTGTTTGTTGTTACGGGTTTAGTGTTGTTTCTTGTTGGGGTTTAGTGGTTTTTGTTGTTAGCGTGTTAGTGTTGTTTGTTGTTAGGGGTTTAGGGTTGTTTGTTGTCAGGGGGTTGTGTTTGTTATTAGGGGTTTAGGGTTGTTTCTTGTTGGAGTTTAGTAGTTTTTGTTGTTAGGGTGTTAGTGTTGTTTGTGGTTAGGGGGTTAGTGTTGTTGTTTGTTAGGCGGTTAGGGTTGTTTGTTGTTAGAAGCTTAGGGTTGTTTGTTGTTAGGGGTTTAGTGTTGTTTGTTGTTAGGGGGTTAGGGTTGTTTGTTGTTACGGGGTTGGGTTAGTTTCTTGTTAGGGGTTTAGTGTTTTTTGTTTTTAGGGGGTTAGTGTTTGTTGTTAGGGGTTTAGGGTTGTTTCTTTTTGGGGTATAGTAGTTTTTGTTGTTAGGGTGTTAGTGTTGTTTGTGGTTAGGGGGTTAGTGTTGTTTGTTCTTACGGGGTTAGTGTTGTTTGTGTTTAGAGTGTTAGTGTTGTTTGTTGTTAGGGGGTTAGTGTTGTTTGTGGATAGGGGGTGTGCGTTGTTGGTTGTTAGGGGGTTAGGATTGTTTGTTGTTAGGGGTTTAGGGTTGTTTGTTGTTAGGGGGTTAAGGTTGTTTGTTGTTAGGAGGTTAGGGTTGTTTGTTGTTACAGGGTTAGGTTAGTTTCTTGTTAGGGGTTTAGTGTTGTTTGTTGTTAGGGGGTTAGTGTTTGTTGTTAGGGGTTTAGTGTTGTTTCTTGTTGGGGTTTAGTGTTTCTTGTTGTTAGGGTGTTAGTGTTTTTTTTGCTAGGGGTTTAGGGTTGTTTGTTGTTAGGGGTTTAAGGTTGTTTGTTGTTAGGAGGTTCGGGTTGTTTGTTGTTAAAGGGATAGGTTAGTTTCTTGTTAGGGGTTTAGTGTTGTTTGTTGTTAGGGGGTTAGTGTTTGTTGTTAGGGGTTTAGGGTTGTTTCTTTTTGGAGTTCAGTAGTTTTTGTTGTTAGGGTGTTAGTGTTGTTTGTGGTTAGGGGGTTAGTGTTGTTTGTTCTTACGGGGTTAGTGTTGTTTGTTGTTAGGGTGTTAGTGTTGTTTGTGGTTAGGGGGTGAGAGTTGTTGGTTGTTAGGGGGTTGGGATTGTTTGTTGTTAGGGGTTTAGGGTTGTTTGTTGTTAGGGGGTTAAGGTGGTTTGTTGTTAGGAGGTTAGGGCTGTTTGTTGTTACAGGGTTAGGTTAGTTTCTTGTTAGGGGTTTAGTGTTGTTTGTTGTTAGGGGGTTAGTGTTTGTTGTTAGGGGTTTAGTGTTGTTTCTTGTTGGAGTTTAGTGGTTTTTGTTGTTAGGGTGTTAGTGTTGTTTGTTGTTAGGGGTTTAGGGTTGTTTGTTGTTAGGGGTTTAAGGTTGTTTGCTGTTAGGAGGTTAGGGTTGTTTGTTGTTACGGGGTTAGGTTAGTTTCTTGTTAGGGGTTTAGTGTTGTTTGTTGTTAGGGGGTTAGTGTTTGTTGTTAGGGGTTTAGGGTTGTTTCTTGTTGGGGTTTAGTAGTTTTTGTTGTTAGAGTGTAAGTGTTGTTTGTGGTTAGGGGATTAGTGTTGTTGTTTGTTAGGGGGTTAGGGTTGTTTGTTGTTAGGAGGTTAGGGTTGTTTGTTTTTCCAGGGTTAGGTTAGTTTCTTGTTAGGGGTTTAGTGTTGTTTGTTGTTCGGGGGTTAGTGTTTGTTGTTAGGAGTTTAGTGTTGTTTCTTGTTGGGGTTTAGTGGTTTTTGTTGTTAGGGTGTTAGTGTTGTTTGTTGTTAGGGGTTTAGGTTTGTTTGTTGTTAGGGGGTTAGTGTTTGTTGTTAGGGGTTTAGGGTTGTTTCTTGTTGGGGTTTAGTAGTTTTTGTTGTTAGGGTGTTAGTGTTGTTTGTGGTTAGGGTGTTAGTGTTGTTTGTGGTTAGGGTGTTAGTGTTGCTTGTGGTTAGGGGGTGAGCGTTGTTGGTTGTTAGGGGGTTAGGATTGTTTGTTGTTAGAGGTTTAGGGTTGTTTGTTGTTAGGGGGTTAAGGTCGTTTGTTGTTAGGAGGTTAGGGATATTTGTTGTTACAGGGTTAGGTTAGTTTCTTGCTAGGGGTTTAGTGTTGTTTGTTGTTAGGGGGTTAGTGTTTGTTGTTAGGGGTTTAGTGTTGTTTGTTGTTGGGGTTTAGTGGTTTTTGTTGTTAGGGTGTTAGTGTTGTTTGTTGTTAGGTGTTTAGGGTTGTTTGTTGTTAGGGGTTTAAGGTTGTTTGTTGTTACGAGGTTAGGGTTGTTTGTTGTTACGGGGTTAGGTTAGTTTCTTGTTAGGGGTTTAGTGTTGTTTGTTGTTAGGGTGTTAGTGTTTGTTGTTAGGGGTTTAGGGTTGTTTCTTGTTGGGGTTTAGTAATTTTTGTTGTTAGGGTGTTAGTGTTGTTTGTGCTTAGGGGGTTCGTGTTGTTGTTTGTTAGGGGGTTAGGGTTGTTTTTTGTTAGGAGGTTAGGGTTGTTTGTTTTTACGGGGTTAGGTTAGTTTCTTGTTAGGGGGTTAGTGAGTGTTTGTTGTTAGGGGTTTAGGGTTGTTTCTTGTTGGGGTTTAGTAGTTTTTGTTGTTAGGGTGTTAGTGTTGTTTGTGGTTAGGGCGTGAGAGTTGTTGGTTGTTAGGGGGTTGGGATTGTTTGTTGTTAGGGGTTTAGGGTTGTTTGTTGTTAGGGGGTTAAGGTGGTTTGTTGTTAGGAGGTTAGGGCTGTTTGTTGTTACAGGGTTAGGTTAGTTTCTTGTTAGGGGTTTAGTGTTGTTTGTTGTTAGGGGGTTAGTGTTTGTTGTTAGGGGTTTAGTGTTGTTTCTTGTTGGGGTTTAGTGGTTTTTGTTGTTAGGGTGTTAGTGTTGTTTGTTGTTAGGGGGTTAGTGTTTGTTGTTAGGGGTTTAGTGTTGTTTCTTGTTGGGGTTTAGTGGTTTTTGTTGTTAGGGTGTTAGTGTTGTTTGTTGTTAGGGGTTTAGGGTTGTTTGTTGTTAGGGGTTTAAGGTTGTTTGCTGTTAGGAGGTTAGGGTTGTTTGTTGTTACGGGGTTAGGTAAGTTACTTGTTAGGGGTTTAGTGTTGTTTGTTGTTAGGGGGTTAGTGTTTGTTGTTAGGGGTTTAGGGTTGTTTCTTGTTGGGTTCAGTGGTTTTTGTTGTTAGGGTGTTAGTGTTGTTTGTTGTTAGGGGCTTAGTGTAGTTTGTTCTTACGGGGTTAGTGTTGTTTGTGGTTAGGGTGTTAGTGTTGTTTGTGGTTAGGGGGTGTGCGTTGTTGGTTGTTAGGGGGTTAGGTTAGTTTCTTGTTAGGGGTTTAGTGTTGTTTGCTGTTAGGGGGTTAGTGTTTCTTGTTAGTGGTTTAGGGTTGTTTCTTGTTTTGGTTTAGTAGTTTTTGTTGTTAGGGTGTTAGTGTTGTTTGTGGTTAAGGTGTTAGTGTTGTTTGTGGTTAGGGGGTTAGTGTTGTTGTTTGTTAGGGGGTTAGGGTTTTTTGTTGTTAGAAGGTTGTGGTTGTTTTTTGTTAGAGGTTTAGGGTTGTTTGTTGTTACGGGGTTAGGTTACTTTCTTGTTAGGGGTTTAGTGTTTTTTGTTGTTAGGGGGTTAGTGTTTGTTGTTAGGGGTTTAGGGTTGTTTCTTGTTGGGGTATAGTAGTTTTTGTTGTTAGGGTGTTAGTGTTGTTTGTGGTTAGGGGGTTAGTGTTGTTTGTTCTTACGGGGTTAGTGTTGTTTGTGGTTAGGGTGTTAGTGTAGTTTGTGGTTAGGGTTTGAGAGTTGTTGGTTGTTAGGGGGTTATGATTGTTTGTTGTTAGGGGTTTAGGGTTGTTTGTTGTTAGGGGGTTAAGGTTGTTTGTTGTTAGGAGGTTAGGGTTGTTTGTTGGTACAGGGTACGGTTAGTTTCTTGTTAGGGGTTTAGTGTTGTTTGTTGTTAGGATGTTAGTGTTTGTTGTTAGGGGTTTAGTGTTGTTTCTTGTTGGGGTTTAGTAGTTTTTGTTGTTAGGGTGTTAGTGTTGTTTGTTGTTAGGGGTTTAGGGTTCTTTGTTGTTAGGGGTTTAAAGTTGTTTGTTGTTAGGAGGTTAGGGTTGTTTGTTGTTACGGGGTTAGGTTAGTTTCTTGTTAGGGGTTTAGTGTTGTTTGTTGTTAGGGAGTTAGTGTTTGTTGTTAGGGGTTTAGGGTTGTTTCTTGTTGGGGTTTAGTAGTTTTTGTTGCTAGGGTGTTAGTGTTGTTTGTGGTTAGGGAGTTAGTGTTGTTGTTTGTTAGGGTTTTAGGGTTGTTTTTTGTTAGGAGGTTAGGGTTGTTTGTTGTTACAGGGTTAGGTTAGTTTCTTGTTAGGGGTTTAGTGTTGTTTGTTGTTAGGGGGTTAGTGTTTGTTGTTAGGGGTTTAGTGTTGTTTCTTGTTGGGGTTTAGTGGTTTTTGTTGTTAGGGTGTTAGTGTTGTTTGTTGTTAGGGGTTTAGGGTTGTTTGTTGTTAGGGGTTTAAGGTTGTTTGTTGTTAGGAGGTTAGGGTTGTTTGTTGTTACGGGTTTAGGTTAGTTTCTTGTTAGGGGTTTAGTGTTGTTTGTTGTTAGGGGGTTAGTGTTTGTTGTTAGGGGTTTAGGGTTGTTGCTTGTTGGGGTTTAGTAGTTTTTGTTGTTAGGGTGTTAGTGTTGTTTGTGGTTAGGGTGTTAGTGTTGTTTGTGGTTAGGGGGTTAGTGTTGTTTGTTAGGGGGTTAGGGTTGCTTGTTGTTAGAAGGTTATGGTTGTTTGTTGTTAGGGATTTAGGGTTGTTTGTTGTTACGGGTTTAGGTTAGTTTCTTCTTAGGGGTTTAGTGTTTTTTGTTGTTAGGGGGTTAGTGTTTGTTGTTAGGGGTTTAGGGTTGTTTCTTGTTGGGGTTTAGTAGTTTTTGTTGTTAGGGTGTTAGTATTGTTTGTTGTTAGGGGGTTAGTGTTGTTTGTTCTTACGGGGTTAGTGTTTTTGTGGTTAGGGTGTTAGTGTTGTTTGTGGTTAGGGGGTGAGCGTTGTTGGTTGTTAGGGGGTTAGAATTGTTTGTTGTTAGGGGTTTATAGTTGTTTGTTATTAGGGGGTTAAGGTTGTTTGTTGTTAGGAGGTTAGGGTTGTTTGTTGTTACAGGGTTAGGTTAGTTTCTTGTTAGGGGTTTAGTGTTGTTTGTTGTTAGGGGGTTAGTGTTTGTTGTTAGGGGTTTAGTGTTGTTTCTTGTTGCGGTTTAGTGGTTTTTGTTGTTAGGGTGTTAGTGTTGTTTGTTGTTAGGTGTTTAGGGTTGTTTGTTATTAGGGGTTTAAGGTTGTTTGTTGTTAGGAGGTTAGGGTTGTTTGTTGTTACGGGGTTTGGTTAGTTTCTTGTTAGGGCTTTAGTGTTGTTTGTTGTTAGGGGGTTAGTGTTTGTTGTTAGGGGTTTAGGGTTGTTTGTTGTTGGGGTTTAATAGTTTTAGTTGTTAGGGTGTTAGTGTTGCTTGTGGTTAGGGGCTTAGTGTTGTTGTTTGTTAGGGGGTTAGGGTTGTTTGTTGTTAGGAGGTTTGGGTTCTTTGTTGTTACAGGGTTATTTTCGTTTCTTGTTAGGGGTTTAGTGTTGTTTGTTGTTAGGGGGTTAGTGTTTGTTGTTAGGGGTTTAGTGTTGTTTCTTGTTGGGGTTTAGTGGTTTTTGTTGTTAGGGTGTTAGTGTTGTTTGTTGTTAGGGGTTTAGGGTTGTTTGTTGTTAGGGGTTTAAGGTTGTTTGTTGTTAGGAGGTTAGGGTTGTTTGTTGTTACGGGTTTAGGTTAGTTTCTTGTTAGGGGTTTAGTGTTGTTTGTTGTTAGGGGGTTAGTGTTTGTTGTTAGGGGTTTAGGGTTGTTTCTTGTTGGGGTTTAGTAGTTTTTGTTGTTAGGGTGTTAGTGTTGTTTGTTGTTAGGGGGTTAGTGTTGTTTGTTCTTACGGGGTTTGTCTTGTTTTTGCTTAGGGTGTTAGTGTTGTTTGTGGTTAGAGGATGAGCGTTGTTGGTTGTTAGGGGGTTAGGATTGTTTGTTGTTAGGGGTTTAGGGTTGTTTGTTGTTAGGGGGTTAAGGTTGTTTGTTGTTAGGAGGTTAGGGTTGTTTGTTGTTACAGGGTTAGGTTAGTTTCTTGTTAGGGGTTTAGTGTTGTTTGTTGTTAGGAGGTTAGTGTTTGTTGTTAGGGGTTTAGTGTTGTTTCTTGTTGGGGTTTAGTGGTTTTTGTTGTTAGGGTGTTAGTGTTGTTTGTTGTTAGGTGTTTAGGGTTGTTTGTTGTTAGGGGTTTAAGGTTGTTTGTTGTTAGGAGGTTAGGGTTGTTTGTTGTTACGGGGTTAGGTTAGTTTCTTGTTAGGGGTTTAGTGTTGTTTGTTGTTAGGGGGTTAGTGTTTGTTGTTAGGGGTTTAGGGTTGTTTCTTGTTGGGGTTTAGTAGTTTTAGTTGTTAGGGTGTTAGTGTTGTTTGTGGTTAGGGGCTTAGTGTTGTTGTTTGTTAGGGGGTTAGGGTTGTTTGTTGTTAGGAGGTTAGGGTTGTTTGTTGTTACAGGGTTAGGTTAGTTTATTGTTAGGGGTTTAGTGTTGTTTGTTGTTAGGGGGTTAGTGTTTGTTGTTAGGGGTTTAGTGTTGTTTCTTGTTGGGGTTTAATGGTTTTTGTTGTTAGGGTGTTAGTGTTGTTTGTTGTTAGGGGTTTAGGGTTGTTTGTTGTTAGGGGTTTAAGGTTGTTTGTTGTTAGGAGGTTAGGGTTGTTTGTTGTTACGGGTTTAGGTTAGTTTCTTGTTAGGGGTTTAGTGTTGTTTGTTGTTAGGGGGTTGGTGTTTGTTGTTAGGGGTTTAGGGTTGTTTCTTGTTGGGGTTTAGTAGTTCTTGTTGTTAGGGTGTTAGTGTTGTTTGTGGTTAGGGGTTTAGTGTTGTTTGTGGATAGGGGGTGTGCGTTGTTGGTTGTTAGGGGGTTAGGATTGTTTGTTGTTAGGGGTTTAGGGTTGCTTGTTGTTAGGGGGTTAAGGTTGTTTGTTGTTAGGAGGTTAGGGTTGTTTGTTGTTACAGGGTTAGGTTAGTTTCTTGTTAGAGGTTTAGTGTTGTTCGTTGTTACGGGGTTAGTGTTTGTTGTTAGGGGTTTAGTGTTGTTTCTTGTTGGGGTTTAGTGTTTTTTGTTGTTAGGGTGTTAGTGTTTTTTGTTGTTAGGGGTTTAGGGTTGTTTGTTGTTAGGGGTTTAAGGTTGTTTGTTGTTAGGAGGTTAGGGTTGTTTGTTGTTACAGGGTTAGGTTAGTTTCTTGTTAGGGGTTTAGTGTTGTTTGTTGTTAGTTCGTTAGTGTTTGTTGTTAGGGGTTTAGGGTTGTTTCTTTTTGGAGTTTAGTAGTTTTTGTTGTTAGGGTGTTAGTGTTGTTTGTGGTTAGGGGGTTAGTGTTGTTTGTTCTTACGGGGTTAGTGTTGTTTGTGGTTAGGGTGTTAGTGTTGTTTGTGGTTAGGGGGTGAGAGATGTTGGTTGTTAGGGGGTTAGGATAGTTTGTTGTTAGGGGTTAGGGTTGTTTGTTGTTAGGGGTTTAAGGTGGTTTGTTGTTAGGAGGTTAGGGCTGTTTGTTGTTACAGGGTTAGGTTAGTTTCTTGTTAGGGGTTTAGTGTTGTTTGTTGTTAGGGGGTTAGTGTTTGTTGGTAGGGGTTTAGTGTTGTTTCTTGTTGGGGTTTAGTGGTTTTTGTTGTTAGGGTGTTAGTGCTGTTTGTTGTTAGGGGTTTAGGGTTGTTTGTTGTTAGGGGTTTAAGGTTGTTTGTTGTTAGGAGGTTAGGGTTGTTTGTTGTTACGGGGTTAGGTTAGTTTCTTGTTAGGGGTTTAGTTTTGTTTGTTGTTAGGGGTTTAGGTTTGCTTCTTGTTGGGGTTTAGTAGTTTTTGTTGTTAGGGTGTTAGTGTTGTTTGTGGTTAGGGGGTTAGTGTTGTTGTTTGTTGGGGGTTAGGTTTGTTTGTTGTTAGGAGGTTAGGGTTGTTTGTTGTTACAGGGTTAGGTTAGTTTCTTGTTAGGGGTTTAGTGTTGTTTGTTGTTAGAGGGTTAGTGTTTGTTGTTAGAGGTTTAGTGTTGTTTCTTGTTGGGGTTTAGTGGTTTTTGTTGTTAGGGTGTTAGTGTTGTTTGTTGTTAGGGGTTTAGTGTTGTTTGTTGTTAGGGGTTTAAGGTTGTTTGTTGTTAGGGGGTTAGTGTTGATTGTTCTTACGGGGTTAGTGTTTTTGTGGTTAGGGTGTTAGAGTTGTTTGTTGTTAGGGGGTGAGCGTTGTTGGTTGTTAGGGGGTTAGAATTGTTTGTTGTTAGGGGTTTATAGTTGTTTGTTATTAGGGGGTTAAAATTGTTTTTTGTTAGGAGGTTAGGGTTGTTTTTGTTACAGGATTAGGTTAGTTTCTTGTTAGGGGTTTAGTGTTGTTTGTTGTTAGGGGGTTAGTGTTTGTTGTTAGGGGTTTAGTGTTGTTTCTTGTTGGGGTTTAGTGGTTTTTGTTGTTAGGGTGTTAGTGTTGTTTGTTGTTAGGTGTTTTGGGTTGTTTGTTGTTAGGGGTTTAAGGTTGTTTGTTGTTAGGAGGTTAGGGTTGTTTGTTGTTACGGGGTTAGGTTAGTTTCTTGATAGGGGTTGAGTGTTGTTTGTTGTTAGGGGGTTAGTGTTTGTTGTTAGGGGTTGAGGGTTGTTTCTTGTTGGGGTTTAGTAGTTTTTGTTGTTAGGGTGTTAGTGTTGTTTGTGGTTAGGGGGTTAGTGTTGTTTGTGGTTAGGGGGTGAGCGTTGTTGGTTGTTACGGGGTTAGGATTGTTTGTTGTTAGGGGTTTAGGGTTGTTTGTTGTTAGGGGGTTAAGGATGTTTGTTGTTAGGATGTTAGGGTTGTTTGTTGTTACAGGGTTAGGTTAGTTTCTTGTTAGGGGTTTAGTGTTGTTTGTTGTTAGGGGTTAGTGTTTCTTGTTAGGGGTTTAGTGTTGTTTCTTGTTGGGGTTTAGTGTTTTTTGTTGTTAGGGTGTTAGTGTTTTTTGTTGTTAGGGGTTTAGGGTTGTTTGTTGTTAGGGGTTTAAGGTTGTTTGTTGTTAGGAGGTTAGGGTTGTTTGTTGTTACGGGGTTAGGTTAGTTTCTTGTTAGGGGTTTAGTGTTGTTTGTTGTTAGGGGGTTAGTGTTTGTTGTTAGGGGTTTAGGGTTGTTTCTTTTTGGGGTTTAGTAGTTTTTGTTGTTAGGGTGTTAGTGTTGTTTGTGGTTAGGGGGTTAGTGTTGTTTGTTCTTACGGGGTTAGTGTTGTTTGTGGTTAGGGTGTTAGTGTTGTTGGTGGTTAGGGGGTGAGAGTTGTTGGTTGTTAGGGGGTTAGGATTGTTTGTTGTTAGGAATTAGGGTTGTTTGTTGTTAGGGGGTTAAGGTGATTTGTTGTTAGGAGGTTAGGGCTGTTTGTTGTTACAGGGTTAGGTTAGTTTCTTGTTAGGGGTTTAGTGTTGTTTGTTGTTAGGGGGTTAGTGTTTGTTGTTAGGGGTTTAGTGTTGTTTCTTGTTGGGGTTTAGTGGTTTTTGTTGTTAAGGTGTTAGTGTTGTTTGTTGTTAGGGGTTGAGGGTTGTTTGTTGTTAGGGGTTTAAGGTTGTTTGCTGTTAGGAGGTTAGGGTTGTTTGTTGTTCCGGGGTTAGGTTAGTTTCTTGTTAGGGGTTTAGTGTTGTTTGTTGTTAGGGGGTTAGTGTTTGTTGTTAGGGGTTTAGGGTTGTTTCTTGTTGGGGTTTAGTAGTTTTTGTTGTTAGAGTGTTAGTGTTGTTTGTGGTTAGGGGGTTAGTGTTGTTGTTTTTTAGGGGGATAGGGTTGTTTGTTGTTAGGAGGTTAGGGTTGTTTGTTTTTACAGGGTTAGGTTAGTTTCTTGTTACGGGTTTAGTGTTGTTTGTTGTTAGGGGGTTAGTGTTTGTTGTTAGGGGTTTAGGGTTGTTTCTTGTTGGGTTTAGTAGTTTTTGTTGTTAGGGTGTTAGTATTGTTTGTTGTTAGGGGGTTAGTGTTGTTTGTTCTTACGGGGTTAGTGTTGTTTGTGGTTACGGTGTTAGTGTTGTTTGTCGTTAGGGGGTGTGCGTTGTTGGTTGTTAGGGGGTTAGGATGGTTTGTTGTTAGGGGTTTAGGGTTGTTTGTTGTTAGGGGGTTAAGGTTGTTTGTTGTTAGGAGGTTAGGGTTGTTTGTTGTTACGGGGTTAGTTTAGTTTCTTGTTAGGGGTTTAGTGTTTTTTGTTGTTAGGGGGTTAGTGTTTGTTGTTAGGGGTTTAGGGCTGTTTCTTGTTGGGGTTTAGTAGTTTTTGTTGTTAGGGTGTTAGTGTTGTTTGTGGTTAGGGGGTTAGTGTTGTTGTTTGCTAGGGGGTTAAGGTTGTTTGTTGTTAGGAGGTTAGGGCTGTTTGTTGTTACAGGGTTAGGTTAGTTTCTTGTTAGGGGTTTAGTGTTGTTTGTTGTTAGGGGGTTAGTGTTTGTTGTTAGGGGTTTAGTGTTGTTTCTTGTTGGGGTTTAGTGGTTTTTGTTGTTAGGGTGTTAGTGTTGTTTGTTGTTAGGGGTTTAGGGTTGTTTGTTGTTAGGGGTTTAAGGTTGTTGTTACGAGGTTAGGGTTGTTTGTTGTTACGGGGTTAGGTTAGTTTCTTGTTAGGGGTTTAGTGTTGTTTGCTGTTAGGGGGTTAGTGTTTGTTGTTAGGGGTTTAGTGTTGTTTCTTGTTGGGGTTTAGTGGTTTTTGTTGTTAGGGTGTTAGTGTTGTTTGTTGTTAGGGTGTTAGTGTTGTTTGTTGTTAGGGGTTTAGGGTTGTTTGTTGTTAGGGGTTTAAGGTTGTTTGTTGTTAGGAGGTTAGGGTTGTTTGTTGTTATGGGGTTAGGTTAGTTTCTTGTTAGGGGTTTAGTGTTGTTTGTTGTTAGGGGGTTAGTGTTTGTTGTTAGGGGTTTAGGGTTGTTTCTTGTTGGGTTTAGTGGTTTTTGTTGTTAGCGTGTTAGTGTTCTTTGTTGTTAGGGGGTTAGTGTTGTTTGTTCTTACGGGGTTAGTGTTGTTTGTGGTTAGGGTGTTAGTGTTGTTTGTGGTTAGGGGGTGTGCGTTGTTGGTTGTTAGGGGGTTAGGATTGTTTGTTGTTAGGGGTTTAGGGTTGTTTGTTGTTAGGGGGTTAAGGTTGTTTGTTGTTAGGAGGTTAGGGTTGTTTGTTGTTACAGGGTTAGGTTAGTTTCTTGTTAGGGGTTTAGTGTTGTTTGTTGTTAGGGGGTTAGTGTTTGTTGTTAGGGGTTTAGTGTTGTTTCTTGTTGGGGTTTAGTGGTTTTTGTTGTTAGGGTGTTAGTGTTGTTTGTTGTTAGGGGTTTAGGGTTGTTTGTTGTTAGGGGTTTAAGGTTGTTTGTTGTTAGGAGGTTAGGGTTGTTTGTTGTTACGGGTTTAGGTTAGTTTTTTGTTATGGGTTTAGTGTTGTTTGTTGTTAGGGGGTTAGTGTTTGTTGTTAGGGGTTTAGGGTTGTTTCTTGTTGGGGTTTAGTAGTTCTTGTTGTTAGGGTGTTAGTGTTGTTTGTTGTTAGGGGGTTAGTGTTGTTTGTGGATAGGGGGTGTGCGTTGTTGGTTGTTAGGGGGTTAGGATTGTTTGTTGTTAGGGTTTTAGGGTTGTTTGTTGTTAGGGGGTTAAGGTTGTTTGTTGTTAGGAGGTTAGGGTTGTTTGTTGTTACAGGGTTAGGTTAGTTTCTTGTTAGGGGTTTAGTGTTGTTTGTTGCTGGGGGTTAGTGTTTGTTGTTAGGGGTTTAGTGTTGTTTCTTGTTGGGGTTTAGTGTTTTTTGTTGTTAGGGTGTTAGTGTATTTTGTTGCTAGGGGTTTAGGGTTGTTTGTTGTTAGGGGTTTAAGGTTGTTTGTTGTTAGGAGGTTAGGGTTGTTTGTTGTTAAAGGGTTAGGTTAGTTTCTTTTTAGGGGTTTAGTGTTGTTTGTTGTTAGGGGGTTAGTGTTTGTTGTTAGGGGTTTAGTGTTGTTTGTTGTTAGGGGTTTAAGGTTGTTTGTTGTTAGGGGGTTAGTGTTGATTGTTCTTACGGGGTTAGTGTTTTTGTGGTTAGGGTGTTAGAGTTGTTTGTTGTTAGGGGGTGAGCGTTGTTGGTTGTTAGGGGGTTAGAATTGTTTGTTGTTAGGGGTTTATAGTTGTTTGTTATTAGGGGGTTAAGATTGTTTTTTGTTAGGAGGTTAGGGTTGTTTGTTGTTACAGGGTTAGGTTAGTTTCTTGTTAGGGGTTTAGTGTTGTTTGTTGTTAGGGGGTTAGTGTTTGTTGTTAGGGGTTTAGCGTTGTTTCTTGTTGGGGTTTAGTGGTTTTTGTTGTTAGGGTGTTAGTGTTGTTTGTTGTTAGGTGTTTTGGGTTGTTTGTTGTTAGTGGTTTAAGGTTGTTTGTTGTTAGGAGGTTAGGGTTGTTTGTTGTTACGGGGTTAGGTTAGTTTCTTGATAGGGGTTGAGTGATGTTTGTTGTTAGGGGGTTAGTGTTTGTTGTTAGGGGTTGAGGGTTGTTTCTTGTTGGGGTTTAGTAGTTTTTGTTGTTAGGGTGTTAGTGTTGTTTGTTGTTAGGGGGTTAGTGTTGTTTGTTCTTACAGGGTTAGTGTTGTTTGTGGTTAGGGTGTTAGTGTTGTTTGTGGTTAGGGGGTGAGCGTTGTTGGTTGTTACGGGGTTAGGATTGTTTGTTGTTAGGGGTTTAGGGTTGTTTGTTGTTAGGGGGCTAAGGATGTTTGTTGTTAGGATGTTAGGGTTGTTTGTTGTTACAGGGTTAGGTTAGTTTCTTGTTAGGGGTTTAGTGTTGTTTGTTGTTAGGGGGTTAGTGTTTGTTGTTAGGGGTTTAGTGGTGTTTCTTGTTGGGGTTTAGTGTTTTTTGTTGTTAGGGTGTTAGTGTTTTTTGTTGTTAGGGGTTTAGGGTTGTTTGTTGTTAGGGGTTTAAGGTTGTTTGTTGTTAGGAGGTTAGGGTTGTTTGTTGTTACGGGGTTAGGTTAGTTTCTTGTTAGGGGTTTAGTGTTGTTTGTTGTTAGGGGGTTAGTGTTTGTTGTTAGGGGTTTAGGGTTGTTTCTTTTTGGGGTTTAGTAGTTTTTGTTGTTAGGGTGTTAGTGTTGTTTGTGGTTAGGGGGTTAGTGTTGTTTGTTCTTACGGGGTTAGTGTTGTTTGTGGTTAGGGTGTTAGTGTTGTTTGTGGTTAGGGGGTGAGAGTTGTTGGTTGTTAGGGGGTTAGGATTGTTTGTTGTTAGGAATTAGGGTTGTTTGTTGTTAGGGGGTTAAGGTGATTTGTTGTTAGGAGGTTTGGGCTGTTTGTTGTTACAGGGTTAGGTTAGTTTCTTGTTAGGGGTTTAGTGTTGTTTGTTGTTAGGGGGTTAGTGTTTGTTGTTAGGGGTTTAGTGTTGTTTCTTGTTGGGGTTTAGTGGTTTTTGTTGTTAAGGTGTTAGTGTTGTTTGTTGTTAGGGGTTGAGGGTTGTTTGTTGTTAGGGGTTTAAGGTTGTTTGCTGTTAGGAGGTTAGGGTTGTTTGTTGTTCCGGGGTTAGGTTAGTTTCTTGTTAGGGGTTTAGTGTTGTTTGTTGTTAGTGGGTTAGTGTTTGTTGTTAGGGGTTTAGGGTTGTTTCTTGTTGGGGTTTAGTAGTTTTTGTTGTTAGAGTGTTAGTGTTGTTTGTGGTTAGGGGGTTAGTGTTGTTGTTTTTTAGGGGGATAGGGTTGTTTGTTGTTAGGAGGTTAGGGTTGTTTGTTTTAACAGGGTTAGGTTAGTTTCTTGTTACGGGTTTAGTGTTGTTTGTTGTTAGGGGGTTAGTGTTTGTTGTTAGGGGTTTAGGGTTGTTTCTTGTTGGGTTTAGTAGTTTTTGTTGTTAGGGTGTTAGTATTGTTTGTTGTTAGGGGGTTAGTGTTGTTTGTTCTTACGGGGTTAGTGTTGTTTGTGGTTAGGGTGTTAGTGTTGTTTGTGGTTAGGGGGTGTGCGTTGTTGGTTGTTAGGGGGTTAGGATGGTTTGTTGTTAGGGGTTTAGGGTTGTTTGTTGTCAGGGGGTTAAGGTTGTTTGTTGTTAGGAGGTTAGGGATCTTTGTTGTTACAGGGTTAGGTTAGTTTCTTGTTAGGGGTTTAGTGTTGTTTGTTGTTAGGGGGTTAGTGTTTGTTGTTAGGGGTTTAGTGTTGTTTCTTGTTGGGGTTTAGTGGTTTTTGTTGTTAGGGTGTTAGTGTTGTTTGTTGTTAGGGGTTTAGGGTTGTTTGTTGTTAGGGGTTTAAGGTTGTTTGTTGTTAGGAGGTTAGGGTTGTTTGTTGTTACGGGGTTAGTTTAGTTTCTTGTTAGGGGTTTAGTGTTTTTTGTTGTTAGGGGGTTAGTGTTTGTTGTTAGGGGTTTAGGGCTGTTTCTTGTTGGGGTTTAGTAGTTTTTGTTGTTAGGGTGTTAGTGTTGTTTGTGGTTAGGGGGTTAGTGTTGTTGTTTGTTAGGGGGTTAAGGTTGTTTGTTGTTAGGAGGTTAGGGCTGTTTGTTGTTACAGGGTTAGGTTAGTTTCTTGTTAGGGGTTTAGTGTTGTTTGTTGTTAGGGGGTTAGTGTTTGTTGTTAGGGGTTTAGTGTTGTATCTTGTTGGGGTTTAGTGGTTTTTGTTGTTAGGGTGTTAGTGTTGTTTGTTGTTAGGGGTTTAGGGTTGTTTGTTGTTAGGGGTTTAAGGTTGTTGTTACGAGGTTAGGGTTGTTTGTTGTTACGGGGTTAGGTTAGTTTCTTGTTAGTGGTTTAGTGTTGTTTGTTGTTAGGGGGTTAGTGTTTGTTGTTAGGGGTTTAGGGTGGTTTCTTTTTGGAGTTTAGTAGTTTTTGTTGTTAGGGTGTTAGTGTTGTTTGTGGTTAGGGGGTTAGTGTTGTTTGTTCTTATGGGGTTAGTGTTGTTTGTGGTTAGGGTGTTAGTGTTGTTTGTGGTTAGGGGGTGAGAGTTGTTGGTTGTTAGGGGGTTAGGATAGTTTGTTGTTAGGGGTTAGGGTTGTTTGTTGTTAGGGGGATAGGGTTGTTTGTTGTTACGGGGTTGGGTTAGTTTCTTGTTAGGGGTTTAGTGTTTTTTGTTGTTAGGGGGTTAGTGTTTGTTGTTAGGGGTTTAGGGTTGTTTCTTTTTGGGGTATAGTAGTTTTTGTTGTTAGGGTGTTAGTGTTGTTTGTGGTTAGGGGGTTAGTGTTGTTTGTTCTTACGGGGTTAGTGTTGTTTGTGTTTAGGGTGTTAGTGTTGTTTGTTGTTAGGGGGTTAGTGTTGTTTGTGGATAGGGGGTGTGCGTTGTTGGTTGTTAGGGGGTTAGGATTGTTTGTTGTTAGGGGTTTAGGGTTGTTTGTTGTTAGGGGGTTAAGGTTGTTTGTTGTTAGGAGGTTAGGGTTGTTTGTTGTTACACGGTTAGGTTAGTTTCTTGTTAGGGGTTTAGTGTTGTTTGTTGTTAGGGGGTTAGTGTTTGTTGTTAGGGGTTTAGTGTTGTTTCTTGTTGGGGTTTAGTGTTTTTTGTTGTTAGGGTGTTAGTGTTTTTTTTGCTAGGGTTTTAGGGTTGTTTGTTGTTAGGGGTTTAAGGTTGTTTGTTGTTAGGAGGTTAGGGTTGTTTGTTGTTAAAGGGATAGGTTAGTTTCTTGTTAGGGGTTTAGTGTTGTTTGTTGTTAGGGGGTTAGTGTTTGTTGTTAGGGGTTTAGGGTTGTTTCTTTTTGGAGTTTAGTAGTTTTTGTTGTTAGGGTGTTAGTGTTGTTTGTGGTTAGGGGGTTAGTGTTGTTTGTTCTTACGGGGTTAGTGTTGTTTGTTGTTAGGGTGTTAGTGTTGTTTGTGGTTAGGGGGTGAGAGTTGTTGGTTGTTTGGGGGTTGGGATTGTTTGTTGTTAGGGGTTTAGGGTTGTTTGTTGTTAGGGGGTTAAGGTGGTTTGTTGTTAGGAGGTTAGGGCTGTTTGTTGTTACAGGGTTAGGTTAGTTTCTTGTTAGGGGTTTAGTGTTGTTTGTTGTTAGGGGGTTAGTGTTTGTTGTTAGGGGTTTAGTGTTGTTTCTTGTTGGAGTTTAGTGGTTTTTGTTGTTAGGGTGTTAGTGTTGTTTGTTGTTAGGGGTTTAGGGTTGTTTGTTGTTAGGGGTTTAAGGTTGTTTGCTGTTAGGAGGTTAGGGTTGTTTGTTGTTACGGGGTTAGGTTAGTTTCTTGTTAGGGGTTTAGTGTTTGTTGTTAGGGGGTTAGTGTTTGTTGTTAGGGGTTTAGGGTTGTTTCTTGTTGGGGTTTAGTAGTTTTTGTTGTTAGAGTGTAAGTGTTGTTTGTGGTTAGGGGATTAGTGTTGTTGTTTGTTAGGGGGTTAGGGTTGTTTGTTGTTAGGAGGTTAGGGTTGTTTGATTTTACACGGTTAGGTTAGTTTCTTGTTAGGGGTTTAGTGTTGTTTGTTGTTAGGGGGTTAGTGTTTGTTGTTAGGGATTTAGTGTTGTTTCTTGTTGGGGTTTAGTGGTTTTTGTTGTTAGGGTGTTAGTGTTGTTTGTTGTTAGGGGTTTAGGGTTGTTTGTTGTTAGGGGTTTAAGGTTGTTTGTTGTTAGGAGGTTAGGGTTGTTTGTTGTTATGGGGTTAGGTTAGTTTCTTGTTAGGGGTTTAGTGTTGTTTGTTGTTAGTGGTTTAGTGTTTGTTGTTAGGGGTTTAGGGTTGTTTCTTGTTGGGTTTAGTGGTTTTTGTTGTTAGGGTGTTAGTGTTCTTTGTTGTTAGGGGGTTAGTGTTGTTTGTTCTTACGGGGTTAGTGTTGTTTGTGGTTAGGGTGTTAGTGTTGTTTGTGGTTAGGGGGTGTGCGTTGTTGGTTGTTAGGGGGTTAGGATTGTTTGTTGTTAGGGGTTTAGGGTTGTTTGTTGTTAGGGGGTTAAGGTTGTTTGTTGTTAGGAGGTTAGGGTTGTTTGTTGTTCCAGGGTTAGGTTAGTTTCTTGTTAGGGGTTTAGTGTTGTTTGTTGTTAGGGGATTAGTGTTTGTTGTTAGGGGTTTAGGTTTGCTTCTTGTTGGGGTTTAGTAGTTTTTGTTGTTAGGGTGTTAGTGTTGTTTGTGGTTAGGGGGTTAGTGTTGTTGTTTGTTGGGGGTTAGGTTTGTTTGTTGTTAGGAGGTTAGGGTTGTTTGTTGTTACAGGTTTAGGTTAGTTTCTTGTTAGGGGTTTAGTGTTGTTTGTTGTTAGAGGGTTAGTGTTTGTTGTTAGGGGTTTAGTGTTGTTTCTTGTTGGGGTTTAGTGGTTTTTGTTGTTAGGGTGTTAGTGTTGTTCGTTGTTAGGGGTTTAGTGTTGTTTGTTGTTAGGGGTTTAAGGTTGTTTGTTGTTAGGGGGTTAGTGTTGTTTGTTCTTACGGGGTTAGTGTTTTTGTGGTTAGGGTGTTAGTGTTGTTTGTGGTTGGGGGTGAGCGTTGTTGGTTGTTAGGGGGTTAGAATTGTTTGTTGTTAGGGGTTTATAGATGTTTGTTATTAGGGGGTTAAGGTTGTTTGTTGTTAGGAGGTTAGGGCTGTTTGTTGTTACAGGGTTAGTTTAGTTTCTTGTTAGGGGTTTAGTGTTGTTTGTTGTTAGGGGGTTAGTGTTTGTTGTTAGGGGTTTAGTGTTGTTTCTTGTTGGGGTTTAGTGGTTTTTGTTGTTAGGGTGTTAGTGTTGTTTGTTGTTAGGGGTTTAGGGTTGTTTGTTGTTAGGGGTTTAAGGTTGTTTGTTGTTAGGAGGTTAGGGTTGTTTGTTGTTACGGGTTTAGGTTAGTTTCTTGTTAGGGGTTTAGTGTTGTTTGTTGTTAGGGGGTTAGTGTTTGTTGTTAGGGGTTTAGGGTTGTTTCTTGTGGGGGTTTAGTAGTTTTTGTTGTTAGGGTGTTAGTGTTGTTTGTGGTTAGGGGGTTAGTGTTGTTTGTTCTTACGGGGTTAGTGTTGTTTGTGGTTAGGGTGTTAGTGTTGTTTGTGGTTAGGGGGTGAGAGTTGTTCGTTGTTAGGGGGTTAGGATTGTTTGTTGTTAGGGGTTTAGGGTTGTTTGTTGTTAGGGGGTTAAGGTTGTTTGTTGTTAGGAGGTTAGGGCTGTTTGTTGTTACAGGGTTAGGTTCGTTTCTTGTTAGGGGTTTAGTGTTGTTTGTTGTTAGGGGGTTAGTGTTTGTTGTTAGGGGTTTAGTGTTGTTTCTTGTTGGGGTTTAGTAGTTTTTGTTGTTAGGGTGTTAGTGTTGTTTGCTGTTAGGGGTTTAGGGTTGTTTGTAGTTAGGGGTTTAAGGTTGTTTGTTGTTAGGAGGTTAGGGTTGTTTGTTGTTACGGGTTTAGGTTAGTTTCTTCTTAGGGGTTTAGTGTTTTTTGTTGTTAGGGGGTTAGTGTTTGTTGTTAGGGGTTTAGGGTTGTTTCTTGTTGGGGTTTAGTAGTTTTGGTTGTTAGGGTGTTAGTGTTGTTTGTTGTTAGGGGGTTAGTGTTGTTTGTTCTTACAGGGTTAGTGTTGTTTGTGGTTAGGGTGTTAGTGTTGTTTGTGGTTATGGGGTGAGCGTTGTTGGTTGTTAGGGGGTTAGGATTGTTTGTTGTTAGGGGTTTAGGGTTGTTTGTTGTTAGGGGGTTAAGGTTGTTTGTTGTTATGAGGTTAGGGTTGTTTGTTGTTACAGGGTTAGGTTAGTTTCTTGTTAGGGGTTTAGAGTTGTTTGTTGTTAGGAGGTTAGTGTTTGTTGTTAGGGGTTTAGTGTTGTTTCTTGTTGGGGTTTGGTGGTTTTTGTTGTTAGGGTGTTAGTGTTGTTTGTTGTTAGGGGTTTAGGGTTGTTTGTTGTTAGGGGTTTAAGGTTGTTTGTTGTTAGGAGGTTAGGGTTGTTTGTTGTTACGGGGTTAGGTTAGTTTCTTGTTAGGGGTTTAGTGTTGTTTGTTGTTAGGGGGTTAGTGTTTGTTGTTAGGGGTTTAGGGTTGTTTCTTGTTGGGGTTTAGTAGTTTTTGTTGTTAGGGTGTTAGCGTTGTTTGTTGTTAGGGGGTTAGTGTAGTTTGTTGTTACGGGGTTAGTGTTGTTTGTGGTTAGGGTGTTAGTGTTGTTTGTGGTTAGGGGGTGTGCGTTGTTGGTTGTTAGGGGGTTAGGATTGTTTGTTGTTAGGGGTTTAGGGTTGTTTGTTGTTAGGGGGTTAAGGATGTTTGTTGTTAGGATGTTAGGGTTGTTTGTTGTTACAGGGTTAGGTTAGTTTCTTGTTAGGGGTTTAGGGTTGTTTGTTGTTAGGGAGTTAGTGTTTGTTGTTACGGGTTTAGTTTTGTTTCTTGTTGGGGTTTAGTGGTTTTTGTTGTTAGCGTGTTAGTGTTGTTTGTTGTTAGGGGTTTAGGGTTGTTTGTTGTCAGGGGGTTGTGTTTGTGATTAGGGGTTTAGGGTTGTTTCTTGTTGGAGTTTAGTAGTTTTTGTTGTTAGGGTGTTAGTGTTGTTTGTGTTTAGGGGGTTAGTGTTGTTGTTTGTTAGGCGGTTAGGGTTGTTTGTTGTTAGAAGCTTAGGGTTGTTTGTTGTTAGGGGTTTAGGGTTGTTTGTTGTTAGGGGGTTAGGGTTGTTTGTTGTTACGGGGTTGGGTTAGTTTCTTGTTAGGGGTTTAGTGTTTTTTGTTGTTAGGGGGTTAGTGTTTGTTGTTAGGGGTTTAGGGTTGTTTGTTTTTGGGGTATAGTAGTTTTTGTTGTTAGGGTGTTAGTGTTGTTTGTGGTTAGGGGGTTAGTGTTGTTTGTTCTTACGGGGTTAGTGTTGTTTGTGTTTAGGGTGTTAGTGTTGTTTGTTGTTAGGGGGTT
This sequence comes from Loxodonta africana, assembly GCF_030014295.1. Classification (NCBI taxonomy): domain Eukaryota; kingdom Metazoa; phylum Chordata; class Mammalia; order Proboscidea; family Elephantidae; genus Loxodonta; species Loxodonta africana. The sequence continues at coordinate 132,356 of NW_026974878.1, read as the reverse complement.
AGTGTTGTTTGTGGATAGGGGGTGTGCGTTGTTGGTTGTTAGGGGGTTAGGATTGTTTGTTGTTAGGGGTTTAGGGTTGTTTGTTGTTAGGGGGTTAAGGTTGTTTGTTGTTAGGAAGTTAGGGTTGTTTGTTGTTACAGGGTTAGGTTAGTTTCTTGTTAGGGGTTTAGTGTTGTTTGTTGTTAGGGGGTTAGTGTTTGTTGTTAGGGGTTTAGTGTTGTTTCTTGTTGGGGTTTAGTGTTTTTTGTTGTTAGGGTGTTAGTGTTTTTTTTGCTAGGGTTTTAGGGTTGTTTGTTGTTAGGGGTTTAAGGTTGTTTGTTGTTAGGAGGTTAGGGTTGTTTGTTGTTAAAGGGATAGATTAGTTTCTTGTTAGGGGTTTAGTGTTGTTTGTTGTTAGGGGGTTAGTGTTTGTTGTTAGGGGTTTAGGGTTGTTTCTTTTTGGAGTTTAGTAGTTTTTGTTGTTAGGGTGTTAGTGTTGTTTGTGGTTAGGGGGTTAGTGTTGTTTGTTCTTACGGGATTAGTGTTGTTTGTTGTTAGGGTGTTAGTGTTGTTTGTGGTTAGGGGGTGAGCGTTGTTGGTTATTAGGGGTTTAGGGTTGTTTGTTGTTAGGGGTTTGAGGTTGTTTGCTGTTAGGAGGTTAGGGTTGTTTGTTGTTACGGGGTTACGATAGTTTCTTGTTAGGGGTTTAGTGTTGTTTGTTGTTAGGGGGTTAGTGTTTGTTGTTAGGGTTTTAGGGTTGTTTCTTGTTGGGGTTTAGTGGTTTTTGTTCTTAGGGTGTTAGTGTTGTTTGTTGTTAGGGGTTTAGGGTTGTTTGTTGTTAGGGGTTTAAGGTTGTTTGTTGTTAGGAGGTTAGGGTTGTTTGTTGTTACGGGGATAGGTAAGTTACTTGTTAGGGGTTTAGTGTTGTTTGTTGTTAGGGGGTTAGTGTTTTTTGTTAGGGGTTTAGGGTTGTTTCTTGTTGGGGTTTAGTAGTTTTTGTTGTTAGGGTGTTAGTGTTGTTTGTGGTTAGGGTGTTAGTGTTGTTTGTGGTTAGGGGGTTAGTGTTGTTGTTTGTTAGGGGGTTAGGGTTGCTTGTTGTTAGAAGGTTATGGTTGTTTGTTGTTAGGGGTTTAGGGTTGTTTGTTGTTACGGGGTTAGGTTAGTTTCTTCTTAGGGGTTTAGTGTTTTTTGTTGTTAGGGGGTTAGTGTTTGTTGTTAGGAGTTTAGAGTTGTTTCTTGTTGGGGTTTAGTAGTTTTTGTTGTTAGGGTGTTAGTATTGTTTGTTGTTAGGGGGTTAGTGTTGTTTGTTCTTACGGGGTTAGTGTTTTTGTGGTTAGGGTGTTAGTGTTGTTTGTGGTTAGGGGGTGAGCGTTGTTGGTTGTTAGGGGGTTAGAATTGTTTGTTGTTAGGGGTTTATAGTTGTTTGTTATTAGGGGGTTAAGGTTGTTTGTTGTTAGGAGGTTAGGGCTGTTTGTTGTTACAGGGTTAGGTTAGTTTCTTGTTAGGGGTTTAGTGTTGTTTCTTGTTAGGGGGTTAGTGTTTGTTGTTAGGGGTTTAGTGTTGTTTCTTGTTGGGGTTTAGTGGTTTTTGTTGTTAGGGTGTTAGTGTTGTTTGTTGTTAGGTGTTTAGGGTTGTTTGTTGTTAGGGGTTTAAGGTTGTTTGTTGTTAGGAGGTTAGGGTTGTTTGTTGTTACGGGGTTTGGTTAGTTTCTTGTTAGGGGTTTAGTGTTGTTTGTTGTTAGGGGGTTAGTGTTTGTTGTTAGGGGTTTAGGGTTGTTTCTTGTTGGGGTTTAGTAGTTTTAGTTGTTAGGGTGTTAGTGTTGCTTGTGGTTAGGGGCTTAGTGTTGTTGTTTGTTAGGGGGTTAGGGTTGTTTGTTGTTAGGAGGTTTGGGTTCTTTGTTGTTACAGGGTTATTTTAGTTTCTTGTTAGGGGTTTAGTGTTGTTTGTTGTTAGGGGGTTAGTGTTTGTTGTTAGGGGGTTAGTGTTGTTTCTTGTTGGGGTTTAGTGGTTTTTGTTGTTAGGGTGTTAGTGTTGTTTGTTGTTAGGGGTTTAGGGTTGTTTGTTGTTAGGGGTTTAAGGTTGTTTGTTGTTAGGAGGTGAGGGTTGTTTGTTGTTACGGGTTTAGGTTAGTTTCTTGTTAGGGGTTTAGTGTTGTTTGTTGTTAGGGGGTTAGTGTTTGTTGTTAGGGGTTTAGGGTTGTTTCTTGTTGGGGTTTAGTAGTTTTTGTTGTTAGGGTGTTAGTGTTGTTTGTTGTTAGGGGGTTAGTGTTGTTTGTTCTTACGGGGTTTGTCTTGTTTTTGCTTAGGGTGTTAGTGTTGTTTGTGGTTAGAGGATGAGCGTTGTTGGTTGTTAGGGGGTTAGGATTGTTTGTTGTTAGGGGTTTAGGGTTGTTTGTTGTTAGGGGGTTAAGGTTGTTTGTTGTTAGGAGGTTAGGGTTGTTTGTTGTTACAGGGTTAGGTTAGTTTCTTGTTATGGGTTTAGTGTTGTTTGTTGTTAGGGGGTTAGTGTTTGTTGTTAGGGGTTTAGTGTTTCTTGTTGGGGTTTAGTGGTTTTTGTTGTTAGGGTGTTAGTGTTTGTTGTTAGGGGTTTAGGGTTGTTTGTTGTTAGGGGTTTAAGGTTGTTTGTTGTTAGGAGGTTAGGGTTGTTTGTTGTTACGGGGTTAGGTTAGTTTCTTGTTAGGGGTTTAGTGTTGTTTGTTGTTAGGGGTTTAGGTTTGCTTCTTGTTGGGGTTTAGTAGTTTTTGTTGTTAGGGTGTTAGTGTTGTTTGTGGTTAGGGGGTTAGTGTTGTTGTTTGTTGGGGGTTAGGTTTGTTTGTTGTTAATAGGTTAGGGTTGTTTGTTGTTACAGGGTTAGGTTAGTTTCTTGTTAGGGGTTTAGTGTTGTTTGTTGTTAGAGGGTTAGTGTTTGTTGTTAGAGGTTTAGTGTTGTTTCTTGTTGGGGTTTAGTGGTTTTTGTTGTTAGGGTGTTAGTGTTGTTTGTTGTTAGGGGTTTAGTGTTGTTTGTTGTTAGGGGTTTAAGGTTGTTTGTTGTTAGGGGGTTAGTGTTGATTGTTCTTACGGGGTTAGTGTTTTTGTGGTTAGGGTGTTAGAGTTGTTTGTTGTTAGGGGGTGAGCGTTGTTGGTTGTTAGGGGGTTAGAATTGTTTGTTGTTAGGGGTTTATAGTTGTTTGTTATTAGGGGGTTAAGATTGTTTTTTGTTAGGAGGTTAGGGTTGTTTGTTGTTACAGGGTTAGGTTAGTTTCTTGTTAGGGGTTTAGTGTTGTTTGTTGTTAGGGGGTTAGTGTTTGTTGTTAGGGGTTTAGTGTTGTTTCTTGTTGGGGTTTAGTGATTTTTGTTGTTAGGGTGTTAGTGTTGTTTGTTGTTAGGGGTTTAGTGTTGTTTGTTGTTAGGGGTTTAAGGTTGTTTGTTGTTAGGAGGTTAGGGTTGTTTGTTGTTACGGGGTTAGGTTAGTTTCTTGTTAGGGGTTTAGTGTTGTTTGTTGTTAGGGGGTTAGTGTTTGTTGTTAGGGGTTTAGGGTTGTTTCTTGTTGGGGTTTAGTAGGTTTTGTTGTTAGGGTGTTAGTGTTGTTTGTTGTTAGCGGGTTAGTGTAGTTTGTTCTTACGGGGTTAGTGTTGTTTGTGGTTAGGGTGTTAGTGTTGTTTGTGGTTAGGGGGTGTGCGTTGTTGGTTGTTAGGGGGTTAGGATTGTTTGTTGTTAGGGGTTTAGGGTTGTTTGTTCTTAGGGGGTTAAGGATGTTTGTTGTTAGGATGTTAGTGTTGTTTGTTGTTACGGGGTTAGGTTAGTTTCTTGTTAGTTGTTTACTGTTGTTTGTTGTTAGGGGGTTAGTGTTTGTTGTTAGGGATTTAGGGTTGTTTCTTGTTGGGGTTTAGTAGTTTTTGTTGTTAGGGTGTTAGTGTTGTTTGTTGTTAGCGGGTTAGTGTAGTTTGTTCTTACGGGGTTAGTGTTGTTTGTGGTTAGGGTGTTAGTGGTTTTTGTTGTTAGGGTGTTAGTGTTGTTTGTTGTTAGGGTGTTAGTGTTGTTTGTTGTTAGGGGTTTAGGGTTGTTTGTTGTTAGGGGTTTAAGGTTGTTTGTTGTTAGGAGGTTAGTGTTGTTTGTTGTTATGGGGTTAGGTTAGTTTCTTGTTAGGGGTTTAGTGTTGTTTGTTGTTAGGGGTTTAGTGTTTGTTGTTAGGGGTTTAGGGTTGTTTCTTGTTGGGTTTAGTGGTTTTTGTTGTTAGGGTGTTAGTGTTCTTTGTTGTTAGGGGGTTAGTGTTGTTTGTTCTTACGGGGTTAGTGTTGTTTGTGGTTAGGGTGTTAGTGTTGTTTGTGGTTAGGGGGTGTGCGTTTTTGGTTGTTAGGGGGTTAGGATTGTTTGTTGTTAGGGGTTTAGGGTTGTTTGTTGTTAGGGGGTTAAGGTTGTTTGTTGTTAGGAGGTTAGGGTTGTTTGTTGTTACAGGGTTAGGTTAGTTTCTTGTTAGGGGTTTAGTGTTGTTTGTTGTTAGGGGGTTAGTGTTTGTTGTTAGGGGTTTAGGTTTGCTTCTTGTTGGGGTTTAGTAGTTTTTGTTGTTAGGGTGTTAGTGTTGTTTGTGGTTAGGGGGTTAGTGTTGTTGTTTGTTGGGGGTTAGGTTTGTTTGTTGTTAGGAGGTTAGGGTTGTTTCTTGTTGGGGTTTAGTAGTTTTGGTTGTTAGGGTGTTAGTGTTGTTTGTTGTTAGGGGGTTAGTGTTGTTTGTTCTTACAGGGTTAGTGTTGTTTGTGGTTAGGGTGTTAGTGTTGTTTGTGGTAATGGGGTGAGCGTTGTTGGTTGTTAGGGGGTTAGGATTGTTTGTTGTTAGGGGTTTAGGGTTGTTTGTTGTTAGGGGGTTAAGGTTGTTTGTTGTTAGGAGGTTAGGGTTGTTTGTTGTTACAGGGTTAGGTTAGTTTCTTGTTAGGGGTTTAGTGTTGTTTGTTGTTAGGGGGTTAGTGTTTGTTGTTAGGGGTTTAGTGTTGTTTCTTGTTGGGGTTTGGTGGTTTTTGTTGTTAGGGTGTTAGTGTTGTTTGTTGTTAGGGGTTTAGGGTTGTTTGTTGTTAGGGGTTTAAGGTTGTTTGTTGTTAGGAGGTTAGGGTTGTTTGTTGTTACGGGGTTAGGTTAGTTTCTTGTTAGGGGTTTAGTGTTGTTTGTTGTTAGGGGGTTAGTGTTTGTTGTTAGGGGTTTAGGGTTGTTTCTTGTTGGGGTTTAGTAGTTTTTGTTGTTAGGGTGTTAGCGTTGTTTGTTGTTAGGGGGTTAGTGTAGTTTGTTCTTACGGTTTTAGTGTTGTTTGTGGTTAGGGTGTTAGTGTTGTTTGTGGTTAGGGGGTGTGCGTTGTTGGTTGTTAGGGGGTTAGGATTGTTTGTTGTTAGGGGTTTAGGGTTGTTTGTTGTTAGGGGGTTAAGGATGTTTGTTGTTAGGATGTTAGGGTTGTTTGTTGTTACAGGGTTAGGTTGGTTTCTTGTTAGGGGTTTAGTGTTGTTTGTTGTTAGGGAGTTAGTGTTTGTTGTTACGGGTTTAGTGTTGTTTCTTGTTGGGGTTTAGTGGTTTTTGTTGTTAGCGTGTTAGTGTTGTTTGTTGTTAGGGGTTTAGGGTTGTTTGTTGTCAGGGGGTTGTGTTTGTTATTAGGGGTTTAGGGTTGTTTCTTGTTGGAGTTTAGTAGTTTTTGTTGTTAGGGTGTTAGTGTTGTTTGTGGTTAGGGGGTTCGTGTTGTTGTTTGTTTGGCGGTTAGGGTTGTTTGTTGTTAGAAGCTTAGGGTTGTTTGTTGTTAGGGGTTTAGGGTTGTTTGTTGTTAGGAGGTTAGGGTTGTTTGTTGTTACAGGGTTAGGTTAGTTTCTTGTTAGGGGTTTAGTGTTGTTTGTTGTTAGGGGGTTAGTGTTTGTTGTTAGGGGTTTAGGGTTGTTTCTTGTTGGGGTTTAGTAGTTCTTGTTGTTAGGGTGTTAGTGTTGTTTGTTGTTAGGGGGTTAGTGTTGTTTCTTGTTGGGGTTTAGTGTTTTTTGTTGTTAGAGTAGTGTTTTTTGTTGTTAGGGGTTTAGGGTTGTTTGTTGTTAGGGGTTTAAGGTTGTTTGTTGTTAGGAGGTTAGGGTTGTTTGTTGTTACAGGGTTAGGTTAGTTTCTTGTTAGGGGTTTAGTGTTGTTTGTTGTTAGGGTGTTAGTGTTTGTTGTTAGGGGTTTAGGGTTGTTTCTTTTTGGAGTTTAGTAGTTTTTGTTGTTAGGGTGTTAGTGTTGTTTGTGGTTAGGGGGTTAGTGTTGTTTGTTCTTACGGGGTTAGTGTTGTTTGTGGTTAGGGTGTTAGTGTTGTTTGTGGTTAGGGGGTGAGAGTTGTTGGTTGTTAGGGGGTTAGGATAGTTTGTTGTTAGGGGTTTAGCGTTGTTTGTTGTTAGGGGGTTAAGGTGGTTTGTTGTTAGGAGGTTAGGGCTGTTTGTTGTTACAGGGTTAGGTTAGTTTCTTGTTAGGGGTTTAGTGTTGTTTGTTGTTAGGGGGTTAGTGTTTGTTGGTAGGGGTTTAGTGTTGTTTCTTGTTGGGGTTTAGTGGTTTTTGTTGTTAGGGTGTTAGTGCTGTTTGTTGTTAGGGGTTTAGGGTTGTTTGTTGTTAGGGGTTTAAGGTTGTTTGTTGTTAGGAGGTTAGGGTTGTTTGTTGTTACGGGGTTAGGTTAGTTTCTTGTTAGGGGTTTAGTGTTGTTTGTTGTTAGGGGTTTAGGTTTGCTTCTTGTTGGGGTTTAGTAGTTTTTGTTGTTAGGGTGTTAGTGTTGTTTGTGGTTAGGGGGTTAGTGTTGTTGTTTGTTGGGGGTTAGGTTTGTTTGTTGTTAGGAGGTTAGGGTTGTTTGTTGTTACAGGGTTAGGTTAGTTTCTTGTTAGGGGTTTAGTGTTGTTTGTTGTTAGAGGGTTAGTGTTTGTTGTTAGGGGTTTAGTGTTGTTTCTTGTTGGGGTTTAGTGGTTTTTGTTGTTAGGGTGTTAGTGTTGTTTGTTGTTAGGGGTTTAGTGTTGTTTGTTGTTAGGGGTTTAAGGTTGTTTGTTGTTAGGGGGTTAGTGTTGATTGTTCTTACGGGGTTAGTGTTTTTGTGGTTAGGGTGTTAGTGTTGTTTGTGGTTAGGGGGTGAGCGTTGTTGGTTGTTAGGGGGTTAGAATTGTTTGTTGTTAGGGGTTTATAGTTGTTTGTTATTAGGGGGTTAAGGTTGTTTGTTGTTAGGAGGTTAGGGATATTTGTTGTTACAGGGTTAGGTTAGTTTCTTGTTAGGGGTTTAGTGTTGTTTGTTGTTAGGGGGTTAGTGTTTGTTGTTAGGGGTTTAGTGTTGTTTGTTGTTGGGGTTTAGTGGTTTTTGTTGTTAGGGTGTTAGTGTTGTTTGTTGTTAGGTGTTTAGGGTTGTTTGTTGTTAGGGGTTTAAGGTTGTTTGTTGTTACGAGGTTAGGGTTGTTTGTTGTTACGGGGTTAGGTTCGTTTCTTGTTAGGGGTTTAGTGTTTTTTGTTGTTAGGGGGTTAGTGTTTGTTGTTAGGGGTTTAGGGTTGTTTCTTGTTGGGGTTTAGTAATTTTTGTTGTTAGGGTGTTAGTGTTGTTTGTGGTTAGGGGGTTCGTGTTGTTGTTTGTTAGGGGGTTAGGGTTGTTTTTTGTTAGGAGGTTAGGGTTGTTTGTTGTTACGGGGTTAGGTTAGTTTCTTGTTAGGGGTTTAGTGTTGTTTTTTCTTAGGGGGTTAGTGAGTGTTTGTTGTTAGGGGTTTAGGGTTGTTTCTTGTTGGGGTTTAGTAGTTTTTGTTGTTAGGGTGTTAGTGGTGTTTGTGGTTAGGGGGTTAGTGTTGTTTGTTCTTACGGGGTTAGTGTTGTTTGTGGTTAGGGTGTTAGTGTTGTTTGTGGTTAGGGGGTGAGCGTTGTTGGTTGTTAGGGGGTTAGGATTGTTTGTTGTTAGGGGTTTAGGGTTGTTTGTTGTTAGGGGGTTAAGGTTGTTTGTTGTTAGGAGGTTAGGGTTGTTTGTTGTTACAGGGTTAGGTTAGTTTCTTGTTAGGGGTTTAGTGTTGTTTGTTGTTAGGGGGTTAGTGTTTGTTGTTAGGGGTTTAGTGTTGTTTCTTGTTGGGGTTTAGTGGTTTTTGTTGTTAGGTTGTTAGTGTTGCTTGTTGTTAGGGGTTTAGGGTTGTTTGTTGTTAGGGGTTTAAGGTTGTGTGTTGTTAGGTGGTTAGGATTGTTTGTTGTTACGGGTTTAGGTTAGTTTCTTGTTAGGGGTTTAGTGTTGTTTGTTGTTAGGGGGTTAGTGTTTGTTGTTAGGGGTTGAGGGTTGTTTCTTGTTGGGGTTTAGTAGTTTTTGTTGTTAGGGTGTTAGTGTTGTTTGTTGTTAGGGGGTTAGTGTTGTTTGTTCTTACGGGGTTTGTGTTGTTTGTGGTTAGGGTGTTAGTGTTGTTTGTGGTTAGAGGATGAGCGTTGTTGGTTGTTAGGGGGTTAGGATTGTTTGTTGTTAGGGGTTTAGGGTTGTTTGTTGTTAGGGGGTTAAGGTTGTTTGTTGTTAGGAGGTTAGGGTTGTTTGTTGTTACAGGGTTAGGTTAGTTTCTTGTTATGGGTTTAGTATTGTTTGTTGTTAGGGGGTTAGTGTTTGTTGTTAGGGGTTTAGTGTTGTTTCTTGTTGGTGTTTAGTGGTTTTTGTTGTTAGGGTGTTAGTGTTGTTTGTTGTTATGGGTTTAGGGTTGTTTGTTGTTAGGGGTTTAAGGTTGTTTGCTGTTAGGAGGTTAGGGTTGTTTGTTGTTACGGGGTTAGGTTAGTTTCTTGTTAGGGGTTTAGTGTTGTTTGTTGTTAGGGGGTTAGTGTTTGTTGTTAGGGGTTTAGGGTTGTTTGTTGTTGGGGTTTAGTAGTTTTTGTTGTTAGGGTGTTAGTGTTGTTTGCGGTTAGGTTGTTAGTGTTGTTTGTTCTTACGGGGTTAGTGTTGTTTGTTGTTAGGGTGTTAGTGTTGTTTGTCGTTAGGGGGTGAGAGTTGTTGGTTGTTAGGGGGTTGGGATTGTTTGTTGTTAGGGGTTTAGGGTTGTTTGTTGTTAGGGGGTTAAGGTGGTTTGTTGTTAGGAGGTTAGGGCTGTTTGTTGTTACAGGGTTAGGTTAGTTTCTTGTTAGGGGTTTAGTGTTGTTTGTTGTTAGGGGGTTAGTGTTTGTTGTTAGGGGTTTAGTGTTGTTTCTTGTTGGAGTTTAGTGGTTTTTGTTGTTAGGGTGTTAGTGTTGTTTGTTGTCAGGGGTTTAGGGTTGTTTGTTGTTAGGGGTTTAAGGTTGTTTGCTGTTAGGAGGTTAGGGTTGTTTGTTGTTACGGGGTTAGGTTAGTTTCTTGTTAGGGGTTTAGTGTTGTTTGTTTTTAGGGGGTTAGTGTTTGTTGTTAGGGGTTTAGGGTTGTTTCTTGTTGGGGTTTAGTAGTTTTTGTTGTTAGGGTGTAAGTGTTGTTTGTGGTTAGGGGTTTAGTGTTGTTGTTTGTTAGGGGGTTAGGGTTGTTTGTTGTTAGGAGGTTAGGGTTGTTTGTTTTTACAGGGTTAGGTTAGTTTCTTGTTAGGGGTTTAGTGTTGTTTGTTGTTAGGGGGTTAGTGTTTGTTGTTAGGGGTTTAGTGTTGTTTCTTGTTGGGGTTTAGTGGTTTTTGTTGTTAGGGTGTTAGTGTTGTTTGTTGTTAGGGGTTTAGGGTTGTTTGTTGTTAGGGGTTTAAGGTTGTTTGTTGTTAGGAGGTTAGGGTTGTTTGTTGTTACGGGTTTAGGTTAGTTTCTTGTTAGGGGTTTAGTGTTGTTTGTTGTTAGGGGGTTAGTGTTTGTTGTTAGGGGTTTAGGGTTGTTTCTTGTTGGGGTTTAGTAGTTCTTGTTGTTAGGGTGTTAGTGTTGTTTGTTGTTAGGGGGTTAGTGTTGTTTCTTGTTGGGGTTTAGTGTTTTTTGTTGTTAGGGTGTTAGTGTTTTTTGTTGTTAGGGGTTTAGGGTTGTTTGTTGTTAGGGGTTTAAGGTTGTTTGTTGTTAGGAGGTTAGGGTTGTTTGTTGTTACAGGGTTAGGTTAGTTTCTTGTTAGGGGTTTAGTGTTGTTTGTTGTTAGGGTGTTAGTGTTTGTTGTTAGGGGTTTAGGGTTGTTTCTTTTTGGAGTTTAGTAGTTTTTGTTGTTAGGGTGTTAGTGTTGTTTGTGGTTAGGGGGTTAGTGTTGTTTGTTCTTACGGGGTTAGTGTTGTTTGTGGTTAGGGTGTTAGTGTTGTTTGTGGTTAGGGGGTGAGAGTTGTTGGTTGTTAGGGGGTTAGGATAGTTTGTTGTTAGGGGTTTAGCGTTGTTTGTTGTTAGGGGGTTAAGGTGGTTTGTTGTTAGGAGGTTAGGGCTGTTTGTTGTTACAGGGTTAGGTTAGTTTCTTGTTAGGGGTTTAGTGTTGTTTGTTGTTAGGGGGTTAGTGTTTGTTGGTAGGGGTTTAGTGTTGTTTCTTGTTGGGGTTTAGTGGTTTTTGTTGTTAGGGTGTTAGTGCTGTTTGTTGTTAGGGGTTTAGGGTTGTTTGTTGTTAGGGGTTTAAGGTTGTTTGTTGTTAGGAGGTTAGGGTTGTTTGTTGTTACGGGGTTAGGTTAGTTTCTTGTTAGGGGTTTAGTGTTGTTTGTTGTTAGGGGTTTAGGTTTGCTTCTTGTTGGGGTTTAGTAGTTTTTGTTGTTAGGGTGTTAGTGTTGTTTGTGGTTAGGGGGTTAGTGTTGTTGTTTGTTGGGGGTTAGGTTTGTTTGTTGTTAGGAGGTTAGGGTTGTTTGTTGTTACAGGGTTAGGTTAGTTTCTTGTTAGGGGTTTAGTGTTGTTTGTTGTTAGAGGGTTAGTGTTTGTTGTTAGGGGTTTAGTGTTGTTTCTTGTTGGGGTTTAGTGGTTTTTGTTGTTAGGGTGTTAGTGTTGTTTGTTGTTAGGGGTTTAGTGTTGTTTGTTGTTAGGGGTTTAAGGTTGTTTGTTGTTAGGGGGTTAGTGTTGATTGTTCTTACGGGGTTAGTGTTTTTGTGGTTAGGGTGTTAGTGTTGTTTGTGGTTAGGGGGTGAGCGTTGTTGGTTGTTAGGGGGTTAGAATTGTTTGTTGTTAGGGGTTTATAGTTGTTTGTTATTAGGGGGTTAAGGTTGTTTGTTGTTAGGAGGTTAGGGATATTTGTTGTTACAGGGTTAGGTTAGTTTCTTGTTAGGGGTTTAGTGTTGTTTGTTGTTAGGGGGTTAGTGTTTGTTGTTAGGGGTTTAGTGTTGTTTGTTGTTGGGGTTTAGTGGTTTTTGTTGTTAGGGTGTTAGTGTTGTTTGTTGTTAGGTGTTTAGGGTTGTTTGTTGTTAGGGGTTTAAGGTTGTTTGTTGTTAGGAGGTTAGGGTTGTTTGTTGTCACGGGGTTAGGTTCGTTTCTTGTTAGGGGTTTAGTGTTTTTTGTTGTTAGGGGGTTAGTGTTTGTTGTTAGGGGTTTAGGGTTGTTTCTTGTTGGGGTTTAGTAATTTTTGTTGTTAGGGTGTTAGTGTTGTTTGTGGTTAGGGGGTTCGTGTTGTTGTTTGTTAGGGGGTTAGGGTTGTTTTTTGTTAGGAGGTTAGGGTTGTTTGTTGTTACGGGGTTAGGTTAGTTTCTTGTTAGGGGTTTAGTGTTGTTTTTTCTTAGGGGGTTAGTGAGTGTTTGTTGTTAGGGGTTTAGGGTTGTTTCTTGTTGGGGTTTAGTAGTTTTTGTTGTTAGGGTGTTAGTGTTGTTTGTGGTTAGGGGGTTAGTGTTGTTTGTTCTTACGGGGTTAGTGTTGTTTGTGGTTAGGGTGTTAGTGTTGTTTGTGGTTAGGGGGTGAGCGTTGTTGGTTGTTAGGGGGTTAGGATTGTTTGTTGTTAGGGGTTAGGGTTGTTTGTTGTTAGGGGGTTAAGGTTGTTTGTTGTTAGGAGGTTAGGGTTGTTTGTTGTTACAGGGTTAGGTTAGTTTCTTGTTAGGGGTTTAGTGTTGTTTGTTGTTAGGGGGTTAGTGTTTGTTGTTAGGGGTTTAGTGTTGTTTCTTGTTGGGGTTTAGTGGTTTTTGTTGTTAGGTTGTTAGTGTTGCTTGTTGTTAGGGGTTTAGGGTTGTTTGTTGTTAGGGGTTTAAGGTTGTGTGTTGTTAGGTGGTTAGGATTGTTTGTTGTTACGGGTTTAGGTTAGTTTCTTGTTAGGGGTTTAGTGTTGTTTGTTGTTAGGGGGTTAGTGTTTGTTGTTAGGGGTTGAGGGTTGTTTCTTGTTGGGGTTTAGTAGTTTTTGTTGTTAGGGTGTTAGTGTTGTTTGTTGTTAGGGGGTTAGTGTTGTTTGTTCTTACGGGGTTTGTGTTGTTTGTGGTTAGGGTGTTAGTGTTGTTTGTGGTTAGAGGATGAGCGTTGTTGGTTGTTAGGGGGTTAGGATTGTTTGTTGTTAGGGGTTTAGGGTTGTTTGTTGTTAGGGGGTTAAGGTTGTTTGTTGTTAGGAGGTTAGGGTTGTTTGTTGTTACAGGGTTAGGTTAGTTTCTTGTTATGGGTTTAGTATTGTTTGTTGTTAGGGGGTTAGTGTTTGTTGTTAGGGGTTTAGTGTTGTTTCTTGTTGGTGTTTAGTGGTTTTTGTTGTTAGGGTGTTAGTGTTGTTTGTTGTTATGGGTTTAGGGTTGTTTGTTGTTAGGGGTTTAAGGTTGTTTGCTGTTAGGAGGTTAGGGTTGTTTGTTGTTACGGGGTTAGGTTAGTTTCTTGTTAGGGGTTTAGTGTTGTTTGTTGTTAGGGGGTTAGTGTTTGTTGTTAGGGGTTTAGGGTTGTTTGTTGTTGGGGTTTAGTAGTTTTTGTTGTTAGGGTGTTAGTGTTGTTTGCGGTTAGGTTGTTAGTGTTGTTTGTTCTTACGGGGTTAGTGTTGTTTGTTGTTAGGGTGTTAGTGTTGTTTGTCGTTAGGGGGTGAGAGTTGTTGGTTGTTAGGGGGTTGGGATTGTTTGTTGTTAGGGGTTTAGGGTTGTTTGTTGTTAGGGGGTTAAGGTGGTTTGTTGTTAGGAGGTTAGGGCTGTTTGTTGTTACAGGGTTAGGTTAGTTTCTTGTTAGGGGTTTAGTGTTGTTTGTTGTTAGGGGGTTAGTGTTTGTTGTTAGGGGTTTAGTGTTGTTTCTTGTTGGAGTTTAGTGGTTTTTGTTGTTAGGGTGTTAGTGTTGTTTGTTGTCAGGGGTTTAGGGTTGTTTGTTGTTAGGGGTTTAAGGTTGTTTGCTGTTAGGAGGTTAGGGTTGTTTGTTGTTACGGGGTTAGGTTAGTTTCTTGTTAGGGGTTTAGTGTTGTTTGTTTTTAGGGGGTTAGTGTTTGTTGTTAGGGGTTTAGGGTTGTTTCTTGTTGGGGTTTAGTAGTTTTTGTTGTTAGGGTGTAAGTGTTGTTTGTGGTTAGGGGTTTAGTGTTGTTGTTTGTTAGGGGGTTAGGGTTGTTTGTTGTTAGGAGGTTAGGGTTGTTTGTTTTTACAGGGTTAGGTTAGTTTCTTGTTAGGGGTTTAGTGTTGTTTGTTGTTAGGGGGTTAGTGTTTGTTGTTAGGGGTTTAGTGTTGTTTCTTGTTGGGGTTTAGTGGTTTTTGTTGTTAGGGTGTTAGTGTTGTTTGTTGTTAGGGGTTTAGGGTTGTTTGTTGTTAGGGGTTTAAGGTTGTTTGTTGTTAGGAGGTTAGGGTTGTTTGTTGTTACGGGTTTAGGTTAGTTTCTTGTTAGGGGTTTAGTGTTGTTTGTTGTTAGGGGGTTAGTGTTTGTTGTTAGGGGTTTAGGGTTGTTTCTTGTTGGGGTTTAGTAGTTCTTGTTGTTAGGGTGTTAGTGTTGTTTGTTGTTAGGGGGTTAGTGTTGTTTCTTGTTGGGGTTTAGTGTTTTTTGTTGTTAGGGTGTTAGTGTTTTTTGTTGTTAGGGGTTTAGGGTTGTTTGTTGTTAGGGGTTTAAGGTTGTTTGTTGTTAGGAGGTTAGGGTTGTTTGTTGTTACAGGGTTAGGTTAGTTTCTTGTTAGGGGTTTAGTGTTGTTTGTTGTTAGGGTGTTAGTGTTTGTTGTTAGGGGTTTAGGGTTGTTTCTTTTTGGAGTTTAGTAGTTTTTGTTGTTAGGGTGTTAGTGTTGTTTGTGGTTAGGGGGTTAGTGTTGTTTGTTCTTACGGGGTTAGTGTTGTTTGTGGTTAGGGTGTTAGTGTTGTTTGTGGTTAGGGGGTGAGAGTTGTTGGTTGTTAGGGGGTTAGGATAGTTTGTTGTTAGGGGTTTAGCGTTGTTTGTTGTTAGGGGGTTAAGGTGGTTTGTTGTTAGGAGGTTAGGGCTGTTTGTTGTTACAGGGTTAGGTTAGTTTCTTGTTAGGGGTTTAGTGTTGTTTGTTGTTAGGGGGTTAGTGTTTGTTGGTAGGGGTTTAGTGTTGTTTCTTGTTGGGGTTTAGTGGTTTTTGTTGTTAGGGTGTTAGTGCTGTTTGTTGTTAGGGGTTTAGGGTTGTTTGTTGTTAGGGGTTTAAGGTTGTTTGTTGTTAGGAGGGTAGGGTTGTTTGTTGTTACGGGGTTAGGTTAGTTTCTTGTTAGGGGTTTAGTGTTGTTTGTTGTTAGGGGTTTAGGTTTGCTTCTTGTTGGGGTTTAGTAGTTTTTGTTGTTAGGGTGTTAGTGTTGTTTGTGGTTAGGGGGTTAGTGTTGTTGTTTGTTGGGGGTTAGGTTTGTTTGTTGTTAGGAGGTTAGGGTTGTTTGTTGTTACAGGGTTAGGTTAGTTTCTTGTTAGGGGTTTAGTGTTGTTTGTTGTTAGAGGGTTAGTGTTTGTTGTTAGGGGTTTAGTGTTGTTTCTTGTTGGGGTTTAGTGGTTTTTGTTGTTAGGGTGTTAGTGTTGTTTGTTGTTAGGGGTTTAGTGTTGTTTGTTGTTAGGGGTTTAAGGTTGTTTGTTGTTAGGGGGTTAGTGTTGATTGTTCTTACGGGGTTAGTGTTTTTGTGGTTAGGGTGTTAGTGCTGTTTGTGGTTAGGGGGTGAGCGTTGTTGGTTGTTAGGGGGTTAGAATTGTTTGTTGTTAGGGGTTTATAGTTGTTTGTTATTAGGGGGTTAAGATTGTTTTTTGTTAGGAGGTTAGGGTTGTTTGCTGTTACATGGTTAGGTTAGTTTCTTGTTAGGGGTTTAGTGTTGTTTGTTGTTAGGGGGTTAGTGTTTGTTGTTAGGGGTTTAGTGTTGTTTCTTGTTGGGGTTTAGTGGTTTTTGTTGTTAGGGTGTTAGTGTTGTTTGTTGTTAGGGGTTTTGGGTTGTTTGTTGTTAGGGGTTTAAGGTTGTTTGTTGTTAGGAGGTTAGGGTTGTTTGTTGTTACGGGGTTAGGTTAGTTTCTTGTTAGGGGTTGAGTGTTGTTTGTTGTTAGGGGGTTAGTGTTTGTTGTTAGGGGTTGAGGGTTGTTTCTTGTTGGGGTTTAGTAGTTTTTGTTGTTAGGGTTTTAGTGTTCTTTGTTGTTAGGGGGTTAGTGTTGTTTGTTCTTACAGGGTTAGTGTTGTTTGTGGTTAGGGTGTTAGTGTTGTTTGTGGTTAGGGGGTGAGCGTTGTTGGTTGTTAGGGGGTTAGGATTGTTTGTTGTTAGGGGTTTAGGGTTGTTTGTTGTTAGGGGGTTAAGGATGTTTGTTGTTAGGAGGTTAGGGTTGTTTGTTGTTACAGGGTTAGGTTACTTTCTTGTTAGGGGTTTAGTGTTGTTTGTTGTTAGGGGGTTAGTGTTTGTTGTTAGGGGTTTAGTGTTGTTTCTTGTTGGGGTTTAGTGGTTTTTGTTGTTAGGGTGTTAGTGTTGTTTGTTGTTAGGGGTTTTGTGTTGTTTGTTGCTAGGGGTTTAAGGTTGTTTGTTGTTAGGAGGTTAGGGTTGTTTGTTGTTACGGGGTTAGGTTAGTTTCTTGTTAGGGGTTGAGTGTTGTTTGTTGTTAGGGGGTTAGTGTTTGTTGTTAGGGGTTGAGGGTTGTTTCTTGTTGGGGTTTAGTAGTTTTTGTTGTTAGGGTGTTAGTGTTGTTTGTTGTTAGGGGGTTAGTGTTGTTTGTTCTTACAGGGTTAGTGTTGTTTGTGGTTAGGGTGTTAGTGTTGTTTGTGGTTAGGGGGTGAGCGTTGTTGTTGTTACGGGGTTAGGATTGTTTGTTGTTAGGGGTTTAGGGTTGTTTGTTGTTAGGGGGTTAAGGATGTTTGTTGTTAGGATGTTAGGGTTGTTTGTTGTTACAGGGTTAGGTTAGTTTCTTGTTATGGGTTTAGTGTTGTTTGTTGTTAGGGGGTTAGTGTTTGTTGTTAGGGGTTTAGTGTTGTTTCTTGTTGGGGTTTAGTGTTTTTTGTTGTTAGGGTGTTAGTGTTTTTTGTTGTTAGGGGTTTAGGGTTGTTTGTTGTTAGGGGTTTAAGGTTGTTTGTTGTTAGGAGGTTAGGGTTGTTTGTTGTTACAGGGTTAGGTTAGTTTCTTGTTAGGGGTTTAGTGTTGTTTGTTGTTAGGGGGTTAGTGTTTGTTGTTAGGGGTTTAGGGTTGTTTCTTTTTGGGGTTTAGTAGTTTTTGTTGTTAGGGTGTTAGTGTTGTTTGTGGTTAGGGGGTTAGTGTTGTTTGTTCTTAAGGGGTTAGTGTTGTTTGTGGTTAGGGTGTTAGTGTTGTTTGTGGTTAGGGGGTGAGAGTTGTTGGTTGTTAGGGGGTTAGGATTGTTTGTTAGGGATTAGGGTTGTTTGTTGTTAGGGGGTTAAGGTGGTTTGTTGTTAGGAGGTTAGGGCTGTTTGTTGTTACAGGGTTAGGTTAGTTTCTTGTTAGGGGTTTAGTGTTGTTTGTTGTTAGGGGGTTAGTGTTTGTTGTTAGGGGTTTAGTGTTGTTTCTTGTTGGGGTTTAGTGGTTTTTGTTGTTAGGGTGTTAGTGTTGTTTGTTGTTAGGGGTTGAGGGTTGTTTGTTCTTAGGGGTTTAAGGTTGTTTGCTGTTAGGAGGTTAGGGTTGTTTGTTGTTACGGGGTTAGGTTAGTTTCTTGTTAGGGGTTTAGTGTTGTTTGTTGTTAGGGGGTTAGTGTTTGTTGTTAGGGGTTTAGGGTTGTTTCTTGTTGGGGTTTAGTAGTTTTTGTTGTTAGAGTGTTAGTGTTGTTTGTGGTTAGGGGGTAAGTGTTGTTGTTTTCTGGGGGATAGGGTTGTTTGTTGTTAGGAGGTTAGGGTTGTTTGTTTTTACAGGGTTAGGTTAGTTTCTTGTTACGGGTTTAGTGTTGTTTGTTGTTAGGGGGTTAGTGTTTGTTGTTAGGGGTTTAGGGTTGTTTCTTGTTGGGGTTTAGTAGTTTTTGTTGTTAGGGTGTTAGTATTGTTTGTTGTTAGGGGGTTAGTGTTGTTTGTTCTTACGGGGTTAGTGTTGTTTGTGGTTAGGGTGTTAGTGTTGTTTGTGGTTAGGGGGTGTGCGTTGTTGGTTGTTAGGAGGTTAGGATGGTTTGTTGTTAGGGGTTTAGGGTTGTTTGTTGTCAGGGGGTTAAGGTTGTTTGTTGTTAGGAGGTTAGGGTTGTTTGTTGTTACGGGGTTAGGTTAGTTTCTTGTTAGGGGTTTAGTGTTTTTAGTTGTTAGGGGGTTAGTGTTTGTTGTTAGGGGTTTAGGGCTGTTTCTTGTTGGGGTTTAGTAGTTTTTGTTGTTAGGGTGTTAGTGTTGTTTGTGGTTAGGGGGTTAGTGTTGTTGTTTGTTAGGGGGTTAAGGTTGTTTGTTGTTAGGAGGTTAGGGCTGTTTGTTGTTACAGGGTTAGGTTAGTTTCTTGTTAGGGGTTTAGTGTTGTTTGTTGTTAGGGGGTTAGTGTTTGTTGTTAGGGGTTTAGTGTTGTTTCTTGTTGGGGTTTAGTGGTTTTTGTTGTTAGGGTGTTAGTGTTGTTTGTTGTTAGGGGTTTAAGGTTGTTTGTTGTTAGGGGTTTAAGGTTGTTGTTAGGAGGTTAGGGTTGTTTGTTGTTACGGGGTTAGTTTAGTTTCTTGTTAGGGGTTTAGTGTTGTTTGTTGTTAGGGGGTTAGTGTTTGTTGTTAGGGGTTTAGGGTTGTTTCTTTTTGGGGTTTAGTAGTTTTTGTTGTTAGGGTGTTAGTGTTGTTTGTGGTTAGGGGGTTAGTGTTGTTTGTTCTTACGGGGTTAGTGTTGTTTGTGGTTAGGGTGTTAGTGTTGTTTGTGGTTAGGGGGTGAGAGTTGTTGGTTGTTAGGGGGTTAGGATTGTTTGTTGTTAGGGGTTTAGGGTTGTTTGTTGTTAGGGGGTTAAGGTGGTTTGTTGTTAGGAGTTTAGGGGTGTTTGTTGTTACAGGGTTAGGTTAGTATCTTGTTAGGGGTTTAGTGTTGTTTGTTGTTAGGGGGTTAGTGTTTGTTGTTAGGGGTTTAGGGTTGTTTCTTGTTGGGGTTTAGTAGTTTTTGTTGCTAGGGTGTTAGTGTTGTTTGTGGTTAGGGAGTTAGTGTTGTTGTTTGTTAGGGTTTTAGGGTTGTTTTTTGTTAGGAGGTTAGGGTTGTTTGTTGTTACAGGGTTAGGTTAGTTTCCTGTTAGGGCTTTAGTGTTGTTTGTTCTTAGGGGGTTAGTGTTTGTTGTTAGGGGTTTAGTGTTGTTTCTTGTTGGGGTTTAATGGTTTTTGTTGTTAGGGTGTTAGTGTTGCTTGTTGTTAGGGGTTTAGGGTTGTTTGTTGTTAGGGGGTTAAGGTTGTTTGTTGTTAGGAGGTTAGGGTTGTTTGTTGTTACGGGGTTAGGTTAGTTTCTTGTTAGGGGTTTAGTGTTGTTTGTTGTTAGGGGGTTAGTGTTTGTTATTAGGGGTTTAGGGTTGTTTCTTGTTGGGGTTTAGTAGTTTTTGTTGTTAGGGTGTTAGTGTTGTTTGTGGTTAGGGGGTGAGCGTTGTTGGTTGTTAGGGGGTCAGGATTGTTTGTTGTTGTGGGTTTAGGGTTATTTTTTGTTAGGGGTTTAGGTTTGTTTCTTGTTGGGGTTTAGTAGTTGTTGTTGTTAGGGTGTTAGTGTTTTTTGTGGTTAGTCGGTTAGTGTTGTTTGTTCTTACCGGGTTAGTGTTGTTTGTGGTTAGGGGGTTAGAGTTGTTGGTTGTTAGGGGTTAGGGTTGTTTGTTGTTAGGAGGTTAGGGTTGTTTGTTGTTACAGGGTTAGGTTAGTTTCTTGCTAGGGGTTTAGTGTTGTTTGTTGTTAGGGGGTTAGTGCTTGTTGTTAGGGGTTTAGTGTTGTTTCTTTTTGGGGTTTAGTGGTTTTTGTTGTTAGGGTGTTAGTGTTGTTTCTTGTTAGGGGTTTAGGGTTGTTTGTTCTTAGGGGTTTAAGGTTGTTTGTTGTTAGGAGGTTAGGGTTGTTTGTTGTTACGGGGTTAGGTTAGTTTCTTGTTAGGGGTTTAGTGTTGTTTGTTGTTAGGGGTTAGCGTTTGTTGTTAGTGGTTTAGGGTTGTTTCTTGTTGGGGTTTAGTGTTTTTTGTTGTTAGGGTGTTAGTGTTGTTTGTGGTTAGGGGGTTAGTGTTGTTTGTTCTTACGGGGTTAGTGTTGTTTGTGGTTAGGGTGTTAGTGTTGTTTGTGGTTAGGGGGTCGGCGTTGTTGGTTGTTAAGGGGTTAGGATTGTTTGTTGTTAGGGGTTTAGGGTTGTTTCTTCTTAGGGGGCTAAGGTTGTTTGTTGTTAGTATGTTAGGGTTGTTTGTTGTTACAGGGTTAGGTTAGTTTCTTGTTAGGGGTTTGGTGTTGTTTGTTGTTAGGGTGTTAGTGTTTGTTGTTAGGGGTTTAGTGTTGTTTCTTGTTGTGGTTTAGTGGTTTTTGTTGTTAGGGTGTTAGTGTTGTTTGTTGTTAGGGGTTTAGGGTTGTTTGTTGTTAGGGGTTTAAGGTTGTTTGTTGTTAGGAGGTTAGGGTTGTTTTTTGTTACTGGGTTAGGTTAGTTTCTTGTTGGGGTTTAGTGGTTTTTGTTGTTAGGGTGTTAGTGTTTGTTGTTAGGGGGTTAGTGTTGTTTGTTCTTACGGGGTTAGTGTTGATTGTGGTTAGGGTGTTAGTGTTGTTTGTGGTTAGGGGGTGAGCGTTGTTGGTTGTTAGGGGGTTAGGATTGTTTGTTGTTAGGGGTTTAGGGTTGTTTGTTGTTAGGTGGTTAAGGTGGTTTGTTGTTAGGAGGTTAGGGTTGTTTGTTGTTAGGGGTTTAGTGTTGTTTGTTGTTAGGGTGTGAGAGTTGTTTGTTGTTTGGGGTTTGTGTTGTTTTTTAGGGGGTTTGTTTTGTTTGTTGTTAGTGGGTTAGTGTTGTTTGTAGTTAGGGGATTAGGGTTGTTGTCAGACGGTTAGTGTTGTTTGTTGTTGGGGCTTAGTGTTCTTTGTTTTTAGGGGGTTAGGGATCTTTGTTGTTAGGGTGTTAGTGTTGTTTGTTGTTAGGGGGTTAGTGTTGTTTGTTGTTAGGTGTTTAGGGTTGTTTCTTGGGGTTTAGTGGGTTTTATTGTTAGGGTGTTAGTGTTTTTGCTTAGGGGTTAGCGCTGTTGGTTGTTAGGGGGTAAGGTTTGTTTGTTGTTAGGGGTTTAGGGTTGTTTGTTGTTAGGGGTTTAGGGTTGTCTGTTGTTAGGGGTTTAAGGTTGTTTGCTGTTAGGAGGTTAGGGTTGTTTGTTGTTACGGGGTTAGGTTAGTTTCTTGTTAGGGGTTTAGTGTTGTTTGTTGTTAGGGGGTTAGTGTTTGTTGTTAGGGGTTTAGGGTTGTTTCTTGTTGGGGTTTAGTAGTTTTTGTTGTTAGGGTGTTAGTGTTGTTTGTGGTTAGGGGGTTAGTGTTGTTGTTTGTTAGGGGGTTAGGGTTGTTTGTTGTTAGGAGGTTAGGGTTGTTTGTTTTTACAGGGAAAGGTCAGTTTCTTGTTAGGGGTTTAGTGTTGTTTGTTGTTAGGGGGTTAGTGTTTGTTGTTAGGGGTTTATTGTTGTTTCTTGTTGGGGTTTAGTAGTTTTTGTTGTTAGGGTGTTAGTGTTGTTTGTTGTTAGGGGTTTAGGGTTGTTTGTTGTTAGGGGTTTAAGGTTGTTTGTTGTTAGGAGGTTAGGGTTGTTTGTTGTTACGGAGTTAGGTTAGTTTCTTGTTAGGGGTTTAGTGTTGTTTGTTGTTAGGGGGTTAGTGTTTATTGTTAGGGGTTTAGGGTTGTTTCTTGTTGGGGTTGAGTAGTTTTTGTTGTTAGGGTGTTAGTGTTGTTTGTTGTCAGGGGGTTAGTGTCGTTTGTTCTTACGGGGTTTGTGTTGTTTGTGGTTAGGGTGTTAGTGTTGTTTGTGTTTAGGGGATGAGCGTTGTTGGTTGTTAGGGGGTTAGGATTGTTTGTTGTTAGGGGTTTAGGGTTGTTTGTTGTTAGGGGGTTAAGGTTGTTTGTTGTTAGGAGGTTAGGGTTGTTTGTTGTTACAGGGTTAGGTTAGTTTTTTGTTATGGGTTTAGTGTTGTTTGTTGTTAGGGGGTTAGTGTTTGTTGTTAGGGGTTTAGGGTTGTTTCTTGCTGGGGTTTAGTAGTTTTTGTTGTTAGGGTGTTAGTGTTGTTTGTGGTTAGGGGGTTAGTGTTGTTGTTTGTTAGGGGGTTAGGGTTGTTTGTTGTTAGGAGGTTAGGGTTGTTTGTTGTTACAGGGTTAGGTTAGTTTCTTGTTAGGGGTTTAGTGTTGTTTGCTGTTAGGGGGTTAGTGTTTGTTGTTAGGGGTTTAGTGTTGTTTGTTGTTAGGGGGTTAGTGTTTGTTTTTAGGGGTTTAGTGTTGTTTCTTGTTGGGGTTTAGTGGTTTTTGTTGTTAGGGTGTTAGTGTTTGTTGTTAGTTGTTTAGGATTGTTTCTTGTTGGGGTATAGTAGTTTTTGTTGTTAGGGTGTTAGTGTTGTTTGTGGTTAGGGGGTTAGTGTTGTTTGTTCTTACGGGGTTAGTGTTGTTTGTGGTTAGGGTGTTAGTGTTGTTTGTGCTTAGGGGGTGAGAGTTGTTGGTTGTTCAGGGGTTAGGATTGTTTGTTGTTAGGGGTTTAGTGTTCTTTCCTGTTGGGGTTTAGTGTTTTTTGTTGTTAGGGTGTTAGTGTTGTTTGGTCTTAGGTGTTTAGGGTTGTTTGTTATTAGGGGTTTAAGGTTGTTTGTTGTTAGGAGGTTAGGGTTGTTTGTTGTTACGGGGTTAGGTTAGTTTCTTCTTAGGGGTTGAGTGTTGTTTGCTGTTAGGTGGTTAGTGTTTGTTGTTAGGGGTTTAGGGTTGTTTCTTGTTGGGGTTTAGTAGTTTTTGTTGTTAGGGTGTTAGTGTTGTTTGTGGTTAGGGGGTTAGTGTTGTTGTTTGTTAGGGGGTTAGGGTTGTTTGTTGTTAGGAGGTTAGGGTTGTTTGTTGTTACAGGGTTAGGTTAGTTTTTTGTTAGGGGTTTAGTGTTGTTTGTTGTTAAGGGGTTAGTGTTTGTTGTTAGGGGTTTAGTGTTGTTTCTTGTTGGGGTTTAGTGGTTTTTGTTGTTAGGGTGTTAGTGTTGTTTGTTGTTAGGGGTTTAGGGTTGTTTGTTGTTAGGGGTTTAAGGTTGTTTGTTGTTAGGAGGTTAGGGTTGTTTGTTGTTACGGGGTTAGGTTAGTTTCTTGTTAGGGGTTTAGTGTTGTTTGTTGTTAGGGGGTTAGTGTTTGTTGTTAGGTGTTTAGGGTTGTTTCTTGTTGGGGTTTAGTAGTTTTTGTTGTTAGGGTGTTGGTGTTGTTTGTTGTTAGGGGGTTAGTGTTGTTTGTTCTTACGGGGTTAGTGTTGTTTGCGGTTAGGGTGTTAGTGTTTTTTGTGGTTAGGGGGTGTGCGTTGTTGGTTGTTAGGGGGTGAGGATTGTTTGTTGTTAGGGGTTTAGGGTTGTTTGTTGTTAGGGGGTTAAGGATGTTTGTTGTTAGGATGTTAGGGTTGTTTGTTGTTACAGGGTTAGGTTAGTTTCTTGTTAGGGGTTTAGTGTTGTTTGTTGTTAGGGGGTTAGTGTTTGTTGTTAGGGGTTTAGTGTTGTTTCTTGTTCGGGTTTAGTGGTTTTTGTTGTTAGGGTGTTAGTGTTGTTTGTTGTTAGGGGTTTAGGGTTGTTTGTTGTTAGGGGGTTAGTGTTTGTTGTTAGGGGTTTAGGGTTGTTTCGTGTTGGAGTTTAGTAGTTTTTGTTGTTAGGGTGTTAGTGTTGTTTGTGGTTAGGGGGTTAGTGTTGTTTGTTAGGGGGCTAGGGTTGTTTGTTGTTAGAAGGTTAGGGTTGTTTGTTGTTAGGGGTTTAGGGTTGTTTGTTGTTAGGGGTTTAGTGTTGTTTGTTGTTACGGGGTTAGGTTAGTTTCTTGTTAGGGGTTTAGTGTTTTTTGTCGTTAGTGGGTTAGTGTTTGTTGTTAGGGGTTTAGGATTGTTTCTTGTTGGGGTACAGTAGTTTTTGTTGTTAGGGTGTTAGTGTTGTTTGTTGTTACGGGGTTAGTGTTGTTTGTTGTTACGGGGTTAGTGTTGTTTGGGGTTAGGGTGTTAGTGTTGTTTGTGGTTAGGGGGTGAGTGTTGTTGGTTGTTAGGGGGTTAGGATTGTTTGTTGTTAAGGGTTTAGGGTTGTTTGTTGTTAGGGGTTTCAGGTTGTTTGTTGTTAGGGTGTTAGGGTTGTTTGTTCTTAGTGGGTTAGGGTTGTTTGTTGTTAGTGGGTTAGTGTTTCTGGTTTTTAGGGTTTAGAGTTGTTTTCTGTTCGGGGGTTAGTGTTGTTTGTTGTTAGGGCGTTAGGGTTATTTGTTGTTAGGGTGTTAGTGTTCTTTGATGTTAGGGGTTTAGGGTTGTTTGTTGTTAGGGGGTTAAGGTGGTTTGTTGTTAGGAGTTTAGGGGTGTTTGTTGTTACAGGGTTAGGTTAGTATCTTGTTAGGGGTTTAGTGTTGTTTGTTGTTAGGGGGTTAGTGTTTGTTGTTAGGGGTTTAGGGTTGTTTCTTGTTGGGGTTTAGTAGTTTTTGTTGCTAGGGTGTTAGTGTTGTTTGTGGTTAGGGAGTTAGTGTTGTTGTTTGTTAGGGTTTTAGGGTTGTTTTTTGTTAGGAGGTTAGGGTTGTTTGTTGTTACAGGGTTAGGTTAGTTTCCTGTTAGGGCTTTAGTGTTGTTTGTTCTTAGGGGGTTAGTGTTTGTTGTTAGGGGTTTAGTGTTGTTTCTTGTTGGGGTTTAATGGTTTTTGTTGTTAGGGTGTTAGTGTTGCTTGTTGTTAGGGGTTTAGGGTTGTTTGTTGTTAGGGGGTTAAGGTTGTTTGTTGTTAGGAGGTTAGGGTTGTTTGTTGTTACGGGGTTAGGTTAGTTTCTTGTTAGGGGTTTAGTGTTGTTTGTTGTTAGGGGGTTAGTGTTTGTTGTTAGGGGTTTAGGGTTGTTTCTTGCTGGGGTTTAGTAGTTTTTGTTGTTAGGGTGTTAGTGTTGTTTGTGGTTAGGGGGTGAGCGTTGTTGGTTGTTAGGGGGTCAGGATTGTTTGTTGTTGTGGGTTTAGGGTTATTTTTTGTTAGGGGTTTAGGTTTGTTTCTTGTTGGGGTTTAGTAGTTGTTGTTGTTAGGGTGTTAGTGTTTTTTGTGGTTAGTCGGTTAGTGTTGTTTGTTCTTACCGGGTTAGTGTTGTTTGTGGTTAGGGGGTTAGAGTTGTTGGTTGTTAGGGGTTAGGGTTGTTTGTTGTTAGGAGGTTAGGGTTGTTTGTTGTTACAGGGTTAGGTTAGTTTCTTGCTAGGGGTTTAGTGTTGTTTGTTGTTAGGGGGTTAGTGCTTGTTGTTAGGGGTTTAGTGTTGTTTCTTTTTGGGGTTTAGTGGTTTTTGTTGTTAGGGTGTTAGTGTTGTTTCTTGTTAGGGGTTTAGGGTTGTTTGTTCTTAGGGGTTTAAGGTTGTTTGTTGTTAGGAGGTTAGGGTTGTTTGTTGTTACGGGGTTAGGTTAGTTTCTTGTTAGGGGTTTAGTGTTGTTTGTTGTTAGGGGTTAGCGTTTGTTGTTAGTGGTTTAGGGTTGTTTCTTGTTGGGGTTTAGTGTTTTTTGTTGTTAGGGTGTTAGTGTTGTTTGTGGTTAGGGGGTTAGTGTTGTTTGTTCTTACGGGGTTAGTGTTGTTTGTGGTTAGGGTGTTAGTGTTGTTTGTGGTTAGGGGGTCGGCGTTGTTGGTTGTTAAGGGGTTAGGATTGTTTGTTGTTAGGGGTTTAGGGTTGTTTCTTCTTAGGGGGCTAAGGTTGTTTGTTGTTAGTATGTTAGGGTTGTTTGTTGTTACAGGGTTAGGTTAGTTTCTTGTTAGGGGTTTGGTGTTGTTTGTTGTTAGGGTGTTAGTGTTTGTTGTTAGGGGTTTAGTGTTGTTTCTTGTTGTGGTTTAGTGGTTTTTGTTGTTAGGGTGTTAGTGTTGTTTGTTGTTAGGGGTTTAGGGTTGTTTGTTGTTAGGGGTTTAAGGTTGTTTGTTGTTAGGAGGTTAGGGTTGTTTTTTGTTACTGGGTTAGGTTAGTTTCTTGTTGGGGTTTAGTGGTTTTTGTTGTTAGGGTGTTAGTGTTTGTTGTTAGGGGGTTAGTGTTGTTTGTTCTTACGGGGTTAGTGTTGATTGTGGTTAGGGTGTTAGTGTTGTTTGTGGTTAGGGGGTGAGCGTTGTTGGTTGTTAGGGGGTTAGGATTGTTTGTTGTTAGGGGTTTAGGGTTGTTTGTTGTTAGGTGGTTAAGGTGGTTTGTTGTTAGGAGGTTAGGGTTGTTTGTTGTTAGGGGTTTAGTGTTGTTTGTTGTTAGGGTGTGAGAGTTGTTTGTTGTTTGGGGTTTGTGTTGTTTTTTAGGGGGTTTGTTTTGTTTGTTGTTAGTGGGTTAGTGTTGTTTGTAGTTAGGGGATTAGGGTTGTTGTCAGACGGTTAGTGTTGTTTGTTGTTGGGGCTTAGTGTTCTTTGTTTTTAGGGGGTTAGGGATCTTTGTTGTTAGGGTGTTAGTGTTGTTTGTTGTTAGGGGGTTAGTGTTGTTTGTTGTTAGGTGTTTAGGGTTGTTTCTTGGGGTTTAGTGGGTTTTATTGTTAGGGTGTTAGTGTTTTTGCTTAGGGGTTAGCGCTGTTGGTTGTTAGGGGGTAAGGTTTGTTTGTTGTTAGGGGTTTAGGGTTGTTTGTTGTTAGGGGTTTAGGGTTGTCTGTTGTTAGGGGTTTAAGGTTGTTTGCTGTTAGGAGGTTAGGGTTGTTTGTTGTTACGGGGTTAGGTTAGTTTCTTGTTAGGGGTTTAGTGTTGTTTGTTGTTAGGGGGTTAGTGTTTGTTGTTAGGGGTTTAGGGTTGTTTCTTGTTGGGGTTTAGTAGTTTTTGTTGTTAGGGTGTTAGTGTTGTTTGTGGTTAGGGGGTTAGTGTTGTTGTTTGTTAGGGGGTTAGGGTTGTTTGTTGTTAGGAGGTTAGGGTTGTTTGTTTTTACAGGGAAAGGTCAGTTTCTTGTTAGGGGTTTAGTGTTGTTTGTTGTTAGGGGGTTAGTGTTTGTTGTTAGGGGTTTATTGTTGTTTCTTGTTGGGGTTTAGTAGTTTTTGTTGTTAGGGTGTTAGTGTTGTTTGTTGTTAGGGGTTTAGGGTTGTTTGTTGTTAGGGGTTTAAGGTTGTTTGTTGTTAGGAGGTTAGGGTTGTTTGTTGTTACGGAGTTAGGTTAGTTTCTTGTTAGGGGTTTAGTGTTGTTTGTTGTTAGGGGGTTAGTGTTTATTGTTAGGGGTTTAGGGTTGTTTCTTGTTGGGGTTGAGTAGTTTTTGTTGTTAGGGTGTTAGTGTTGTTTGTTGTCAGGGGGTTAGTGTCGTTTGTTCTTACGGGGTTTGTGTTGTTTGTGGTTAGGGTGTTAGTGTTGTTTGTGTTTAGGGGATGAGCGTTGTTGGTTGTTAGGGGGTTAGGATTGTTTGTTGTTAGGGGTTTAGGGTTGTTTGTTGTTAGGGGGTTAAGGTTGTTTGTTGTTAGGAGGTTAGGGTTGTTTGTTGTTACAGGGTTAGGTTAGTTTTTTGTTATGGGTTTAGTGTTGTTTGTTGTTAGGGGGTTAGTGTTTGTTGTTAGGGGTTTAGGGTTGTTTCTTGCTGGGGTTTAGTAGTTTTTGTTGTTAGGGTGTTAGTGTTGTTTGTGGTTAGGGGGTTAGTGTTGTTGTTTGTTAGGGGGTTAGGGTTGTTTGTTGTTAGGAGGTTAGGGTTGTTTGTTGTTACAGGGTTAGGTTAGTTTCTTGTTAGGGGTTTAGTGTTGTTTGCTGTTAGGGGGTTAGTGTTTGTTGTTAGGGGTTTAGTGTTGTTTGTTGTTAGGGGGTTAGTGTTTGTTTTTAGGGGTTTAGTGTTGTTTCTTGTTGGGGTTTAGTGGTTTTTGTTGTTAGGGTGTTAGTGTTTGTTGTTAGTTGTTTAGGATTGTTTCTTGTTGGGGTATAGTAGTTTTTGTTGTTAGGGTGTTAGTGTTGTTTGTGGTTAGGGGGTTAGTGTTGTTTGTTCTTACGGGGTTAGTGTTGTTTGTGGTTAGGGTGTTAGTGTTGTTTGTGCTTAGGGGGTGAGAGTTGTTGGTTGTTCAGGGGTTAGGATTGTTTGTTGTTAGGGGTTTAGTGTTCTTTCCTGTTGGGGTTTAGTGTTTTTTGTTGTTAGGGTGTTAGTGTTGTTTGGTCTTAGGTGTTTAGGGTTGTTTGTTATTAGGGGTTTAAGGTTGTTTGTTGTTAGGAGGTTAGGGTTGTTTGTTGTTACGGGGTTAGGTTAGTTTCTTCTTAGGGGTTGAGTGTTGTTTGCTGTTAGGTGGTTAGTGTTTGTTGTTAGGGGTTTAGGGTTGTTTCTTGTTGGGGTTTAGTAGTTTTTGTTGTTAGGGTGTTAGTGTTGTTTGTGGTTAGGGGGTTAGTGTTGTTGTTTGTTAGGGGGTTAGGGTTGTTTGTTGTTAGGAGGTTAGGGTTGTTTGTTGTTACAGGGTTAGGTTAGTTTTTTGTTAGGGGTTTAGTGTTGTTTGTTGTTAAGGGGTTAGTGTTTGTTGTTAGGGGTTTAGTGTTGTTTCTTGTTGGGGTTTAGTGGTTTTTGTTGTTAGGGTGTTAGTGTTGTTTGTTGTTAGGGGTTTAGGGTTGTTTGTTGTTAGGGGTTTAAGGTTGTTTGTTGTTAGGAGGTTAGGGTTGTTTGTTGTTACGGGGTTAGGTTAGTTTCTTGTTAGGGGTTTAGTGTTGTTTGTTGTTAGGGGGTTAGTGTTTGTTGTTAGGTGTTTAGGGTTGTTTCTTGTTGGGGTTTAGTAGTTTTTGTTGTTAGGGTGTTGGTGTTGTTTGTTGTTAGGGGGTTAGTGTTGTTTGTTCTTACGGGGTTAGTGTTGTTTGCGGTTAGGGTGTTAGTGTTTTTTGTGGTTAGGGGGTGTGCGTTGTTGGTTGTTAGGGGGTGAGGATTGTTTGTTGTTAGGGGTTTAGGGTTGTTTGTTGTTAGGGGGTTAAGGATGTTTGTTGTTAGGATGTTAGGGTTGTTTGTTGTTACAGGGTTAGGTTAGTTTCTTGTTAGGGGTTTAGTGTTGTTTGTTGTTAGGGGGTTAGTGTTTGTTGTTAGGGGTTTAGTGTTGTTTCTTGTTCGGGTTTAGTGGTTTTTGTTGTTAGGGTGTTAGTGTTGTTTGTTGTTAGGGGTTTAGGGTTGTTTGTTGTTAGGGGGTTAGTGTTTGTTGTTAGGGGTTTAGGGTTGTTTCGTGTTGGAGTTTAGTAGTTTTTGTTGTTAGGGTGTTAGTGTTGTTTGTGGTTAGGGGGTTAGTGTTGTTTGTTAGGGGGCTAGGGTTGTTTGTTGTTAGAAGGTTAGGGTTGTTTGTTGTTAGGGGTTTAGGGTTGTTTGTTGTTAGGGGTTTAGTGTTGTTTGTTGTTACGGGGTTAGGTTAGTTTCTTGTTAGGGGTTTAGTGTTTTTTGTCGTTAGTGGGTTAGTGTTTGTTGTTAGGGGTTTAGGATTGTTTCTTGTTGGGGTACAGTAGTTTTTGTTGTTAGGGTGTTAGTGTTGTTTGTTGTTACGGGGTTAGTGTTGTTTGTTGTTACGGGGTTAGTGTTGTTTGGGGTTAGGGTGTTAGTGTTGTTTGTGGTTAGGGGGTGAGTGTTGTTGGTTGTTAGGGGGTTAGGATTGTTTGTTGTTAAGGGTTTAGGGTTGTTTGTTGTTAGGGGTTTCAGGTTGTTTGTTGTTAGGGTGTTAGGGTTGTTTGTTCTTAGTGGGTTAGGGTTGTTTGTTGTTAGTGGGTTAGTGTTTCTGGTTTTTAGGGTTTAGAGTTGTTTTCTGTTCGGGGGTTAGTGTTGTTTGTTGTTAGGGCGTTAGGGTTATTTGTTGTTAGGTTGTTAGTGTTCTTTGATGTTAGGGGTTTAGGGTTGTTTGTTGTTGGGGGTTAGTGTTGTTTGTTGTTAGGTTGTTAGAGTTGTTCCTAGTTGAGGTTTACTAGTGTTTGTTGTTAGGGTGTTAGTGTTGTGCGTTTTTCGGGGTTAGTGTTGTTGTTGTTAGGGTGTGAGAGTTGTTTGTTGCTTGGGGTTTGTGTTGTTTTTTAGGGGGTAGTTTTGTTTGTTGTTAGTGGGTTAGTGTTGTTTGTAGTTTGAGGATAAGGTTTGTTGTTAGAGAGTTAGTGTTGTTTGTTGTTGGGGCTTAGTGTTGTTTGTTTTTAGGGGGTTAGGGATCTTTGTTGTTAGGGTGTTAGTGTTGTTTGTTGTTAGGGGGTTAGTGTTTGTTGTTAGGGGTTTATTGTTGTTTCTTGTTGGGGTTTAGTGGTTTTTGTTGTTAGGGTGTTAGTGTTGTTTGTTGTTAGGGGTTTAGGGTTGTTTGTTGTTAGGGGTTTAAGGTTGTTTGTTGTTACGAGGTTGGGGTTGTTTGTTGTTACGGGTTTAGGTTAGTTTCTTGTTAGGGGTTTAGTGTTGTTTGTTGTTAGGGGGTTAGTGTTTGTTGTTAGGGGTTTAGGGTTGTTTCTTTTTGGGGTTTAGTAGTTTTTGTTGTTAGGGTGTTAGTGTTGTTTGTTGTTAGGGGGTTAGTGTTGTTTGTTCTTAGGTGGTTAGTGTTGTTTGTGGTTAGGGTGTTAGTGTTGTTTGTGGATAGGGGGTGTGCGTTGTTGGTTGTTAGGGGGTTAGGATTGTTTGTTGTTAGGGGTTTAGGGTTGTTTGTTGTTAGGGGGTTAAGGTTGTTTGTTGTTAGGAGGTTGGGGTTGTTTGTTGTTACGGGTTTAGGTTAGTTTCTTGTTAGGGGTTTAGTGTTGTTTGTTGTTAGGGGGTTAGTGTTTGTTGTTAGGGGTTTAGTGTTGTTTCTTGTTGGGGTTTAGTGGTTTTTGTTGTTAGGGTGTTAGTGTTGTTTGTTGATAGGGGTTAAGGGTTGTTTGTTGTTAGGGGTTTAAGGTTGTTTGTTGTTAGGAGGTTAGGGTTGTTTGTTGTTACGGGGTTAGGTTAGTTTCTTGTTAGGGGTTTAGTGTTGTTTGTTGTTAGGGGGTTAGTGTTTGTTGTTAGGGGTTTAGGGTTGTTTCTTGTTGGGGTTTAGTAGTTTTTGTTGTTAGGGTGCTAGTGTTGTTTGTGGTTAGGGGGTTAGTGTTGTTGTTTGCTGGGGGTTAGGGTTGTTTGTTGTTAGGAGGTTAGGGTTGTTTGTTGTTACAGGGTTAGGTTAGTTTCTTGTTAGGGGTTTAGTGTTTTTTGTTGTTAGGGGGTTAGTGTTTGTTGTTAGGGGTTTAGTGTTGTTTGTTGTTAGGGTGTTAGTGTTTGTTGTTAGGGGTTTAGTGTTGTTTCTTGTTGGGGTTTAGTAGTTTTTGTTGTTTGGGTGTTAGTGTTGTTTGTTGTTAGGGGTTAGTGTTGTTTGTGGATAGGGGGTGTGCGTTGTTGGTTGTTAGGGGTTTAGGGTTGTTTGTTGTTAGGGGGTTAAGGTTGTTTGTTGTTAGGAGGTTAGGGATCTTTGTTGTTACAGGGTTAGGTTAGTTTCTTGTTAGGGGTTTAGTGTTGTTTGTTGTTAGGGGGTTAGTGTTTGTTGTTAGGGGTTTAGTGTTGTTTGTTGTTGGGGTTTAGTGGTTTTTGTTGTTAGGGTGTTAGTGTTGTTTGTTGTTAGGGGTTTAGGGTTGTTTGTTGTTAGGGGTTTAAGGTTGTTTGTTGTTAGGAGGTTAGGGTTGTTTGTTGTTACGGGGTTAGGTTAGTTTCTTGTTAGGGGTTTAGTGTTGTTTGTTGTTAGGGGGTTAGTGTTTGTTGTTAGGGGTTTAGGGCTGTTTCTTGTTGGGGTTTAGTAGTTTTAGTTGTGAGGGTGTTAGTGTTGTTTGTGGTTAGGGGCTTAGTGTTGTTGTTTGTCAGGGGGTCAGGGTTTGTTGTTAGGGTTTTAGGGTTGTTTCTTGTTGGGGTTTATTAGTTTTTGTTGTTAGGGTGTTAGTGTTGTTTGTTGTTAGGGGGTTAGTGTTGTTTGTTCTTAGGGGGTTAGTGTTGTTTGTGGTTAGGGTGTTAGTGTTGTTTGTGGATAGGGGGTGTGCGTTGTTGGTTGTTAGGGGGTTAGGATGGTTTGTTGTTAGGGGTTTAGGGTTGTTTGTTGTTAGGGGTTAAGGTTGTTTGTTGTTAGGAGGTTAGGGATATTTGTTGTTACAGGGTTAGGTTAGTTTCTTGTTAATGGTTTAGTGTTTGTTGTTAGGGGGTTAGTGTTTGTTGTTAGGGGTTTAGTGTTGTTTGTTGTTGGGGTTTAGTGGTTTTTGTTGTTAGGGTGTTAGTGTTGTTTGTTGTTAGGGGTTTAGGGTTGTTTGTTGTTAGGGGTTTAAGGTTGTTTGTTTTTAGGAGGTTAGGGTTGTTTGTTGTTACGGGGTTAGGTTAGTTTCTTGTTAGGGGTTTAGTGTTTTTTGTTGTTAGCGGGTTAGTGTTTGTTGTTAGGGGTTTAGGGCTGTTACTTGTTGGGGTTTAGTAGTTTTTGTTGTTAGGGTGTTAGTGTTGTTTGTGGTTAGGGGGTTAGTGTTGTTGTTTGTTAGGGGGTTAGGGTTGTTTTTTGTTAGGAGGTTAGGGCTGTTTGTTGTTACAGGGTTAGGTTAGTTTCTTGTTAGGGGTTCAGTGTTGTTTGTTCTTAGGGGGTTAGTGTTTGTTGTTAGGGGTTTAGTGTTGTTTCTTGTTGGGGTTTAGTGGTTTTTGTTGTTAGGGTGTTAGTGTTGTTTGTTGTCAGGGGTTTAAGGTTGTTTGTTGTTAGGGGTTTAAGGTTGTTTGTTGTTAGGAGGTTAGGGATGTTTGTTGTTACGGGGTTAGGTTAGTTTCTTCTTAGGGGTTTAGTGTTGTTTGTTGTTAGGGGGTTAGTGTTTGTTGTTAGGGGTTTAGTGTTGTTTCTTGTTGGGGTTTAGTGTTTTTTGTTGTTAGGGTGTTAGTGTTGTTTGTTGTTAGGGGTTTAGGGTTGTTTGTTGTTAGGGGTTTAAGGTTGTTTGTTGTTAGGAGGTTAGGGTTGTTTGTTGTCACGGGGTTAGGTTAGTTTCTTGTTAGGGGTTTAGTGTTGTTTGTTGTTAGGGGGTTAGTGTTTGTTGTTAGGGGTTTAGGGTTGTTTCTTGTTGGGGTTTAGTAGTTTTTGTTGTTAGGGTGTTAGTGTTGTTTGTTGTTACGGGGTTAGTGTAGTTTGTTCTTACGGGGTTAGTGTTGTTTGTGGTTAGGGCGTTAGTGTTGTTTGTGGTTAGGTGGTTAGTGTTGTTGTTAGTTAGCGGGTTAGGGTTGTTTGTTGTTAGGAGGTTAGGGTTGTTTGTTGTTACAGGGTTAGGTTAGTTTCTTGTTAGGGGTTTAGTGTTTTTTTTTGTTAGGGGGTTAGTGTTTGTTGTTACGGTTTTAGGGTTATTTCTTGTTGGAGTTTAGTAGTTTTTGTTGTTAGGGTGTTAGTGTTGTTTGTTGTTAGGGGGTTAGTGTTGTTTGTTCTTACGGGGTTAGTGTTGTTTGTTGTTAGGGGGTTAGTGTTTGTTCTTACGGGGTTAGTGTTGTTTGTTGTTACGGCGTTAGTGTTGTTTGTGGTTAGGGTGTTAGTGTTGTTTGTGGTTAGGGGGTGAGCGTTGTTGGTTGTTAGGAGGTTAGGATTGTTTGTTGTTAGGGGTTTACGGTTGTTTGTTCTTAGGGGGTTAACGTTGTTTGTTGTTAGGAGGTTAGGGCTGTTTGTTGTTACAGGGTTAGGTCAGCTTCTTGTTAGGGGTTTAGTGTTGTTTGTTGTTAGGGTGTTAGTGTTTGTTGTTAGGGGTTTAGTGTTGTTTCTTTTTGGGGTTTAGTGGTTTTTGTTGTTAGGGTGTTAGTGTTGTTTTTTCTTAGGGGTTTATGGTTGTTTGTTGTTAGGGGTTTAAGGTTGTTTGTTGTTAGGGGGTTAGTGTTGTTTCTTCTTACGGGGTTGGTGTTTTTGTGGTTAGGGTGTTAGTGTTGTTTGTGGTTAGGGGGTGAGCGTTGTTGGTTGTTAGGGGGTTAGAATTGTTTGTTGTTAGGGGTTTAGAGTTGTTTGTTATTAGGGTGTTAAGGTTGTCTGTTGTTAGGAGGTTAGGGTTGTTTGTTCTTACGGGGTTAGGTTAGTTTCTTGTTATGGGTTTAGTGTTGTTTTTTGTTAGGGGGTTAGTGTTTGTTGTTAGGGGTTTAGTGTTGTTTCTTGTTGGGGTTTAGTGGTTTTTGTTGTTAGGGTGTTCGTGTTGTTTGTTGTTAGTGGTTTAGGGTTGTTTATTGTTAGGAGTTTAAGGTTGTTTGTTGTTAGGAGGTTAGGGTTGTTTGTTGTTACGGGGTTAGGTTAGTTTCTTTTTAGGGGTTTAGTGTTGTTTCTTGTTGGGGTTTAGTGTTTTTTGTTGTTAGGGTGTTAGTGTTGTTTGTTGTTAGGGGGTTAGTGTTGTTTGTTCTTACGGGGTTAGTGTTGTTTGTGGTTAGGGTGTTAGTGCTGTTTGTGGTTAGGGGGTGTGCGTTGTTGGTTGTTAGGGGGTTAGGATTGTTTGTGGTTAGGGGTTTAAGGTTGTTTGTTGTTAGGGGGTTAAGGTTGTTTGTTGTTAGGAGGTTAGGGTTGTTTGTTGTTACAGGGTTAGGTTAGTTTCTTGTTAGGGTTTTAGTGTTTGTTGTTAGGGGGTTAGTGTTTGTTGTTAGGGGTTTAAGGTTGTTTGTTGTTAGGAGGTTAGGGTTGTTTGTTGTTACGGGGTTAGGTTAGTTTCTTGTTAGGAGTTTAGTGTTGTTTGTTGTTAGGGGGTTAGTGTTTGTTGTTAGGGGTTTAGGGTTGTTTCTTGTTGGGGTTTAGTAGTTTTTGTTGTTAGGGTGTTAGTGTTGTTTGTGGTGAGGGGGTTAGTGTTGTTGTTTGTTAGGGGGTTAGGGTTGTTTGTTGTTAGGAGGTTAGGGGTGTTTGTTGTTAGGGGTTAGGTTAGTTTCTTCTTAGGGGTTTAGTGTTGTTTGTTGTTAGAGGGTTAGTGTTTGTTGTTAGGGGTTTAGGGTTGTTTCTTGTTGGGGTTTAGTAGTTTTGTTGTTAGAGTGTTAGTGTTGTTTGTTGTTAGGGGGTTAGTGTTGTTTGTTCTTACGGGGTTAGTGTTGTTTGTGGTTAGGGTGTTAGTGCTGTTTGTGGTTAGGGGGTGAGCGTTGTTGGTTGTTAGAGGGTTAGGATTGTTTGTTGTTAGGGGTTTAGGGTTGTTTGCTGTTAGGGGGTTAAGGTTGTTTGTTGTTAGGAGATTAGGGTTGTTTGTTGTTACAGGGTTAGGTTAGTTTCTTGTTAGGGGTTTAGTGTTGTTTGTTGTTAGGGGGTTAGTGTTTGTTGTTAGGGGTTTAGTGTTGTTTCTTGTTGGGGTTTAGTGTTTTTTGTTGTTAGGGTGTTAGTGTTGTCTGTTGTTAGGGGTTTAGGGTTGTTTGTTGTTAGGGGTTTAATGTTGTTTGTTGTTAGGAGGTTAGGGTTATTTGTTGTTACGGGGTTAGGTTAGTTTCTTCTTAGGGGTTGAGTGTTGTTTTTTGTTAGGGGGTTAGTGTTTGTTGTTAGGGGTTTAGGGTTGTTTCTTGTGGGGGTTTAGTAGTTTTTGTTGTTAGGGTGTTGGTGTTGTTTGCTGTTAGGGGGTTAGTGTTGTTTGTATTTAGGGGTTTCGGGTTGTTTCTTGTTGGGCTTTAGTGGTTTTTGTTGTTAGGGTGTTAGTGTTGTTTGTTGTTACGGGGTTAGTGTTGTTTGTTCTTACGGGGTTAGTGTTGTTTGTGGTTAGGGTGTTAGTGTTGTTTGTGGTTAGGGGGTGAGTGTTGTTGGTGGTTAGGGGGTTAGGATTGTTTGTTGTTAAGGGTTTAGGGTTGTTTGTTGTTAGGGGTTTAAGGTTGTTTGTTGTTAGGGTGTTAGAGTTGTTTGTTCTTAGTGGGTTAGGGTTGTTTGTTGTTAGTGGGTTAGTGTTTCTGGTTTTTAGGGTTTAGGGTTGTTTGCTGTTCGGGGGTTAGTGTTGTTTGTTGTTAGGGCGTTAGGGTTGTTTGTTGTTAGGGTGTTAGTGTTCTTTGATGTTAGGGGTTTAGGGTTGTTTGTTGTTAGGAGGTTAGTGTTGTTTGTTGTTAGGGGGTTAGGGTTGTTCCTAGTTGGGGTTTAGTAGTGTTTGTTGTTAGGGTGTTAGTGTTTTCCGTTTTTCGGTGTTAGTGTTGTTGTTGTTAGGGGGATAGTGTTGTTTGTTGTTAGGGTGTGAGAGTTGTTTGTTGTTTGGGGTTTGTGTTGTTTTTTAGGGGGTAGTTTTGTTTGTTGTTAGTGGGTTAGTGTTGTTTGTAGTTAGGGGATTAGGGTTGTTGTTAGAGGGTTAGTGTTGTTTGTTGTTGGGGCTTAGTGTTGTTTGTTTTTAGGGGGTTAGGGATCTTTGTTGTTAGGGTGTTAGTGTTGTTTGTTGTTAGGGGGTTAGTGTTGTTTGCTGTTAGGTGTTTAGGGTTGTTTCTTGTTGGGGTTTAATGGGTTTTGTTGTTAGGGTGTTAGTGTTTTTCCTTAGGGGGTTAGTGCTGTTGGTTGTTAGGGGGTAAGGGTTGTTTGTTGTTAGGGGTTTAGGGTTGTTTGTTGTTAGTGGGTTAGTGTTGCTTGTTGTTAGGGGTTCCGAGTTTTTTGTTGTTGGGGGTTAGAGTTGTTTGTTCTTAGAGGATTTGGGTTCTTTCTTGTTGGGGGTTAGTGTTGTTTGTTTTTAGGGGATAAGTGTTGATTGTTGTTAGGGGGTTAGTTTTTTTTGGTTTTACTGGGTTAGTGCTGTTGGTGGTTAGGGGGTTATTGTTGTTGGTTGTTTAGGGGGTTAAGGTTGTTTGTTGTTAGGAGGTTAGGGTTGTTTGTTGTTACAGTGTTAGGTTAGTTTCTTGTTAGGGGTTTAGTGTTGTTTATTGTTAGGGGGTTAGTGTTTGTTGTTAGGGGTTTAGTGTTGTTTCCTGCTGGGGTTTAGTGGTTTTTGTTGTTAGGGTGTTATTGTTGTTTCTTATTAGGGGTTTAGTGTTGTTTGTTGTTAGGGGTTTAAGGTTGTTTGTTGTTAGGAGGTTAGGGTTGTTTGTTGTTACGTGGTTAGGTTAGTTTCTTGTTAGGGGTTTAGTATTTTTTGTTGTTAGGGGGTTAGTGTTTGTTGTTAGGGGTTTAGGGTTGTTCCTTGTTGGGGTTTAGTAGTTTTTGTTGTTAGGGTGTTAGTGTTGTTTGTGGTTAGGGGGTTACTGTTGTTGTTTGTTAGGGGGTTATAGTTGTTTGTTGTTAGGGGTTTAGGGTTGTTTGTTGTTAGGGGGTTAGGGTTGTTTGTTGTTAGGGGTTTAGGGTTGTTTGTTTTTAGGGTTTTAGGGTTGTTTGGTTTTATTGGGTTTGCATTGTTTGTTTTTAGGGTGTTAGGAGTGTTTGTTGTTAGGGGGTAAGTGTTGTTTGTTGTTAGGGGGTTAGTGTTGTTGGTGTTAAGGGGGTTAGGGTTGTTTGTTGTTTGGGGGTTAAGGTTGTTTGTTGTTAGTGGGTTAGGGTTGTTTGTTGTTAGGAGATTAGTGTTGTTGTTGTTAGGGGGTTAGTGCTTTTTTTTGTTGGGGGTTAATGTTTCTTGTTAGGGGGTCAGCGTTTGTTATTAGGGGTTTTGGGTTTGTTGTTTTTAGGGTGTTAGTGTTGTTTGTTGTTAGGAGGTTGGTGTTGTTTGTTCTTAGGGGGTTAGTGTTTTTTGTGGTTAGAGTGTTAGTGTTGTTTGTTGTTACGGGGTTAATGTTGTTTCTTCTTAGGGGTTTAGGGTTGTTTCTTGTTGGGGGATAGTGGTGTTTGCTGTTGGGGGTTTAGGGATGGTTGTTGTTAGGGTGTTAGTGATGGTTGTTGTTAGGAGGTTAGTATTGTTTATTGTTAGCTGTTTAGGGTTGTTTCTTGTTGGGGTTTTGTGGTTTTTGTTCTTAGGGTGTTAGTGTTTGTGGTTAGGGTGTTAGTGTTGCTGGTTGTTAAGGGGTTAGGATTCTTTGTTGTTAGGGGGTTAGGGTTGTTTGTTGTTAGTGGGTTAGTGTTGTTTGTTGTTAGGGGTTCAGAGTTTTTTGCTGTTAGGGGGTTAGAGTTGTTTGCTGTTAGAGGATTTGGGTTCTTTCTTGTTGGGGGTTAGTGTTGTTTGTTTTTAGGGGATAAGTGTTGGTTGTTGCTAGGGGGTTAGTTTTTTTGTTTTTACTGGCTTAGTGGTGTAGGTGGTTAGGGGGTTAGTGTTGCTGGTTGTTTAGGGGGTTAGGGTTGTTTGTTGTTAGGGAGTTAGTGTTGTTTGTTTTTAGGGGGAAAGTGTTGGTTGTTATTAGGCGGTTAGGGTTATTGGTTGTTAGGGGGTTAGGGTTGTTTGCTGTTAGGGGGTTAGGGTTGTTTGTTGTTACGGGGTTAGTGTTCTTTGTTATGACGGGGATAGGATTTTTTGTTGTTACGGGGTTAGTGTAGTTTCTTGTTATAGAGTTAGTGTTGTTTGTTGTTAGTGGGTTAGGGTTCTTTGTTGTTTGGTTACGGTTGTTTGTTGTTAGGGGGTTAGGGTTGTTTGTTGTTAGGGGGTTAGTGTTGTTTGTTCTTAGGGCGTTAGTGTTGGTTGTTGTTAGTAGGTTAGTGTTTTCTGTTCTTAGTGGGTTAGTGCTGTTTGGGGTTAGGGGGTTAGTGTTGTTGGTTGTTAGGGGGTTAGTGTTGTTTGTTGTTAGGGGTTTAGGTTTGTTTCTTGTTGGGGTTTAGTGTTGTTTGTTGTTAGGGTGTTAGTGTAGTTTGTGGTTAGGGGGTTAGTGTTGTTGGTTGTTAGGGGGTTAGTGTTGTTTGTGGTTAGGGGTTTAGTGTTGATTGTTGTTCGGTGTTTAGAGTTTTTTGTTCTTAGGGGCTTAGGGTTGTTTGTTGTTAGGGGATTAGGGTTGTTTCTTGTTAGGGGGTTAGTGTTGTTTGTTTTTAGGGGGTAAGTGTTGGTTGCTGTTAGGGGGTTAGTGTTCTTTGTTGTTACTGGGTTATTGCTGTTTGTGGTTAGGTGGTTAGTGTAGTTGGTTGTTAGGGAGTTAGGGTTGTTTGTTGTTAGGGGGTTAGTGTTTGTTGCTACAGTGTTAGTGTTGGTAGTTGTTAGGCGGTTAGTTTTGTTTGGTTTTAGAGGTTTAGGGTTGTTGGTTGTTAGTGTGTTAGTGTTGTTTGTTGTTAGGGGCTTAGGGGTGTTTGTTGTTACGGGGTTAGGGTATTTTTGGTTACGAGGTTAGGGTAGTTTCCTGTTAGGGGGTTAGTGTTGTTTGTTTTTAGTGGCTTAGCGTTGTTTTTTGTTAGGGGGTTAGGTTAGTTTGATGTTAGGGGGTTAGTGTTGTTTGTTGTTAGGGGTTTAGTCTTGTTTGTTGTTAGGGGCTTAGGGTGGTTTGTTGTT
Source organism: Loxodonta africana (assembly GCF_030014295.1). NCBI lineage: Eukaryota > Metazoa > Chordata > Mammalia > Proboscidea > Elephantidae > Loxodonta > Loxodonta africana. The sequence continues at coordinate 94,051 of NW_026974878.1, read as the reverse complement.
AGGGGATTAAGGTTCTTTCTTGTTATGGGGTTAGTGTTGGTTCTTGCTAGGGGGTTAGTGTTGTTTGTTGTTACGGGGAAAGTGTTGGTTGTTGTTAGGGGGTTAGTGTTTTTTGTTTTGATTGGGTTAGTGCTGTTTGTGGTTAGGGGGTTAGTGTTGTTGGTTTTTAGCGTGTTAGGGTTGTTTGTTGTTAGTGTGTTAGGGTTTTTTGTTGTTAGTGGTTAGTGTTGTTTGTTGTTAGGGATTTAGGGTTATTGGTTGTTAGGGGGTTAGGGTTGTTTGCTGTTAGGGGGTTAGGGTTGTTTGTTGTTACGGGGTTAGGGTAGTTTGTTGTTACGGGGTTAGTGTTTGTTGTTAGTCGGTTAGTGTTGTTTTCTGTTTGGTTAGGTTGTTTGTTGTTAGGGGGTGAGGGATGTTTCTTGTTCGGGGTTAGGGTTGTTTGTTGTTAAGGGCTTAGTGTTGTTTGTTGCTAGGGGGTTAGTGTTGTTTGTTGTTCGGGGGTTAGTTTTGTTTGTTATTAGTGGTTTAGGGTTGTTTGTTGTTAGGGGGTTAGGGTTCTTGTTCTAAGGGGGTTACTGTTGTTTTTTGCTGCCGGTTAGTGTTGTTTTTTCTTAGGGTGTTAGTGTTGTTTGTTGTTATGGTGTTAGGGTTGGTTGTGGTTAGGGTGTTAGTGTTGTTTGTTGTTAGGTGTTCAGTATTCTTTGTTTTTAGGGGTTTAGAGTTGTTTCTTGGGGTTTAGTGGTGTTTGTTGTTAGGGTTTTCGTGTTGTTTGTTGTTAGGGGGTTAGTGTTTGTTGTTGTTAGGGGGTTAGTGTTGTTTTTTTTCAGGAGGTTAGTGTTGGTTGTTGTTAGAGGGTTAGTGTTGTTTGTTGTTAGGGGTTTAAAACACACTGCCTAGAGAAATCCTAGCAAAGCCCTGTGTTTCCCCAGAGGAATGTATGTCCATTTCATTTCTTCGCCAGCAACGAAGCAAAGAAGCAACGTCAGATTGTGTGTATCTCAGTGAGAGAAAGAACACTGTGACTTCCCCCGTTCCTCTGACGAAAGCGGTTAGAGGGAGAAAAGCGTCCTTTGCTGTCGCTTTCCCGCAATGAGCTCGGCAGATCTGCCCTTCGCGAAGGGCCGTTTTCCCCCGGAGAACTGCTTCGCGGTAGCCCTGTTCTGGAAGTGGAACGAGTATGCAGTGTTAGCGTTCAGCTATTGTGAAGGCTCGCTTTGGCCCAGGGCAAACGAAGCGCCCGGGGAAGTCTTAGCAGAGCCCGGCGCCTTTCCACGGTTCAAAGCGTGGAACTGCAGACTCTTGTGCAAATAAGAGAGCGCACAGGCAACAGCAGCCCGCACGTTTCTCAGTGAAAGGGAGAACTCCCTGACTTCATCCAGTCCTCTGAGCAAAGCAGGCAGAGGGAGAGAAACTTTCTTTCCTTCCTCTTTCCTGCAACGAATTCCTCATTTGCTCTTGCAAACGCAGGGCTTCTTCGGAAAACCTACGTCGCGGTGCAGGGATCCTTCCAGAGGAGCAACGACATAGTTTTAGCTGGAAGGGCTTGCTGAGCAGCCAGGGAGAAAAGGCCTCTTGCTATTTTCTTTTCTTTCTGCCCGAATGCGGTCAATTGGCACCTGCCAAGGCAAGGTTTCCCAGCACAAACTACAAAGCAGCAGCTCTCTCATGAAGAGGAAATCCCACGCAGTGTTGCCCTGGCGAGATAGTGTTGCTACAGTGAGGCCCAGGGAAAACACACTGCCTAGAGAAATCCTAGCAAAGCCCTGTGTTTCCCCACACGAATGCATGTCAGTTTCCGTTCTTTGCCAGCAACGGAGCTCAGAGGCAACGTCAGATTGTGTGTATCTCAGTGAGAGAAAGAACACTGTGACTTCCCCCGTTCCTCTGACGAAAGCGGTTAGAGGGAGAAAAGCGTCCTTTGCTGTCGCTTTCCCGCAATGAGCTCGGCAGATCTGCCCTTCGCGAAGGGCCGTTTTCCCCCGGAGAACTGCTTCGCAGTAGCCCTGTTCTGGAAGGGGAACGAGTATGCAGTGTTAACGTTCAGCTATTGTGAAGGATAGCTTTGGCCCACGGCAAACGAAGCGCCCGGGGAAGTCTTAGCAGAAACCGGCGCCTTTCCACGGTTCAAAGCGTGGAACTGCAGACTCTTTTGCAAAGAAGAGAGCGCACAGGCATCAGCAGCCTGAACCTTTCTCAGTGAAAGGGAGAACTCCCTGACTTCATCCAGTCCTCTGCGCAAAGCAGGCAGAGGGAGAGAAACTTTCCTTCCTCTTTCCTGCAACGAATTCCTCATTTGCTCTTGCAAACGCAGGGCTTCTTCTGAAAACCTACGTCGCGGTGCAGGGATCCTTCCAGAGTAGCAAGGACATAGTTTTACCTGGAAGGGCTTGGGAAAGCAGCCGGGGAGGAAAGGCCTCTTGCTATTCTCTTTTCTTTCTGCCTGAATGCGGTCAAATGGCACTTGCCAAAGCAAGGATTCCCAGCACAAACTACAAAGCAGCAGCTCTCTCCTGGCAGAGGAAATCCCACGCAGTGTTGCCCTGGCGAGATAGTGTTGCTACAGTGAGGCCCAGGGAAAACACACTGCCTAGAGAAATCCTAGCAAAGCCCTGTGTTTCCGCACACGAATGCATGTCAGTTTCCGTTCTTTGCCAGCAACGGAGCTCAGAGGCAACGTCAGATTGTGTGTATCTCAGTGAGAGAAAGAACACTGTGACTTCCCCCGTTCCTCTGACGAAAGCGGTTAGAGGGAGAAAAGCGTCCTTTGCTTTCGCTTTCCCGCAATGAGCTCGGCAGATCTGCCCTTCGCGAAGAGCCGTTTTCCCCCGGAGAACTGCTTCACGGTAGCCCTGTTCTGGAAGGGGAACGAGTATGCAGTGTTAACGTTCAGCTATTGTGAAGGATAGCTTTGGCCCACGGCAAACGAAGCGCCCGGGGAAGTCTTAGCAGAAACCGGCGCCTTTCCACGGTTCAAAGCGTGGAACTGCAGACTCTTTTGCAAAGAAGAGAGCGCACAGGCATCAGCAGCCTGAACCTTTCTCAGTGAAAGGGAGAACTCCCTGACTTCATCCAGTCCTCTGAGCAAAGCAGGCAGAAGGAGAGAAACTTTCTTTCCTTCCTCTTTCCTGCAACGAATTCCTCATTTGCTCTTGCAAACGCAGGGCTTCTTCTGAAAACCTACGTCACGGTGCAGGGATCCTTCCAGAGGAGCAACGACATAGTTTTAGCTGGAAGGGCTTGGGAAAGCAGCCGGGGAGAAAAGGCCTCTTGCTATTCTCTTTTCTTTCTGCCTGAATGCAGTCAATTCGCACTTGCCAAAGCAAGGTTTCCCAGCACAAACTACAAAGCAGCAGCTCTCTCCTGGCAGAGGAAATCCCATGCAGTGCTGCCCTTGCGAGATAGTGTTGATACAGTGAGGCCCAGGGAAAACACACTGCCTTGAGAAATCCTAGCAAAGCCCTGTGTTTCGCCACAGGAATGTATGTCCGTTTCAGTTCTTTGCCAGCAACGGAGCAAAGAAGCAACGTCAGATTGTGTGTATCTCAGTGAGAGAAAGAACACTGTGACTTCCCCCGTTCCTCTGACGAAAGCGGTTAGAGGGAGAAAAGCGTCCTTTGCTGTCGCTTTCCCGCAATGAGCTCGGCAGATCTGCCCTTCGCGAAGGGCCGTTTTCCCCCGGAGAACTGCTTCGCGGTAGCCCTGTTCTGGAAGTGGAACGAGTATGCAGTGTTAGCGTTCAGCTATTGTGAAGGCTCGCTTTGGCCCACGGCAAACGAAGCGCCCGGGGAAGTCTTAGCAGAGCCCGGCGCCTTTCCACGGTTCAAAGCGTGGAACTGCAGACTCTTGTGCAAATAAGAGAGCGCACAGGCAACAGCAGCCCGCACGTTTCTCAGTGAAAGGGAGAACTCCCTGACTTCATCCAGTCCTCTGAGCAAAGCAGGCAGAGGGAGAGAAACTTTCTTTCCTTCCTCTTTCCTGCAACGAATTCCTCATTTGCTCTTGCAAACGCAGGGCTTCTTCTGAGAAACTACGTCGCGGTGCAGGGATCCTTCCAGAGGAGCAACGGCATAGTTTTAGCTGGAAGGGCTTGGGAAAGCAGCCGGGGAGAAAAGGCCTCTTGCTATTCTCTTTTCTTTCTAACGCAAACCCTAACGCAAACCCTAACCCATAACACCAAAGCCTAACCTAAACCTTAACACTATCCCTCACCCTAACTCTAACACTAACCCGAAACCTAATCATAAACCTAACCCTAACTCTGAACCAAACTTAACCATGACCAGAACCACAATGCCTAACCGAAACCCTCACCCAAACCCTAACCCTAAACTACACCTCTAAACCCTAACACCTTACCATAACCATAATCCTAACTCTACCCAACCCTAACCATAAACCTAACACTCACCCCAACCACAATGCCTAACACAAATCGTAACCCTAACTGTTACACTTAACCCTAACCTAAAATCTAACCCTAACCCTAAAACTAAACAGAACCCATAAACTTAACGCTAACCCTAAACTTAAACTTAACACTAACCTGAAAACGAACCCAAACCTTAGCCATATCCCTAACCCTCACCCTACTTTACTTCACCCTATCCCTAACCTAAAGCTAACCCTAACTTTAACCCTAATCCAACCCCTAAACCTAACCCTAACCTTAACCTTGGCCCATCTGTAACCCTAAACCTAACCCTTATAATAACTCTGACACTAACCCTTGCCCGAAACCTAATTCTAATCCTAACCCTGACCCTAACCCTAACCTAACCTTAACCCTAACTTTAAGCCTACCATAAACTTAACCTAAACCTAACCCCTAACCCAACTCGAACCCTAAACCTAGCCCTAACCCTAACCGTAACAGTTACGCAAAACCCTCACCTTAACTGTAAACGTAAATCTAACTCTTACCGTAACCCTAAACTTAACCCTAATTATAACCCTATCCTAAACCTAACTGAAACACTAACCACTAACCCTAACTCTAACCCTAATGCTTAGCCTAAACCTAACCTTAACCCTAAACCTAACCTTAACCACTAACCCTAACTCTAATCCTAACCCGAAACCAAACCCTCACACTTAACCAAAATTTCAACCTAACCATAACCCTAAACCTACCCTAACTTCATTCAAACCCTAACCCTAAGCTAAACTAACACTAAACCTAACCCTAACCCTAAACCTAAATCTAACCCTAACCCTGAATCTAACCTGAACTCTAAACCAAAACCTTAAACCTGACCCTAACCTTAATCCAAACACCTACCCCAACCCTAACCCTCATCCTTAACCTAAATTCCACCCTAAACCTAAACCTAAAGCACTATCACCATACTCTAGCCCTAACTCTAAACCTAACCTAACTCTAACCCTAAACATTACTGTAACACCCAAAAACATCAGCTTAATGTAAACATAACACTAATCCTCACACGAAACCCTAACCCTTTCCCTAACCCTAACCCTATCCCTCATCCTAACCCTAAACCTGACATAAACCTAACTCTTACCCTAACCTTCAACTTAACCTGAACTCTACCCTAACCTTAACCGTAAACCTAACAATAACTCTAAACCTGACCTTAACCCTAACCCTAAACCCTAGCACTAACTCTAAACCTAACCCTAACCTAGCCTTACACTTTACCGTAAACCTAGTCTTAACCCTAACCTGACCGCTACCTTAACCCTAACCTAAACCTAACCCTAACACTAACCTTAACCCTAAATCTAACATTAACCCTGAACCCCACTATTAACTGAAACTTCACCATGACCCTAACTCTAACCCTAACCATAACAATTACCCTAAACCCTCACCTTAACTGTAAACCTAAACCTAACCCTCACCATATCCCCAACCCTCACCCTAACCCCTAACTATATTCCTAACCCTAAACCTAACGCTATCCCTAACCCTAACTGTACCCCTAACACGAACAGTAACCCTAATCTAACACTAACCCTAACATTAACCCTAAACTTAAACCTACCCTAACCATAAACCTAAAACTAGCAGCCTAAACCTAACGTCTAACACTAACCCTAATCCTAACCCTAACCCTAACCCTAACTCTCACCCTTAACCTAAACTTCACACTAACCCTAAACCTAAAACTAACCCTAACACTAAACATAACCCCTAACCCTAAACTGGACCCTAAATCTAACCATAACACTAACCTGAACACAAACCCAAACTCTAGCCCTAACCCTAAAAGTAACCCTCAGCCTATGCTAAACTTCAACCAAATCCTACCCCTAACCATAACCGTAAACGTAAACCTAGCCCAAACCCTAACCTTAAACCTAACTCTAACCGTAAAGCTAGTCCATCTGTAACCCTAAACCTAAGCCTTACAATAGCTCTGAACCTAACCCTAATCCTAAGCCCAACAATAGACCTAATCCTAAACCTAACCCGAACTCTAAACTTGACCCTAAAGAGAACACTAACTCTAACCCTAAACCAGGACTTAAACCTAAAACTTACCCTGCACCTAACCCTAAACCTAACCCTAACTCTAACTCTAACCCTAATCCTAACACTTGTCCTAAAACCTAACCTTAACTGCAATACTAACTGTAACCCTCACCTAACCCCTAACCGTACCCCCAAAAGCTAACCCTAATGCTATCCCTAACCCTAACCCTAACACTCACCTGAAAACCTAAGCCCTAACGATAACCCTAACCCTAACCCAAAACCTAACCCCTAGCACCAAAGCCTAACCCTAACTCTAACACTAACCCGAAACCTAATCATAAAACTAACCCTAACCCTAAACCAAACCTAACCATGACCAGAACCACAATGCCTAACCGGAACCCTCACCCAAGCCCTAACCCAAAACTACTCCTCTAATCCCTAACACCTTACCATAACCATAATCCTAACCCTACCCAACCCTAATCCTAAACCTAATCCTCACACCAACCACAATGCCTAACACAAACCGTAAACCTAACCCTAAACTGAACCCTAACCCTAACCCTAACCCTAACCCTAACTCTTAACCAAAATTCACCCTAACCATGACCCTAAACCTCCCCTAACTTCATCCAAACCCTAACCTTAACCAAAAATAAAACTAAACTTAAACCTAACCCTAAATGTAAACCTAACCCTAACCCGGACCATAACCTGAACCCTAACCCCAACCCTAACCCTCACGCTTAACATAAACTTCACCCTAACTCTAACCCTAAAACTAAATATAACACTAAATCTCCGCCTAACCCTGACCCTAACCCTAATCCTAACCATAAACCTAACCCAAACCTGAACCTAACTCTAACCCTAACCCTAATCCTAACCCTAAAACTTACCCTACACACTCAGCTTAAATGGAAACCTAGAACTAACCCTCACCCTAACATCTAAACCTAACCCCAACCCTTAACCTAACCCTATCTCTAACCTTAACCTAGCCCTAAACCTAACAATGACTTAACCCTAACATGTACTCTAAACCTAAGCATAAACCTAAACTTAACCCTAAACCTAATCCTAACCTTAACCCTAACCCTAACACCTAACGCTAACCTGAGCTCAACACTCGCCCTTAACTTTAAATGCACCCTAACACTAACCCTAAACTGAACCCTAACCCTAACCCTAAACCTAAGCCTAAACCTGACCCTAGCATTAACCCAAACACGTAAACCTGACCCTAATACTAACCCTAAATCTAACCCTAACCTTAACGCAAACACGTAACGCTAACACTAGTCCTAACCCTCATCCTTAAAGTATGCTTCACCCTAAACGTAAGCCTAAGCCTAACCTGAAACTAAACCTAACCCTAAACTATCCCCTCAGTCTAGCCCTAACCCTAAACCTAACCCTAACCCTAACTCTAACCATACCCCTAACCATAACACTCTAAAACATCAGCTAAACTGTAAACCTAACACTAACCATCACATGAATCGCTAACCCTTTCCCTAATCCTACCCCTATCCCTAATGCTAACCTTAACCTTGACCTAATCCTAACCCTTACCCTAACCCTAAACTTAACACTAACCTTAACTCGAACTTAACCCTAACCCTCACAATAACTCTAAACCTGACCCTAACCCTAAGCCTAAACCCTAGCACTAACTCTAACTCTAACCCTAACCCTAACCCTAACCTAGCCCTACCCTTTACCGTAAACCTAGCCTAAACCCTAACCTTACCCCTACCTTCAACCTAACCCTGACACTAACCTTAAGCATAACTCTAACCTTAACCCTAACCCTGACTATTAACTGAAACTTCACCCTAACCATAAGCCTAACTCTAACTCTAACCCTAACCATAACAATTACCCTAAACCTTCACCTTCAATGTAAACCTAAACCTAACCCTTAACCGTATCCCCAACCCTAAACCTAATGCTATCTATCCCTCACATTATCCCTAACCCTAACCCGAAGACGAACAGTAACCCTAATCTAACGCTAACCCTAACGTTAACCCTAAACTTAACCCTTCCCTAACCATAAACCTAACCCTAACACCCTAAACCGAAACTCTAACCCTAACTAGAATCCAAACCCTAATGCAAACCCTTATCCTAACCCTCACCCTTAACCTAAACTTCACACTAACCCTAAACCTAAACCTAATCTGAACATAACCACTAACCCTAACCTGAACCCTAAACCTAACCTTAGCACTAACATGAACACAAACCCAAAGTCTAGCCCTAACCCTAAAAATAACCCTCACCCTATCCTAAACTTCATCCAAACCCTAACGCTAACCTTAGTCCTAAACCTAAACCTAAACCTAACCCAACCCCTAACATTAAATCTAACTCTAACCATAATGCTAGTCCACCTGTAACCCTAAACCTAACCCTTAAAATACCCCTCAACCTAACCCTAAACCTAATCCTAACCCTAGACCTAATCCTAACCCTAACCCGAACTCTAACCTTGACCCTAAATAGAACACTAACTCTACCCCTAAACCTGAAACTAAAGCTAAATCTTACCCTACACCTAACCCTAAACGTAAACCTACCCCTAACTCTATGTCTAACGATAATCGGGACACTTATCCTAAACCCTCGCCTTAAATGTAAAACTAACCGTAACACTCACTCTAACCCCTAACGGTATCCCACAACCCTTACCCTAATGCTACCCCTAACCCTAACACTAACCTGAACACCTAAGCCCTAATGATAACCCTAACCCTAACCCCAAACCTAACCCATAACACCAAAACCTAACCCTAACCTTAAAGGTAGCTCTCACCCTAACTCTAACTCTAACACTAACCCGAAACCTAATCATAAACCTAACCCTAACCCTAAACCAATCCTAACCATGACCAGAACCACAATGCCTAACCGGAACCCTCACCCAAACCCTAACCCTAAACTACACCTCTAACACCTAACACCTTACCGTAACCATAATCCTAACCCTACCCAACCCTAACCCTAAACCTAAACCTCACCCCAACCACAACGCCTAACACAAAACGTAACCCTAACCCTAACTGTAACACTAAACTTAACCCTAACCTTAAACATAACCCCAACCCTAAAACTAAACAGAACCCGTAAACTTAACCCTAACACGAAACACAACCTTAACACGAACCTGAAAACTAACCCAAACCTTAGCCATAACCTTAACCCTAACCCTCACCCTAACTTAAACTTCACCCTATCCCTAACCTAAAGCTCACCCTAATTCTAATTCTGTTTAGTTTTAGGGCTAGGGTTAGGGTGAAGTTTATGTTAACCTAATTCTAAACCTATCCCTATCCCTACCCCTAAACCTAACCCTAACCTTAACCTTGGCCCACCTGTAACCCTAAAACTAACCCTTACAATAACTCGGACCCTAACCCTCACCCTAAACCTAATCCTAATCTTAACCCTGACCATAACCCTAACCTAACCTTAACCCTAACTTTAACCCTACGATAAACTCAAACCTAACCCTAACCCCGAACAATAACTCTAACCAAAATTTCACCCTACCCATAACCCTAAACCTACCCTAACTTCATTCAAATCCTAACCCTAACCAAAACTAAAGCTAACCCTAAACCTAACGCAAACCCTAACCCTGACCCTAACCTGAACCCTTACCCCTAACCCTAACCCTAACCCTCACGCTTAACATAAACTTCACCCTAACCCTAGCCCTAAAACTAAACATAATACTAAATCTCCCCAACCCTGACCCTAACCCTAATCCTAACCATATACCTAACCCTAACCTTAAACATAATCCTAACCCTGACCCTAAATCTATCTCTAACCCTAATCCTAACCCTAAAACTTACCCTACACACTCAGCTTAAATGGAAACCTAGCACTAACCCTCACACTAACATCTAAACCTAAACCCTACCCTTAACCTAATCTTATCTCTAACCTTTACCTAGCCCTAAACCTAACCATGACTTAACCGTAACACTTACCCTAACCCTAAAACTAATCTTAACCCTAATCCTAATCCTAACCTTAACCCTAACCCTAACCCCTAACACTAACCCTAAGCTCAACCCTCACACTTAACTTAAACTGCACCCTGACCCTAACCTTAAACTAAACCCTAACCCTAAAGCTAACCCTAACATTAACCCAAACACCAAAACCTAACCCTGACACTAACACTAACCCTAAACTTAACCCTAACCTGATCCTAACCTTAACCCAAACACCTAACTCTAATATTTACCCTAACGCTAATCTTAACTTAACTTTCACCCTATACATCTATTAACCCTAAAATTAACCCTAAAATTAAACCTAACCCTAAATATCCCCTCAGTCTAGCCCTAACCCTAACTCTAACTCTAACCCTGACCCTAACCGTAACACTGTAAAACACCAGCTTAACTGTAAATCTAACACTAACCCTCACACGAACCCTAACCCTTTCCCTAAACCTAACCCTATCCCTAACCCTAACCCTAACCCTGACCTAAACATAACCCTTACCCTAACCCTAAACTTAACCCTAACCTTAACTCTACCCTAACCCTAACACTAACAAAAACTCTAAACCTGACCCGAACCCTACCCCTAAACCCTAGCACTAACTCTAACTCTACACCTAATCCTAACCCTAACCTAGACGTACCCTTGACCGTAAACCTAGCCTTAACCCTAACCTTACCCCTATCCTATCCCTAACCCTAAACCTAACCCTAACACTAATCTTAATCCTAACTCTAACCTTAACCCTAACCCTTACCTAACCCTCACTATTAACTGAAAATTCACCCTAACCCTAACCCTAACTCTAACTCTAACCCTAACCATAACACTTACCCTAAACCCTCACCTTAACTGTAAACCTAACACTAAACCTCACCCGAACCCCTAACCGAATCCCCAACCCTAAACCTGCCGCTATCCCTAAACTTATCCCTAACCCTAACCCAAACACGAACAGTAACACTAATCTAATACTAACCCTTACATTAACCCTAAACTTAACCCTACCCTAACCATAAACCTAACCCTAACACCCTAAACGTAAACTCTAACACTAAGTATAATCCTCACCGTAATCCTAACCCTTACCTTGACCCTCACTATGAACCTAAACATCACTCTAACCCTGAACCTAAACCTAACACTAACCCTAAACGTAACTCCTAACACTAACCCGAACCCTAAAACTAACCTTAACACTAACCTGAACACAAAATCAAACTTCAGCCCTAATCATAAGAATAACCCTCACCCCGTCCTAAGGTTCATCCAACACTAACCCTAACCTTCACCCTAAACCTAAACCTAACCCAAACCCTAACCTTAAACCTAACTCTAACCATAACACTACTCCACCTGTAACCCTAAAACTAAGCCTTACATTAGCCCTGAACCTAACCCTAGACCTAACCCTAATCCTAACCCTAACCCAAACTCTAAGCTTGATCCTAAATAGAACACTAACTCTAATTCTAAACCTGAACCTAAACCGAAATCTTACCCTACACCTAACCCTAACCCTGAACCTAACCCTAACTCTAACCCTAAGAATAACACTTACCCTAAACCCTCACCTTAACTGTAAAACTAACCGCAACCCTCACCCTAACCCCTAACCGTATCCCCCAACCCTAACCCTAATGCTATTCCTAACCCTAACACTAACCTGAACCCCTAAGCCCTAACGATAACCCTAACCCCTAACCCAAACCCTAACCCCTAACACCAAAGCCTAACCCAAACCTTAACCCTAAGTCTCACCCTAACTCTAACTCTAACATTAACCTGAAACCTAATAATAAACCTAACCCTAACCCTAAACCAAACCTAACCATGACCAGAACCACAATGACTAACCGGAACCCTCACCCAAACCCTAACCCTAAACTAAAACTCTAACCCTTAACACCTTACCATAACCAGAATCCTAACCCTACCCAACCCGAACCCTAAACCTAACCCTCACCCAAACGACAAAGACTAACACAAACCGTGACCCTAATCCTAACCATAACACTAAACTTAACCCTAACCTAAAATTTAACCCTAACCCTAAAACTAAAAAGAACCCGTAAACTTAACCCTAACCCTAAACATAACCTTAACACTAACCTGAAACCAAACTCAAACCTTAACCATAACCCTAAAACTAACCCTCAGCCTATCTTAAACTTCACCCTATCCCTAAGCTAAAGCTCACCCTAACTTTAACCCTAACCCTACCCCTAAATCAAACCCTAAACTTAACCTTGGCCCACCTGTAGTACCCTAAACCTAACCCTTACAATAACTCTGACCCTAACCCTCACCCTTACCCTAACCCTAACTGTAACCCTCACTCTTAACCTAAACTTCACACTAACCCTAAATCTAAACATAACCCTACCCCCAAACATAACCCCTAACCCTAATCCAAACGCTAAACCTAACCTTAACACTAACCTGAACACGAACCCAAACTCTAGACCTAACCTTAAAAATAACACTCACCATATCGTAAACTTCATCCAAACCCTAACCCTAAATCTAAACCTAACCCAAACCCTAAACTTACACTTTAATCATAACGCTAGTCCACCTGTAACCCTAAACCTAACCCTTACAATAGCCCTGAACCTAACAATAACCCTTACCCAAAACCCTAACCCAAATCCTAAACCGAAGCCTAACGTGAACCCAAACCCGAACCCTAAACACAAACCATATCACTAGCCCTAGCCCTAGGCCCTAGCCCAAGTCCTAGCCCTAGCCCTAGCCCTAACCCTAACACTAACTCGAACCCTAAAACCTAACCCTAAACATTAACCCTAACCCTGAACACTAACCCTAACACTAACCGCTAACCCTAAACCCAAACCCTAACCCTGAACACTAACCCTAACACTAACTGCTAACCCTAAACCCTAACCCTAACCCTAAACCCTAACACTAACCCTAACACTAACCATGAACCCTAACCCTAAACTCTAACCATCAGCCTAACCCAAAACCCTAACCCTAACCCTAAACTCTAGCCCTAAAACCCTAGCCCTAGACCTAGCCCTAACACCAAGCCCTAGCCCTAGCCCTAACCCTAACCCTAACCTCTAACCTCTAAAACTAACCCTAGCCCTAACCCTAAACCCTAAATCCTAACCCTAAACCCAAACCCTAAACCTAACCCTGACTCTAACCCCTAACCCTGACCCAGACCCTGACCCTAAACCGTGACAATGACCCTAAACCCTGACCATGACCCTAACCCTGACCGTGACCCTAACCCTGACCCTAAACTCTGACCCTGACACTAAACACTGACTCTGACCCTGACCCTAAACTCTATCACTAAACACTAAACCCTAACCCCTAGCCCTAACACATAGCCCTAACCTTACCCCAACCCTAATCCTAAACCCTAAACCCTAACCATAAAAACAAACCCTAAACCTAACCCTGACCCTAACCCCTAACCCTGACCCTGACCCTGACCCTAAACCCTGACCATAAACCCTGACCCTGACACTAAAAACTGACCCTGACCCTAAACTCGAACACTAAACCCTAAAACCTAACCTTAACCCCTAAACCCGATCCCGAACCATAACCCTAACACTAAACTAAACCCTAAACCCTAACCTGTGTAGGGAGTGAGGAGGTGGGAGGGACTAGGCTGGGCACTGTGAAGGGAGTCAGGAGGTGGGAGAGACCATGCAGGGCCCTGTATAGAGAGTGAGAGACCAGGCAGGGCACTGTATAGGGAGTAAGATGGTGGGACAAAAGAGACAGAAACCTGTGTAGGGAGTGAAGAGCTGAGAGACCAGACAGAGACCTTTGTAGGGAGTGAGGAGGTGGGTGAGACCAGGCAGGGCCCTGAGTAGGGAGAGAGGAGATGGAAGAGACCAGGCAGGGACAGGTGTAGGAAGTGAGGAGGTGGGAGGGACCAGGAAGGGCCCTGTGTAAGGAGTGAGGATGTGGAAGAGAACAGGCAGAGAACTCTGTAGGGAGTAAGGAGGTGGGACAGAGCAGGCAGAGACCTTTACAGGGATGGAGGAGGTGGGAGAGAAAAGGCGGGGCCCTGAGTAGGGAGTGAGGGGCTGGGAGCAACCAGGCACGGCCATGTCTAGGGAGTGAGGAGGTGGGAGAGGTCAGGCAGGGACCTGAGTAGGGAGTTAGGCCTTAGGAGAGACCAGGCAGAGACCTGCATAGGGAGTGAGGAGGTGAGAGAGACCAGGTAGGATGCTGTGTAAAGAGTGAGAATGTAGGAGAGACCAGGCAGGGCCCTGTGTAAGGAGTGATGAGGTGGGAGAGACGAAGCAGGGACCTGTGTAGGGAGTGAGGAAGTGGGAGAGGCCAGGCAGAGACCTGTGTAGGGAGTGAGGAGGTGGGAGAGAATAGGCAGAAACCTGTGTAGGGATTGAGAAGATGGTAGAGAGCAGGCAGGGCCCTGTGTAGGGAGTGGAGAGGTGGGAGAACCATTCAGAGACCTGCATAGGGAGTGAGGAGATGGGAGAGACCAGGAAGGGCCCTCTGTAGGGAGTGAGTTGGCCAGAGATCAGGCATGTCCCTGTATGGAGTAAGGATATGGGAGAGACCAGGCAGGGCCCTGTGCAGGGAGTTAGGAGGTGGGAGAGAACAGGCAGAGAAGAGTGTAGGGAGTGAGGAGGTGGGACAGACCAGGCAGGGCTCTGTGCATAGAGAAGATGGGAGACACCAGACAGGGCCCTGTGTAGGGAGTGAAGAAGAGGGAGACCCAGGCAGAGTCCTGCTTAGGGAGTGAGGAGATGGGAGAGACCAGGCAGAGCCAAGTATAGGGAGTGAGGAGATGGGAGAGACCAGGCAGGCCCTGTGTAAGGAGTGATGAGGTGGGAGAGACCAAGCAGGACCCTGTGCAGGGTGTGAGGGGGAGGGAGCATCCAGGCAGGGCCCTGTGGAGGGAGTGAGGTGTTGGGAGAGACCACACAGGTCCTGTGTAGGGAGTGAGAATGTGCCAGAGATCAGGCAGGGCCCTGTGTAGAGAGTGAGGAGGTGGCAGAGAAGAGACAGAGACATATGTAGGGAGTAAGCAGAAGGGAGACACCAGGCAGGGCCCTCTGTAGGGAGTGAGGAGGAGGGACATACCAGGCAGGGCCCTGTGTAAGGAGTGAGGAGGTGGGAGAATCCAGGCAGACACCTGTGTAGGGAGTGAGGAGCTGGAAGAGACCAGGCAGGGACCTGTGTAGGTCCTGAGGAGGTGGGAGAGGCCAGGCAGCGTCCTGTGTAGGGAGTGAGAAGGTGGGAGAGACCAGGCAGGGCCCTATGTTGGGAGTGAGGATGCAGGAGAGAAGAGGCAGAGATGTGGGAGAGACCAGGCAAAGACCTGTGAAGGGACTGAGGAGGTGGGAGAGACCTGGCAGGGCCCAGTGTACGGAGTGAGTATCTTGGAGAGAAGAGGCAGAGACCTGTGTAGGGATTGAGAAGAAGGAGAGACCAGGCCGGGCCCTGTGTAGGGAGTGAGGAGGTGGGAGAGGCCAGGCAGAGCCCTGTGTAGGGAGTGAGGTGTTAGGAGAGACCAGGCAGGGCCCTGTGTAGGGAGTGATGAGGTGAGAGAGACCAGGTAGGACCCTGTGTACAGAGTGAGGATGTGGAAGAGAACAGGCAAGGCTGTGTGTAGGAAGTAAGGTGGTGGAGATACCAGTCAGGGACCTGTGTAGGGATTGAGGAAGTGGGAGAGACCAGGCAGGACCCTGTGTAGGGAGTGAGGAGGTGGGAGAGACCATCAGGGCCCTGTGTAGGGAGTGAGGAGGTGATAGAGAACAGGTAAGGCCCTGCATACACAGTGAGGAGTTGGGAGAGACCACCCAGATACCTGAGTAGGGAGTCAGGATGTGGGAGAGATCAGGCAGAGCCCTGTGTAGGAAGTGAGGTGTTAGGAGAGACCAGGCAGGGCCCTGTGTAGGGAGTGAGGAGGTGGGAGAGACCAGGTAGGACCCTGTGTACAGAGTGAGGATGTGGAAGAGAACAGGCAAGGCTGTGTGTAGGAAGTAAGGTGGTGGAGATACCAGTCAGGGACCTGTGTAGGGATTGAGGAAGTGGGAGAGACCAGGCAGGACCCTGTGTAGGGAGTGAGGAGGTGGGAGAGACCATCAGGGCCCTGTGTAGGGAGTGAGGAGGTGATAGAGAACAGGTAAGGCCCTGCATACACAGTGAGGAGTTGGGAGAGACCACCCAGATACCTGAGTAGGGAGTCAGGATGTGGGAGAGATCAGGCAGAGCCCTGTGTAGGAAGTGAGGTGTTAGGAGAGACCAGGCAGGGCCCTGTGTAGGGAGTGAGGAGGTGGGAGAGACCAGGTAGGACCCTGTGTACAGAGTGAGGATGTGGAAGAGACCAGGCAGGTCTGTGTGTAGGGAGTAAGGAGGTGGAGATGCCAGGCAGGGCCCTGTGTAGGGAGTGAGGATGTAGGAGAGATCATCAGGGCCCTGTGCAGGAAGTGAGCAGATGGGATACACCAGGCAGGGCCCTGTATAGGGAGTGAGGAGATGGGAGAGAACAAGCACAGCCCTGTGTAGGGAGTGAGAAGAAGGGAGATAACAGCCAGAAACACAGTGCAGGGACTGAGGAGGTGGGAGAGGTAAGGCAGGACCCTGTGTAGGGAGTGAGGGGGTGATAGAGACCAGGCAGAGCCCTGTGTAGGGAGTGAGGAGGTGGGAGAGGCCAGGCATGGCCCTGTGTAGGGAGTGAGGAGGTGAGAGAGACCAGGCAGGGCCCTGTGGAGGGAGTAAGGAGGTGGAGAGACCAGGCAGTGGCTTGTTTAGGGAGTGAGCAGGTGCGAGAGAACATCAGGGCCCTGTGTAGGGAGTGAGGAGGAGGGAGAAAACAGGCTAACACCTGTGTATGTAGTAAGGAGGTGGGAAAGACCACCCAGAGACCTGTGTAGGGATTGAGGAATGGGAGGGAACAGGCAGAGAACTGTGTAGGGAGTGAGGAGGTAGGAGAGACCAGGCAAGGCCCTGTGTAGGGAGCGAAGAGGTGGAGAACCAGGCAGAGTCCTGCGTAGGGAGTGAGAAGGCGAGAGAGGACAGGCAGAGCCCTGCGTAGGGAGTGAGGAGGTGGGATTGACTAGGCAGGACCCTGGGTAGGGTGTGAGGAGGTGGGAGATTCCAGGCAGGGCCCTTTGTAGGGAGTGAGGTGTTGGGAGAGACCAGGCAGAGTCCTGTGTAGGGAGTGAGGATTTGGGAGAGACCAGGCAGGGCCCTGGTATGGCCTGAGGAGGTTAGAAATACCAGGCAGGGCACTGAGTAGGGAGTGAGGTAGTGGGAGAGAAGAGGCAGGGCCCTGTCTAGGGATTGAAGAGGTGGGAGAGAACAGGCAGAGACCCTTGTAGGGAATGGGGAGGTGGGAGAACCATGCAGAGACCTGTGTAGGGATGGAGAAGGTGGGAGGGACCAGTTAGGGCCCTGTGTGTGCAGTCAGGATGTGAGAGAGAGGAGGCAGGGCCCTGTGTGAATTGAGGATGTGGGAGAGGCCAGGCAGGGCCCTGTTTAGGGAGTGAGGAGGTGGGAGAGATCATCAGGGCCCTGTAAAGGGAGTGAGGAGGTGAGAGAGGCCAGTCAGGGACCTGTGTAGGGAGTGAGGAGGTGGGAGAGACCAGGCAGAGACCTGCATAGGGAGTGAGGAGGTGAGAGAGACCAGGTAGGATGCTGTATAAAGAGTGAGGATGTAGGAGAGACTAGCCAGAGCCCTGTGCAGGGAGTAAGGAGGTGGAGAGACCAGGCAGGGTCCTGTTTAGGGAGTGAGGAGGTGGGAGAGATCATCAGGGCCCTGTAAAGGGAGTGAGGAGGTGGGAGAGACCACCCAGATACCTGTGTAGGGACTGAGGAGGTGGGAGAGAAAAGACAGAGCCCTGTGTAGGGAGTGAGGAGGTGGGAGATACCAGGCAGGGCCCTGTGTAGGGAGTGAGGAGGTGGCAGGGAGCAGTCAGAGACCTGTGTAGGGAGTGAGGAGGTGGCAGAGACCAGGCAGGGCCCTGTCTAGGGAGTGAGGAGTTGGAAGAGACCAGGCAGAGACCTGTGTACTGAGTCAGGAGGTGGGAAAGAACAGGCAGGACTGTGTTTAGCAAGTGAGGGGGTGAGAGAGAATAGGCAGAAACTTGTGTAGGGAGTGAGAAGATGGAAGACAGCAGGCAGGGCCCTGTGTAGGGAGTGAAGAGGTGGGAGAAACATTCAGAGACCTGAATAGGGAGTGAGGAGTTGGGAGAGACCAGGCAGGGCTCTGTGCAGGGAGTGAGGAGGCCAGAGATCAGGCAAGTCCCTTTGTATGGAGTAAGGATGTGGGAGAGACCAGGCAGGGCCCTGTGCAGGGAGTGAGGAGGTAGGAGAGATCAGGCAGGGACTGGTGTAGGGAGTGAGGAGGTGGGAGAGACCAGGCAGGGCTCCGTGTAGGAAGTGAGGAAGTGGGAAAGAACAGGCAGAAAGCTGTGTATGGAGTGAGAAGATGGGAGACACTAGCCAGGGCCCTGTGTAGGGAGTGAAGAGGTGGGAGAACAAGGCAGAGTCCTGCATAGAGAGTGAGGAGGTGGGAGAGGACAGGCAGAGCCCTGCTTAGGGAGTGAGGATGTGGGAGAGACAAAGCAGGGCTCTTTGTAAGGAGTGATGAGGTGGGAGAGACTAGGCAGGACCCTGCTAGGGGTTATTGATATTGTAAGGGTTAGGTTTAGGGTTAGGGTAGGGGTAAGGTTAGGGTTAAGGCTAGCTTTACTGTAAAGGGTGGGGCCAGGTTAGGGTTAGGGTTAGGTTTAGAGTTCGAGTTAGATCTAGGGTTTAGGGTTAGGGTTAGGGTCCGGTTTAGAGTTATTGTTAGGTTTAGGGTAGAGTTAAGGTTAGCGTTAAGTTTAGGGTTAGGGTAAGGATTAAGTTTAGGTCAGGGTTAGGGTTAGGATGAGTGATAGGGTTAGGGAAAGGGTTAGGGGTTTGTGTGAGGCTTAGTGTTACATTTACAGTTAAGCTGATGTTTTAGGGTGTTACTACCAGGGTTTACCAGGGTTAGGGTTAGAGTTAGGGTTAGGGCGAGAGTTAGAGGATAGTTTAGGGTTAGGTGTAATTTTAGGGTTAGGGTTAGGCTTAGGTTTAGGGTGAAGTTTAGGTTAAGGATGAGGGTTAGGATTAGGCTTTGGTGTTTAGGTTAAGGTTAGGGTTAGGCTTAGTGTTAGGTTTAGCGTTAAGTGTTTGGGTTAATGTTAGGGTCAGGTTTAAGGTTAGGTTTAGGGTTAGGGTTAGTGTTTGGTTTAGGGTTAGGGTTAGGGTGAAGTTTAAGTTAAGGGTGAGTGTTGAGCTTAGGGTTAGTGTTGGGGTTAGGGTTAGGGTTAAGGTTAGAATTAAGTTTAGGGTTAAGGTCAGGTTTAGAGTTAGGGTAAGTGTTAGGGTTAAGTCATAGTTAGGTTTAGGACTAGTTTTTAGTTAGAGATAGGGTTGGGTTCAGGGTTGGGGTTAGGTTTAGATGTTAGGGTGAGGGATAGTGCTAGGTTTCCATTCAAACTGCGTGTGTAGGGTAAGTTTTAGGGTTAAAGTTAGAGTTAGAGTCAGGGTTAGGTTTAAGTTTAGTGTTGGGATTATGTTTATGGTTAGGGTCAGGGTTGGGGAGATTTAGTGTTTAGGGTTACAGTGAATTTATGTTCTGCGAGAGGGTTAGGGTTAGGGGTTTGGGTTCAGGTTAGAGTCAGGGTTAGGGTTAGGTTTAGGGTTAGGGTTAGGTTTAGTGTTAGTGTTAGTTTTGCTTAGGGTTAGGGTTTGAATGAAGTTAGGGTAGGCTTAGTGTTATGCTTAGGGTGAAATTTTGGTTAAGGGTTCGGGTTCGGCTTAGGCTTAGGGTTAGAGTTAGGGTCAGTGGTTAGGGTTAGGTTTAGGGTTAAGGTTAGGTTTAGGCTAAGGATTAGCGTTAGAGTTACGGTTAAGGGTTAGCATTTCAGTTAGGTTTAGGTTAGGGTTATAATTAGGGTTAAGTTTAGGGTTAGGGTAAGAGTTAGAGTTACATTTACAGTTAAGATGAGGATTTTGGGAAAGTGTTACAGTTAAGATTAGGGTTAGGGCTAGGGTTAGGGTTAGAGTTAGGGTTAAGGGTTAGGGTTAGGTTTAAGATTATGGTAGGCTTAAAGATAGGGTTAAGGTTAGGTTAGGGTTAGGGTCAGGGTTAGGATTAGAATTAGGTTTAGGGCGAGGATTAGGGTCAGAGTTATTGTAAGGGTTAGGTTTAGGGTTACAGGTGGGCCAAGGTTAAGGTGAGGGTTAGGTTTAGGGGTAGGGTTAGGGTTAAAGTCAGGGTGAGTTTTAGGTTAGGGATAGGGTGAAGTTTAAGACAGGGTGAGGGTTAGGGTTATGGCTAAGGTTTGGGCTTGTTTTCAGGTTAGTGTTAAGGTTATGTTCAGGGTTAGGGTTAAGTTCATGGGTTGTGTTTAGTTTTAGGGTTAGGGTTAGATTTAAGGTTAGGGTTAAGTTTAGTGTTACGGTTAGGGTAAGGGTTATGGTTGTGTTAGGCGTTGTGGTTGGGGTGAGGGTTAGGTTTAGGGTTAGGGTTGGGTAGGGTTTGGATTATGGTTATGGTAAAGTGTTAGAGTTAGAGGTGTAGTTTAGGATTAGGTTTTGGGTGAGGGTTCCGGTTAGACGTTGTGTTTCTGGTCATGGTTAGGTTTGGTTTAGGGTTAGGGTTAGGTTCATGATTAGGTTTCGGGTTAGTGTTAGAGTTAGGGTGAGAGTTAGGGTTAAGGTTTTTGCTAGGCTTTGGTGTTAGGGTTAGGGTTTGTGTTAGGGTTAGGTTTATCATTAGGGCTCAGGGGTTTCAGGTTAGTGTTAGGGTTAGGGTTAGGGATAGCATTAGGGTTAGCGTTGTGGGATACGGTTAGGGGTTAGGGTGAGGGTTACGGTTAGTTTTACAGTTAAGGTGAGGGTTTAGGGTAAGTGTTATGATTAGGGTTAGAGTTAGAGTGAGGGTTAGGTTTAGGGTTAGGGTTAAGTGTAGGGTAAGATTTAGGTTTAGGTCCAAGTTGAGGGTTAGACTTAGTGTTCTATTTAGGGTCAAGGTTAGAGTTAGGGTTAGGGTTAGGATTAGGTCTAGGTTTAGGATTAGGATTAAGTTTAGGGTTAGGTTCAGGGCTATTGTAAGTGTTCAGTTTAGGGTTACAGATGGACTAGCGTTATTCTTAGAGTTAGGTTTGAGGTTAGGGTTTGGGTTAGGTCTAGGTTTAGGGTTAAGGTTATGGTTAGTGTTTGGATGAAGTTCAGGATAGGGTGAGGGTTATTTTTCTGGTGAGGGCTAGGGTTTGGGTTTGTGTTCAGGTTAGTGTTAAGGATAGGTTTAGGGTTCGGTTAGGGTTAGGCGTTATGTCTAGGGTCAGCGTTAGGTTAGGTTTAGGGTTAGTGTGAAGTTTAGGTTAAGGGTGAGGGTTATGATAAGGGTTAGGATTATAGACGGTGTTAGACGTTAGGTTTAGGGTGTTAGGGTTAGGTTTATGGTTAGGGTAGATTTAAGTTTAGGTTTAATATTAGGGTTAGGGTTAGATTTGGGTTACTGTTCGTATTAGGGTTAGGGTTAGGGATAAGTTTGGGGATAGCGTCAGGTTTAGGGTTGGGGATACGGTTAAGGATTAGGGTGAGGGTTAGGGTTAGGTTTACAGTTAAGGTGAGGGTTTAGGGTAATTGTTATGGTTAGGGCTCGAGTTAGATTTAGGCGTAGGGTTAGGGTGATGTTTCAGTTAATAGTCACGTTAGAGTTAAAGTTAGAGTAGGGTCAAGTTTAGTGTTCGGGTTAGGTATGGAGTTAGGGTTCGGGTAGGGGTAAGGTTAGGGTTAAGGCTAGGTTTACGATAAAGGGCAGGGCTAAGTTAGTGTTAGGTTTAGAGTTAGAGTTAGTGCTAGGGTTTGGGGTTATGCTTATGGTCAGGTTTAAAGTTATTGTTAGGCTTTGTTAGGGGGTTAGGGTTGTGTTTGTTACGGGGTTACGATTGTATTTTCGGGGTTTAGAGTTGTGCTTGTTAGGGGCTTAGGGTTGTTTTCGTGAGGGGGTTAGGGTTGTTCGTTGTTTGGGGGTTAGGGTTGTTTGTTGTTTGGGGGCTAGGTTTGATTGTTGTTAGGGGGTTAAGGTTGTTTGTTGTTAGGGGTATAGTGTTGTTTGTTGTTAGGGGTTCAGGGTTGTTTGTTGTTAGGGGGTTAGTGTTGTTTGTTGTTAGGGTGTTAGGGTTGTTTGTTGTTAGTGGGTTAGGGTTGTTTGTTGTTAGGGAGTTAGGGTTGATTTTTGTTAGGGGGTTAGTGTTGTTTCTGGTCGGGGGTTAATGTTGTTTGTTAGGGCGTTAGTTTTGTTTGTTGTTAGTGGGTTAGGGATGTTTGTTGTTAAGGGGTTAGTGTTGTTTGTTGTTAGGGGGTTAGGATTTTTTTTTGTAAGAGGGTTAGTGTTGTGTGTTGTTAGGGGGTTAGTGTTGTTTGTGGATGGGGGTTAGTGTTGTTGGTTGTTATGGGGTTAGGGTTGTTTGTTGATAGGTGGTTACTTTTGTTGTTAGGGGTTTTGGGTTGTTGGATTTTAGGGGTTGAAGGTTGTTTGTTGTTAGAGACTTAGGGTTGTTTGTTGTTAGGGGGTTAGTGTTGTTTGTTGTTAGTGGGTTAGTGTTGTTTGTTGTTAGGGGTTCAGAGTTTTTTGTTGTTAGGGGGTTAGAGTTGTTTGTTGTTAGAGGATTTGGGTTCTTTCTTGTTGGGGGTTAGTGTTGTTTGTTTTTAGGGGATAAGTGTTGGTTGTTGTTGGGGGTTAGTATTTTTTTTATTTTTACTGGGTTAGTGCTGTTGGTGGTTACGGGGTTAGTGTTGTTGGTTGTATAGGGGGTTAGGGTTGTTTGTTGTTAGGGGGTTAGGGTTGTTTCTTGTTGTACTTTAGTGGTTTTTGTTGTTAGGATGTTAGTGTTGTTTGTGGTTAGGGGTTTACTGTTGTTGGTTGTTAGGGGGTTAGGGTTGTTTGTTGTTAGGGGTTTAGGGTAGTTTGTTTTAAGGGGTTAGTGTTGTTTGTTGTTAGGTTGTTAGGATTGTTGTTAGGGTGTTAGTGGTGTTTGTTAGGGGGTTAGTGTTTTTTGTTGTTAGGGGGTTAGTGTTGTTTCTTGTTAGAGAGTTAGTTTTCTTTGTTGTTAGGGGATTAGGGTTGTATGTAGTTAGTGGGTTAGAGTTGTTTGTTGTTGGGGGTTAGGGTTGTTTGTTGTTAGGGGGTTAGGGTTGTTGTTAGGGGGTTAGTGCTTTTTGTATTTAGGGGTTTCGGGTTGTTTCTTGTTGGGGTTTAGTGGTTTTTGTTGTTAGGGTGTTAGTGTTGTTTGTTGTTAGGGGGTTAGTGTTGTTTGTTCTTACGGGGTTAGTGTTGTTTGTGGTTAGGGTGTTAGTGTTGTTTGTGGTTAGGGGGTTAGTGTTGTTGGTTGTCAGGGGGTTAGGATTGTTTGTTGTTAGGCGTTTAGGGGTGTTTGTTGTTAGGGGGTTAAGGTTGTTTGTTGTTAGGAGGTCAGGGTTGTTTGTTGTTACGGGGTTAGGTTAGTTTCTTGTTAGGGGTTTAGTGTTGTTTGTTGTTAGGGGGTTAGTGTTTGTTGTTTGGGGGTTAGGGTTGTTTGTTGTTACGGGGTTAGTGTTGTTTGATGTTAGGGGTTAGGGTTTTTTGTTGTTAGGGGGTTAGTGTTGTTTGCTGTTAGGGTGTTAGGGTTGTTTGTTGTTAGTGGGTTAGGGTTGTTTGTTGTTAGTGGGTTAGTGTTTTTGGTTTTTAGGGGTTAGGGTTGTTTGTTGTTTGGGGGTTAGTGTTGTTTGTTGTTAGGGGGTTAGGGTCGTTTGTTGTTAGGGTGGTAGTGTTCTTTGATGTTAGAGGTTTAGGGTTGTTTGTTGTTGGGGTTTAGGGTTGTTTGTTGTTAGGGGTTAGGGTTTTTTGTTGTTACGGGGTTAGGGTTGGTTCTTGTTAGGGGGTTAGTGTTGTTTGTTGTTGGTGGGTTAGGGTTGTTTGTTGTTTGGTTAGGGTTGTGTGTAGTTAGGGGGTTAGTGTTGTTTGATGATAGGGGTTAGGGTTGTTTGTTGTTAGGGGGTTAGTGTTGTTTGTTGTTAGGGTGTTAGGGTTGTTTGTTGTTAGTGGGTTAGGTTTGTTTGTTGTTAATGGGTTAGTGTTTTTGGTTTTTAGGGGATAGGGTTGTTTGTTGTTAGGGGGTTAAGGTTGTTTGTTGTTAGGAGGTTAGGGTTGTTTGTTGTTACAGGGTTAGGTTAGTTTCTTGTTAGGGGTTTAGTGTTGTTTGTTGTTAGGGGGTTAGTGTTTGTTGTTAGGGGTTTAAGGTTGTTTCTTGTTGGGGTTTAGTGGTTTTTGTTGTTAGGGTGTTAGTGTTGTTTGTGGTTAGGGGTTTAGTGTTGTTGGTTGTTAGAGGGTTAGGATTGTTTCTTGATAGCGGGTTAGGGTTATCTGTTGTTTGGGGTTTAGGGTTGTTTGTTGTTACGGGGTTAGGTCATTTTCTTGTTAGGGGTTTAGTGGTTTTTGTTGTTAGGGGGTTATTGTTGTTTGTTGTTAGGGGTTTAGTGTTGTTTCTTGTTGGGGTTTAGATGTTTTTGTTGTTAGGGTGTTAGTGTTGTTTGTGGTTAGGGGGTTAGTGTTGTTGGTTGTTAGGGGGTTAGGGTTGTTTGTTGTTAGAAGGTTAGGTTTGTTTGTTGTTATGGGTTTAGTGTTGTTTGTTGTTAGGGGTTTAGGGTTGTTTGTTGTTACGGGTTTAGGGTAGTTTATTTTTAGGGGGTTAGTGTTGTTTGTTGTTAGGTTGTTAGGATTGTTGTTAGGGGGTTAGTGTTTTTTGTTGTTAGGGGTTTAGTGTTGTTTCTTCTTAGAGAGTTAGGGTTCTTTGTTGTTAGGGGCTTAGGGTTGTTTATTGTTAGTGGGTTAGAGTAGTTTGTTGTTGGCGGTTAGGGTTGTTTGTTGTTAGCGGGTTAGGTTGTTGTTAGGTGGTTAGTGTTGTTTCTATTTAGGAGTTTGGGGTTGTTTCTTGTTGAGGTTTAGTGGTTTTTGTTGTTAGGCTGTTAGTGTTGTTTGTGGTTAGGGGGTTAGTGTTGTTTCTATTTAGGGGTATAGGGTTGTTTCTTGCTGGGGTTTAGTGGTTTTTGTTGTTAGGGTGTTAGTGTTGTTTGTTGTTAGGGTGTTAGCTTTCTTTGTAGTTAGGGGGTTAGTGTTGTTTGATGTTAGGGGTTTAGTGTTGTTTGTTGTTAGGGGGTTAGTGTTGTTTGTTGTTAGGGTGTTAGGGTTGTTTGTTGTTAGGGGGTTAGTGTTTTTTTTTTTTAGGGGTTAGGGTTGTTTCTTGTTAGGGGTTTAGTGTTGTTTGTTGTTAGTGGGTTAGTGGTGTTTGTTGTTTGGTGTTTACGGTTGTTGGTTGTTAGGGGGTTAGGGTTGTTTGTTGTTTCGGGTTTAAGGTAGTTTCTTGTTAGGGGTTTAGTGTTGTTTGTTGTTAGTCGGTTAAGGTTGTTTGTTGTTTGGCTAGGGTTGTTTGTTGCTAGGGGGTTAGGAGTGGTTGTTGTTAGGGTGTTAGTGTTGTTTCTTGTTAGGAGGTTAGTGTTATTTGTTGTTAGGTGTATAGGGTTGTTTCTTGTTGGGGTTTAGTGGGTTTTGTTGTTAGGCTGTTAGTGTTGTTTGTGGTTAGGGGGTTAGTGTTGTTTGTATTTAGGGGTTTAGGGTTGTTTCTTGCTGGGGTTTAGTGGTTTTTGTTGTTAGGGTGTTAGTGTTGTTTGTTGTTAGGGTGTTAGTGTTGTTTGTTGTTAGGGGGTTAGTGTTGTTTGATGTTATGGGTTTAGTGTTGTTTGTTGTTAGGGGGTTAGTGTTGTTTGTTGTTAGGGTGTTAGGGTTGTTTGTTGTTAGGGGGTTAGGGTTTTTGGTTTTAGGGGTTAGGGTAGTTTCTTGTTAGGGGGTTAGTGTTTTTTGTTGTTAGTGGGTTAGTGGTGTTTGTTGTCAGGGGTTCAGAGTTGTTTGTTGTTAGGGGGTTAGAGATGTTTCTTGTTAGAGGATTTGGGTTCTTTCTTGTTCGGGGGTTAGTGCTGTTTGTTTTCAGGGGATACGTAGTGGTTGTTCTTAGGTGGTTAGTGTTTTATGTTTTTACTGGGTTAGTGGTGTTGGTGGTTAGGGGGTTAGTGTTGTTGGTTGTTTAGGGGGTTAGGGTTGTTTGTTGTTAGGGGGTTAGGGTTGTTTGTTGTTAGGGGGTTAGTGTTGTTTGTTGTTAGGTGTTTACGGTTGTTCGTTGTTAGGGGGTTAGGGTTGTTTGTTGTTTCGGGTTTAAGGTAGTTTCTTGTTAGGGGTTTAGTGTTGTTTGTTGTTAGTCGGTTAGGGTTCTTTGTTGTTTGGTTAGGGTTGTTTGTTGCTAGGGGGTTAGGGATGGTTGTTGTTAGGGTGTTAGTGTTGTTTGTTGTTAGGAGGTTAGTGTTATTTGTTGTTAGGTGTTTAGGGTTGTTTCTTGTTGTGGTTTAGTGGGTTTTGTTGTTAGGGTGTTAGTGTTTTTGCTTAGGGGGTTAGTACTGTTGGTTGTTAGGGGGTTAGGGTTCTTTGTTGTTAGGGGTTAGGGTTGTTTGTTGTTACGGGGTTAGGGTAGTTACTTGTTAGGGGGTTAGTGTTGTTTGTTGTTAGTGGGTTAGTGTTGTTTGTTGTCTGGTTAGGGTTGTGTGTTCTTAGGGGGTTAGTGTTGTTTGTTGTTAGGGGTTTAGGGTTGCTTCTTGTTCGGGTTTAGTGGTTCTTGTTGTTAGGGTGTTAGTGTTGTTTGTGGTTAGGGGGTTAGTGTTGTTGGTTGTTAGGGGGATAGGATTGTTTGTTGTTAGGGGGTTAGGGCTCTTTGTTGTTTGGGGGTTAGGGTTGTTTGTTTTTACGGGGTTAGTGTTGTTTGATGTTAGGGATTTAGGGTTGTTCGTTGTTAGGGGGTTAGTGTTTGTTGTTAGGGTGTTAGGGTTGTTTGTTGTTAGTGGGATAGGGTTGTTTGTTGTTTGGTTAGGGATGTGTGTTGTTTGGGGGTTAGTATTGTTTGTTGTTAGGGCTTTAGGGTTGTTTCTTGTTGGAGTTGAGTGGTTTTTGTTGTTAGGGTGTTAGTGGTGTTTGTGGTTATGGGGTTGTTTGTTGTTTGGTTAGGGTTGTTTGTTGTTAGAGGGTTAGCGTTGTTTGTTGTTAGGGTGTAAGGGTTGTTTGTTGTTAGTTGGATAGGGTTGTTTGCTGTTAGTGGGTTAGTGTTTTTGGTTTTTAGGGGTTAGGGTGTTTGTTGTTTGGGGGTTAGTGTTGTTTGTTGTTAGGGGGTTAGGGTTATTTGTTGGTAGGGTGTTAGTGTTCTTTGATGTTAGCGGTTTAGGGTTGTTTGTTGTTAGGGGGTTAGGGTTGTTTGTTGTTAGGGGTTAGGTTTGTTTGTTGTTACGGGGTTAGGGTAGGTTCTTTTTAGGGGGTCAGTGTTGTTTGTTGTTAGTGGGTTAGGGTTGTTTGTTGTTTGGTTAGGGTTGTGTGTTGTTAGGGGGTTAGTGTTGTTTGTTAGGGGTTTAGGGTTGTTTCTTGTTGGGGTTTAGTGGTTTTTGTTTTTCGGGTGTTAGTGTTGTTTTTGGTTAGGGTGTTAGTGTTGTTGGTTGTTAGGCGGTAAGGATTCTTTGTTGTTAGGTGGTTAGGGTTGTTTGTTGTTTGGGGGTTAGGGACGTTTGTTGTTACGGGGTTAGTGTTGTTTGTTTTTACGGGTTTAGTGTAGTTTCTTGTTATTGGTTTCGTGTTGTTTGTTGTTAGGGGATAATTGTTGTTTTTTCTTAGGCGTTTAGTGTTGTTTCCTGTTGGGGTTTAGTGGTTTTTCTTGTTAGGGTGTTAGTGTTGTTTGTGGTTAGGGGGTTAGTGTTGTTGGTTGTTAGGGGGTCAGGGTTGTTTGTTGTTAGAAGGTTAGGGTTGTTTGTTGTTAGGGGGTTAGTGTTTGGTGTTAGGGGTTTAGTGTTGTTTCTTGTTGGGGTTTAGTGTTTTTTGTTGTTAGGGTGTTAGTGTTGTTTGTTGTTAGGGGTTTAGGGTTGTTTGTTGTTAGGGGTTTAAGGTTGTTTGTTGTTAGGAGGTTAGGGTTGTTTGTTGTTACGGGGTTAGGTTAGTTTCTTGTTAGGGGTTTAGTGTTGTTTATTGTTAGGGGGTTAGTGTTTGTTGTTAGGGGTTTAGGGTTGTTTCTTGTTGGGGTTTAGTAGTTTTTGTTGTTAGGGTGTTAGTGTTGTTTGTGGTTAGGGTGTTAGTGTTGTTGGTTGATTGGGGGTTAGGGTTGTTTGTTGTTAGAAGGTTAGGGTTGTTTGTTCTTAGGGGTTTAGGGTTGTTTGTTGTTAGGGGGTTAGGTTTGTTCGTTGTTAGGGGTTTAGTGTAGTTTATTTTTAGGTGGTTAGTGTTGTTTGTTGTTAGGTTTTTAGGATTGTTGTTAGGGGGTTAGTGGTGTTTGTTGTTAGGGGGTTAGTGTTTTTTGTTGTTGGGGTAAGTGTTGTTTCTTGTTAGAGAGTTAGGGTTCTATGTTGTTAGGGGGTTAGGGTTGTTTGTTGTTTGGGGGTTAGGGTTGTTTTTTGTTACGGGGTTAGTGTTGTTTGATGTTAGGGTTTTAGGGTTGTTTGTTGTTAGGGGTTTAGTGTTGTTTGTTGTTAGGGTGTTAGGATTGTTTGTTGTTAGTGGATTAGGGTTGTTTTTTGTTTGGTTAGGGTTGTGTGTTGTTAGGGGGTTAGTGTTGTTTGTTGTTAGGGGTTTAGGGTTATTTCTTGTAGGGGTTTAGTGGTTTTTGTTGTTAGGGTGTTAGTGTTGTTTGTGGTTGGGTGTTAGTGTTGTTGGTTGTTGGGGGATAGGATTGTTTGTTGTTAGGGGGTTAGGGTTGTTTGTTGCTTGGGGGTTAGGGTTGTTTGCTGTTACGGGGTTAGTGCTGTTTGATGTTAGGGGTTAGGGTTGTTTGTTCTTCGGGGGTTAGTGTTGTTTGTTGTTAGGGTGTTAGGGTTGTTTGTTGATAGTGGGTTAGGGTTGTTTGTTGTTAGTGGGTTTGTGTTTATGGTTTTTAGGGGTTAGGGTTGTTTGTTGTTTGGGGGTTAGTGTTGTTTGTTGTTAGGGGGTTAGGGGTGTTTGTTGTTAGGGTGTTAGTGTTCTTTGATTTTAGGGGTTTAGGGTTGTTTGTTATTAGGGGGTTAGGGTAGGTTCTTGTTAGGGGGTTAGTGTTGTTTGTTGTTGGTGGGTTAGGGTTGTTTGTTGTTTGGTTAGGGTTGTGTGTTGTTCGGGGGTTAGTGTTGTTTGTTGTTAGGGGTTTAGGGTTGTTTCTTGTTGGGGTTTAGTGGTTTTTGTTTTTCGGGTGTTAGTGTTGTTTGTGGTTAGGGTGTTAGTGTTGTTGGTTCTTAGGGGGTTAGGATTGTTTGTTGTTAGGGGTTTAGGGTTGTTTGTTTTTTGTGGGTTAGGTTTGTTTGTTGTTACGGGGTTAGTGTTGTTTGTTGTTACGGGGTTAGGTTAGTTTCTTGTTAGGGGTTTCGTTTTGTGTGTTGTTAAGGGGTTATTGTTGTTTGTTGTTAGGGGTTTAGTGTTGTTTCTTGTTGGGGTTTAGATGTTTTTGTTGTTAGGGTGTTAGTGTTGTTTGTGGTTAGGGGGTTAGTGTTGTTGGTTGTTAGGGGGTTAGGGTTGATTGTTGTTAGAAGGTTAGTGTTGTTTGTTGTTAGGGGTTTAGGGTTGTTTGTTTTTAGGGGGTTAGTGTTGTTTGTTTTTAGGGGTTAGGTTTGTTTGTTGTTACGGGGTTAGGGTAGGTTCTTGTTAGGGGGTTAGTGTTGTTTGTTGTTGGTGGGTTAGGGTAGTTTGTTGTTTGGTTAGGGTTGTGTGTTGTTACGGGGTTAGTGTGGTTTGTTGTTAGGGGTTTAGGGTTGTTTCTTGTTGGGGTTTAGTGGTTTTTGTTGTTAGGGTGTTAGTGTTGTTTGTGGTTAGGGGGTTAGTGTTGTTGGTTGTTAGAGGGATAGGAATGTTTGTTGTTAGGGAGTTAGGGTTGTTTGTTGTTAGTGAGTTAGGGTTGTTTGTTGTTTGGTTAGGGTTGTGTGTTGTTAGGGTGTTAGTGTTGTTTGTTGTTACGGTTTTAGGGTTATTTCTTGTTGGGGTTTAGTGATATTTGTTGTTAGGGTGTTAGTGTTTTTTGTGGTTAGGGGGTTAGTGTTGTTGGTTGTTAGGGGGATAGGATTGTTTGTTGTTAGGGGGTTAGGGTTGTTTGTTGTTTGGGGGTTAGGGTTGTTTGTTGTTCAGGGGTTAGTGTTGTTTGATGTTAGGGGTTAGGGTTTTTTATTGTTAGGGGATTAGAGTACTTTGTTGTTGTAGGGTAGGGTTGTTTGTTGTTAGCGGGTTAGGGTTGTTGTTAGGTGGTTAGTGTTGTTTCTATTTAGGGGTTTGGGGTTGTTTCTTGTTGAGGTTTAGTGGTTTATGTTGTTAGGCTGTTAGTGTTGTTTGTGGTTAGGGGGTTAGTGTTGTTTGTATTTAGGGGTTTAGGGTTGTTTCTTGCTGCGGTTTAGTGGTTTTTGTTGTTAGGGTGTTAGTGTTGTTTGTTGTTAGGGTGTTAGTGTTGTTAGTTGTTAGGGGGTTAGTGTTGTTTGATGTTAGGGGTTTAGTGTTGTTTGTTGTTATGGGGTTAGTGTTGTTTGTTGTTAGGGTGTTAGGGTTGTTTGTTGTTAGTGGGTTAGTGTTGTTTGTTGTTAGTGGGTTTGTGTTTTTGGTTTTGAGGGGTTAGAGTTGTTTGGTGTTAGTGGGTTAGTGGTGTTTGTTGTCAGGGGTTCAGAGTTGTTTGTTCATAGGGGGTTAGAGTTGTTTGTTGTTAGAGGATTTGGGTTCTTTCTTGTTAGGGTGTTAGTGTTGTTTGCTGTTAGGTTTTTAGGATTGTTGTTAGGGGGTTAGTGGTGTTTGTTGTTAGGGGGTTAGTGTTTTTTGTTGTTAGGCGGTTAGTGTTGTTTCTTGTTAGAGAATTAGGGTTCTTTGTTGTTAGGGGCTTAAGGTTGTTTGTTGTTAGTGGTTTAGAGTAGTTTGTTGTTGAGGGTTAGGGTTGTTTGTTGTTAGGGGGTTAGGGTTGCTGTTAGGTGGTTAGTGTTGTTTCTATTTAGGGGTTTCGGGTTGTTTCTTGTTGAGGTTTAGTGGTTTTTGTTGTTAGGGTGTTAGTGTTGTTTGTGGTTAGGGGGTTAGTGTTGTTTATATTTAGGGGTTTAGGGTTGTTTCTTGTTGGGCTTTAGTGGTTTTTGTTGTTAGGGTGTTAGTGTTGTTTGTGGTTAGGGGGTTAGTGTTCTTTGTGGTTAGGGGGTGAGTGTTGTTGGTTGTTAGGGGGATAGGATTGTTTGTTGTTAGGGGTTTTGGGTTGTTTGTTGTTAGGGGGTTAAGGTTGTTTGTTCTTAGGAGGTTAGGGTTGCTAGTTGTTACAGGGTTAGTTTAGTTTCTTGTTAGGGGTTTAGTGTTGTTTGTTGTTAGGGGGTTAGTGTTTGTTGTTAGGGGTTTATGGTTGTTCCTTGTTGGGGTTTAGTAGTTTTTGTTGTTAGGGTGTTAGTGTTGTTTGTGGTTAGGGGGTTAGTGTTGTTGTTTGTTAGCGGGTTAGGGTTGTTTGTTGTTAGGAGGTTAGGGTTGTTTATTGTTACAGGGTTAGGTTAGTTTCTTGTTAGGGGTTTAGTGTTGTTTGTTGTTAGGGGGTTAGTGTTTGTTGTTAGGGGTTTAGTGTTGTTTCTTGTTGGGGTTTAGTGTTTTTTGTTGTTAGGGTGTTAGTGTTGTTTGTTGTTAGGGGTTTAGGGTTGTTTGTTGTTAGGGGTTTAATGTTGTTTGTTGTTAGGAGGTTAGGGTTGTTTGTTGTTACGGGGTTAGGTTAGTTTCTTGTTACGGGTTTAGTGTTGTTTGTTGTTAGGGGGTTAGTGTTTGTTGTTAGGGGTTTACGGTTGTTTCTTGTTGGGGTTTAGTAGTTTTTGTTGTTAGAGTGTTAGTGTTGTTTGTGGTTAGGGGGTTAGTGTTGTTGTTTGTTAGGGGGTTACGGTTGTTTGTTGTTACGAGGTTAGGGTTGTTTGTTCTTACAGGGTTAGGTTAGTTTCTTGTTAGGGGTTTAGTGTTGTTTGTTGTTAGGAGGTTAGTGTTTGTTGTTAGGGGTTTAGTGTTGTTTCTTGTTGGAATTTAGTGATTTTTGTTGTTAGGGTGTTAGTGTTGTTTGTTGTTAGGGGTTTAGGGTTGTTTGTTGTTAGGGGTTTAAGGTTGTTTGTAGTTAGGAGGTTAGGGTTGTTTGTTGTTACGGGGTTAGGTTAGTTTCTTGTTAGGTGTTTAGTATTGTTTGTTGTTAGGGGGTTAGTGTTTGTTGTTAGGGTTTTAGGGTTGTTTCTTGTTGGGGTTTAGTAGTTTTTGTTGTTAGGGTGTTAGTGTTGTTTGTTGTTAGGGGGTTAGTGTTGTTTGTTCTTACGGGGTTAGTGTTGTTTGTGGTTAGGGTGTTAGTTCTGTTTGTGGTTAGGGGGTGAGCGTTGTTGGTTGTAAGGGGGTTAGGATTGTTTGTTGTTAGGGGTTTAGGGTTGTTTGTTGTTTGGGGGTTAGTGTTGTTTGTTGTTAGGGGGTTAGGGTTATTTGTTGGTAGGGTGTTAGTGTTCTTTGATGTTAGCGGTTTAGGGTTGTTTGTTGTTAGGGGGTTAGGGTTGTTTGTTGTTAGGGGTTAGGTTTGTTTGTTGTTACGGGGTTAGGGTAGGTTCTTTTTAGGGGGTCAGTGTTGTTTGTTGTTAGTGGGTTAGGGTTGTTTGTTGTTTGGTTAGGGTTGTGTGTTGTTAGGGGGTTAGTGTTGTTTGTTAGGGGTTTAGGGTTGTTTCTTGTTGGGGTTTAGTGGTTTTTGTTTTTCGGGTGTTAGTGTTGTTTTTGGTTAGGGTGTTAGTGTTGTTGGTTGTTAGGCGGTAAGGATTCTTTGTTGTTAGGTGGTTAGGGTTGTTTGTTGTTTGGGGGTTAGGGACGTTTGTTGTTACGGGGTTAGTGTTGTTTGTTTTTACGGGTTTAGTGTAGTTTCTTGTTATTGGTTTCGTGTTGTTTGTTGTTAGGGGATAATTGTTGTTTTTTCTTAGGCGTTTAGTGTTGTTTCCTGTTGGGGTTTAGTGGTTTTTCTTGTTAGGGTGTTAGTGTTGTTTGTGGTTAGGGGGTTAGTGTTGTTGGTTGTTAGGGGGTCAGGGTTGTTTGTTGTTAGAAGGTTAGGGTTGTTTGTTGTTAGGGGGTTAGTGTTTGGTGTTAGGGGTTTAGTGTTGTTTCTTGTTGGGGTTTAGTGTTTTTTGTTGTTAGGGTGTTAGTGTTGTTTGTTGTTAGGGGTTTAGGGTTGTTTGTTGTTAGGGGTTTAAGGTTGTTTGTTGTTAGGAGGTTAGGGTTGTTTGTTGTTACGGGGTTAGGTTAGTTTCTTGTTAGGGGTTTAGTGTTGTTTATTGTTAGGGGGTTAGTGTTTGTTGTTAGGGGTTTAGGGTTGTTTCTTGTTGGGGTTTAGTAGTTTTTGTTGTTAGGGTGTTAGTGTTGTTTGTGGTTAGGGTGTTAGTGTTGTTGGTTGATTGGGGGTTAGGGTTGTTTGTTGTTAGAAGGTTAGGGTTGTTTGTTCTTAGGGGTTTAGGGTTGTTTGTTGTTAGGGGGTTAGGTTTGTTCGTTGTTAGGGGTTTAGTGTAGTTTATTTTTAGGTGGTTAGTGTTGTTTGTTGTTAGGTTTTTAGGATTGTTGTTAGGGGGTTAGTGGTGTTTGTTGTTAGGGGGTTAGTGTTTTTTGTTGTTGGGGTAAGTGTTGTTTCTTGTTAGAGAGTTAGGGTTCTATGTTGTTAGGGGGTTAGGGTTGTTTGTTGTTTGGGGGTTAGGGTTGTTTTTTGTTACGGGGTTAGTGTTGTTTGATGTTAGGGTTTTAGGGTTGTTTGTTGTTAGGGGTTTAGTGTTGTTTGTTGTTAGGGTGTTAGGATTGTTTGTTGTTAGTGGATTAGGGTTGTTTTTTGTTTGGTTAGGGTTGTGTGTTGTTAGGGGGTTAGTGTTGTTTGTTGTTAGGGGTTTAGGGTTATTTCTTGTAGGGGTTTAGTGGTTTTTGTTGTTAGGGTGTTAGTGTTGTTTGTGGTTGGGTGTTAGTGTTGTTGGTTGTTGGGGGATAGGATTGTTTGTTGTTAGGGGGTTAGGGTTGTTTGTTGCTTGGGGGTTAGGGTTGTTTGCTGTTACGGGGTTAGTGCTGTTTGATGTTAGGGGTTAGGGTTGTTTGTTCTTCGGGGGTTAGTGTTGTTTGTTGTTAGGGTGTTAGGGTTGTTTGTTGATAGTGGGTTAGGGTTGTTTGTTGTTAGTGGGTTTGTGTTTATGGTTTTTAGGGGTTAGGGTTGTTTGTTGTTTGGGGGTTAGTGTTGTTTGTTGTTAGGGGGTTAGGGGTGTTTGTTGTTAGGGTGTTAGTGTTCTTTGATTTTAGGGGTTTAGGGTTGTTTGTTATTAGGGGGTTAGGGTAGGTTCTTGTTAGGGGGTTAGTGTTGTTTGTTGTTGGTGGGTTAGGGTTGTTTGTTGTTTGGTTAGGGTTGTGTGTTGTTCGGGGGTTAGTGTTGTTTGTTGTTAGGGGTTTAGGGTTGTTTCTTGTTGGGGTTTAGTGGTTTTTGTTTTTCGGGTGTTAGTGTTGTTTGTGGTTAGGGTGTTAGTGTTGTTGGTTCTTAGGGGGTTAGGATTGTTTGTTGTTAGGGGTTTAGGGTTGTTTGTTTTTTGTGGGTTAGGTTTGTTTGTTGTTACGGGGTTAGTGTTGTTTGTTGTTACGGGGTTAGGTTAGTTTCTTGTTAGGGGTTTCGTTTTGTGTGTTGTTAAGGGGTTATTGTTGTTTGTTGTTAGGGGTTTAGTGTTGTTTCTTGTTGGGGTTTAGATGTTTTTGTTGTTAGGGTGTTAGTGTTGTTTGTGGTTAGGGGGTTAGTGTTGTTGGTTGTTAGGGGGTTAGGGTTGATTGTTGTTAGAAGGTTAGTGTTGTTTGTTGTTAGGGGTTTAGGGTTGTTTGTTTTTAGGGGGTTAGTGTTGTTTGTTTTTAGGGGTTAGGTTTGTTTGTTGTTACGGGGTTAGGGTAGGTTCTTGTTAGGGGGTTAGTGTTGTTTGTTGTTGGTGGGTTAGGGTAGTTTGTTGTTTGGTTAGGGTTGTGTGTTGTTACGGGGTTAGTGTGGTTTGTTGTTAGGGGTTTAGGGTTGTTTCTTGTTGGGGTTTAGTGGTTTTTGTTGTTAGGGTGTTAGTGTTGTTTGTGGTTAGGGGGTTAGTGTTGTTGGTTGTTAGAGGGATAGGAATGTTTGTTGTTAGGGAGTTAGGGTTGTTTGTTGTTAGTGAGTTAGGGTTGTTTGTTGTTTGGTTAGGGTTGTGTGTTGTTAGGGTGTTAGTGTTGTTTGTTGTTACGGTTTTAGGGTTATTTCTTGTTGGGGTTTAGTGATATTTGTTGTTAGGGTGTTAGTGTTTTTTGTGGTTAGGGGGTTAGTGTTGTTGGTTGTTAGGGGGATAGGATTGTTTGTTGTTAGGGGGTTAGGGTTGTTTGTTGTTTGGGGGTTAGGGTTGTTTGTTGTTCAGGGGTTAGTGTTGTTTGATGTTAGGGGTTAGGGTTTTTTATTGTTAGGGGATTAGAGTACTTTGTTGTTGTAGGGTAGGGTTGTTTGTTGTTAGCGGGTTAGGGTTGTTGTTAGGTGGTTAGTGTTGTTTCTATTTAGGGGTTTGGGGTTGTTTCTTGTTGAGGTTTAGTGGTTTATGTTGTTAGGCTGTTAGTGTTGTTTGTGGTTAGGGGGTTAGTGTTGTTTGTATTTAGGGGTTTAGGGTTGTTTCTTGCTGCGGTTTAGTGGTTTTTGTTGTTAGGGTGTTAGTGTTGTTTGTTGTTAGGGTGTTAGTGTTGTTAGTTGTTAGGGGGTTAGTGTTGTTTGATGTTAGGGGTTTAGTGTTGTTTGTTGTTATGGGGTTAGTGTTGTTTGTTGTTAGGGTGTTAGGGTTGTTTGTTGTTAGTGGGTTAGTGTTGTTTGTTGTTAGTGGGTTTGTGTTTTTGGTTTTGAGGGGTTAGAGTTGTTTGGTGTTAGTGGGTTAGTGGTGTTTGTTGTCAGGGGTTCAGAGTTGTTTGTTCATAGGGGGTTAGAGTTGTTTGTTGTTAGAGGATTTGGGTTCTTTCTTGTTAGGGTGTTAGTGTTGTTTGCTGTTAGGTTTTTAGGATTGTTGTTAGGGGGTTAGTGGTGTTTGTTGTTAGGGGGTTAGTGTTTTTTGTTGTTAGGCGGTTAGTGTTGTTTCTTGTTAGAGAATTAGGGTTCTTTGTTGTTAGGGGCTTAAGGTTGTTTGTTGTTAGTGGTTTAGAGTAGTTTGTTGTTGAGGGTTAGGGTTGTTTGTTGTTAGGGGGTTAGGGTTGCTGTTAGGTGGTTAGTGTTGTTTCTATTTAGGGGTTTCGGGTTGTTTCTTGTTGAGGTTTAGTGGTTTTTGTTGTTAGGGTGTTAGTGTTGTTTGTGGTTAGGGGGTTAGTGTTGTTTATATTTAGGGGTTTAGGGTTGTTTCTTGTTGGGCTTTAGTGGTTTTTGTTGTTAGGGTGTTAGTGTTGTTTGTGGTTAGGGGGTTAGTGTTCTTTGTGGTTAGGGGGTGAGTGTTGTTGGTTGTTAGGGGGATAGGATTGTTTGTTGTTAGGGGTTTTGGGTTGTTTGTTGTTAGGGGGTTAAGGTTGTTTGTTCTTAGGAGGTTAGGGTTGCTAGTTGTTACAGGGTTAGTTTAGTTTCTTGTTAGGGGTTTAGTGTTGTTTGTTGTTAGGGGGTTAGTGTTTGTTGTTAGGGGTTTATGGTTGTTCCTTGTTGGGGTTTAGTAGTTTTTGTTGTTAGGGTGTTAGTGTTGTTTGTGGTTAGGGGGTTAGTGTTGTTGTTTGTTAGCGGGTTAGGGTTGTTTGTTGTTAGGAGGTTAGGGTTGTTTATTGTTACAGGGTTAGGTTAGTTTCTTGTTAGGGGTTTAGTGTTGTTTGTTGTTAGGGGGTTAGTGTTTGTTGTTAGGGGTTTAGTGTTGTTTCTTGTTGGGGTTTAGTGTTTTTTGTTGTTAGGGTGTTAGTGTTGTTTGTTGTTAGGGGTTTAGGGTTGTTTGTTGTTAGGGGTTTAATGTTGTTTGTTGTTAGGAGGTTAGGGTTGTTTGTTGTTACGGGGTTAGGTTAGTTTCTTGTTACGGGTTTAGTGTTGTTTGTTGTTAGGGGGTTAGTGTTTGTTGTTAGGGGTTTACGGTTGTTTCTTGTTGGGGTTTAGTAGTTTTTGTTGTTAGAGTGTTAGTGTTGTTTGTGGTTAGGGGGTTAGTGTTGTTGTTTGTTAGGGGGTTACGGTTGTTTGTTGTTACGAGGTTAGGGTTGTTTGTTCTTACAGGGTTAGGTTAGTTTCTTGTTAGGGGTTTAGTGTTGTTTGTTGTTAGGAGGTTAGTGTTTGTTGTTAGGGGTTTAGTGTTGTTTCTTGTTGGAATTTAGTGATTTTTGTTGTTAGGGTGTTAGTGTTGTTTGTTGTTAGGGGTTTAGGGTTGTTTGTTGTTAGGGGTTTAAGGTTGTTTGTAGTTAGGAGGTTAGGGTTGTTTGTTGTTACGGGGTTAGGTTAGTTTCTTGTTAGGTGTTTAGTATTGTTTGTTGTTAGGGGGTTAGTGTTTGTTGTTAGGGTTTTAGGGTTGTTTCTTGTTGGGGTTTAGTAGTTTTTGTTGTTAGGGTGTTAGTGTTGTTTGTTGTTAGGGGGTTAGTGTTGTTTGTTCTTACGGGGTTAGTGTTGTTTGTGGTTAGGGTGTTAGTTCTGTTTGTGGTTAGGGGGTGAGCGTTGTTGGTTGTAAGGGGGTTAGGATTGTTTGTTGTTAGGGATTTAGGGTTGTTTGCTGTTAGGGAGTTAAGGTTGTTTGTTGTTAGGAGGTTAGGGTTGTTTGTTGTTACAGGGTTAGTTTAGTTTCTTGTTAGGGGTTTAGTGTTGTTTGCTGTTAGGGGGTTAGTGTTTGTTGTTAGGGGTTTAGTGTTGTTTCTTGTTGGGGTTTAGTGTTTTTTGTTGTTAGGGTGTTAGTGTTGTTTGTTGTTAGGGGTTTAGGGTTGTTTGTTGTTAGGGGTTTAAGGTTGTTTGTTGTTAGGAGGTTAGGGTTGTTTGTTGTTACAGGGTTAGGTTAGTTTCTTGTTAGGGGTTTAGTGTTGTTTGTTGTTAGGGGGTTAGTGTTTGTTGTTAGGGGTTTATGGTTGTTTCTTGTTGGGGTTTAGTAGTTTTTGTTGTTAGGGTGTTGGTGTTGTTTGTTTTTAGGGGGTTAGTGTTGTTTGTATTTAGGGATTTAGGGTTGTTTCTTGTTGGGCTTTAGTGGTTTTTGTTGTTAGGGTGTTAGTGTTGTTTGTTGTTGGGGGTTAGTGTTGTTTGTTCTTACGGGGTTAGTGTTGTTTGCGGTTAGGGTGTTAGTGTTGTTTGTGGTTAGGGGGTGAGCGTTGTTGGTTGTTAGGGGGTTAGGATTGTTTGTTGTTAGGGGTTTAGGGTTGTTTGTTGTTAGGGGTTTAAGGTTGTTTGTTGTTAGGGTGTTAGGGTTGTTTGTTCTTAGTGGGTTAGGGTTGTTTGTTGTTAGTGGGTTAGTGTTTCTGGTTTTTAGGGTTTAGGGTTTTTGCTGTTGGGGGTTAGTGTTGTTTGTTGTTACGGCGTTAGGATTGTTTGTTTTTAGGGTGTTAGTGTTCTTTGATGTTAGGGGTTTAGGGTTGCTTGTTGTTAGGGGGTTACTGTTGTTTGTTGTTATTGTGTGAGAGTTGTTTGCTGTTTGGGGTTTGTGTTGTTTTTCAGGGGGTTAGTTTTGTTTGCTGTTAGTGGGTTAGTGTTGTTTGTGGGTAGGGGATTAGGGTTGTTGTTAGAGGGTTAGTGTTGTTTGTTGTTGGGGCTTAGTGTTGTTTGTTTTTAGGGGGTTAGGGATCTTTGTTGTTAGGGTGTTAGTGTTGTTTGTTGTTAGGGGGTTAGTGTTGTTTGTTGTTAGGTGTTTAGGGTTGTTTCTTGTTGGGGTTTAGTGGGTTTTGTTGTTAGGGTGTTAGTGTTTTTGCTAAGGGGTTAGTGCTGTTGGTTCTTAGGTGGTAAGGGTTGTTTGTTGTTAGGGGTTTAGGGTTGTTTGTTGTTAGTGGGTTAGTGTTGCTTGTTGTTAGGGGTTGCGAGTTTTTTGTTGTTAGGGTGTTAGAGTTGATTGTTCTTAGAGGATTTGGGTTCTTTCCTGTTGGGGGTTAGTGTTGTTTGTTTTTAGGGGATAAGTGTTGGTTGTTGTTAGGGGGTGAGTTTTTTTTGTTTTTACTGGGTTAGTGCTGTTGGTGGTTAGGGGGTTAGTGTTGTTGGTTGTTTAGGGGTTAAGGTTGTTTGTTGTTAGGACGTTAGGGTTGTTTCTTGTTATAGGGTTAGGTTAGTTTCTTGTTAGGGGTTTAGTGTTGTTTGTTGTTAGGGGGTTAGTGTTTGTTGTTAGGGGTTTAGTGTTTTTTCTTGTTGGGGTTTAGTGGGTTTTTTTGTTAGGGTGTTAGTGTTGTTTGTTGTTAGGGGTTTAGGGTTGTTTGTTGTTAGGGGTTTAAGGTTGTTTGTTGTTAGGAGGTTAGGGTTGTTTGTTGTTACGGGGTTAGGTTAGTTTATTGTTAGGGGTTTAGTGTTGTTTGTTCTTAGGGGGTTAGTGTTTGTTGTTAGGGGTTTAGGGTTGTTTCTTGTTGGGTTTAGTGGTTTTTGTTGTTAGGGTGTTAGTGTTGTTTGTGGTTAGGGGGTTAGTGTTGTTGTTTGTTAGGGGGTTAGGGTTGTTTGTTGTTAGAAGGTTAGGGTGGTTTGTTGTTAGGGGTTTAGTGTTGTTTGTTGTTAGGGGGTTAGTGTTTGTTGTTAGGGGTTTAGTGTTGTTTCTTGTTGGGGTTTAGTGGTTTTTTTTGTTAGGGTGTTAGTGTTGATTGTTGTTAGGGGTTTAGGGTTGTTTGTTGTTAGGGGGTTAGTGTTTGTTGTTAGGGGTTTAGGGTTGTTTCTTGTTGGGGTTTAGTAGTTTTTGTTGTTAGGGTGTTAGTGTTGTTTGTGGTTAGGGGGTTAGTGTTGTTGTTTGTTAGGGGGTTAGGGTTGTTTCTTGTTAGGAGGTTAGGGTTGTTTGTTGTTACAGGGTTAGGTTAGTTTCTTGTTAGGGGTTTAGTGTTGTTTATTGTTAGGGGGTTAGTGTTTGTTGTTAGGGGGTTAGTGCTGTTGCTTGTTACGGGGTTAGGGTTGTTTGTTGTTAGGAGGTTAGGGTTGTTTGTTGTTACGGGGTTAGGTTAGTTTCTTGTTACGGGTTTAGTGTTGTTTGTTGTTAGGGGGTTAGTGTTTGTTATTAGCGGTTTAGGGTTGTTTCTTGTTGGGGTTTAGTAGTTTTTCTTGTTAGGGTGTTAGTGTTGTTTGTGGTTAGGGTGTTAGTGTTGTTTGTGGTTAGGGGGTTAGTGTTGTTTGTTCTTACGGGGTTAGTGTTGTTTGTGGTTAGGGTGTTAGTCTTGTTTGTGGTTAGGGGGTGTGCGTTGTTGGTTGTTAGGGGGTTAGGATTGTTTGTTGTTAGGGGTTTAGGATTGTTTGTTGTTAGGCGGTTAAGGTTGTTTGTTGTTAGGAGGTTAAGGTTGTTTGTTGTTACAGGGTTAGTTTAGTTTCTTGTTAGGGGTTTGGTGTTGTTTTTTGTTGGGGGTTAGTGTTTGTTGTTAGGGGTTTAGTGTTGTTTCTTGTTGGGGTTTCGTGGTATTTGTTGTTAGAGTGTTAGTATTGTTTGTTGTTAGGGGTTTAGGGTTGTTTGTTTTTAGGGGTTTAAGGTTGTTTGTTGTTAGGAGGTTAGGGTTGTTTGTTGTTACGGGGTTAGGTTAGTTTCTTGTTAGGGGTTTAAGGTTGTTTGTTGTTAGGGGATTAGTGTTTGTTGTTAGGGGTTTAGTGTTGTTTCTTGTTGGGGTTTAGTAGTTTTTGCTGTTAGGGTGTTAGTGTTTTTTGTTGTTAGGGGTTTAGGGTTGTTTGTTGTTAGGGGGTTAAGGTTGTTTGTTGTTAGGAGGTTAGGGTTGTTTGTTGTAACGGGGTTAGGTAAGTTTCTTGTTAGGGGTTTAGTGTTGTTTGTTGTTAGGGGGTTAGTGTTTGTTGTTAGGGGTTTAGGGTTGTTTCTTGTTGGGGTTTAGTAGTTTTTGTTAGGGTGTTAGTGTTGTTTGTGGTTAGGGGGTTAGTGTTGTTGTTTGTTAGGGGGTTAGGGTTATTTGTTGTTAGGAGGTTAGGGTTGTTTGTTGTTACAGGGTTAGGTTAGTTTCTTGTTAGGGGTTTAGTGTTGTTTGTTGTTAGGGGGTTAGTGTTTGTTGTTAGGGGTTTAGTGTTGTTTCTTGTTGGGGTTTAGTGTTTTTTGTTGTTAGTGTGTTAGTGTTGTTTGTTGTTAGGGGTTTAGAGTTGTTTGTTGTTAGGGGTTTAAGGTTGTTTGTTGTTAGGAGGTTAGGGTTGTTTGTTGTTACGGGGTTAGGTTAGTTTCTTGATAGGGGATTAGTGTTGTTTGTTGTTAGGGGGTTAGTGTTTGTTGTTAAGGGTTTAGGGTTGTTTCTTGTTGGGGTTTAGTAGTTTTTGTTGTTAGGGTGTTAGTGTTTGTTGTTAGGGGGTTAGTGTTGTTTGTTCTTACGGGGTTAGTGTTGTTTGTGGTTAGGGTGTTAGTGTTGTTTGTGGTTAGGGGGTTAGTGTTGTTTGTTCTTACGGGGTTAGTGTTGTTTGTGGTTAGGGTGTTAGTGTTGTTTGTGGTTAGGGGGTGTGCGTTGTTGGTTGTTAGGGGGTTAGGGTTATTTGTTGTTAGGAGGTTAGGGTTGTTTGTTGTTACAGGGTTAGGTTAGTTTCTTGTTAGGGGTTTAGTGTTGTTTGTTGTTAGGGGGTTAGTGTTTGTTGTTAGGGGTTTAGTGTTGTTTCTTGTTGGGGTTTAGTGTTTTTTGTTGTTAGTGTGTTAGTGTTGTTTGTTGTTAGGGGTTTAGGGTTGTTTGTTGTTAGGGGTTTAAGGTTGTTTGTTGTTAGGAGGTTAGGGTTGTTTGTTGTTACGGGGTTAGGTTAGTTTCTTGTTAGGGGATTAGTGTTGTTTGTTGTTAGGGGGTTAGTGTTTGTTGTTAGGGGTTTAGGGTTGTTTCTTGTTGGGGTTTAGTAGTTTTTGTTGTTAGGGTGTTAGTGTTGTTTGTTGTTAGGGGGTTAGTGTTGTTTGTTCTTACGGGGTTAGTGTTGTTTGTGGTTAGGGTGTTAGTGTTGTTTGTGGTTAGGGGGTTAGTGTTGTTTGTTCTTACGGGGTTAGTGTTGTTTGTGGTTAGGGTGTTAGTGTTGTTTGTGGTTAGGGTGTTAGTGTTGTTGTTTGTTAGGGGGATAAGGTTGTTTTTTGTTAGGAGGTTAGGGTTGTTTGTTGTTTCAGGGTTAGGTTAGTTTCTTGTTAGGGGTTTAGTGTTGTTTGTTGTTAGGGGGTTAGTGTTTGTTGTTAGGGGTTTAGAGTTGTTTCTTGTTGGGGTTTAGTGGTTTTTGTTGTTAGGGTGTTAGTGTTGTTTGTTGTTAGGGGTTTAGGGTTGTTTGTTGTTAGGGGTTTAGGGTTGTTTGTTGTTAGGGGTTTAAGGTTGTTTGTTGTTAGGAGGTTAGGGTTGTTTGTTGTTACGGGGTTAGGTTAGTTTCTTGTTAGGGGTTTAGTGTTGTTTGCTGTTAGGGGGTTAGTGTT
Organism: Loxodonta africana; assembly: GCF_030014295.1. Lineage (NCBI taxonomy): Eukaryota > Metazoa > Chordata > Mammalia > Proboscidea > Elephantidae > Loxodonta > Loxodonta africana. The sequence continues at coordinate 51,036 of NW_026974878.1, read as the reverse complement.
TGTTGTTAGGGGTTTAGGGTTGTTTCTTGTTGGGGTTTAGTAGTTTTTGTTGTTAGGGTTTTAGTGTTGTTTGTGGTTAGGGGGTTAGTGTTGTTTGTTCTTACGGGGTTAGTGTTGTTTGTGGTTAGGGTGTTAGTGTTGTTTGTGGTTAGGGGGTGAGAGTTGTTGGTTGTTAGGGGGTTAGGATTGTTTGTTGTTAGGGGTTTAGGGTTGTTTCTTGTTAGGGGGTTAAGGTTGTTTGTTGTTAGGAGGTTAGGGCTGTTTGTTGTTACAGGGTTAGGTTAGTTTCTTGTTAGGGGTTTAGTGTTGTTTGTTGTTAGGGGGTTAGTGTTTGTTGTTAGGGGTTTAGGGTTATTTCTTGTTGGGGTTAAGTGGTTTTTGTTGTTAGGGTGTTAGTGTTGTTTGTTGTTAGGGGTTTAGGGTTGTTTGTTGTTAGGGGTTTAAGGTTGTTGTTAGGAGGTTAGGGTTGTTTGTTGTTACGGGGTTAGGTTAGTTTCTTGTTAGGGGTTTAGTGTTGTTTGTTGTTAGGGCGTTAGTGTTTTTTGTTAGGGGTTTAGGGTTGTTTCTTGTTGGGGTTTAGTAGTTTTTGTTGTTAGAGTGTTAGTGTTGTTTGTTGTTAGGGGGTTAGAGTTGTTTGTTCTTACGGGGTTAGTGTTGTTTGTAGTTAGGGTGTTAGTGTTGTTTGTGGTTAGGGGGTGTGCGTTGTTGGTTGTTAGGGGGTTAGGATTTTTTGTTGTTAGGGGTTTAGGGTTGTTTGTTATTAGGGGGTTAAGGTTGTTTGTTGTTAGGAGGTTAGGGTTGTTTGTTGTTACAGGGTTAGGTTAGTTTCTTGTTAGGGGTTTAGTGTTGTTTGTTGTTTGGAGGTTAGTGTTTGTTGTTAGGGGTTTAGTGTTGTTTCTTGTTGGGGTTTAGTGGTTTTTGTTGTTAGGGTGTTAGTGTTTGTTGTTAGGGGTTTAGGGTTGTTTGTTGTTAGGGGTTTAAGGTTGTTTGTTGTTAGGAGGTTAGGGTTGTTTGTTGTTACGGGGTTAGGTTAGTTTCTTGTTAGGGGTTTAGTGTTGTTTGTTGTTAGGGGGTTAGTGTTTGTTGTTAGGGGTTTAGGGTTGTTTCTTGTTGGGGTTTAGTAGTTTTAGTTGTTAGGGTGTTAGTGTTGTTTGTGGTTAGGGGCTTAGTGTTGTTTGTTAGGGGGTTAGGGTTTGTTGTTAGGAGGTTAGGGTTGTTTGTTGTTACAGGGTTAGGTTAGTTTCTTGTTAGGGGTTTAGTGTTGTTTGTTGTTAGGGGGTTAGTGTTTGTTGTTAGGGGTTTAGTGTTGTTTCTTGTTGGGGTTTAGTGTTTTTTGTTGTTAGTGTGTTAGTGTTGTTTGTTGTTAGGGGTTTAGCGTTGTTTGTTGTTAGGGTTTTAAGGTTGTTTGTTGTTAGGAGGTTAGGGTTGTTTGTTGTTACGGGGTTAGGTTAGTTTCTTGTTAGGGGTTTAGTGTTGTTTGTTGTTAGGGGGTTAGTGTTTGTTGTTAGGGGTTTAGCGTTGTTTCTTGTTGGGGTTTAGTAGTTTTTGTTGTTAGGGTGTTAGTGTTGTTTGTTGTTAGGGGGTTAGTGTTGTTTGTTGTTAGGTGTTTAGGGTTGTTTCTTGTTGGGGTTTAGTGGGTTTTGTTGTTAGGGTGTTAGTGTTTTTGCTAAGGGGTTAGTGCTGTTGGTTCTTAGGTGGTAAGGGTTGTTTGTTGTTAGGAGTTTAGGGTTGTTTGTTGTTAGTGGGTTAGTGTTGCTTGTTGTTAGGGGTTGCGAGTTTTTTGTTGTTAGGGTGTTAGAGTTGTTTGTTCTTAGAGGATTTGGGTTCTTTCCAGTTGGGGGTTAGTGTTGTTTGTTTTTAGGGGATAAGTGTTGGTTGTTGTTAGGGGGTTAGTTTTTTTTGTTTTTACTGGGTTAGTGCTGTTGGTGGTTAGGGGGTTAGTGTTGTTGGTTGTTTAGGGGTTAAGGTTGTTTGTTGTTAGGACGTTAGGGTTGTTTCTTGTTATAGGGTTAGGTTAGTTTCTTGTTAGGGGTTTAGTGTTGTTTGTTGTTAGGGGGTTAGTGTTTGTTGTTAGGGGTTTAGTGTTTTTTCTTGTTGGGGTTTAGTGGGTTTTTTTGTTAGGGTGTTAGTGTTGTTTGTTGTTAGGGGTTTAGGGTTGTTTGTTGTTAGGGGTTTAAGGTTGTTTGTTGTTAGGAGGTTAGGGTTGTTTGTTGTTACGGGGTTAGGTTAGTTTATTGTTAGGGGTTTAGTGTTGTTTGTTCTTAGGGGGTTAGTGTTTGTTGTTAGGGGTTTAGGGTTGTTTCTTGTTGGGTTTAGTGGTTTTTGTTGTTAGGGTGTTAGTGTTGTTTGTGGTTAGGGGGTTAGTGTTTTTGTTTGTTAGGGGGTTAGGGTTGTTTGTTGTTAGAAGGTTAGAGTGGTTTGCTGTTAGGGGTTTAGTGTTGTTTGTTGTTAGGGGGTTAGTGTTTGTTGTTAGGGGTTTAGTGTTGTTTCTTGTTGGGGTTTAGTGGTTTTTTTTGTTAGGGTGTTAGTTTTGATTGTTGTTAGGGGTTTAGGGTTGTTTGTTGTTAGGGGGTTAGTGTTTGTTGTTAGGGGTTTAGGGTTGTTTCTTGTTGGGGTTTAGTAGTTTTTGTTGTTAGGGTGTTAGTGTTGCTTGTGGTTAGGGGGTTAGTGTTGTTGTTTGTTAGGGAGTTAGGGTTGTTTCTTGTTAGGAGGTTAGGGTTGTTTGTTGTTACAGGGTTAGGTTAGTTTCTTGTTAGGGGTTTAGTGTTGTTTATTGTTAGGGGGTTAGTGTTTGTTGTTAGGGGGTTAGTGCTGTTGCTTGTTACGGGGTTAGGGTTGTTTGTTGTTAGGAGGTTAGGGTTGTTTGTTGTTACGGGGTTAGGTTAGTTTCTTGTTACGGGTTTAGTGTTGTTTGTTGTTAGGGGGTTAGTGTTTGTTATTAGGGGTTTAGGGTTGTTTCTTGTTGGGGTTTAGTAGTTTTTCTTGTTAGGGTGTTAGTGTTGTTTGTGGTTAGGGTGTTAGTGTTGTTTGTGGTTAGGGGGTTAGTGTTGTTTGTTCTTACGGGGTTAGTGTTGTTTGTGGTTAGGGTGTTAGTCTTGTTTGTGGTTAGGGGGTGTGCGTTGTTGGTTGTTAGGGGGTTAGGATTGTTTGTTGTTAGGGGTTTAGGATTGTTTCTTGTTAGGCGGTTAAGGTTGTTTGTTGTTAGGAGGTTAAGGTTGTTTGTTGTTACAGGGTTAGTTTAGTTTCTTGTTAGGGGTTTGGTGTTGTTTTTTGTTAGGGGGTTAGTGTTTGTTGTTAGGGGTCTAGTGTTGTTTCTTGTTGGGGTTTCGTGGTATTTGTTGTTAGAGTGTTAGTATTGTTTGTTGTTAGGGGTTTAGGGTTGTTTGTTTTTAGGGGTTTAAGGTTGTTTGTTGTTAGGAGGTTAGGGTTGTTTGTTGTTACGGGGTTAGGTTAGTTTCTTGTTAGGGGTTTAGTGTTGTTTGTTGTTAGGGGCTTAGTGTTTGTTGTTAGGGGTTTAGTGTTGTTTCTTGTTGGGGTTTAGTAGTTTTTGTTGTTAGGGTGTTAGTGTTGTTTGTTGTTGGGGTTTAGGGTTGTTTGTTGTTAGGGGTTTAAGGTTGTTGTTAGGAGGTTAGGGTTGTTTGTTGTTACAGGGTTAGGTTAGTTTCTTGTTAGGGGTTTAGTGTTGTTTGTTGTTAGGGGGTTAGTGTTTGTTGTTAGGGGTTTAGGGTTGTTTCTTGTTGGTGTGTAGTAGTTTTTGTTGTTAGGGTGTTGGTGTTGTTTGTTTTTAGGGGGTTAGTGTTGTTTGTATTTAGGGGTTTAGGGTTGTTTCTTGTTGGGCTTTAGTGGTTTTTGTTGTTAGGGTGTTAGTGTTGTTTGTTGTTAGGGGGTTAGTGTTGTTTGTTCTTACGGGGTTAGTGTTGTTTGTGGTTAGGGTGTTAGTGCTGTTTGTGTTTAGGGGGTGAGCGTTGTTGGTTGTTAGGGGTTAGGATTGTTTGTTGTTAGGGATTTAGGGTTGTTTGCTGTTAGGGGGTTAGGGTTGTTAGTTGTTAGGGGATTAGTGTATGTAGTTAGGGGTTTAGTGTTGTTTCTTGTTGGGGTTTAGTAGTTTTTGTTGTTAGGGTGTTAGTGTTGTTTGTGGTTAGGGGGTTAGTGTTGTTTGTTGTTAGGGGTTTAGGGTTTTTTGTTGTTAGGGGGTTTGGGTTGTTTGTTGTTAGGGGTTTAGAGTAGTTTATTTTTAGGGGGTTAGCGTTGTTTGTTGTTAGGTTGTTAGGATTGTTGTTAGGGGGTTAGTGGTGTTTGTTGTTAGGGGGATAGTGTTTTTTGTTGTTAGGGGGTTAGGGTTGTTTCTTGTTAGGGGGTTAGTGTTTGTTGTTAGGGGTTTAGTGTTGTTTGTTGTTAGGGGGTTAGTGTTTGTTGTTAGGGGTTTAGGGTTGTTTCTTGTTGGGGTTTAGTAGTTTTTGTTGTTAGGGTGTTAGTGTTGTTTGTGGTTAGGGGGTTAGTGTTGGTGTTTGTTAGGGGGTTAGGGTTGTTTGTTTTTAGGAGGTTAGGGTTGTTTGTTGTTACAGGGTTAGGTTAGTTTCTTGTTAGGGGTTTAGTGTTGTTTGTTGTTAGGGGGTTAGTCTTTGTTGTTAGGGGTTTAGGGTTGTTTATTGTTGGGGTTTAGTGGTTTTTGTTGTTAGGGTGTTAGTGTTGTTTGTTGTTAGGGGGTTAGTGTTGTTTGTGGTTAGGGTGTTAGTGTTGTTTCTGGTTAGGGGGTGAGCGTTGTTGGTTGTTAGGGGGTTAGGATTGTTTGTTGTTAGGGGTTTAGAGTTGTTTGTTGTTAGGGGGTTAAGGTTGTTTGTTGTTAGGAGGTTAGGGCTGTTTGTTGTTACAGGGTTAGGTTAGTTTCTTGTTACGGGTTTGGTGTTGTTTGTTGTTAGGGGGTTAGTGTTTGTTGTTAGGGGTTTAGTGTTGTTTCTTGTTGGGGTTTAGTGGTTTTTGTTGTTAGGGTGTTAGTGTTGTTTGTTGTTAGGGGTTTATGGTTGTTTGTTGTTAGGGGGTTAGTGTTTGTTGTTAGGGCTTTAGGGTTGTTTCTTGTTGTTTTTTAGTAGTTTTTTTTGTTAGGGTGTTAGTGTTGTTTGTGGTTAGGGGGTTAGTGTTGTTGTTTGTTAGGGGGTTAGGGTTGTTTGTTGTTACAAGGTTAGGGTTGTTTGTTGTTAGGGGTTTAGGGTTGTTTGTAGTTAGGAGGTTAGGGTTGTTTGTTGTTACGGAGTTATGTTAGTTTCTTGTTAGGGGTTTAGTGTTGTTTGTTGTTAGGGGGTTAGTGTTTGTTGTTAGCTGTTTAGGGTTTGTTCTTGTTGGGGTTTAGTAGTTTTTGTTGTTAGGGTGTTAGTGTTGTTTGTTGTTAGGGGGTTAGTGTTGTTTGTTCTTACGGGGTTAGTGTTGTTTGTGGTTAGGGTGTTAGTGTTGTTTGTGGTTAGGGGGTGTGCGTTGTTGGTTGTTAGGGGGTTAGGATTGTTTGTTGTTAGGGGTTTAGGGTTGTTTGTTGTTAGGGGGTTAAGGTTGTTTGTTGTTAGGAGGTTACGGTTGTTTGTTGTAACGGGGTTAGGTAAGTTTCTTGTTAGGGGTTTAGTGTTGTTTGTTGTTAGGGGGTTAGTGTTTGTTGTTAGGGGTTTAGGGTTGTTTCTTGTTGGGGTTTAGTAGTTTTTGTTAGGGTGTTAGTGTTGTTTGTGGTTAGGGGGTTAGTGTTGTTGTTTGTTAGGGGGTTAGGGTTATTTGTTGTTAGGAGGTTAGGGTTGTTTGTTGTTACAGGGTTAGGTTAGTTTCTTGTTAGGGGTTTAGTGTTGTTTGTTGTTAGGGGGTTAGTGTTTGTTGTTAGGGGTTTAGTGTTGTTTCTTGTTGGGGTTTAGTGTTTTTTGTTGTTAGTGTGTTAGTGTTGTTTGTTGTTAGGGGTTTAGGGTTGTTTGTTGTTAGGGGTTTAAGGTTGCTTGTTGTTAGGAGGTTAGGGTTGTTTGTTGTTACGGGGTTAGGTTAGTTTCTTGTTAGGGGATTAGTGTTGTTTGTTGTTAGGGGGTTAGTGTTTGTTGTTAAGGGTTTAGGGTTGTTTCTTGTTGGGGTTTAGTAGTTTTTGTTGTTAGGGTGTTAGTGTTGTTTGTTGTTAGGGGGTTAGTGTTGTTTGTTCTTACGGGGTTAGTGTTGTTTGTGGTTAGGGTGTTAGTGTTGTTTGTGGTTAGGGGGTTAGTGTTGTTTGTTCTTACGGGGTTAGTGTTGTTTGTGGTTAGGGTGTTAGTGTTGTTTGTGGTTAGGGGGTGTGCGTTGTTGGTTGTTAGGGGGTTAGGGTTATTTGTTGTTAGGAGGTTAGGGTTGTTTGTTGTTACAGGGTTAGGTTAGTTTCTTGTTAGGGGTTTAGTGTTGTTTGTTGTTAGGGGGTTAGTGTTTGTTGTTAGGGGTTTAGTGTTGTTTCTTGTTGGGGTTTAGTGTTTTTTGTTGTTAGTGTGTTAGTGTTGTTTGTTGTTAGGGGTTTAGGGTTGTTTGTTGTTAGGGGTTTAAGGTTGTTTGTTGTTAGGAGGTTAGGGTTGTTTGTTGTTACGGGGTTAGGTTAGTTTCTTGTTAGGGGATTAGTGTTGTTTGTTGTTAGGGGGTTAGTGTTTGTTGTTAGGGGTTTAGGGTTGTTTCTTGTTGGGGTTTAGTAGTTTTTGTTGTTAGGGTGTTAGTGTTGTTTGTTGTTAGGGGGTTAGTTTTGTTTGTTCTTACGGGGTTAGTGTTGTTTGTGGTTAGGGTGTTAGTGTTGTTTGTGGTTAGGGGGTTAATGTTGTTTGTTCTTACGGGGTTAGTGTTGTTTGTGGTTAGGGTGTTAGTGTTGTTTGTGGTTAGGGTGTTAGTGTTGTTGTTTGTTAGGGGGATAAGGTTGTTTTTTGTTAGGAGGTTAGGGTTGTTTGTTGTTTCAGGGTTAGGTTAGTTTCTTGTTAGGGGTTTAGTGTTGTTTGTTGTTAGGGGGTTAGTGTTTGTTGTTAGGGGTTTAGAGTTGTTTCTTGTTGGGGTTTAGTGGTTTTTTTTGTTAGGGTGTTAGTGTTGTTTGTTGTTAGGGGTTTAGGGTTGTTTGTTGTTAGGGGTTTAGGGTTGTTTGTTGTTAGGGGTTTAAGGTTGTTTGTTGTTAGGAGGTTAGGGTTGTTTGTTGTTACGGGGTTAGGTTAGTTTCTTGTTAGGGGTTTAGTGTTATTTGCTGTTAGGGGGTTAGTGTTGGTTGTTAGGGGTTTAGGGTTGTTTCTTGTTGGGGTTTACTAGTTTTTGTTGTTAGGGTGTTAGTGTTGTTTGTGGTTAGAGTGTTAGTGTTGTTTGTTCTTACGGGGTTAGTGTTGTTTGTGGTTAGGGTGTTAGTGTTGTTTGTGGTTAGGGGGTGAGAGTTGTTGGTTGTTAGGGGGTTAGGATTGTTTGTTGTTAGGGGTTTAGGGTTGTTTGTTGTTAGGGGGTTAATGTTGTTTGTTGTTAGGAGGTTAGGGCTGTTTCTTGTTACAGGGTTAGGTTAGTTTCTTGTTAGGGGTTTAGTGTTGTTTGTTGTTAGGGGGTTAGTGTTTGTTGTTAGGGGTTTAGGGTTGTTTCTTCTTGGGGTTTAGTAGTTTTTGTTGTTAGGGTGTTAGTGTTATTTGTTGTTAGGGGTTTAGGGTTGTTTGTTGTTAGGGGTTTAAGGTTGTTGTTAGGAGGTTAGGGTTGTTTGTTGTTACGGGGTTAGGTTAGTTTCTTGTTAGGGGTTTAGTGTTGTTTGTTGTTAGGGCGTTAGTGTTTTTTGTTAGGGGTTTAGGGTTGTTTCTTGTTGGGGTTTAGTAGTTTTTGTTGTTAGCGTGTTAGTGTTGTTTGTTGTTAGGGGGTTAGAGTTGTTTGTTCTTACGGGGTTAGTGTTGTTTGTAGTTAGGGTGTTAGTGTTGTTTGTGGTTAGGGGGTGTGCGTTGTTGGTTGTTAGGGGGTTAGGATTGTTTGTTGTTAGGGGTTTAGGGTTGTTTGTTGTTAGGGGGTTAAGGTTGTTTGTTGTTAGGAGGTTAGGGTTGTTTGTTGTTACAGGGTTAGGTTAGTTTCTTGTTAGGGGTTTAGTGTTGTTTGTTGTTAGGAGGTTAGTGTTTGTTGTTAGGGGTTTAGTGTTGTTTCTTCTTGGGGTTTAGTGGTTTTTGTTGTTAGGGTGTTAGTGTTTGTTGTTAGGGGTTTAGGGTTGTTTGTTGTTAGGGGTTTAAGGTTGTTTGTTGTTAGGAGGTTAGGGTTGTTTGTTGTTACGGGGTTAGGTTAGTTTCTTGTTAGGGGTTTAGTGTTGTTTGTTGTTAGGGGGTTAGTGTTTGTTGTTAGGGGTTTAGGGTTGTTTCTTGTTGGGGTTTAGTAGTTTTAGTTGTTAGGGTGTTAGTGTTGTTTGTGGTTAGGGGCTTAGTGTTGTTGTTTGTTAGGGGGTTAGGGTTTGTTGTTAGGAGGTTAGGGTTGTTTGTTGTTACAGGGTTAGGTTAGTTTCTTGTTAGGGGTTTAGTGTTGTTTGTTGTTAGGGGGTTAGTGTTTGTTGTTAGGGGTTTAGTGTTGTTTCTTGTTGGGGTTTAGTGTTTTTTGTTGTTAGTGTGTTAGTGTTGTTTGTTGTTAGGGGTTTAGGGTTGTTTGTTGTTAGGGTTTTAAGGTTGTTTGTTGTTAGGAGGTTAGGGGTGTTTGTTGTTACGGGGTTAGGTTAGTTTCTTGTTAGGGGTTTAGTGTTGTTTGTTGTTAGGGGGTTAGTGTTTGTTGTTAGGGGTTTAGCGTTGTTTCTTGTTGGGGTTTAGTAGTTTTTGTTGTTAGGGTGTTAGTGTTGTTTGTTGTTAGGGGGTTAGTGTTGTTTGTTCTTACGGGGTTAGTGTTGTTTGTGGTTAGGGGGTGTGCGTTGTTGGTTGTTAGGAGGTTAGGATGGTTTGTTGTCAGGGGTTTAGAGTTGTTTGTTGTTAGGGGTTTAAGGTTGTTTGTTGTTAGGAGGTTAGGGTTGTTTGTTGTTACGGGGTTAGGTTAGTTTCTTGTTAGGGGTTTAGTGTTGTTGGCTGTTAGAGGGTTAGTGTTTGTTCTTAGGGGTTTAGGGTTGTTTCTTGTTGGGGTTTAGTAGTTTTTGTTTTTAGGGTGTTAGTGTTGTTTGTGGTTAGGAGGTTAGTGTTGTTTGTTCTTACGTTGTTAGTGTTGTTTGTGGTTAGGGTGTTAGTGTTGTTTGTGGTTAGAAGGTGAGAGTTGTTGGTTGTTAGGGGGTTAGGATTGTTTGTTGTTAGGGGTTTAGGGTTGTTTGTTGTTAGGGGGTTAAGGATGTTTGTTGTTAGGATGTTAGGGTTGTTTGTTGTTACAGGGTTAGGTTAGTTTCTTGTTAGGGGTTTAGTGTTGTTTGTTGCTAGGAGGTTAGTGTTTGTTGTTACGGGTTTAGTGTTGTTTCTTGTTGGGGTTTAGTGGTTTTTATTGTTAGGGTGTTAGTGTTGTTTGTTGTTAGGGGTTTAGGGTTGTTTGTTGTTAGGGGGTTAGTGTTTGTTGTTACGGGTTTAAGGTTGTTTCTTGTTGGAGTTTAGTCGTTTTTGTTGTTAGGGTGTTAGTGTTGTTTGTGGTTAGGGGGTTAGTGTTGTTGTTTGTTAGGGGGTTAGGATTGTTTTTTGTTAGAAGGTTAGGGTTGTTTGTTGTTAGGGGTTTAGGGTTGTTTGTTGTTAGGTGGTTAGGGTTGTTTGTTGTTACGGGGTTAGGTTAGTTTCTTGTTAGGGGTTTAGGGTTTTTTGTTGTTAGGGGGTTAGTGTTTGTTGTTACGGGTTTAGGGTTGTTTCTTGTTGGGGTATAGTAGTTTTTGTTGTTAGGGTGCTAGTGTTGTTTGTGGTTAGGGGGTTCGTGTTGTTTGTTCTTACGGGGTTAGTGTTGCTTGTGGTTAGGGTGTTAGTGTTGTTTGTGCTTAGGGGGTGAGAGTTGTTGGTTGTGAAGTGGTTAGGATTGTTTGTTGTTAGGGGTTTAGGGTTGTTTGTTGTTAGGGGGTTAAGGTGGATTGTTGTTAGGAGGTTAGGGCTGTTTGTTGTTACAGGGTTAGGTTAGTTTCTTGTTAGGGGTTTAGTGTTGTTTGTTGTTAGGGGGTTAGTGTTTGTTGTTAGGGGTTTAGTGTTGTTTCCTGTTGGGGTTTAGTGTTTTTTGCTGTTAGGGTGTTAGTGTTGTTTGTTGTTAGGGGTTTAGGGTTGTTTGTTGTTAGGGGTTTAAGGTTGTTTCTTGTTAGGAGGTTAGGGTTGTTTGTTTTTACGGGGTTAGGTTAGTTTCTTGTTAGGGGTTTAGTGTTGTTTGCTGTTAGGGAGTTAGTGTTTGTTGTTAGGGGTTTAGGATTGTTTCTTGTTGGGGTTTAGTAGTTTTTGTTGTTAGGGTGTTAGTGTTGTTTGTGGTTAAGGGGTTAGTGTTGTTGTTTGTTAGGGGGTTAGTGTTGTTTGTTGTTAGGAGGTTAGGGTTGTTTGTTGTTATGGGGTTAGGTTAGTTTCTTGTTAGGGGTTTAGTGTTGTTTGTTGTTAGGGGGTTAGTGTTTGTTGTTAGGGGTTTAGTGTTGTTTCTTGTTGGGGTTTAGTGTTTTTTGTTGTTAGTGTGTTAGTGTTGTTTGTTGTTAGGGGTTTAGGGTTGTTTGTTGTTAGGGTTTTAAGGTTGTTTGTTGTTAGGAGTTTAGGGTTGTTTGTTGTTACGGGGTTAGGTTAGTTTCTTGTTAGGGGTTAAGTGTTGTTTGTTGTTAGGGGGTTAGTGTTTGTTGTTAGGGCTTTAGGGTTGTTTCTTGTTGTTTTTTAGTAGTTTTTGTTGTTAGGGTGTTAGTGTTGTTTGTGGTTAGGGGGTTAGTGTTGTTGTTTGTTAGGGGGTTAGGGTTGTTTGTTGTTAGGAGGTTAGGTTTGTTTGTTTTTACAGGGTTAGGTTAGTTTCTTGTTAGGGTTTTAGTGATGTTTGTTGTTAGGGGGTTAGTGTTTGTTGTTAGGGGTTTAGTGTTGTTTCTTGTTGGGGTTTAGTGGTTTTTGTTGTTAGGGTGTTAGTGTTGTTTGTGGTTGGGGGTTAGTGTTGTTTGTTCTTACGGGGTTAGTGTTGTTTGTGGTTAGGGTGTTAGTGTTGTTTGTGGTTAGGGGGTGAGAGTTGTTGGTTGTTAGGGGGTTAGGATTGTTTGTTGTTAGGGGTTTAGGGTTGTTTGTTGTTAGGGGGTTAAGGTGGTTTGTTGTTAGGAGGTTAGGGTTGTTTGTTGTTACAGGGTTAGGTTAGTTTCTTGTTAGGGGTTTAGTGTTGTTTGTTGTTAGGGGGTTAGTGTTTGTTGTTAGGGGTTTAGAGTTGTTTCTTGTTGGGGTTTAGTGGTTTTTGTTGTTATGGTGTTAGTGTTGTTTGTTGTTAGGGGTTTAGTGTTGTTTGTTGTTAGGGGTTAAAGGTTGTTTGCTGTTAGGAGGTTAGGGTTGTTTGTTGTTATGGGGTTAGGTTAGTTTCTTGTTAGGGGTTTAGTGTTGTTTGTTGTTAGGGGGTTAGTGTTTGTTGTTAGGGCTTTAGGGTTGTTTCTTGTTGTTTTTTAGTAGTTTTTGTTGTTAGGGTGTTAGTGTTGTTTGTGGTTAGGGGGTTAGTGTTGTTGTTTGTTAGGGGGTTAGGGTTGTTTGTTGTTAGGAGGTTAGGTTTGTTTGTTTTTACAGGGTTAGGTTAGTTTCTTGTTAGGGTTTTAGTGATGTTTGTTGTTAGGGGGTTAGTGTTTGTTGTTAGGGGTTTAGTGTTGTTTCTTGTTGGGGTTTAGTGGTTTTGTTGTTAGGGTGTTAGTGTTGTTTGTTGTTAGGGGTTTAGGGTTGTTTGTTGTTAGGGGTTTAAGGTTGTTTGTTGTTAGGAGGTTAGGGTTGTTTGTTGTTACGGGGTTAGGTTAGTTTCTTGTTAGGGGTTTAGTGTTGTTGGCTGTTAGGGGGTTAGTGTTTGTTGCTAGGGGTTTAGGGTTGTTTCTTGTTGGGGTTTAGTAGTTTTTGTTGTTAGGGTGTTAGTGTTCTTTGTGGTTAGGGGGTTATTGTTGTTTGTTCTTACGGGGTTAGTGTTGTTTGTGGTTAGGGTGTTAGTGTTGTTTGTGGTTAGGGGGTGAGAGTTGTTGGTTGTTAGGGGGTTAGGATTGTTTGTTGTTAGGGGTTTAGGATTGTTTGTTGTTAGGGGGTTAAGGTTGTTTGTTGTTAGGAGGTCAGGGCTGTTTGTTGTTACAGGGTTAGGTTAGTTTCTTGTTAGGGGTTTAGTGTTGTTTGTTGTTAGGGGGTTAGTGTTTGTTGTTAGGGGTTTAGTGTTGTTTCTTGTTGGGGTTTAGTGGTTTTTGTTGTTAGGGTGTTAGTGTTGTTTGTTGTTAGGGGTTTAGTGTTGTTTGTTGTTAGGGGTTTAAGGTTGTTGTTAGGAGGTTAGGGTTGTTTGTTGTTACGTGGTTAGGTTAGTTTCTTGTTAGGGGTTTAGTGTTGTTTGTTGTTAGGGGGTTAGTGTTTGTTGTTAGGGGTTTAGGGTTGTTTCTTGTTGGGGTTTAGTAGTTTTTGTTGTTAGGGTGTTAGTGTTGTTTGTTGCTAGGGGGTTAGTGTTGTTTGTTCTTACGGGGTTAGTGTTGTTTGTGGTTAGGGTGTTAGTGTTGTTTGTGGTTAGGGGGTGAGAGTTGTTGGTTGTTAGGGGGTTAGGATAGTTTGTTGTTAGGGGTTTAGGGTTGTTTGTTGTTAGGGGGTTAAGGTGGTTTGTTGTTAGGAGGTTAGGGCTGTTTGTTGTTACGGGGTTAGGTTAGTTTCTTTTTAGGGGTTTAGTGTTGTTTGTTGTTAGGGGGTTAGTGTTTGTTGTTAGGGGTTTAGTGTTGTTTCTTGTTGGGGTTTAGTGGTTTTTGTTGTTAGGGTGTTAGTGTTGTTTGTTGTTAGGGGTTTAGGGTTGTTTGTTGTTAGGGGTTTAAGGTTGTTTGTTGTTAGGAGGTTAGGGTTGTTTGTTGTTACGGGGTTAGGTTAGTTTCTTGTTAGGGGGTTTAGTATTGTTTGCTGTTAGGGGGTTAGTGTTTGTTGTTAGGGGTTTAGGGTTGTTTCTTGTTTGGGTTTCGTAGTTTTTGTTGTTAGGGTTTTAGTGTTGTTTGTGGTTAGGGGGTTAGTGTTGTTTGTTCTTACGGGGTTAGTGTTGTTTGTGGTTAGGGTGTTAGTGTTGTTTGTGGTTAGGGGGTGAGAGTTGTTGGTTGTTAGGGGGTTAGGATTGTTTGTTGTTAGGGGTTTAGAGTTGTTTGTTGTTGGGGGTTAAGGTTGTTTGTTGTTAGGAGTTTAGGGCTGTTTGTTGTTACAGGGTTAGGTTAGTTTCTTGTTAGGGGTTTAGTGTTGTTTGTTGTTAGGGGCTTAGTGTTTGTTTTTAGGGGTTTAGTGTTATTTCTTGTTGGGGTTAAGTGGTTTTTGTTGATAGGGTGTTAGTGTTGTTTGTTGTTAGTGGTTTAGGGTTGTTTGTTGTTAGGGGTTTAAGGTTGTTGTTAGGAGGTTAGGGTTGTTTGTTGTTACGGGGTTAGGTTAGTCTCTTGTTAGGGGTTTAGTGTTGTTTGTTGTTAGGGGGTTAGTGTTTTTTGTTAGGGGTTTAGGGTTGTTTCTTGTTGGGGTTTAGTAGTTTTTGTTGTTAGAGTGTTAGTGTTGTTTGTTGTTAGGGGGTTAGAGTTGTTTGTTCTTACGGGGTTAGTCTTGTTTGTGGTTAGGGTGTTAGTGTTGTTTGTGGTTAGGGGGTGTGCGTTGTTGGTTGTTAGGGGGTTAGGATTGTTTGTTGTTAGGGGTTTAGGGTTGTTTGTTGTTAGGGGGTTAAGGTTGTTTGTTGTTAGGAGGTTAGGGTTGTTTGTTGTTACAGGGTTAGGTTAGTTTCTTGATAGGGGTTTAGTGTTGTTTGTTGTTAGGAGGTTAGTGTTTGTTGTTAGGGGTTTAGTGTTGTTTCTTTTTGGGGTTTAGTGGTTTTTGTTGTTAGGGTGTTAGTGTTGTTTGTTGTTAGGGGTTTAGGGTTTTTTGTTGTTAGGGGTTTAAGGTTGTTTGTTGTTAGGAGGTTAGGGTTGTTTGTTGTTACGGGGTTAGGTTAGTTTCTTGTTATGGGTTTAGTGTTGTTTGTTGTTAGGGGGTTAGTGTTTGTTGATAGGGGTTTAGGGTTGTTTCTTGTTGTTGTTTAGTAGTTTTTGTTGTTAGGGTGTTAGTGTTGTTTGTGGTTAGGGGGTTAGTGTTGTTGATTGTTAGGGGGTTAGGGTTGTTTGTTTTTAGAAGGTTAGGGTTGTTTGTTGTTAGGGGTTTAGGGTTGTTTGTTGTTAGGGGGTTAAGGTTGTTTGTTGTTAGGAGGTTAGGGTTGTTTGTTGTTACAGGGTTAGGTTAGTTTCTTGTTAGGGGTTTAGTGTTGTTTGTTGTTAGGGGGTTAGTGTTTGTTGTTAGGAGTTTAGGGTTGCTTCTTGTTGGGGTTTAGTAGTTTTTGTTGTTAGGGTGTTAGTGTTGTTTGTTGTTAGGGGGTTAGTGTTGTTTGTTCTTACGGGGTTAGTGTTGTTTGTGGTTAGGGGGTTAGTGTTGTTGTTTGTTAGGGGGTTAAGGTTGTTTTTTGTTAGGAGGTTAGGGTTGTTTGTTGTTACAGGGTTAGGTTAGTTTCTTGTTAGGGGTTTAGTGTTGTTTGTTGTTAGGGGGTTAGTGTTTGTTTTTAGGGGTTTAGTGTTGTTTCTTGTTGGGGTTTAGTGGTTTTTGTTGTTAGGGTGTTAGTGTTGTTTGTTGTTAGGGGTTTAGGGTTGTTTGTTGTTAGGGGTTTAAGGTTGTTTGTTGTTAGCAGGTTAGGGTTGTTTGTTGTTACGGGGTTAGGTTAGTTTCTTGTTAGGGGTTTAGTGTTGTTTGTTGTTAGGGGGTTAGTGTTTGTTGTTAGGGGTTTAGGGTTGTTTCTTGTTGGGGTTTAGTAGTTTTTGTTGTTAGGGTGTTAGTGTTGTTTGTTGTTAGGGGGTTAGTGTTGTTTGTTCTTACGGGGTTAGTGTTGTTTGTGGTTAGGGTGTTAGTGTTGTTTGTGGTTGGGGGTGTGCGTTGTTGGTTGTTAGAGGGTTAGGATTGTTTGTTGTTAGGGGTTTAGGGTTGTTTGTTGTTAGGG
This sequence comes from Loxodonta africana, assembly GCF_030014295.1. Lineage (NCBI taxonomy): Eukaryota > Metazoa > Chordata > Mammalia > Proboscidea > Elephantidae > Loxodonta > Loxodonta africana. The sequence goes on along the minus strand of NW_026974878.1, from coordinate 36,003 downwards.
GGTTAAGGTTGTTTGTTGTTAGGAGGTTAGGGTTGTTTGTTGTTACAGGGTTAGGTTAGTTTCTTGTTAGGGGTTTAGTGTTGTTTGTTGTTAGGGGGTTAGTGTTTGTTGTTAGGGGTTTAGTGTTGTTTCTTGTTGGGGTTTAGTGGTTTTTGTTGTTAGGGTGTTAGTGTTGTTTGTTGTTAGGGGTTTAGGGTTGTTTGTTGTTAGGGGTTTAAGGTTGTTTGTTGTTAGGAGGTTAGGGTTGTTTGTTGTTACGGGTTTAGGTTGGTTTCTTGTTAGGTTTTTAGTGTTGTTTGTTGTTAGTGGGTTAGTGTTTGTTGTTAGGGGTTTAGGGTTGTTTCTTGTTGGGGTTTAGTAGTTTATGTTGTTAGGGTGTTAGTGTTGTTTGTGGTTAGGGGGTTAGTGTTGTTGTTTGTTTGGGGGTTAGGGTTGTTTGTTGTTAGAAGGTTAGGGTTGTTTCTTGTTAGGGTTTTAGGGTTGTTTGTTGTTAGGAGGTTAGGGTTGTTTGTTGTTACGGAGTTAGGTTAGTTTCTTGTTAGGGGTTTAGTGTTGTTTGTTGTTAGGGGGTTAGTGTTTGTTGTTAGGGGTTTAGGGTTGTTTCTTGTTGGGGTTTAGTAGTTTTTGTTGTTAGGGTGTTAGTGTTGTTTGTTGTTAGGGGGTTAGTGTTGTTTGTTCTTACGGGGTTAGTGTTGTTTGTGGTTAGGGTGTTAGTGTTGTTTGTGGTTAGAGGATGAGCGTTGTTGGTTGTTAGGGGGTTAGCATTGTTTGTTGTTAGGGGTTTAGGTTTGTTTGTTGTTAGGGGGTTAAGGTGGTTTGTTGTTAGGAGGTTAGGGCTGTTTGTTGTTACAGGGTTAGGTTAGTTTCTTGTTAGGGGTTTAGTGTTGTTTGTTTTTAGGGGGTTAGTGTTTGTTGTTAGGGGTTTAGTGTTGTTTCTTGTTGGGGTTTAGTGGTTTTTGTTGTTAGGGTGTTAGTGTTGTTTCTTGTTAGGGGTTTAGGGTTGTTTGTTGTTAGGGGTTTAAGGTTGTTTGCTGTTAGGAGGTTAGGGTTGTTTGTTGTTACGGGGTTAGGTTAGTTTCTTGTTAGGGGTTTAGTGTTGTTTGTTGTTAGGGGGTTAGTGTTTGTTGTTAGGGGTTTAGGGTTGTTTCTTGTTGGGGTTTAGTAGTTTTTGTTGTTAGGGTGTTAGTGTTGTTTGTGGTTAGGGGGTTAGTGTTGTTGTTTGTTAGGGGGTTAGGGTTGTTTGTTGTTAGGTGGTTAGGGTTGTTTGTTTTTACAGGGTTAGGTTAGTTTCTTGTTAGGGGTTTAGTGTTGTTTGTTGTTAGGGGGTTAGTGTTTGTTGTTAGGGGTTTAGTGTTGTTTCTTGTTGGGGTTTAGTGGTTTTTGTTGTTAGGGTGTTAGTGTTGTTTGTTGTTAGGGGTTTAGGGTTGTTTGTTGTTAGGGGTTTAAGGTTGTTTGTTGTTAGGAGGTTAGGGTTGTTTGTTGTTACGGGGTTAGGTAAGTTTCTTGTTAGGGGTTTAGTGTTGTTTGTTGTTAGGGGTTAGTGTTTGTTGTTAGGGGTTTAGGGTTGTTTCTTGTTGGGTTTAGTAGTTTTTGTTGTTAGGGTGTTAGTGTTGTTTGTTGTTAGGGGGTTAGTGTAGTTTGTTCTTACGGGGTTAGTGTTGTTTGTGGTTAGGGTGTTAGTGTTGTTTGTGGTTAGGGGGTGTGCGTTGTTGGTTGTTAGGGGGTTAGGTTAGTTTCTTGTTAGGGGTTTAGTGTTGTTTGCTGTTAGGGGGTTAGTGTTTGTTGTTAGGGGTTTAGGGTTGTTTCTTGTTGGGGTTTAGTAGTTTTTGTTGTTAGGGTGTTAGTGTTGTTTGTGGTTAGGGGGTTAGTGTTTTTGTTTGTTAGGGGGTTAGGGTTATTTGTTGTTAGGAGGTTAGGGTTGTTTGTTGTTACAGGGTTAGGTTAGTTTCTTGTTAGGGGTTTAGTGTTGTTTGTTGTTAGAGGGTCAGTGTTTGTTGTTAGGGGTTTAGTGTTGTTTCTTGTTGGGGTTTAGTGGTTTTTGTTGTTAGGGTGTTAGTGTTGTTTGTTGTTAGGGGTTTAGGGTTGTTTGTTGTTAGGGGTTTAAGGTTGTTTGTTGTTCGGAGGTTAGGGTTGTTTGTTGTTACGGGTTTAGGTTAGTTTCTTGTTAGGGGTTTAGTGTTGTTTGTTGTTAGGGGGTTAGTGTTTGTTGTTAGGGGTTTAGTGTTGTTTCTTGTTAGGGTTTAGTGGTTTTTGCTCTTAGGGTGTTAGTGTTGTTTGTTGTTAGGGGTTTAGGGTTGTTTGTTGTTAGGGGTTTTAGGTTGTTTGTTGTTAGGAGGTTAGGGTTGTTTGTTGTTACGGGGTTAGGTAAGTTTCTTGTTAGGGGTTTAGTGTTGTTTGTTGTTAGGGGGTTAGTGTTTGTTGTTAGAGGTTTAGGGTTGTTTCTTGTTGGGTTTAGTAGTTTTTGTTGTTAGGGTGTTAGTGTTGTTTGTTGTTAGGGGGTTAGTGTAGTTTGTTCTTACGGGGTTAGTGTTGTTTGTGGTTAGGGTGTTAGTGTTGTTTGTGGTTAGGGGGTGTGCGTTGTTGGTTGTTAGGGGGTTAGGTTAGTTTCTTGTTAGGGGTTTAGTGTTGTTTGCTGTTAGGGGGTTAGTGTTTGTTGTCAGGGGTTTAGGGTTGTTTCTTGTTGGGGTTTAGTAGTTTTTGTTGTTAGGGTGTTAGTGTTGTTTGTGGTTAGGGGGTTAGTGTTGTTTGTGGTTAGGGTGTTAGTGTTGTTTGTTGTTAGGGGTTTAGGGTTGTTTGTTGTTAGGGGTTTAAGGTTGTTTGTTGTTAGGAGGTTAGGGTTGTTTGTTGTTACGGGGTTAGGTTAGTTTCTTGATAGGGGTTTAGTGTTGTTTGTTGTTAGGGGTTAGTGTTTGTTGTTAGGGGTTTAGGGTTGTTTCTTGTTGGGTTTAGTAGTTTTTGTTGTTAGGGTTTTAGTGTTGTTTGTTGTTAGGGGGTTAGTGTAGTTTGTTCTTACGGGGTTAGTGTTGTTTGTGGTTAGGGTGTTAGTGTTGTTTGTGGTTAGGGGGTGTGCGTTGTTGGTTGTTAGGGGGTTAGGTTAGTTTCTTGTTAGGGGTTTAGTGTTGTTTGCTGTTAGGGGGTTAGTATTTGTTGTTAGGGGTTTAGGGTTGTTTCTTGTTGGGGTTTAGTAGTTTTTGTTGTTAGGGTGTTAGTGTTGTTTGTGGTTAGGGGGTTAGTGTTTTTGTTTGTTAGGGGGTTAGGGTTATTTGTTGTTAGGAGGTTAGGGTTGTTTGTTGTTACAGGGTTAGGTTAGTTTCTTGTTAGGGGTTTAGTGTTGTTTGTTGTTAGGGGGTTAGTGTTTGTTGTTAGGGGTTTAGTGTTGTTTCTTGTCGGGGTTTAGTGGTTTTTGTTGTTAGGGTGTTAGTGTTGTTTGTTGTTAGGGGTTTAGGGTTGTTTGTTGTTAGGGGTTTAAGGTTGTTTGTTGTTAGCAGGTTAGGGTTGTTTGTTGTTACGGGGTTAGGTTAGTTTCTTCTTAGGGGTTTAGTGTTGTTTGTTGTTAGGGGGTTAGTGTTTGTTGTTAGGGGTTTAGGGTTGTTTCTTGTGGGGGTTTAGTAGTTTTTGTTGTTAGGGTGTTAGTTTTGTTTGTTGTTAGGGCGTTAGTGTAATTTGTTCTTACGGGGTTAGTGTTGTTTGTGGTTAGGGTGTTAGTGTTGTTTGTGGTTAGGGTGCTAGTGTTGTTTGTGGTTAGGGGGTGTGCGTTGTTGGTTGTTAGGGGGTTAGGATTGTTTGTTGTTAGGGGTTTAGGGTTGTTTGTTGTCAGGGGGTTAAGGATGTTTGTTGTTACGATGTTAGGGTTGTTTGTTGTTACATTGTTAGGTTAGTTTCTTGTTAGGGGTTTAGTGTTGTTTGTTGTTAGGGGGTTAGTGTTTGTTGTTACGGGTTTAGTGTTGTTTCTTGTTGGGGTTTAGTGGTTTTTATTGTTAGGGTGTTAGTGTTGTTTGTTGTTAGGTGTTTAGGGTTGTTTGTTGTTAGGGGGTTAGTGTTTGTTGTTAGGGGTTTAAGGTTGTTTCTTGTTGGAGTTTAGTAGTTTTTCTTGTTAGGGTGTTAGTGTTGTTTGTGGTTAGGGGGTTACTGTTGTTGTTTGTTAGGGGGTTAGTGTTGTTTGTTGTTGGGGTTTAGTGGTTTTTGTTGTTAGGGTGTTAGTGTTGTTTGTTGTTAGGGGTTTAGGGTTTTTTGTTGTTAGGGGTTTAAGGTTGTTTTTTGTTAGGAGGTTAGGGTTGTTTGTTGTTACGGGGTTACGTTAGTTTCTTGTTAGGGGTTTAGTGTTGTTTGTTGTTAGGGGGTTAGTGTTTGTTGTTAGGGCTTTAGGGTTGTTTCTTGTTGTTTTTTAGTAGTTTTTGTTGTTAGGGTGTTAGTGTTGTTTGTGGTTAGGGGGTTAGTGTTGTTGTTTGTTAGGGGGTTAGGGTTGTTTGTTGTTAGAAGGTTAGGGTTGTTTGTTGTTAGGGGTTTAGGGTTGTTTGTTGTCAGGAGGTTAGGGTTGTTTGTTGTTACGGAGTTATGTTAGTTTCTTGTTAGGGGTTTAGTGTTGTTTGTTGTTAGGGGGTTAGTGTTTGTTGTTAGGGGTTTAGGGTTTTTTCTTGTTGGGGTTTAGTAGTTTTTGTTGTTAGGGTGTTAGTGTTGTTTGTTGTTAGGGGGTTAGTGTTGTTTGTTCTTACGGGGTTTGTGTTGTTTGTGGTTAGGGTGTTAGTGTTGTTTGTGGTTAGAGGATGAGCGTTATTGGTTGTTAGGGGGTTAAGATTGTTTGTTGTTAGGGGTTTAGGGTTGTTTGTTGTTAGGGGGTTAAGGTTGTTTGTTGTTAGGAGGTTAGGGTTGTTTGTTGTTACAGGGTTAGGTTAGTTTCTTGTTAGGGGTTTAGTGTTGTTTGTTGTTAGGGGGTTAGTGTTTGTTGTTAGGGGTTTAGTGTTGTTTCTTGTTGGGGTTTAGTGGTTTTTGTTGTTAGGGTGTTAGTGTTGTTTGTTGATAGGGGTTTAGGGTTGTTTGTTGTTAGGGGTTTAAGGTTGTTTGTTGTTAGGAGGTTAGGGTTGTTTGTTGTTACGGGGTTAGGTTAGTTTCTTGTTAGGGGTTTAGTGTTGTTTGTTGTTAGGGGGTTAGTGTTTGTTGTTAGGGGATTAGGGATGTTTCTTGTTGGGGTTTAGTAGTTTTTGTTGTTAGGGTGTTAGTGTTGTTTGTTGTTAGGGGGTTAGTGTTGTTTGTTCTTCCGGGGTTAGTGTTGTTTGTGGTTAGGGTGTTAGTGTTGTTTGTGGTTAGGGGGTGTGCGTTGTTGGTTGTTAGGGGGTTAGGATTGTTTGTTGTTAGGGGTTTAGGGTTGTTTGTTGTTAGGGGTTTAAGGTTGTTTGTTGTTAGGAGGTTAGGGTTGTTTGTTGTTACGGGGTTAGGTTAGTTTCTTCTTAGGTTTTTAGTGTTGTTTGTTGTTAGGGGGTTAGTGTTTGTTGTTAGGGGTTTAGGGTTGTTTCTGGTTGGGGTTTAGTAGTTTTTGTTGTTAGGGTGTTAGTTTTGTTTGTTCTTAGGGCGTTAGTGTAGTTTGTTCTTACGGGGTTAGTGTTGTTTGTGGTTAGGTTGTTAGTGTTGTTTGTGGTTAGGGGGTGTGCGTTGTTGGTTGTTAGGGGGTTAGGATTGTTTGTTGTTAGGGGTTTAGGGTTGTTTGTTGTTAGGGGGTTAAGGATGTTTGTTGTTAGGATGTTAGGGTTGTTTGTTGTTACATTGTTAGGTTAGTTTCTTGTTAGGGGTTTAGTGTTGTTTGTTGTTAGGGGGTTAGTGTTTGTTGTTAGGGGTTTAGGGTTGTTTCTTGTTGGGGTTTAGTAGTTTTTGTTGTTAGGGTGTTAGTGTTGTTTGTTGTTAGGGGGTTAGTGTTGTTTGTTCCTACGGGGTTAGTGTTGTTTGTGGTTAGGGTGTTAGTGTTGTTTGTGGTTAGAGGGTGTGCGTTGTTGGTTGTTAGGGGGTTAGGATTGCTTGTTGTTAGGGGTTTAGGGTTGTTTGTTGTTAGGGAGTTAAGATTGTTTGTTGTTAGAAGGTTAGGGTTGTTTGTTGTTACAGGGTTAGGTTAGTTTCTTGTTAGGGGTTTAGTGTTGTTTGTTGTTAGGGGGTTAATATTTGTTGTTAGGGGTTTAGTGTTGTTTCTTGTTGGGGTTTAGTGTTTTTTGTTGTTAGGGTGTTAGTGTTTTTTGTTGTTAGGGGTTTAGGTTTGTTTGTTGTTAGGGGTTTCAGGTTGTTTGTTGTTAGGAGGTTAGGGTTGTTTGTTGTTACGGGGTTAGGTTAGTTTCTTGTTAGGGGTTTAGTGTTGTTTGTTGTTAGGGGGTTAGTGTTTGTTGTTAGGGATTTAGGGTTGTTTCTTGTTGGGGTTTAGTAGTTTTTGTTGTTAGGGTGTTAGTGTTGTTTGTGGTTAGGGGGTTAGTGTTGTTGTTTGTTAGGGGGTTAGGGTTGTTTGTTGTTAGGAGGTTAGGGTTGTTTGTTTTTACAGGGTTAGGTTAGTTTCTTGTTAGGGGTTTAGTGTTGTTTGTTGTTAGGGGGTTAGTGTTTGTTGTTAGGGGTTTAGTGTTGTTTCTTGTTGGGGTTTAGTGGTTTTTGTTGTTAGGGTGTTAGTGTTGTTTGTTGTTAGGGGTTTAGGGTTGTTTGTTGTTAGGGGTTTAAGGTTGTTTGCTGTTAGGAGGTTAGGGTTGTTTGTTGTTACGGGGTTAGGTTAGTTTCTTGTTAGGGGTTTAGTGTTGTTTGCTGTTAGGGGGTTAGTGTTTGTTGTTAGAGGTTTAGGGTTGTTTCTTGTTGGGGTTTAGTAGTTTTTGTTGTTAGGGTGTTAGTGTTGTTTGTTGTTAGGGGGTTAGTGTTGTTTTTGGTTAGGGTGTTAGTGTTGTTTGTTGTTAGGGGGTTAGTGTAGTTTGTTCTTACGGGGTTAGTGTTGTTTGTGGTTAGGGTGTTAGTGTTGTTTGTGGATAGAGGGTGTGCGTTGTTGGTTGTTACGGGGTTAGGATTGTTTGTTGTTAGGGGTTTAGGGTTGTTTGTTGTTAGGGGGTTAAGGTTGTTTGTTGTTAGGAGGTTAGGGTTGTTTGTTGTTACAGGGTTAGGTTAGTTTCTTGTTAGGGGTTTAGTGTTGTTTGTTGTTAGGGGGTTAGTGTTTGTTGTTAGGGGTTTAGTGTTGTTTCTTGTTGGGGTTTAGTGTTTTTTGTTGTTAGGGTGTTAGTGTTTTTTGTTGTTAGGGTGTTAGTGTTGTTTGTTGTTAGGGGTTTAGGGTTGTTTGTTGTTAGGGGTTTAAGGTTGTTTGTTGTTAGGAGGTTAGGGTTGTTTGTTGTTACAGGGTTAGGTTAGTTTCTTGTTAGGGGTTTAGTGTTGTTTGTTGTTAGGGGGTTAGTGTTTGTTGTTACGGGTTTAGTGTTATTTCTTGTTGGGGTTTAGTGGTTTTTGTTGTTAGGGTGTTAGTGTTGTTTGTTGTTAGGGGTTTAGGGTTGTTTGTTGTCAGGGGGTTAGTGTTTGTTGTTAGGGGTTTAGGGTTGTTTCTTGTTGGAGTTTAGTAGTTTTTGTTGTTAGGGTGTTAGTGTTGTTTGTGGTTAGGGGGTTAGTGTTGTTTGTTCTTACGGGGTTAGTGTTGTTTGTGGTTAGGGGGTGAGCGTTGTTGGTTGTTAGGTGGTTAGGATTGTTTGTTGTTAGGGGTTTAGGGTTGTTTGTTGTTAGGGGGTTAAGGTTGTTTGTTGTTAGGAGTTTTGGGCTGTTTGTTGTTACAGGGTTAGGTTAGTTTCTTGTTAGGGGTTTAGTGTTGTTTGTTGTTAGGGGGTTAGTGTTTGTTGTTAGGGGTTTAGTGTTGTTTCTTGTTGGGGTTTAGTGGTTTTTGTTGTTAGGGTGTTAGTGTTGTTTGTTGTTAGGGGTTTAGGGTTGTTTGTTGTTAGGGGTTTAAGGTTGTTGTTAGGAGGTTAGGGTTGTTTGTTGTTACGGGGTTAGGTTAGTTTCTTGTTAGGGGTTTAGTGTTGTTTGTTGTTAGGGGGTTAGTGTTTGTTGTTAGGGGTTTAGGGTTGTTACTTGTTGGGGTTTAGTAGTTTTTGTTGTTAGGGTGTTAGTGTTGTTTGTTGTTAGGGGTTTAGGGTTGTTTGTTGTTAGGGGTTTAAGGTTGTTGTTAGGAGGTTAGGGTTGTTTGTTGTTACGGGGTTAGGTTAGTTTCTTGTTAGGGGTTTAGTGTTGTTTGTTGTTAGGGGGTTAGTGTTTGTTGTTAGGGGTTTAGGGTTGTTTCTTGTTGGGGTATAGTAGTTTTTGTTGTTAGGGTGTTAGTGTTCTTTGTGGTTAGGGGGTTAGTGTTGTTTGTTCTTACGGAGTTAGTGTTCTTTGTGGTTAGGGTGTTAGTGTTGTTTGTGGTTAGGGGGTGAGAGTTGTTGGTTGTTAAGGGGTAGGATTGTTTGTTGTTACGGGTTTAGGGTTGTTTGTTGTTAGGGGGTTAAGGTGGATTGTTGTTAGGAGGTTAGGGCTGTTTGTTGTTACAGGGTTAGGTTAGTTTTTTGTTAGGGGTTTAGTGTTGTTTGTTGTTAGGGGGTTAGTGTTTGTTGTTAGGGGTTTAGGGTTGTTTCTTGTTGGGGTTTAGTAGTTTTTGTTGTTAGGGTGTTAGTGTTGTTTGTGGTTAGGGGGTTACTATTGTTTGTTCTTACGAGGTTAGTGTTGTTTGTGGTTAGGGTGTTAGTGTTGTTTGTGGTTAGGGGGTGTGCGTTGTTGGTTGTTAGGGGGTTAGGATTGTTTGTTGTTAGGGGTTTAGGGTTGTTTGTTGTTAGGGGGTTAAGGTTGTTTGTTGTTGGGAGGTTAGGGATGTTTGTTGTTACAGGGTTAGGTTAGTTTCTTGTTAGGGGTTTAGTGTTGTTTGTTGTTAGGAGGTTAGTGTTTGTTGTTAGGGGTTTAGTGTTGTTTCTTGTTGGGGTTTAGTGGTTTTTGTTGTTAGGGTGTTAGTGTTGTTTGTTGTTAGGGGTTTAGGGTTGTTTGTTCTTAGGGGTTTAAGGTTGTTTGTTGTTAGGAGGTTAGGGTTGTTTGTTGTTACGGGGTTAGGTTAGTTTCTTGTTAGGGGTTTAGTGTTGTTTGTTGTTAGGGGGTTAGTGTTTGTTGTTAGGGGTTTAGGGTTGTTTCTTGTTGGGGTTTAGTAGTTTTAGTTGTTAGGGTGTTAGTGTTGTTTGTGGTTAGGGGCTTAGTGTTGTTGTTTGTTAGGGGGTTAGGGTTGTTTGTTGTTAGGAGGTTAGGGTTGTTTGTTGTTACAGGGTTAGGTTAGTTTATTGTTAGGGGTTTAGTGTTGTTTGTTGTTAGGGGGTTAGTGTTTGTTGTTAGGGGTTTAGTGTTGTTTCTTGTTGGGGTTTAGTGGTTTTTGTTGTTAGGGTGTTAGTGTTGTTTGTTGTTAGGGGTTTAGGGTTGTTTGTTGTTAGGGGTTTAAGGTTGTTTGTTGTTAGGAGGTTAAGGTTGTTTGTTGTTACGGGTTTAGGTTAGTTTCTTGTTAGGGGTTTAGTGTTGTTTGTTGTTAGGGGGTTAGTGTTTGTTGTTAGGGGTTTAGGGTTGTTTCTTGTTGGGGTTTAGTAGTTTTTCTTGTTGGGGTGTTAGTGTTGTTTGTTGTTAGGGGGTTAGTGTAGTTTGTTCTTACGGGGTTAGTGTTGTTTGTGGTTAGGGTGTTAGTGTTGTTTGTGGATAGAGGGTGTGCGTTGTTGGTTGTTACGGGGTTAGGATTGTTTGTTGTTAGGGGTTTAGGGTTGTTTGTTGTTAGGGGGTTAAGGTTGTTTGTTGTTAGGAGGTTAGGGTTGTTTGTTGTTACAGGGTTAGGTTAGTTTCTTGTTAGGGGTTTAGTGTTGTTTGTTGTTAGGGGGTTAGTGTTTGTTGTTAGGGGTTTAGTGTTGTTTCTTGTTGGGGTTTAGTGTTTTTTGTTGTTAGGGTGTTAGTGTTTTTTGTTGTTAGGGTGTTAGTGTTGTTTGTTGTTAGGGGTTTAGGGTTGTTTGTTGTTAGGGGTTTAAGGTTGTTTGTTGTTAGGAGGTTAGGGTTGTTTGTTGTTACAGGGTTAGGTTAGTTTCTTGTTAGGGGTTTAGTGTTGTTTGTTGTGAGGGGGTTAGTGTTTGTTGTTACGGGTTTAGTGTTATTTCTTGTTGGGGTTTAGTGGTTTTTGTTGTTAGGGTGTTAGTGTTGTTTGTTGTTAGGGGTTTAGGGTTGTTTGTTGTCAGGGGGTTAGTGTTTGTTGTTAGGGGTTTAGGGTTGTTTCTTGTTGGAGTTTAGTAGTTTTTGTTGTTAGGGTGTTAGTGTTGTTTGTGGTTAGGGGGTTAGTGTTGTTTGTTCTTACGGGGTTAGTGTTGTTTGTGGTTAGGGGGTGAGCGTTGTTGGTTGTTAGGTGGTTAGGATTGTTTGTTGTTAGGGGTTTAGGGTTGTTTGTTGTTAGGGGGTTAAGGTTGTTTGTTGTTAGGAGTTTTGGGCTGTTTGTTGTTACAGGGTTAGGTTAGTTTCTTGTTAGGGGTTTAGTGTTGTTTGTTGTTAGGGGGTTAGTGTTTGTTGTTAGGGGTTTAGTGTTGTTTCTTGTTGGGGTTTAGTGGTTTTTGTTGTTAGGGTGTTAGTGTTGTTTGTTGTTAGGGGTTTAGGGTTGTTTGTTGTTAGGGGTTTAAGGTTGTTGTTAGGAGGTTAGGGTTGTTTGTTGTTACGGGGTTAGGTTAGTTTCTTGTTAGGGGTTTAGTGTTGTTTGTTGTTAGGGGGTTAGTGTTTGTTGTTAGGGGTTTAGGGTTTTTACTTGTTGGGGTTTAGTAGTTTTTGTTGTTAGGGTGTTAGTGTTGTTTGTTGTTAGGGGGTTAGTGTTGTTTGTTCTTACGGGGTTAGTGTTGTTTGTGGTTAGGGTGTTAGTGTTGTTTGTGGTTAGGGGGTGAGCGTTGTTGGTTGTTAGGGGGTTAGGATTGTTTGTTGTTAGGGGTTTAGGGTTGTTTGTTGTTAGGGGGTTAAGGTTGTTTGTTGTTAGGAGGTTAGGTTTGTTTGTTGTTACAGGGTTAGGTTAGTTTTTTGTTAGGGGTTTAGTGTTGTTTGTTGTTAGGGGGTTAGTGTTTGTTGTTAGGGGTTTAGTGTTTTTTCTTGTTGGGGTTTAGTGGTTTTTGTTGTTAGGGTGTTAGTGTTGTTTGTTGTTAGGGGTTTAGGGTTGTTTGTTGTTAGGGGTTTAAGGTTGTTTGTTGTCAGGGGGTTAGTGTTTGTTGTTAGGGGTTTAGGGTTGTTTCTGGTTGGAGTTTAGTAGTTTTTGTTGTTAGGGTGTTAGTGTTGTTTGTGGTTAGGGGGTTAGTGTTGTTGTTTGTTAGGGGGTTAGGGTTGTTTGTTGTTACGGGGTTAGGTTAGTTTCTTGTTAGGGGTTTAGTGTTGTTTGTTGTTAGGGGGTTAGTGTTTGTTGTTAGGGGTTTAGGGTTGTTTCTTGTTGGGGTATAGTAGTTTTTGTTGTTAGGGTGTTAGTGTTCTTTGTGGTTAGGGGGTTAGTGTTGTTTGTTCTTACGGAGTTAGTGTTCTTTGTGGTTAGGGTGTTAGTGTTGTTTGTGGTTAGGGGGTGAGAGTTGTTGGTTGTTAAGGGGTAGGATTGTTTGTTGTTACGGGTTTAGGGTTGTTTGTTGTTAGGGGGTTAAGGTGGATTGTTGTTAGGAGGTTAGGGCTGTTTGTTGTTACAGGGTTAGGTTAGTTTTTTGTTAGGGGTTTAGTGTTGTTTGTTGTTAGGGGGTTAGTGTTTGTTGTTAGGGGTTTAGTGTTGTTTCTTGTTGGGGTTTAGTGGTTTTTGTTGTTAGGGTGTTAGTGTTGTTTGTTGTTAGGGGTTTAGGGTTGTTTGTTGTTAGGGGTTTAAGGTTGTTTGTTGTTAGGAGGTTAGGGTTGTTTGTTGTTACGGGGTTAGGTTAGTTTCTTGTTAGGGGTTTAGTGTTGTTTGTTGTTAGGGGGTTAGTGTTTGTTGTTAGGGGTTTAGGGTTGTTTCTTGTTGGGTTTAGTGTTTTTTGTTGTTAGGGTGTTAGTGTTGTTTGTTGTTAGGGGGTTAGTGTTGTTTGTTCTTACGGGGTTAGTGTTGTTTGTGGTTAGGGTGTTAGTGTTGTTTGTGGTTAGGGGGTGTGCGTTGTTGGTTGTTAGGGGGTTAGGATTGTTTGTTGTTAGGGATTTAGGGTTGTTTGCTGTTAGGGGGTTAAGGTTGTTTGTTGTTAGGAGGTTAGGGTTGTTTTTTGTTACGGGGTTAGGTTAGTTTCTTTTAGGGGTTTAGTGTTGTTTGTTGTTAGGGGGTTAGTGTTTGTTGTTAGGGGTTTAGTGTTGTTTCTTGTTGGGGTTTAGTAGTTTTTGTTGTTAGGGTGTTAGTGTTGTTTTTGGTTAGGGGGTTAGTGTTGTTGTTTGTTGGGGGTTAGGGTTGTTTGCTGTTAGAAGGTTAGGTTTGTTTGTTGTTAGGGGTTTAGGGTTGTTTGTTGTTAGGGGTTTAGTGTTGTTTCTTGTTGGGGTTTAGTGGTTTTTGTTGTTAGGGTGTTAGTGTTGTTTGTGGTTAGGGGGTTAGTGTTGTTTGTATTTAGGGGTTTAGGGTTGTTTCTTGTTGGGCTTTAGTGGTTTTTGTTGTTAGGGTGTTAGTGTTGTTTGTTGTTAGGGGGTTAGTGTTGTTTGTTCTTACGGGATAAGTGTTGTTTGTGGTTAGGGTGTTAGTGTTGTTTGTGGTCAGGGGGTGAGCGTTGTTGGTTGTTAGGGGGTTAGGATTGTTTGTTGTTAGGGGTTTAGGGTTGTTTCTTGTTGGGGTTTAGTAGTTTTTGTTGTTAGGGTGTTAGTGTTGTTTGTGGTTGGGGGTTAGTGTTGTTGTTTGTTACGGGGTTAGGGTTGTTTGTTGTTAGGAGGTTAGGGTTGTTTTTTGTTACAGGGTTAGGTTAGTTTCTTGTTAGGGGTTTAGTGTTGTTTGTTGTTAGAGGGTTAGTATTTGTTGTTAGGTGTTTAGTGTTGTTTCTTGTTGGGGTTTAGTGGTTTTTGTTGTTAGGGTGTTAGTGTTGTTTGTTGTTAGGGGTTTAGGGTTGTTTGTTGTTAGGGGTTTGAGGTTGTTTGTTGTTAGGAGGTTAGGGTTGTTTGTTGTTACGGGGTTAGGTTAGTTTCTTGTTAGTGGTTTAGTGTTGTTTTTGTTGTTAGGGGGTTAGTGTTTGTTGTTAGGGGTTTAGGGTTGTTTCTTGTTGGGGTATAGTAGTTTTTGTTGTTAGGGTGTTAGTGTTGTTTGTGGTTAGGGGGTTAGTGTTGTTTGTTCTTACGGGGTTAGTGTTGTTTGTGGTTAGGGTGTTAGTGCAGTTTGTGGTTAGGGGGTGAGAGTTGTTGGTTATTAGGGGGTTAGGATTGTTTGTTGTTAGGGGTTTAGGGTTGTTTGTTGTTAGGGGGTTAAGGTTGTTTGTTGTTAGGAGGTTAGGTTTGTTTGTTGTTACAGGGTAAGTTTAGTTTCTTGTTAGGGGTTTAGTGTTGTTTGTTGTTAGGGGGTTAGTGTTTGTTGTTAGGGGTTTAGTGTTGTTTCTTGTTGGGGTTTAGTGTTTTTTGTTGTTAGGGTGTTAGTGTTGTTTGTTGTTAGGGGTTTAGGGTTGTTTGTTGTTAGGGGTTTAAGGTTGTTTGTTGTTAGGAGGTTAGGGTTGTTTGTTGTTACAGGGTTAGGTTAGTTTCTTGTTAGGGGTTTAGTGTTGTTTGTTGTTAGGGGGTTAGTGTTTGTTGTTAGGGGTTCAGTGTTGTTTCTTGTTGGGGTGTAGTGGTTTTTGTTGTTAGGGTGTTAGTGTTGTTTGTTGTTAGGGGTTTAGGGTTGTTTGTTGTTAGGGGTTTAAGGTTGTTTGTTGTTAGGAGGTTAGGGTTGTTTGTTGTTACGGGGTTAGGTTAGTTTCTTGTTAGGGGTTTAGTGTTGTTTGTTGTTAGGGGGTTAGTGTTTGTTGTTAGGGGTTTAGGATTGTTTATGTTGGGTTTAGTGTTTTTTGTTGTTAGGGTGTTAGTGTTGTTTGTTGTTAGGGGGTTAGTGTTGTTTGTTCTTACGGGGTTAGTGTTGTTTGTGGTTAGGGTGTTAGTGTTGTTTGTGGTTAGGGTGTGAGCGTTGTTGGTTGTTAGGGGGTTAGGATTGTTTGTTGTTAGGGGTTTAGAGTTGTTTGTTGTGAGGGGGTTAAGGTTGTTTGTTGTTAGGAGGTTAGGGTTGTTTGTTGTTACAGGGTTAGGTTAGTTTCTTGTTAGGGGTTTAGTGTTGTTTGTTGTTAGGGGGTTAGTGTTTGTTGTTAGGGGTTTAGTGTTGTTTTTTGTTGGGGTTTAGAGTTTTTTTTGTTAGGGTGTTAGTGTTGTTTGTTGTTAGGGGTTTAGGGTTGTTTGTTGTTAGGGGTTTACGGTTGTTTGTTGTTAGGAGGTTAGGGTTGTTTGTTGTTACGCGGTTAGGTTAGTTTCTTGTTAGGGGTTTAGTGTTGTTTGTTGTTAGGGGGTTAGTGTTTGTTGTTAGGGGTTTAGGGTTGTTTCTTGTTGGGGTTTAGTGGTTTTTGTTGTTAGGGTGTTAGTGTTGTTTGTGGTTAGGGGGTTAGTGTTGTTTGTTCTTACGGGGTTAGTGTTGTTTGTGGTTAGGGTTTTAGTGTTGTTTGTGGTTAGGGGGTGAGCGTTGTTGGTTGTTAGGGGGTTAGGATTGTTTGTTGTTAGGGGTTTAGAGTTGTTTGTTGTTAGGGGGTTAATTTTGTTTGTTGTTAGGAGTTTAGGGCTGTTTGTTGTTACAGGGTTAGGTTAGTTTCTTGTTAGGGGTTTAGTGTTTGTTGTTAGGGGGTTAGTGTTTGTTGGTAGGGGTTTAGTGTTGTTTCTTGTTGGGGTTTAGTGGTTTTTGTTGTTAGGGTGTTAGTGTTGTTTCTTGTTAGGGGTTTAGGGTTTTTTTTGTTAGGGGTTTAAGGTTGTTTGTTGTTAGGAGGTTAGGGTTGTTTGTTGTTACGGGGTTAGGTTAGTTTCTTGTTAGGGGTTTAGTGTTTTTTGTTGTTAGGGGGTTAGTGTTTGTTGTTAGGGGTTTAGGGTTGTTTCTTGTTGGGTTTAGTGGTTTTTGTTGTTAGCGTGTTAGTGTTCTTTGTTGTTAGGGGGTTAGTGTAGTTTGTTCTTACGGGGTTAGTGTTGTTTGTGGTTAGGGTGTTAGTGTTGTTTGTGGTTAGGGGTTGAGAGTTGTTGTTTGTTAGGGGGTTAGGATTGTTTGTTGTTAGGGGTTTAGGGTTGTTTGTTGTTAGGGGGTTAAGGTTGTTTGTTGTTAGGAGGTTAGGGTTGTTTGTTCTTACAAGGTTAGGTTAGTTTCTTGTTAGGGGTTTAGTGTTGTTTGTTGTTAGGCGGTTAGTGTTTGTTGTTAGGGGTTTAGTGTTGTTTCTTATTGGAGTTTAGTGTTTTTTGTTGTTAGGGTGTTAGTGTTGTTTGTTGTTAGGGGTTTAGGGTTGTTTGTTGTTAGGGGTTTAAGGTTGTTTGTTGTTAGGAGGTTAGGGTTGTTTGTTGTTACGGGGTTAGGTTAGTTTCTTGTTAGGGGTTTAGTGTTGTTTGTTGTTAGGGGTTAGTGTTTGTTGTTAGGGGTTTAGGGTTGTTTCTTGTTGGGGTTTAGTAGTTTTTGTTGTTAGGGTGTTAGAGTTGTTTGTGGTTAGGGGGTTAGTGTTGTTGTTTGTTAGGGGGTTAGGATTGTTTGTTGTTAGGAGGTTAGGGCTGTTTGTTGTTACAGGGTTAGGTTAGTTTCTTGTTAGGGGTTTAGTGTTGTTTGTTGTTAGGGCGTTAGTGATTGTTGTTAGGGGTTTAGGGTTGTTTCTTGTTGGGGTTTAGTGGTTTTTGTTGTTAGGGTGTTAGTGTTGTTTCTTGTTAGGCGGTTAGTGTTGTTTGTTCTTACGGGATTAGTGTTGTTTGTTGTTAGGGGGTTAGTGTTGTTTGTTCTTACGGGGTTAGTGTTGTTTGTGGTTAGGGTGTTAGTGTTGTTTGTGGTTAGGGAGTGTGCGTTGTTGGTTGTTAGGGGGTTAGGATTGTTTGTTGTTAGGGGTTTAGGGTTGTTTGTTGTTAGGGGGTTAAGGTTGTTTGTTGTTAGGAGGTTAGGGTTGTTTGTTGTTACAGGGTTAGGTTAGTTTCTTGTTAGGGGTTTAGTGTTGTTTGTTGTTAGTGGGTTAGTGTTTGTTGTTAGGGGTTTAGGGTTGTTTCTTGTTGGGATTTAGTGGTTTTTGTTGTTAGGTGTTAGTGTTGTTTGTTGTTAGGGGTTTAGGGTTGTTTGTTGTTAGGGGTTTAAGGTTGTTTGTTGTTAGGAGGTTAGGGTTGTTTGTTTTTACGGGGTTAGGTTAGTTTCTTGTTAGGGGTTTAGTGTTGTTTGTTGTTAGGGGTTAGTGTTTGTTGTTAGGGGTTTAGTGTTGTTTCTTCTTGGGGTTTAGTAGTTTTTGTTGCTAGGGTGTTAGTGTTGTTTGTGTTTAGGGAGTTAGTGTTGTTGTTTTTTAGACGGTTAGGGTTGTTTGTTGTTAGGAGGTTAGGGTTGTTTGTTGTTACAGGGTTAGGTTAGTTTCTTGTTAGGGGTTTAGTGTTGTTTGTTGTTAGGGGGTTAGTGTTTGTTGTTAGGGTTTAGTGTTGTTTCTTGTTGGGGTTTAGTGGTTTTTGTTGTTAGGGTGTTAGTGTTGTTTGTTGTTAGGGGTTTAGGGTTGTTTGTTGTTAGGGGTTTAAGGTTGTTTGTTGTTAGGAGGTTAGGGTTGTTTGTTGTTACGGGGTTAGGTTAGTTTCTTGTTAGGGGTTTAGTGTTGTTTGTTGTTAGGGGGTTAGTGTTTGTTGTTAGGGTTTAGTGTTGTTTCTTGTTGGGGTTTAGTGGTTTTTGTTGTTAGGGTGTTAGTGTTGTTTGTTGTTAGGGGTTTAGGGTTGTTTGTTGTTAGGGGTTTAAGGTTGTTTGTTGTTAGGAGGTTAGGGTTGTTTGTTGTTACGGGGTTAGGTTAGTTTCTTGTTAGGGGTTTAGTGTTGTTTGTTGTTAGGGGGTTAGTGTTTGTTGTTAGGGGTTTAGGGTTGTTTCTTGTTGGGTTTAGTGTTTTTTGTTGTTAGGGTGTTAGTGTTGTTTGTTGTTAGGGGGTTAGTGTTGTTTGTTCTTACGGGGTTAGTGTTGTTTGTGGTTAGGGTGTTAGTGTTGTTTGTGGTTAGGGGGTGTGCGTTGTTGGTTGTTAGGGGGTTAGGATTGTTTGTTGTTAGGGATTTAGGGTTGCTTGCTGTTAGGGGGTTAAGGTTGTTTGTTGTTAGGAGGTTAGGGTTGTTTTTTGTTACGGGGTTAGGTTAGTTTCTTTTAGGGGTTTAGTGTTGTTTGTTGTTAGGGGGTTAGTGTTTGTTGTTAGGGGTTTAGTGTTGTTTCTTGTTGGGGTTTAGTAGTTTTTGTTGTTAGGGTGTTAGTGTTGTTTTTGGTTAGGGGGTTAGTGTTGTTGTTTGTTGGGGGTTAGGGTTGTTTGCTGTTAGAAGGTTAGGTTTGTTTGTTGTTAGGGGTTTAGGGTTGTTTGTTGTTAGGGGTTTAGTGTTGTTTCTTGTTGGGGTTTAGTGGTTTTTGTTGTTAGGGTGTTAGTGTTGTTTGTGGTTAGGGGGTTAGTGTTGTTTGTATTTAGGGGTTTAGGGTTGTTTCTTGTTGGGCTTTAGTGGTTTTTGTTGTTAGGGTGTTAGTGTTGTTTGTTGTTAGGGGGTTAGTGTTGTTTGTTCTTACGGGATTAGTGTTGTTTGTGGTTAGGGTGTTAGTGTTGTTTGTGGTCAGGGGGTGTGCGTTGTTGGTTGTTAGGGGGTTAGGATTGTTTGTTGTTAGGGGTTTAGGGTTGTTTGTTGTTAGGGGGTTAAGGTTGTTTGTTGTTAGGAGGTTAGGGTTGTTTGTTGTTACAGGGTTAGGTTAGTTTCTTGTTAGGGGTTTAGTGTTGTTTGTTGTTAGGGGGTTAGTGTTTGTTGTTAGGGGTTTAGTGTTGTTTCTTGTTGGGGTTTAGTGTTTTTTGTTGTTAGGGTGTTAGTGTTGTTTGTTGTTAGGGGTTTAGGGTTGTTTGTTGTTAGGGCTTTAAGGTTGTTTGTTGTTAGGAGGTTAGGGTTGTTTGTTGTTACGGGGTTAGGTTAGTTTCTTGTTAGGGGTTTAGTGTTGTTTGTTGTTAGGGGGTTAGTGTTTGTTGTTAGGGGTTTAGGGTTGTTTCTTGTTGGGGTTTAGCAGTTTTTGTTGTTAGTGTGCTAGTGTTGTTTGTGGTTAGGGGGTTCATGTTGTTTGTTGTTAGGTGTTTAGCGTTGTTTTTTGTTGCGGTTTAGTGGGTTTTGTTGTTAGGGTGTTAGTGTTTTTGCTTAGGGGTTAGTGCTCTTGGTTGTTAGGGGGTAAGGGTTGTTTGTTGTTAGGGGTTTAGGGTTGTTTGTTGTTAGTGGGTTAGTGTTGCTTGTTGTTAGGGCTTCCGAGTTTTTTGTTGTTAGGGGGTTAGAGTTGTTTGTTCTTAGAGGATTTGGGTTCTTTCTTGTTGGGGGTTAGTGTTGTTTGTTTTTACGGGATAAGTGTTGGTTGTTGTTAGGGGGTTAGTTTTTTTTGTTTTTACTGGGTTAGTGCTGTTGGTGGTTAGGGGGTTAGTGTTGTTGGTTGTTTAGGGGGTTAAGGTTGTTTGTTGTTAGGAGGTTAGGGTTGTTTGTTGTTACAGGGTTAGGTTAGTTTCTTGTTAGGGGTTTAGTGTTGTTTTTGTTAGGGGGTTAGTGTTTGTTGTTAGGAGTTTAGTGTTGTTTCTTGTTGGGGTTTAGTGGTTTTTGTTGTTAGGGTGTTAGTGTTGTTTGTTGTTAGGGGTTTAGGGTTGTTTGTTGTTAGGGGTTTAAGGTTGTTTGTTGTTAGGAGGTTAGGGCTGTTTGTTGTTACGGGGTTAGGTTAGTTTCTTGTTAGGGGTTTAGTGTTGTTTGTTGTTAGGGGGTTAGTGTTTGTTGTTAGGGGTTTAGGGTTGTTTCTTGTTGGGGTTTAGTAGTTTTTGTTGTTAGGGTGTTAGTGTTGTTTGTGGTTAGGGGGTTAGTGTTGTTTGTTGTTAGGGGTTTAGGGTTGTTTGTTGTTAGGGGGTTAGGGTTGTTTGTTGTTAGGGGTTTAGAGTAGTTTATTTTTAGGGGGTTAGTGTTGTT
The DNA here is from genome assembly GCF_030014295.1 of Loxodonta africana. Taxonomy (NCBI): domain Eukaryota; kingdom Metazoa; phylum Chordata; class Mammalia; order Proboscidea; family Elephantidae; genus Loxodonta; species Loxodonta africana. The sequence goes on along the minus strand of NW_026974878.1, from coordinate 16,935 downwards.
TGTTGTTAGGTTGTTAGGATTGTTGTTAGGGGGTTAGTGGTGTTTGTTGTTAGGGGGATAGTGTTTTTTGTTGTTACGGGGTTAGTGTTGTTTCTTGTTAGAGAGTTAGGGTTCTTTGTTGTTAGGGGCTTAGGGTTGTTTGTTGTTAGTGGGTTAGAGTAGTTTGTTGTTGGGGGTTAGGGTTGTTTGTTGTTAGGGGGTTAGGGTTTTTGTTAGGTGGTTAGTGTTGTTTTTATTTAGGGGTTTCGGGTTGTTTCTTGTTGAGGTTTAGTGGTTTTTGTTGTTAGGGTGTTAGTGTTGTTTGTGGTTAGGGGGTTAGTGTTGTTTGTATTTAGGGGTTTAGGGTTGTTTCTTGATGGACTTTAGTGGTTTTTGTTGTTAGGGTGTTAGTGTTGTTTCTTGTTAGGGGGTTAGTGTTGTTTGTTCTTACGGGGTTAGTGATGTTTGTGGTTAGGGTGTTAGTGTTGTTTGTGGTTAGGGGGTGAGCGTTGTTGGTTGTTAGGGGGTTAGGATTGTTTGTTGTTAGGGGTTTAGGGTTGCTTGTTGTTAGGGGGTTAAGGTTGTTTGTTATTAGGAGGTTAGGGTTGTTTGTTGTTACGGGGTTAGGTTAGTTTCTTGTTAGGGGTTTAGTGTTGTTTGTTGTTAGGGGGTTAGTGTTTGTTGTTAGGGGTTTAGGGTTGTTTCTTGTTGGGGTTTAGTAGTTTTTGTTGTTAGGGTGTTAGTGTTGTTTGTTGTTAGGGGGTTAGTGTTGTTTGTTCTTACGGGGTTAGTGTTGTTTGTGGTTAGGGTGTTAGTGTTGTTTGTGGTTAGGGGGTGAGCTTTGTTGGTTGTTGGGGGTTAGGATTGTTTGTTGTTAGGGGTTTAAGGTTGTGTGTTGTTAGCAGGTTAGGGTTGTTTGTTGTTACGGGTTTACATTAGTTTCTTGTTAGGGGTTTAGTGTTGTTTGTTGTTAGGGGGTTAGTGTTTGTTCTTAGGGGTTTAGGGTTGTTTCTTGTTGAGGTTTAGTAGTTTTTGTTGTTAGGGTGTTAGTGTTGTTTGTGGTTAGGGGGTTAGTGTTGTTGTTTGTTAGGGGGTTAGGGTTGTTTGTTGTTAGGGTGTTAGGGTTGTTTGTGGTTAGGGGTGAGCGTTGTTGGTTGTTAGGGGGTTAGGGTTGTTTGTTGTTAGGGGTTTAGTGTTGTTTGTTGTTAGGAGGTTAGGGTTGTTTGTTGTTACGGGGTTAGGTTAGTTTCTTGTTAGGGGTTTAGTGCTGTTTGTTGTTAGGGGGTTAGTGTTTGTTGTTCGGGGTTTAGGGTTGTTTCTTGTTGGGCTTTAGTAGTTTTTGTTGTTAGGGTGTTAGTGTTGCTTGTGGTTAGGGGGTTAGTGTTGTTGTTTGTTAGGGGGTTAGGGTTGTGTGTTGTTAGAAGGTTAGGGTTGTTTGTTGTTAGGGGTTTAGGGTTGTTTGTTGTTAGGGGGTTAGGGTTGTTTGTTGTTAGGTGTTTAGAGTAGTTTATTTTTAGGGGGTTAGTGTTGTTTGTTGTTAGGTTGTTAGGATTGTTGTTAGGGAGTTAGTGGTGTTTGTTGTGAGGGAGTTAGTGTTTTTTGTTGTTAGGGTGTTAGTGTTGTTTGTGGTTTGGCTGTTAGTGCTGTTTGTGGTTAGGGGGTGAGCGTTGTTGGTTGTTAGGGGTTTAAGGTTGTTTGTTGTTAGGGGGTTAAGGTTGTTTGTTCTTAGGAGGTTAGGGTTGTTTGTTTTTACGGGGTTAGGTTAGTTTCTTGTTAGGGGTTTAGTGTTGTTTGTTTTTAATTCGTTAGTGCTTGTTGTTAGGGGTTTAGGATAGTATCTTGTTGGGGTTTAGTAGTTTTTGCTGTTAGGGTGTTAGTGTTGTTTGTGGTTAGGGGGTTAGTGTTGTTGTTTGTTAGTGGGTTAGGGTTGTTTGTTGTTAGGAGGTAAGGGTTGTTTGTTGTTACAGGGTTAGGTTAGTTTCTTGTTAGGGGTTTAGTGTTGTTTGTTGTTAGGGCGTTAGTGTTTGTTGTTAGGGGTTTAGGGTTGTTTCTTGTTGGGGTTTCGTAGTTTTTGTTGTTAGGGTGTCAGTGTTGTTTGTGGTTAGGGTGTTAGTGTTGTTGTTTGTTAGGGGGTTAGGGTTGTTTGTTGTTAGAAGGTTAGGGTTGTTTGTTGTTAGGGGTTTAGGGTTGTTTGTTGTTAGGGGGTTAGGGTTGTTTGTTGTTAGGGGTTTAGAGTAGTTTATTTTTAGGGGGTTAGTGTTGTTTGTTGTTAGGTTGTTAAGATTGTTGTTAGGGGGTTAGTGGTGTTTGTTGTTAGGGGGTTAGTGTTTGTTGTTAGGGGTTTAGGGTTGTTTCTTGTTGGGGTTTAGTAGTTTTTGTTGTTAGGGTGTTAGTGTTGTTTGTGGTTAGGGGGTTAGTGTTGTTGTTTATTAGGGGGTTAGGATTGTTTGTTGTTAGGAGGTTAGGGTTGTTTGTTGTTACAGGGTTAGGTTAGTTTCTTGTTAGGGGTTTCGTGTTGTTTGTTGTTAGGGGGTTAGTGCTTGTTGTTAGGGGTTTAGGGTTATTTCTTGTTGGGGTTTAGTAGTTTTTGTTGTTAGGATGTTAGTGTTGTTTGTTGTTAGGGGGTTAGTGTTGTTTGTTCTTACGGGGTTAGTGTTGTTTGTGGTTAGGGTGTTAGTGTTGTTTGTGGTTAGGGTGTTAGTGCTGTTTGTGGTTGCGGGTTAGGGTTGTTTGTTTTTTGGCTGTTAGGGTAGTTTGTTGTTATTTTGTTAGGGTTGTTTGTTGTTAGGTGGTTAGGTTTGTTTGTTGTTACGGGGTTAGGGCTGTTTGTTGTTAGGGGGTTAGTGTTGTTTGTTGTTAGGGGTTTATTGTTGTTTGTTGTTTGTGGGTTAGTGTTGTTTGTTGTTAGGGGTTTAGGTTTGTTGTTCTTAGGGCGTTAGTGTTGCTTGTTGTTAGGCTGTTAGGAGTATTTGTCAGTGTGTTAGAGTTTTTTGTTGTTCGGGGCTCAGTGTTGTTTTATGTTAGGGAGTTAGTGTTGTTTGTTGTTGGAGGTTAGTATTGTTTGTTAGGGGATCAATTTTGTTTGTTTTTAGTGGGTTAGGGTTGTTTGTTGTTAGGGGATTAGTGTTGTTTGTTATCAGGGGTTCAGTGTTGTTTGTTTTTAGCTGTTTAGAGTTGTTTGTTTTTAGGGTATTAGTGTTTTTTGTTGTTAGGGGGTTAGGATTGTGTTTTTTTAGTTGGTTATTGTTGTTTGTTTTTAGGGGATAAGTGTTGGTTGTTGCTAGGGGGTTAGTTTTTTTTGTTTTTACTGGCTTAGTGGTGTTGGTGGTTAGGGGGTTAGTGTTGCTGGTTGTTTAGGGGGTTAGGGTTGTTTGTTGTTAGGGGGTTAGTGTTGTTTGTTTTTAGGGGGAAAGTGTTGGTTTTTGTTAGGCGGTTAGGGTTATTGGTTGTTAGGGGGTTAGGGTTGTTTGCTGTTAGGGGGTTAGGGTTGTTTGTTGTTACGGGGTTAGTGTTCTTTGTTATTACGGGGATAGGATTTTTTGTTGTTACGGGGTTAGTGTAGTTTCTTGTTATAGAGTTAGTGTTGTTTGTTGTTAGTGGGTTAGGGTTCTTTGTTGTTTGGTTACGGTTGTTTGTTGTTAGGGGGTTAGGGTTGTTTGTTGTTAGGGGGTTAGTGTTGTTTGTTCTTAGGGCGTTAGTGTTGGTTGTTGTTAGTAGGTTAGTGTTTTTTGTTCTTAGTGGGTTAGTGCTGTTTGGGGTTAGGGAGTTAGTGTTGCTGGTTGTTAGGGGTTAGTGTTGTTTGTTGTTAGGGGTTTAGGTTTGTTTCTTGTTGGGGTTTAGTGTTGTTTGTTGTTAGGGTGTTAGTGTAGTTTGTGGTTAGGGGGTTAGTGTTGTTGGTTGTTAGGGGGTTAGTGTTGTTTGTGGTTAGGGGTTTAGTGTTGTTTGTTGTTCGGTGTTTAGAGTTTTTTGTTCTTAGGGGCTTAGGGTTGTTTGTTGTTAGGGGATTAGGGTTGTTTCCTGTTAGGGGGTTAGTGTTTGTTTTTAGGGGGTAAGTGTTGGTTGCTGTTAGGGGGTTAGTGTTCTTTGTTTTTACTGGGTTATTGCTGTTTGTGGTTAGGAGGTTAGTGTAGTTGGTTGTTAGGGAGTTAGGGTTGTTTGTTGTTAGGGGGTTAGTGTTTGTTGTTACAGTGTTGGTGTTGATAGTTGTTAGGGGGTTAGTTTTGTTTGCTTTTAGAGGTTTAGGGTTGTTGGTTGTTAGTGTGTTAGTGTTGTTTGTTGTTAGGGGCTTAGGGGTGTTTGTTCTTACGGGGTTAGGGTATTTTTGGTTACGAGGTTAGGGTAGTTTCCTGTTAGGGGGTTAGTGTTGTTTGTTTTTAGTGGCTTAGGGTTGTTTGTTGTTAGGGGGTTAGGTTAGTTTGATGTTAGGGGGTTAGTGTTGTTTGTTGTTAGGGGTTTAGTGTTTGTTGTTAGGGGCTTAGGGTGGTTTGTTGTTAGGGGATTAGGGTTCTTTCTTGTTAGGGGGTTAGTGTTGGTTCTTGCTAGGGGGTTAGTGTTGTTTGTTGTTACGGGGAAAGTGTTGGTTGTTGTTAGGGGGTTAGTGTTTTTTGTTTTGATTGGGTTAGTGCTGTTTGTGGTTGGGGGTTAGTGTTGTTGGTTTTTAGCGTGTTAGGGTTGTTTGTTGTTAGTGTATTAGGGTTTTTTGTTGTTAGGGGTTAGTGTTGTTTGTTATTAGGGATTTAGGGTTATTAGTTGTTAGGGGGTTAGTGTTGTTTGTTGTTAGCTGGTTAATGTTGTTTGTTGTTAGTAAGTTAGGGTTGTTTGTTGTTACGGGGTTAGGGTAGTTTGTTGTTACGGGGTTAGTGTTTGTTCTTAGTGGGTTAGTGTTGTTTGCTGTTTGGTTATGTTGTTCGTTGTTAAGGCGTTAGGGATGTTTCTTGTTCGGGGTTAGGGTTGTTTGTTGTTAAGGGCTTAGTGTTGTTTGTTGTTAGGGGGTTAGTGTTGTTTGTTGTTCCGGGGTTAGTTTTGTTTGTTATTAATGGTTTAGGGTTGTTTGTTGTTAGGGGGTTAGGGTTCTTGTTCTAAGGGGGTTACTGTTGTTTTTTGTTGCGGGTTAGTGTTGTTTGTTCTTAGGGTGTTAGTGTTCTTTGTTGTTATGATGTTAGGGTTGGTTGTGGTTAGGGTGTTAGTGTTGTTTGTTGTTAAGTGTTTAGTATTCTTTGTTTTTAGGCGTTTAGAGTTGTTTCTTGGGGTTTAGTGGAGTTTGTTGTTAGGGTTTTCGTGTTGTTTCTTGTTAGGGGGTTAGTGTTGGTTGTTGTTAGGGGGTTAGTGTTGCTTTTATTCAGGAGGTTAGTGTTTGTTGTTGTTAGAGGGTTAGTGTTGTTTGTTGTTAGGGGTTTAAAACACACTGCCTAGAGAAATCCTAGCAAAGCCCTATGTTTCCCCAAAGAAATGTATGTCCATTTCAGTTCTTCGCCAGCAACGGAGCAAAGAGGCAACGTCAGATTGTGTGTATCTCAGTGAGAGAAAGAACACTGTGACTTCCCCCGTTCCTCTGACGAAAGCGGTTAGAGGGAGAAAAGCGTCCTTTGCTTTCGCTTTCCCGCAATGAGCTCGGCAGATCTGCCCTTCGCGAAGGGCCGTTTTCCCCCGGAGAACTGCCTCGCGGTAGCCCTGTTCTGGAAGTGGAACGAGTATGCAGTGTTAGCGTTCAGCTAATGTGAAGGCTCGCTTTGGCCCAGGGCAAACGAAGCGCCGGGGGAAATCTTAGCAGAGCCCGGCGCCTTTCCACGGTTCAAAGCGTGGAACTGCAGACTCTTTTGCAAAGAAGAGAGCGCACAGGCAACAGCAGCCCGCACGTTTCTCAGTTAAAGGGAGAACTCCCTGACTTCATCCAGTCCTCTGAGCAAAGCAGGCAGAAGGAGAGAAACTTTCTTTCCTTCCTCTTTCCTGCAACGAATTTCTCATTTGCTCTTGCAAACGCAAGGCTTCTTCTAAAAAACTACGTCACGGTGCAGGGATCCTTCCAGAGGAGCAACGACATAGTTTTAGCTGGAAGGGCTTGGCTCAGAAGCCGGGGAGAAAAGGCCTCTTGCTATTTTCTTTTCTTTGTGCCCGAATGCGGTCAATTGGCACCTGCCAAGGCAAGGTTTCCCAGCACAAACTACAAAGCAGCAGCTCTGTCATGAAGAGGAAATCCCATTCAGTGTTGCCCTGGCGAGATAGTGTTGCTACAGTGAGGCCCAGGGAAAACACACTGCCTAGAGAAATCCTAGCAAAGCCCTGTGTTTCCCCACAGGAATGTATGTCCGTTTCAGTTCTTTGCCAGCAACGGAGCTCAGAGGCAACGTCAGATTGTGTGTATCTCAGTGAGAGAAAGAACACTGTGACTTCCCCCGTTCCTCTGACGAAAGCAGTTAGAGGAAGAAAAGCGTCCTTTGCTTTCGCTTTTCCGAAATGAGCTCGACAGATCTGCCCTTCGCGAAGGGCCGTTTTTCCCCGGAGAACTGCCTCGCGGTAGCCCTGTTCTGGAAGTGGAACGAGTATGCAGTGTTAGCGTTCGGCTAATGTGAAGGCTCGCTTTGGCCCATGCAAACGAAGCGCCGGGGGAAATCTTAGCAGAGCCCGGCGCCTTTCCACGGTTCAAAACGTGGAACTGCAGACTCTTTTGCAAGGAAGAGAGCGCACAGGCAACAGCAGCCCGCACGTTTCTCAGTGAAAGGGAGAACTCCCTGACTTCATCCAGTCCTCTGAGCAAAGCAGGCAGAAGGAGAGAAACTTTCTTTCCTTCCTCTTTCCTGCAACGAATTCCTCATTTGCTCTTGCAAACGTAAGGCTTCTTCTAAAAAACTACGTCACGGTGCAGAGATCCTTCCAGAGGAGCAACGAAATAGTTTTAGCTGGAAGGGCTTGGCAGAGCAGCCGGGGAGAAAAGGCCGCTTGCTGTTCTCTTTTCTTTCTGCCCGAATGCGGTCAATTGGCACTTGCCAAAGCAAGGTTTCCCAGCACAAACTAGAAAGCAGCAGCTCTCTCCTGGCAGAGGAAATCCCATGCAGTGTTGCCCTGGCGAGATAGTGTTGGTACAGTGAGGCCCAGGGAAAACAGACTGCCTAGAGAAATCCTAGCAAAGCCCTGTGTTTCCTCACAGGAATGTATGTCCGTTTCAGTTCTTCGCCACCAACGGAGCAAAGAGGCAACGTCAGATTGTGTGTATCTCAGTGAGAGAAAGAACACTGTGACTTCCCCCGTTCCTCTGACGAAAGCAGTTAGAGGGAGAAAAGCGTCCTTTGCTTTCGCTTTCCCGCAATGAGCTCCACAGATCTGCCCTTCGCGAAGGGCCGTTTTCCCCCGGAGAACTGCCTGGCAGTAGCCCTGTTCTGGAAGTGGAACGAGTATGCAGTGTTAGCGTTCAGCTAATGTGAAGGCTCGCTTTGGCCCAGGGCAAACGAAGCGCCGGGGGAAATCTTAGCAGATCCCGGCGCCTTTCCACGGTTCAAAGCGTGGAACTGCAGACTCTTTTGCAAAGAAGAGAGCGCACAGGCAACAGCACCCGGCAATTTCTCAGTGAAAGGGAGAACTCCCTGACTTCATCCAGTCCTCTGAGCAAAGCAGGCAGAAGGAGAGAAACTTTCTTTCCTTCCTCTTTCCTGCAAAGAATTCCTCATTTGCTCTCGCAAACGCAGGGCTTCTTCTGAAAACCTACGTCGCGGTGCAGGGATCCTTCCAGAAGAGCAACGACACAGTTTTAGCTGCAAGGGCTTGGGAAAGCAGCCGGGGAGAAAAGGCCTCTTGCTATTCTCTTTTCTTTCTGCCTGAATGCAGTCAATTCGCACTTGCCAAAGAGAGGTTTCCCAGCACAAACTACAAAGCAGCAGCTCTCTCCTGGCAGAGGAAATCCCATGCAGTGTTGCCCTGGCGAGACAGTGTTGGTACAGTGAGGCCCAGGGAAAACACACTGCCTAGAGAAATCCTAGCAAAGCCCTGTGTTTCCCCACAGGAATGTATGTCAGTTTCAGTTCTTTGCCAGCAACGGAGCTCAGAGGCAACGTCAGATTGTGTGTATCTCAGTGAGAGAAAGAACACTGTGACTTCCCCCGTTCCTCTGACGAAAGCAGTTAGAGGGAGAAAAGCGTCCTTTGCTTTCGTTTTCCCGCAATGAGCTCGACAGATCTGCCCTTCGCGAAGGGCCGTTTTTCCCCGGAGAACTGCCTCGCGGTAGCCCTGTTCTGGAAGTGGAACGAGTATGCAGTGTTAGCGTTCAGCTATTGTGAAGGCTCGCTTTGGCCCAGGGCAAACGAAGCGCCGGGGGAAATCTTAGCAGATCCCGGCGCCTTTCCACGGTTCAAAGCGTGGAACTGCAGACTCTTTTGCAAAGAAGAGAGCGCACAGGCAACAGCAGCCCGCACGTTTCTCAGTGAAAGGGAGAACTCCCTGACTTCATCCAGTCCTCTGAGCAAAGCAGGCAGAAGGAGAGAAACTTTCTTTCCTTCCTCTTTCCTGCAACGAATTCCTCATTTGCTGTTGCAAACGTAAGGTTTCTTCTAAAAAACTACGTCACGGTGCAGAGATCCTTCCAGAGGAGCAACGAAATAGTTTTAGCTGGAAGGGCTTGGCAGAGCAGCCGGGGAGAAAAGGCCGCTTGCTGTTCTCTTTTCTTTCTGCCCGAATGCGGTCAATTGGCACCTGCCAAGGCAAGGTTTCCCAGCACAAACTACAAAGCAGCAGCTCTCTCATGAAGAGGAAATCCCATGCAGTGTTGCCCTTGCGAGATAGTGTTGCTACAGTGAGGCCCAGGGAAAACACACTGCCTAGAGAAATCCTAGCAAAGCCCTGTGTTTCCCCACAGGAATGTATGTCCGTTTCAGTTCTTTGCCAGCAACGGAGCTCAGAGGCAACGTCAGATTGTGTGTATCTCAGTGAGAGAAAGAACACTGTGACTTCCCCCGTTCCTCTGACGAAAGCAGTTAGAGGGAGAAAAGCGTCCTTTGCTTTCGCTTTCCCGCAATGAGCTCCACAGATCTGCCCTTCGCGAAGGGCCGTTTTCCCCCGGAGAACTGCCTCGCGGTAGCCCTGTTCTGGAAGTGGAACGAGTATGCAGTGTTAGCGTTCAGCTAATGTGAAGGCTCGCTTTGGCCCAGGGCAAACGAAGCGCCGGGGGAAGTCTTAGCAGAGCCCGGCGCCTTTCCACGGTTCAAAGCGTGGAACTGCAGACTCTAGTGCAAAGAGGAGAGCGCACAGGCAACAGCAGCCCGCACGTTTCTCAGTGAAAGGGAGAACTCCCTGACTTCATCCAGTCCTCTGAGCAAAGCAGGCAGAGGGAGAGAAACTTTCTTTCCTTCCTCTTTCCTGCAACGAATTCCTCATTTGCTCTTGCAAACGCAGGGCTTCTTCTGAGAAACTACGTCACCGTGCAGGGATCCCTCCAGAGGAGCAACGACATAGTTTTAGCTGCAAGGGCTTGGGAAAGCAGCCGGGGAGAAAAGGCCTCTTGCTATTCTCTTTTCTTTCTGCCTGAATGCAGTCAATTCGCACTTGCCAAAGAGAGGTTTCCCAGCACAAACTACAAAGCAGCAGCTCTCTCCTGGCAGAGGAAATCCCATGCAGTGCTGCCCTTGCGAGATAGTGTTGATACAGTGAGGCCCAGGGAAAACACACTGCCTAGAGAAATCCTAGCAAAGCCCTGTGTTTCGCCACAGGAATGTATGTCCGTTTCAGTTCTTCGCCAGCAACGGAGCAAAGAAGCAACGTCAGATTGTGTGTATCTCAGTGAGAGAAAGAACACTGTGACTTCCCCCGTTCCTCTGACGAAAGCAGTTAGAGGGAGAAAAGCGTCCTTTGCTGTCGCTTTCCCGCAATGAGCTCGGCAGATCTGCCCTTCGCGGAGGGCCGTTTTCCCCCGGAGAACTGCTTCGCGGTAGCCCTGTTCTGGAAGTGGAACGAGTATGCAGTGTTAGCGTTCAGCTATTGTGAAGGCTCGCTTTGTCCCAGGGCAAACGAAGGGCCCGGGGAAGTCTTAGCAGAGCCCGGCGCCTTTCCACGGTTCAAAGCGTGGAACTGCAGACTCTTGTGCAAAGAAGAGAGCGCACAGGCAACAGCAGCCTGCACGTTTCTCAGTGAAAGGGAGAACTCCCTGACTTCATCCAGTCCTCTGAGCAAAGCAGGCAGAGGGAGAGAAACTTTCTTTCCTTCCTCTTTCCTGCAACGAATTCCTCATTTGCTCTTGGAAACGCAGGGCTTCTTCTGAGAACCTACGTCGCGGTGCAGGGATCCTTCCAGAGGAGCAACGACATAGTTTTAGCTGGAAGGGCTTGGGAGAGCAGCCCGGGAGAAAAGGCCTCTTGCTATTCTCTTTTCTTTCTGCCCGAATGCAGTCAATTGGCACTTGCCAAAGCAAGGTTTCCCAGCACAAACTAGAAAGCAGCAGCTCTCTCCTGGCAGAGGAAATCCCATGCAGTGTTGCCCTGGCGAGATAGTGTTGGTACAGTGAGGCCCTGGGAAAACACACTGCCTAGAGAAATCCTAGCAAAGCCCTGTGTTTCCCCACAGGAATTTATGTCAGTTTCAGTTCTTTGCCAGCAACGGAGCTCAGAGGCAACGTCAGATTGTGTGTATCTCAGTGAGAGAAAGAACACTGTGACTTCCCCCGTTCCTCTGACGAAAGCGGTTAGAGGGAGAAAAGCGTCCTTTGCTTTCGCTTTCCCGCAATAAGCTCGGCAGATATGCCCTTCGCGAAGGGCCGTTTTCCCCCGGAGAACTGCCTCGCGGTAGCCCTGTTCTGGAAGTGGAACGAGTATGCAGTGTTAGCATTCAGCTAATGTGAAGGCTCGCTTTGGCCCAGGGCAAACGAAGCGCCGGGGGAAATCTTAGCAGAGCCCGGCGCCTTTCCACGGTTCAAAGCGTGGAACTGCAGACTCTTTTGCAAAGAAGAGAGCGCACAGGCAACAGCAGCCGGCAATTTCTCAGTGAAAGGGAGAACTCCCTCACTTCATCCAGTCCTCTGAGCAAAGCAGGCCGAAGGAGAGAAACTTTCTTTCCTTCCTCTTTCCTGCAACGAATTCCTCATTTGCTCTTGCAAACGCAGGGCTTCTTCTGAAAACCTACGTCGCGGTGCAGGGATCCTTCCAGAGTAGCAACGACATAGTTTTAGCTGGAAGGTCTTGGGAAAGCAGCCGGGGAGGAAAGGTCTCTTGCTATTCTCTTTTCTTTCTGCCTGAATGCGGTCAAATGGCACTTGCGAAAGCAAGGATTCCCAGCACAAACTACAAAGCAGCAGCTCTCTCCTGGCAGAGGAAATTCCACGCAGTGTTGCCCTGGCGAGATAGTGTTGCTACAGTGAGGCCCAGTGAAAACACACTGCCTAGAGAAATCCTAGCAAAGCCCTGTGTTTCTCTCCGGGAATGTATGTCAGTTTCAGTTCTTTGCCAGCAACGGAGCTCAGAGGCAACGTCAGATTGTGTGTATCTCAGTGAGAGAAAGAACACTGTGACTTCCCCCGTTCCTCTGACGAAGGCGGTTAGAGGGAGAAAAGCGTCCTTTGCTTTCGCTTTTCCGCAATGAGCTCGGCAGATCTGCCCTTCGCGAAGGGCCGTTTTCCCCCGGAGAACTGCCTCGCGGTAGTCCTGTTCTGGAAGTGGAACGAGTATGCAGTGTTAGCGTTCAGCTATTGTGAAGGCTCGCTTTGGCCCAGGGCAAACGAAGTGCCGGTGGAAGTCTTAGCAGAGCCCAGCGCCTTTCCACGGTTCAAAGCGTGGAACTGCAGACTCATTTGCAAAGAAGAGAGCGCACAGGCAACAGCAGCCGGCAATTTCTCAGTGAAAGGGAGAACTCCCTGACTTCATCCAGTCCTCTGAGCAAAGCAGGCAGAGGGAGAGAAACTTTCCTTCCTTCCTCTTTCCTGCAACGAATTGCTCCTTTGCTCTTGCAAACGCAGGGCTTCTTCTGAAAACCTACTTCGCGGTGCAGGGATCCTTCCAGAGGAGCAACGGCATAGTTTTAGCTGGAAGGGCTTGGGAAAGCAGCCGGGGAGAAAAGGCCTCTTGCTATTCTCTTTTCTTTCTAACGCAAACCCTAACGCAAACCCTAACCCATAACACCAAAACCTAACCTAAACCTTAACACTATCCCTCACCCTAACTCTAACACTAACCCGAAACCTAATCATAAACCTAACCCTAACTCTGAACCAAACTTAACCATGACCAGAACCACAATGCCTAACCGAAACCCTCACCCAAACCCTAACCCTAAACTACACCTCTAAACCCTAACACCTTACCATAACCATAATCCTAACTCTACCCAACCCTAACCATAAACCTAACACTCACCCCAACCACAATGCCTAACACAAATCGTAACCCTAACTGTTACACTTAACCCTAACCTAAAATCTAACCCTAACCCTAAAACTAAACAGAACCCATAAACTTAACGCTAACCCTAAACATAAACTTAACACTAACCTGAAAACGAACCCAAACCTTAGCCATATCCCTAACCCTCACCCTACTTTACTTCACCCTATCCCTAACCTAAAGCTAACCCTAACTTTAACCCTAATCCAACCCCTAAACCTAACCCTAACCTTAACCTTGGCCCATCTGTAACCCTAAACCTAACCCTTATAATAACTGTGACACTAACCCTTGCCCAAAACCTAATTCTAATCCTAACCCTGACCCTAACCCTAACCTAACCTTAACCCTAACTTTAAGCCTACCATAAACTTAACCTAAACCTAACCCCTAACCCAACTCGAACCCTAAACCTAGCCCTAACCCTAACCGTAACAGTTACGCAAAACCCTCACCTTAACTGTAAACGTAAATCTAACTCTTACCGTAACCCTAAACTTAACCCTAATTATAACCCTATCCTAAACCTAACTGAAACACTAACCACTAACCCTAACTCTAACCCTAATGCTTAGCCTAAACCTAACCTTAACCCTAAACCTAACCTTAACCACTAACCCTAACTCTAATCCTAACCCGAAACCAAACCCTCACACTTAACCAAAATTTCAACCTAACCATAACCCTAAACCTACCCTAACTTCATTCAAACCCTAACCCTAAGCTAAACTAACACTAAACCTAACCCTAACCCTAAACCTAAATCTAACCCTAACCCTGAATCTAACCTGAACTCTAAACCAAAACCCTAAACCTGACCCTAACCTTAATCCAAACACCTACCCCAACCCTAACCCTCATCCTTAACCTAAATTCCACCCTAAACCTAAACCTAAAGCACTATCACCATACTCTAGCCCTAACTCTAAACCTAACCTAACTCTAACCCTAAACATTACTGTAACACCCAAAAACATCAGCTTAATGTAAACATAACACTAATCCTCACACGAAACCCTAACCCTTTCCCTAACCCTAACCCTATCCCTCATCCTAACCCTAAACCTGACATAAACCTAACTCTTACCCTAACCTTCAACTTAACCTGAACTCTACCCTAACCTTAACCGTAAACCTAACAATAACTCTAAACCTGACCTTAACCCTAACCCTAAACCCTAGCACTAACTCTAAACCTAACCCTAACCTAGCCTTACACTTTACCGTAAACCTAGTCTTAACCCTAACCTGACCGCTACCTTAACCCTAACCTAAACCTAACCCTAACACTAACCTTAACCCTAAATCTAACATTAACCCTGAACCCCACTATTAACTGAAACTTCACCATGACCCTAACTCTAACCCTAACCATAACAATTACCCTAAACCCTCACCTTAACTGTAAACCTAAACCTAACCCTCACCATATCCCCAACCCTCACCCTAACCCCTAACTATATTCCTAACCCTAAACCTAACGCTATCCCTAACCCTAACTGTACCCCTAACACGAACAGTAACCCTAATCTAACACTAACCCTAACATTAACCCTAAACTTAAACCTACCCTAACCATAAACCTAAAACTAGCAGCCTAAACCTAACGTCTAACACTAACCCTAATCCTAACCCTAACCCTAACCCTAACTCTCACCCTTAACCTAAACTTCACACTAACCCTAAACCTAAAACTAACCCTAACACTAAACATAACCCCTAACCCTAAACTGGACCCTAAATCTAACCATAACACTAACCTGAACACAAACCCAAACTCTAGCCCTAACCCTAAAAGTAACCCTCAGCCTATGCTAAACTTCAACCAAATCCTAACCCTAACCATAACCGTAAACGTAAACCTAGCCCAAACCCTAACCTTAAACCTAACTCTAACCGTAAAGCTAGTCCATCTGTAACCCTAAACCTAAGCCTTACAATAGTTCTGAACCTAACCCTAATCCTAAGCCCAACAATAGACCTAATCCTAAACCTAACCCGAACTCTAAACTTGACCCTAAAGAGAACACTAACTCTAACCCTAAACCAGGACTTAAACCTAAAACTTACCCTGCACCTAACCCTAAACCTAACCCTAACTCTAACTCTAACACTAATCCTAACACTTGTCCTAAAACCTAACCTTAACTGCAATACTAACTGTAACCCTCATCTAACCCCTAACCGTACCCCCAAAAGCTAACCCTAATGCTATCCCTAACCCTAACCCTAACACTCACCTGAAAACCTAAGCCCTAACGATAACCCTAACCCTAACCCAAAACCTAACCCCTAGCACCAAAGCCTAACCCTAACTCTAACACTAACCCGAAACCTAATCATAAAACTAACCCTAACCCTAAACCAAACCTAACCATGACCAGAACCACAATGCCTAACCGGAACCCTCACCCAAGCCCTAACCCAAAACTACTCCTCTAATCCCTAACACCTTACCATAACCATAATCCTAACCCTACCCAACCCTAATCCTAAACCTAATCCTCACACCAACCACAATGCCTAACACAAACCGTAAACCTAACCCTAAACTGAACCCTCACTCTTAACCAAAATTCACCCTAACCATGACCCTAAACCTCCCCTAACTTCATCCAAACCCTAACCTTAACCAAAAATAAAACTAAACTTAAACCTAACCCTAAATGTAAACCTAACCCTAACCCGGACCATAACCTGAACCCTAACCCCTAACCCTAACCCTCACGCTTAACATAAACTTCACCCTAACTCTAACCCTAAAACTAAATATAACACTAAATCTCCGCCTAACCCTGACCCTAACCCTAATCCTAACCATAAACCTAACCCAAACCTGAACCTAACTCTAACCCTAACCCTAATCCTAACCCTAAAACTTACCCTACACACTCAGCTTAAATGGAAACCTAGAACTAACCCTCACCCTAACATCTAAACCTAACCCCAACCCTTAACCTAACCCTATCTCTAACCTTAACCTAGCCCTAAACCTAACAATGACTTAACCCTAACATGTACTCTAAACCTAAGCATAAACCTAAACTTAACCCTAAACCTAATCCTAACCTTAACCCTAACCCTAACACCTAACGCTAACCTGAGCTCAACACTCGCCCTTAACTTTAAATGCACCCTAACACTAACCCTAAACTGAACCCTAACCCTAACCCTAAACCTAAGCCTAAACCTGACCCTAGCATTAACCCAAACACGTAAACCTGACCCTAATACTAACCCTAAATCTAACCCTAACCTTAACGCAAACACGTAACGCTAACACTAGTCCTAACCCTCATCCTTAAAGTATGCTTCACCCTAAACGTAAGCCTAAGCCTAACCTGAAACTAAACCTAACCCTAAACTATCCCCTCAGTCTAGCCCTAACCCTAAACCTAACCCTAACCCTAACTCTAACCATACCCCTAACCATAACACTCTAAAACATCAGCTAAACTGTAAACCTAACACTAACCATCACATGAATCGCTAACCCTTTCCCTAATCCTACCCCTATCCCTAATGCTAACCTTAACCTTGACCTAATCCTAACCCTTACCCTAACCCTAAACTTAACACTAACCTTAACTCGAACTTAACCCTAACCCTCACAATAACTCTAAACCTGACCCTAACCCTAAGCCTAAACCCTAGCACTAACTCTAACTCTAACCCTAACCCTAACCCTAACCTAGCCCTACCCTTTACCGTAAACCTAGCCTAAACCCTAACCTTACCCCTACCTTCAACCTAACCCTGACACTAACCTTAAGCATAACTCTAACCTTAACCCTAACCCTGACTATTAACTGAAACTTCACCCTAACCATAAGCCTAACTCTAACTCTAACCCTAACCATAACAATTACCCTAAACCTTCACCTTCAATGTAAACCTAAACCTAACCCTTAACCGTATCCCCAACCCTAAACCTAATGCTATCTATCCCTCACATTATCCCTAACCCTAACCCGAAGACGAACAGTAACCCTAATCTAACGCTAACCCTAACGTTAACCCTAAACTTAACCCTTCCCTAACCATAAACCTAACCCTAACACCCTAAACCGAAACTCTAACCCTAACTAGAATCCAAACCCTAATGCAAACCCTTATCCTAACCCTCACCCTTAACCTAAACTTCACACTAACCCTAAACCTAAACCTAATCTGAACATAACCACTAACCCTAACCTGAACCCTAAACCTAACCTTAGCACTAACATGAACACAAACCCAAAGTCGAGCCCTAACCCTAAAAATAACCCTCACCCTATCCTAAACTTCATCCAAACCCTAACGCTAACCTTAGTCCTAAACCTAAACCTAAACCTAACCCAACCCCTAACATTAAATCTAACTCTAACCATAATGCTAGTCCACCTGTAACCCTAAACCTAACCCTTAAAATACCCCTCAACCTAACCCTAAACCTAATCCTAACCCTAGACCTAATCCTAACCCTAACCCGAACTCTAACCTTGACCCTAAATAGAACACTAACTCTACCCCTAAACCTGAAACTAAAGCTAAATCTTACCCTACACCTAACCCTAAACGTAAACCTACCCCTAACTCTATGTCTAACGATAATCGGGACACTTAT